>NC_138769.1:251012417-251734917 GCF_965119305.1 Pelophylax lessonae
GTAATGGTGGCGATCTGCGATTTTTTTTGCGGGACTGCGACATTGCGGCAGACAGATCGGACCCTTGACTGACATTTTTGACACTTTTGGGGGTACCAGTGACATTACTACAGTAATCAGTGCTATACATATGCACTGTTACTGTAAAAATGACACTGGCAGGGAAGGGGTTCATTTTTATTGGAGAGGGTGGGGTTAATGTATGCCTGGTGCTTACTAACGTGTGTGGGGGGAGGTGACTGAGTGACACAGGGACAGATCGCAGGTTCAGCTAAGCTGAACCCTGCAATCTGACCCTGCCTGTCACTTAGGAGATCCGCCCACTTTGTTTACACAAGCAGGCGGATTTCCACACTAGATCCCGGACGATCGGGGAAGAGAAGCGGTGATCACCGCCAATCCTCCCCTGGCCCGACTCCCGCTGTAGCTGAATACAGCGGGAGCGAGCCTCCGGCGGCGCACGTGTGCCGTCGAGAGAGGGGAATGTCTGGTGACGTAGGTCTACATCGCCAGACGATAACGAGCCACTGTGCCGCAGTAGCAGCACAGTGAGCAGTGGGCAAGTGGTTAATTTAATGGGCTTAATGTCTAGTGATAAATAAAATGAATTGCTTGCCCAAACCATCTGATTTGCCTAATATTATTCCTTGAGATGTTCTCATACTCATCCATTTTTTTTCAAGTAAAGAGAAACTACCAGATGCTTTCCACAAACCTGCCGATCTTTCAAAAAAATATTTGCCTATTCTAATGTCTTTAACCTCCCTGGCGGTAAGATTATGTCAGGAATTACATACCAAAAGCGGTACAATGCTTTTCATGGAAATTTGGCGTTATGTATTATAGGCCTACAATTCTTAGTAATTACTGACTTAAACCTGACCAAAACAAGACTCTAGTAGACATCCCAGATGTGATAAATTTGAAACACAAACACGTGAATTATAATCGAATCAATAATATTATTTTATTATTTAATATATAATATATATAATAAAATTATATTATTGATTAGATTATAATTCATGCATTATATATTATATATAGATATATGTGTGTGTGTGTGTATATATATATAATATATGACGCATGAATTATAATTGAATCAATAATATAATTTTATATATATATATATGTGTGTGTGTGCATATATATATATATATATATATATATATATATATATATATATATATATATATATATATATATGCATATATATATATATATATATATATATATATATATATATATATATATATATATATATATGCGCATATAAATATATATGTGCATATATATATATATATATGCATATATGCATATATATATATATGCATATATATATATATATATATATATATATTTATATATATAATATAAAATGTGTTTTGTGTTTTGTGCAACGTTTTTTTTTTTTTGAATTTCCCTCCCTAGCTAGGAAGTGATCAGACCGACGGAGGGACGGAGGGACGGAGAAGCGGCGGGTCTCTCGGCTGGCGATCTCAGCAATGAGAGATCATCGCTGGATCACCAGGATAAGGTAAGAGAACACCGCTGCGCTCTCTGCAATCCACCCCGAGCGTGACTCGGGGTTACTGTTCCTGATATGAAAAATCAACCCCGAGTCACGCTCGGGATTACCGCCAAGGAGGTTAATCTTTCACAGTACACACGGCAGATGCAAGAGAATCTGCTTCTTTCTCACCAAAGCTCTACGCAATTACAAAATTCTTTATTACTGGGGCTACCCTTTAGTAGCCTATTATATCTAGTAATGGGTCCACCTTAGATGTCAATACTATAAAAGGCCTTAAGCCAGCCTTGGATGGATTGAAATTCAACGGGCTCAGCAGGGACTGGCTGAATTTTGATCCATCTATCGTATTGGCAAACTGGTTGTACAAAAGTCAATCTCTTGATTAACTTCTGTACAACCAGCCTTTTTGAAAACTTTTGCTTGACCAGTCCTGTTGGCTATAGCTGGAGGTGCTAATGAGTGTATTCAGATGGCGGGGAAGTCTCCCTACTGTTAGAACACAGAGCATTCCTCCATTCAACTCAAATGTGTGGATGGGGAAATGTATTAATTTTCTGTCGTTCAATCCACTGGTATCATGTATGGCCTGCTTTAAGCTTCTGTGTGAATTGGAGACAATTCCAGAGCAGTGCTTTTCTCAACCTTCATCTCCATCCCAGCCTGTCATATTGCGTGAGTGGCAATTGGTCACTCATAAATGCAAGGGAGTAAAATCATCCTAATAGGAGATTGCTATTGTCAACTTCTGAGCTATACATTGTTTCTATCCAGTACGTTGATTGCCTATACTTATAGACTACTGTGAGTTCTCAGTCATACTTTATCCCTCATCTGTATTATAGAGTTCAAAATTGTCTCCCTAATATAAATGGACTTAACCATCCCTCCAAAAGATTCACTACGTGGAAAGAAGCCCATAAATTAATATGTGACATCATGTGTGTTCAAGAAACCTACTTTCAGAAAAAAAGCAACCCTAAGTGCCTTCATAAAAACCTCCTATATATATTTTTTAGTATTTTCTTCTACAAAACATAAAGGTGTGTTTATTTCTATAAGGAACACTGGGGAAGATTTACTAAAACTGGTGCATTCAAAATCTGGTGCAGCTGTGCAAGGTAGCCAATCAGCTTCTAACTTCAGCTTGTTCAACTAAGCTTTGCCATTAAAACCTGAAAGCCAATTGGTTTCTATGCAGAGCTGCACCAGATTTTGCACCATGCAGTTTTAGTAAATATCCCCTGCTGTTTCTTTCATGCTATGGACATCCACTTGGAACCCGATGGGCAGATATTTGTGAAATCAATAATATGCTTTATACCCTTGTGAACCTTTAGGCTCGGTTCACCCTATTGCGATGTGGGAACCAGCACGATTCCAGTGTGAGTTACCACGTCACATGTCTCTGGCAGGCAGTTCACACTGCCCTATGCTAACTGCTGTGGGTGCCAATACAAAGTTAATGACACCTCCAGATCGGTTCGCAGTGCAAACTGCCAAATGGTGCAGAAAATGGATCACATGGGTGTGAACACCCATGCGATCCGATTCCAGTGCGAACCAAAAAAGGGGTCCTGCACCATTTTGGTGCAAATGTGATTCAAATTCAGCTATAAAATCTGTGCAGTGCAGTGCAAATCACATGTGATGTCTAGAATTGCACCAGTGTGCACCCAGCCTTATGCTCCTATTTCACAGAAACAATGCTTTCTTGATAGACTCTTTAGCAAGTTAAAACAACTCAGACAAAGTTTACTTATCGTCTGTGGGGATTTAAACCTTATGATGGACTATAGGCTGGAATCCATGAGGTCCAATAAATGACTACCACCCTCACTTTTTCATATGGAAGATGTCTTTGACATGTGGAGATGTCAACACGTGAGTGAAAAATACGTTTTTTCCTGTAGACACAACTCTTATTCACCAATTGATTTGTTTGTGGTAGATAAATGGCTTTTAGAAATAGTTTCTTCTTCCACTATGTACGATATAATGTTGTCTGATTATTTTGCAATTTCTTTATCTGTAGTGGAAGATAGTAACTATATCCCTGTGTACTTATGGCGTACCAATCCTCAGGTGATACATAAATAAATAAGCTGATTGAGGAATCACTGCATATTGGTAAATTTGAAGTTTCTTGGTGTGGGCGGCTTGCATTCTTTAAAATTGTGCTTTTCCCCTAAATCCTTTATGTATTATGGATGTTGCCGAATCCAATCTGACCTGTCCACCTACAGTCTTTATCCCTCCAGTTGAAAAAGTTCATATGGCGAAATGGCAAAGCTTGGAGCTCCCAGTTCTAACGAATTAAAGATAGAACTGCTGTTGAGATGGAATTTGTAGATATAAATACTATACAGCAGTACGTCTCGATCAGCTCAAACATTGGATTGCACCATCCTCTACTGTTTTATAGAGTTAGATTAAGCAGGACTATATTCCTATGAAAAATCTATGTACCTTTTTACTAGCTGATGTGTGGCAACTCTCCCTTTTAAAACTTCTTTCCCTACCTGTGCACACATCAGTCCTGGCATGGAGAATTCTTAGCTCCTTATCTGAAGATTCCTGCCATAGATTATTCGTTCCCATTCCTCCTATGACGTTAGAAACATGTATAAACCATTTATTGATTACCAATTGAAAAAATATTATAAAAAGTGGCAAATGGGAAAGTGATATTGGTGCCTCTTACACTACTATCCAGTGAAGAAGAACTTTTAAATCAGTATATAAAACTTCCAGTTGTATTAACCACTGGCAACTGACACAAAAATTGCTGAGTATCTGACCCCATTTAGACTAGCTAAATTCTTGCCCTCTCATGCCTCACTTTCCTGCAGAGGCTGTGGCTCCATTGGAAACATTACATTAATGGTTCTGTAAAAACTTTAGTGTCTTCTGGTGGAAAATATTTCAAATTCTTTCAGAGATTACTGGAATTCACCGAACCCCAGCTTTGGCCATTTTAAATCTGGAAATTGACACCTTCCCAGTGCATTCCTCTAAAGTGAAACATGGGGGAGATTTACTAAAACGGACGCACACAGAATCTGGTGCAACTGTGCAAAGTAACCAATCAGCTTCTAGGTTTTTTTTGCCAAAGCTTAATTTAATAAGTTAGAAGCTGATTGGTTACTATGCACAACTGCACCAGATTCTGTGTGCACCAGTTTTAGTAAATCTCCCCCTTCTCCTAGCAGCACAGCTAACTATAACAAGACACTATCAAATTTACTTAGAACCTAACCCGTCAGAGGCTGTTGAGATCATTAAAGCACATTATTTGTATGAGTGAAGGTTGGGTATGAAAAGTGACTTGTTGATCTTTGATAACCAATGGTGTCTATGGAGCATTTGGCTTGGACGACATTATGTACCTTGAATGATCCCCTTAAAATATGTACTGGTAAACAATGCATTTTCTTTTTGTACTGCTTTCTCTAAATCTTATTTTAAAAACTTGTATTGCCCTTCATGACATTGTTATATCTTTACTTTTCCTGCATCTATGCTTTCTCTTTATTTCTTAAATGCAATAAAGACCTATTGAAAAACAAAATACTTGAAAATTAAATTACACTGCATTGGTTGTTATAAATAACTGCCTGTTACTCTTAACATTGCCTAATTGTATTGTGACCTGTATGTGAATGACCTTCAATTTTTATCTCAAATAAATTGGTAACAGTCATTTTATGGGACAAAGTAAATCTGCTGCCACATAAAAAGTCATATTTATTAATGAATTCATATTACAGAAGCAGAACAAAGAAATTACATTTATATTTACAAGGACTTAGATAACGATGTTTAATAAAAGTAACAGATTTCATAGCCAGAAACTAAACAGGCTTTTAAAAGCAGCTAGTGAGTCCATTTGCTGATGAACTGCCAGGCTTCCCTTTGTCCTATGAACTTCATTCTTTAATGCTTTCACAAGTATTGTAAGTAGAAATACTGTCGTAAAGATGCTTAGCTCATGGCACCAGCTGAAGCTAAGCCCTCTATACTACATATAATACCACAATGTTGCCTGATAGACTGAAAGAGCTATTTATTTAAAGGTGCAAAACAATTCAAATGCATGTTTCATATTTTGTTATGAAAAAAAATGTATTGGTAGAGCAAAATACTGTACAATGCTCATACAGTACAATTTTAGAAGCACAGTGTTGTTATCACCTGAAACACAATTGTGATGAAAAACTGTTCGGCAGAGGCCTAGAAATTGGAATGTTTCATGTTATATGACCCTCATCAGTGCAAGTCTTAGCCTTTGGAGATAGATGGTACGATACATTTAAAATGAAGCAGACGGGTAAAAAGTAGAATCAACATGCTTCTATAGAGCCAGTGTCCCTGCCAGATTCTAAGGGCAACACTGCATTTGTGTACAGCATATATGTGCAACAGCTCTGTACAGACCACTGTAATGGGAACTAAAAAAAGGCTTTTGATGGTCACTGTAGATCAATATGCATTTACAAAACACTACTGTTTAACAAAAAAAAAAAAAAAAAAAGTTCCTACACCTTCATACACATTATGTACATAGCAGTTTTGCCAGTAAGATGTACAGTATAGTTGTAAATGTTTTACAGTTTATTGTACACGTAGGTAAGTCCCCCCTGTGATGTCCATGATTGGAGATGATCCTTAAGTCATGGAACTTTATAGATCTGACGTTGTCTCCTCAGTAAGCTATCAATCCTTTATTGATAAAAAATCACTTCCGTATCCTTCAGAAAAATGCCCATATTCAGTCAATGCTCCCAAAGAGAAAGTTAAAGCAATCTTCTCTGCCTTTATTCTGAAGCAAGATCAGTATGTGGCTTTGATACACAGGAAACTGCGTAGCCCTTCTATTGACAGAGAAAAGAAATCATGCATTATTACATATCACATAACAACAGCACATTTCAATTATTTGGAAAATCATTTAATCACTTAAGGACCAGGCTTATTTCTGACACTTGTTGTTTACAAGTTAAAATCTGTATTTTTTGCTAGAAAATTATTTAGAACCCCCAAACATTATATATATATATATATATTTATATATATATATATATATATATATATATATATATATATATATATATATATATATATATATATAATTTTTTAAGCAGAGACCCTAGAGAATAAGATTGGGATCGTTGCAATACTTTATGCCACACTGTATTTGTACAAAAAAAAAATACACTTTTTTGAATTAAAAAATAATAAAACATTAAACTTAGCCCAATGTTTTTCTATAATGTGAAAGATAATGTTATGCCGAGTAAATTGATACCTAACATGACATGCTTCAAAATTGCGCACGCTTGTGGAATGGCAAAAAACTTTGGTACTTAAAAATCTCCATAGGCAATGCTTTCAAAATTTCTACAGGTTACCCGTTTTGAGTTACAGAGATTATTACTCTCTCTCTAATGATCGCGGCAATACCTCACATGTGTGGTTTGAATACCGTCTACATATGTGGGCACTACTTACGTATGCGTTCGCTTCTTCTCGCAAGCTCGAAGGGACCGGGCACTTTAATTTTTTTTTCTTATTGATTTTGCCTTTTATTTTTTACTGTCCCTTTAAAAAAGAAATCGATCACTTTTATTCCTATTATAAGGAATGTAAACATCCCTTGTAATAGAAATAAGCAGGAAGGTCCTCTTTAATGTGAGACCTAGGTTCAAAAAGACCTCAGATCTCACATCTACACTTAAAAGCAAAAAAATTATATTTTTTAAGTAAAAAAAAAAAATAGGCACTTTCAGGCTGTTGGGCGGAAGCAATGTTTGACGTTGCCTCAGTCCTCCAAGGCCATAGAGTCGAGTGGGGGCCATCAACACCAATGTGTCCTTTGTAAACTGGCAAACGGTTCCTTAAGAATGCTTAGCTGTTCTTTGAGTGTCCTCCATTTATGAAAAGGTCATGGTATGTTTTGGCCAAAAGCATCCTGCACCTTGGCAGGAGCTAGGAGGGGTTCTCTCTATATTTACTGGCAAAGGGCACAGTGCTATATGAAAGGACATTGCACAGTCCTAATAAGGAATTACTAGAAGTCACCATTGAGGAACTGGGAATATTTTAATTTGCTACACTAGCCTACCACTTTACCTGTAGTGTTGTTAAACTATTTTTCTTATCTTTTTTTAAAGTAATCTTTCTCCCAATTGCTGACTTTCCATCTTTTTAAATAAGCAGCCTTTTAATCAGGTGCAAGTTGTTGCTTGAACTCTGGGAAAGTGGAGCTGCCCCTGCACAGCAAGGATTACATGTTTAATTATGTCTAGGGTACTAGGAAAAGCAACTTTACTACCCAATCCCCTGCTTCTGCAGGCGTCCCTGAGGCTGCTAGATCAGCCCCTGCTGCCTCCTCTCTCCTGTGCTTCAGTGGTTGGATGCTTCCTAAAAGGTAGGTCCATGCATTGGACATGTAGATTCTGAGGAACAGTCTTCCACCGAAGCATAGGGGAGTGATGGGTGCCAGGGGAATGGGTGTCAGGTATTTAAAAGTGCTTTCCCACCCCCTAGACCTAAACCCTTGTAGTTCCTGGGACAGCCCTACTGCAAAGGATTTTTACTTTCCCCCAGAAATAGACTTTAACGACCATCTCCATGATACACTGGACAGAGGTTTTTTTTTTTTTTTTTTATTGTTTTACACAGAAATGATTACACAAAGTAAAAAGGAAGAGACTGATTGTCAACTGAAGCATTGGAAGGGTTTGAAGCCCAGACACATTATTTGGAGATTATAGAGATCTGCAACTTAACCACTTTACCACCGGAGGATTTTGCTGTCTTACGTCCAGGCCACTTTTTGCGATTCGGCACTGTGTGACTTTAACTGACAATTGCGCGGTCATGCGACGCTGTACCCAAACGACATTTTTGACACTTTTGGGGGTACCAGTGACATTACTACAGTAATCAGTGCTATAAATATGCACTGTCACTGTAAAAATGACACTGGCAGGGAAGGGGTTAATTTTATTGGAGAGGGAGGGGTTAATGTATGCCTGGTGCTTACTGACATGTGTGGGGGGAGGTGACTGAGTGACACAGGGACAGATCGCATGTTCAGCTATGCTGAACCCTGCAATCTGTCCCTGCCTCTCACTTAGTAGATCCGCCCGCTTTGTTTACACAAGCGGACGGATCTCCACACTCGATTCCCCGACAATCGGGGAAGAGCAGCGGAGATCACCGCTGCTCCTCCCCTGGCCCGACTCCCGCTGTGACTGAACACAGCGAGAGCGAGCCTCCGGCGGCGCGCGTGCGCGCCGCTCACAAGGGGAGGAGTCCAGCGACGTAGGTCTACGTTGCTGGACGATAACGAGCCACATTGCTGCAGTAGCAGCAATGTGAGCAGACGTAGAGTGGTTAATCAGATATTACTTAACACACATTTTATTGAGCCAGAAATGTTCTTAACCATAAATATATTCAACTTACATGAAACATAATCAGTCAGTCAGAATAGAGTAGTGCCGTCACATGACTGAGCAGACCCCTGTCTGTCCACTGCCACAGTGTGTGTAATTTGTAGTTTTTGCTGAAGTTGTGATACCGTTCATGAATGGCCTGAAATGAAAAACAACAAAATTAACATTTTAGAGTATTAAATATCTTTATTTATCTTTGTTTCTTTTAGGGACAGGTAAACCCACTGTAAAAATTGCATAAACAGAACTAGTCCTAACAGTTCTACTATATATATATATATATATATATATATATATATATATATATATATATATATACAGTATATATATATTTTCTTTTCATTTTTTCTTTTCCTTAATTCATTTGTTACATTGAGGAAAAAATCCCCACTACCTATCCTACTTTCCTCTCCCTAAACACTTACTTGACTCAACTCACTGCTCCAGGACTGTGCCATCTGCAGCACTGCTCCTCTAATTCCAGGTCTCACAGGAGACACTGAGAGCAGCAGGAACCACAGGCTCCTGCAGCTGTCAGATAAACTACTGTGAGTCGGGAGCGGGGGCATGGCTTACCGGTGCTGTGTATGTCTATGGACATGCGCAGCCCATCTTGGGAGCATGTGCTTGCTAAAAAGTGTATATAGTTAGCGTGCAATAATATTTTACACCAACAAACTTGCCCCTACATCTCCCATCAATTCCTGCCAGCACTTCAAATGGCACTCACAAAATCCCTTCCAGTTTTTCCCATGCTGCTTGCAGAATCCCTCCCAATAATTCCGATGGCACTCACAGAATCTCTGCCAGAAATTCCAATGATGCCCAAAGAATTCTTACTAAGGCGTCCAGTGCTCACTGAAATGACATGGGCATGTCCTCTGACTCATAGGGGTATTAAAACATCAGCCCTGGTGTTTTATCTTCTCATGAGCTACCCCTTGTTTCAAATATTATAATAAATACCCTTCAGATTTCCTGACCATTGCTGACCTGGATTGACTTGACTACTCTCTTGTCTGCTACCTGCCTCAACCCCTGCCTAGACCTGGCTATTATCTTGTGGATCCCCTAGAGTACAGTCTCCACACTGTAGGCTTTTTTGTCCCTGCTCACCCTTTGAATCATTTGGGCGATTCTCATGGTCACAACCTGTTACCAGCACACAGTAAAACTCATCTCCACTTTTAACAGCGCTGGTGAAAACTGGCTGCTGCTTAGACTCCTTGCTTCGAGTGAGCCCATGTCATGATCACAAAGCGGCTTCTCGTGTTTTTCCGTAAAACATATTTCTGTTAAACCATACTGCAAAGTGCAGTAAATAAACAGAATATATGTTCATTGTTACATAGTTGGTAAGGTTGAATAAAGACACCAGTCCATCCAGTTCAGCCTGTTCACTTATCTAACTTCAGTAAAATTAAATGTACTAGTTTACATTCTGTGCAACACTTATAAATAAGCACAAATATCTGCAAAGGACAATAAGAGCCTAATTTGACTTGTTATTGACTAATTTGATTTTCAATGTATTTATGTTTCTTTATCTTTATCACATAAATCTACCAATATATTATTTATGTTTGATTTTGTTTTAGTAAATTCAGTATGTATGTATATATATATATATGGCATTCTTAGGTCAATCAGGATGGAATGACTGTTTTATATTAAAAATCCCTGAAACTGTACACAAATGAAGAACTTTGTCGCTGCCTTTTACAACAAAAGGCTTTTGTGTAGAAAGCATTTTCACAAGAATAGATTTCTATATTCCACTGTTAGTTTAAAAGCACGATGATGTTGCTGCACATTATCAAAGACAGTCACCTTCACTTCTGCCTCTTACAATGAAAAGGCTCATAGGTTGGTATTCTTAGCTATTTACATACTGTTTTTCTGTGCTTTTATTCAGAGATTCATCACTAAGTGCTTTGTTTTCTACTATCACTTAAACTCGTGTGATCTTGGTTTATTCTATATGGATAGAAAATGTTCCCTCCCAAACCTACAGGCCTATATGGCAATATATAAATTACTTGCTTTAGAAAATATATTTTCTAAAAATCACAAATGTACCTGTTTTAAAGTTGCATTTTAATAATACATGAATTACAACAAATTATGCTGCTTATTATTGCTGGATTAAAAAACAATTAATGTTGGGCTTATTTGTCCACATTTTAAAATATTTTACATGATGCAACATAGCAGTGGGCATCAGGAAATAGGGTTAATTCACTAAAGAAATAAAACACGTTCACTTTGTTAAGAGTGTATTCACTTTGCTTAGTGAATGGATCATTCATGTGAACATAACTTCACCTCAGTCATGCGCAGGAAAAAGTTTTTTTTTTTTTTTTTTTTTATTTAATTTCCCTTGAACAAAACTGGGTATTCAATATGAACATTTACTAAGTGAATATCTTTTATCGGTACTAAATAGCCCTAGCTCTTTAAAAAGCAAAAAACTTTTATTCATGGGATTGGCAGTTATGTACTATATTGGTATCCATGTCTAAGGCAGCAGAATTAGAGGGGACAGCACCAACCCCAAACTTTACAAATTGTGATAACTTTTCCCCAATTTTCCAAGGGATGCAGGAAATGTCGTGCAGAGCCATAATGCTTTGTGTACTCATTCTACAACACAGACACTCCCCCCTCTACCCCATCTACAGAATGTGGACCATGAGCACCTCACATGGACTGACAGTCACATTCCATATTAAAATAATTGCCACCTACACATATAGCACAGCCATACAGAAATGTAGGTTTTCTAAATTAAACAATGTGGCATTCATAAAATAATGTTATTCACAAATGCAGTGGTATAAATGTAAAGAAACAGAGTCTATGCACACAGGAAACAGTTGAACTGAACAGTGCTAGAGTTCAGTTGCCCCCCCCCCCCCCCCCCCCACGGATACACATTCACATTGGGCTATTGGGCTATAAACAAATGCTCCTGGGCACAGTTAAAGTGATAGTAAACGACCACCTTGTAAAACAACCCATTCCAAATGAATGGCAAAACATTTTGTATAGATATATAAAAAAAGTTATAAATACCTTTTTCCCCTTTTTTTATAAATAATCACATTCCCTCTGTTCTCAGCTGCATAAGAGCTGGGGGAGGAGAAGCAGCAGCACACTCATCTTTCCAGTGAATGGCTGCGCAGCAGGGGCATGTCAGGACAAGTCTGATCATTGGAGGAGAGCAGGCTGAGTTCCCAGCACAGCTAGAGAACTGACCACAGTGTGCTCTCCTGCTAAGTGTGGTCAGTTTCTAATAGGAAAGCAGAGGGACTGTTAGGAACACCAGGGATTTCACATAAATGAACAATACAAAGAGAACAGGATACTTTCTCACACAAGTACATGGTACAGCAGCCACATATCAGGAATATGAAGTGTTGGAATAACAAACTCTTTAAATCATCACCTCTGCCAACCAAACCACAGTGATCCCTGCTTCTGTGCTCAGTCATCTATAGAGAGTTCTGTGCTAAGGCACAGTGTACACTCACACTAATGTGAATCTCTTCCAAGTGGTCCTGGGCACAGTAGGCTTACCCTTTAATTCTAGTGTTGATTTTGAAGGAGCAGGATCCATCTAATGTCTGAACTCTCAAATCCACTGTATTTGACAGAATCCATACCAACTGTTTTCTTATCAGAAGTTTATCCACGTATGCCACAAAGGGGATGTCATCAGCCCTCACTACTTGCAATACTGAGGCCATCACCTCGGAGAACACCCAAGATGTTTAGGGTCCTGAATTAGAAGGCAGGCAGGGTCCCAATCTGGTAGTGTAGGAGTCCTACGGCAACCCGTAGGAAATGTTGATGTGCTGGATAAAACTGTCCACACATGTCCTTTATGTCATTAGAAACCAGAAAATCTTCCTGATGCAGGGAATGGAAAAAAATACCAAATAGATCCTCTCCAAAAGTTCTGCATTAGAATCAAGACATTCAGGGGTTGATTTACAGGCAAATAGACTGCGCACTTTGCAAAGTGCAGTTGCTCCACAGCTTAGTAAATGAGGTAAAGCTTCACTTTGCAAAGAGTACTCAATCACGTTCGAGGAAAGTTAAAAAAGTGCACAGTCCATTTGTCTTTGGTAAATCAACCCTCAGAATTTAGAGCTTCAAGATGTGGAAAATACTCCCACTGGATATAGGAGCAGTAAACAGGTTAAAAAAAAAAACTAGAAACTGTGTTGCCACAGGAACTGGGGCAATGACACCTAGGTACAGAAAACCCAGGATAGCTCAGTGGAGATCTGCTAATCTGTGTTGTCACAAAAAAGGTTGAAGACAAAAAGCCAAAGAAGTGTAAGGGCATAAAACTTCAGTTTATACTCCTAAGTTGCCACCTCAACCCCCCCCCCCAAAAAAAAATAAATAAAAAAAAAGTTGGTACAAATACTGTAGCTGCTGACTTTTAATATAAGGACACTTACCTGTCCAGGGATTCAGCGATGTCCTCTGCCGAGCCGATTCTTTAATTGGCTTTGGGTCCAGGCACCGGTAGATTAAGTAGGGTAAACTAACAGGGAAGCCATCCAGTTTCACAGTCAATTTCCTACTGTGCATGCATGAGCCAAGCTGCACTTTCTGAATGGTCTTACAGTCTTCTGGGACCTGTAATATGTCCCAGAAAACCGTGGGGGGGGGGGGGGTGAGGAGGGGGACAAACGTCTGCATGGATCGCTGAAGAGATCTAACCAGAAGTGGGAGCGGTTAACTGTCAAAATCAGGTACCCACTCTCCCCTACCCCTCAAAAAGTGCCAAATGTGTCAGTGAAGGGGGGAGGATGAAAACAAGCAGAACTCCTCCTTCTGGGTAAAGTTCTGCTTTACACACCTGAGATGCTGATAAGCAGTGCAAGTGTTCATAAACATAAACAATGTCAACACACTTTGGAAAGTAGGGGCACACCATTGTGGAATTAATAGACTTTGATTACCAGAAACTTGTAGGTGGAGTAGAGCCAAGGTTGGGGAATCTCAATGTGGAAGGCACAGAAGTGAAGGAATGGAAAGTTTGTTTCTGAACAGTTAAAGAAGGTGTAGACATTAAGGTCTAATCCCCTGGCTCTTGCTGAGGAAGATGAATGCTATCAGTAACATTCTTAAAATGGTTTCAAGAGTAGATCCAAAGAGATGTTGTTCCTTAAGAACTTTTTACTTGTGGCTTCTGTAGCCCAAGACTTTACCCAAGATGCCTTTAGCATGTGGATGAACATTAGACCCATGAGGGAGATAAGTCACTAAGTCTGCAGCAAGCCCTATACTACTGAAATATAAGTAACAGCATTTTGCTTTTGTCTTCCAGCAAAGGAAGAGAGTCAGTATCTAAAATATTAATATTTGTGTATATTTTCTTAGTCCAAGTAAGGTAGCCATAGTCTGTAGACTAATGCAGATCTTAGTCTTGGCTCAGTGGAGTATTAGATCTTAGGACCAGCCTCTTGTGGGCGTCCAGAGCAACCAACCCAACACAATTTCACTAGCCTGTGAGTGTCAGTTCTTTGCACCTGTTTGGACTAATGAAGTGGTATTGAGGAGTTTGAGTCAGGGGTCCACTTGCAGAGGCATACAAAACAATGTAATATGGGTCAGACTTGCTTCGGATGAAAGACAATAGCCCATCAGATGAGAAGACCCAACGTGCCAAAAATGAAAAACCAAGTTCCAAAAAGTACTTACTGGTCCAACTGAGTGTAGGTTCAAGCCCCTGGTACTTTAAAACAACAGGGCCAGAAGGATTGGGATGACTATCACTGCAGGGGGCCAGGGGTTGCAAGCCAGTGGAGAGGTGATGTGAAATATTTTCCTAACAAAGTTCAGGAATCTCTTTCACTATTAAAATGAATGTTAAACACTGCAGTTAAAAGCAAAACAGTTGCTATAACACAGGTCGCTTTAGAATAGGTCTGAAGATAATTCTGAGATAATATTTAAAAATAATTCTGAAAACTATTGTATATGGGTTTCCTTGCTTGAAGTGAACCTGGGCCAGGCTATGAACAGTCAAGTGTATGTATTTTAACAAGCAGTAAGTACTGTGGAATAGTAATTCATCATCAAATAAAAGCTTATAGAATAACTAAAGTCATTCTCTTAGGCAGTACAGCCCCCCCCCCCCCCAACCACACACACACACACACACCTGCTCCACCTCCCAGTAGTGATTCAGTAGCCTTCTAATCTCTAATATAAATACAAAGCAGGTGTTCCAGGAGGTAGGAGCTGAGCCCCTGATAGAACAAGGTGAAGGATTTCAGTTTATAGGCTTTATAGGCTTAATAGTTTAAAATGCATGCATGTGGCAACTATTTCCTGTCACTGTCACTTTATTGGAAAAACAGAGGTTAAGGGTGTCCAATTATCTCCCTAACAAGTATAAATTAATTTGAGTTTTGTGACACTGATAAAATAAACATGGCCAAGGAACATAAACTTATGAGCATCTGGAAACTTGGGGGAAGAAAAGATGCCCTAAAATTTTAAGTTTGTTTTCTTTTGCATCTAACACAATTGGTTTAGTCTTGGTGGGAGCAGGTCATATAGAATTTTGACATAATGTTGCATAACTTACTGTTTCTTATGACTTTTCTTCATCGGAACATGTTCTGAGCAGGATATTGGCTTTCCTTTCTCATAGGTTTCACTTGAGCTTCCATTTGCCACATATAAATTAGTGGGAACCGAAAATGTATCAGTCTTAGCAGTTCCATTAGATAAGTCAAAGGGTTTGCACTGAGGAATTTCCATGCACAGGATATCATGATCTAAGTTAGATTTCTTCGTATTGTTCTTCTTGGCTGTGTTTTCTTGAACTGAAGTCTGAGCATTGATCTTTTTTGAAGGGATCTTTGGAGAGCTGGATTCCTTTATGGGAGTTTTCTGAGAGGTTGGACTTGCTTGAGGAGGAGGCTTTTGAGTGGTGTTAGTTATAACATTAACGTGTGAAGTTAACTTTTTGCAAGATGTATTTGTAGATGGCGTTTTTTGTAAGCTATGTCCTTTAGTTTTCTCAGAAGGTGGCAATGGCAGATCAAGAGATTGGGAAACATTTTTAGATTTCTGTTGCTGGCTGTCCTTTGAATGTGGATCAGATTGTGTTGGTTTACTCAGAGTAGTGGACTTTGTAGCCTGACTGGCCTGTGGCTTAACCTTTGTTGGGGAGTGTTTATCATTTATGGAACCAGCTTGATTTATTTCTGAAAGTGTATTGTGCACTGGACTGGTCTGTGTAGCACTATTTTGTTTTACATTCCTGAGGTATTTTTTGGGAGGGTCACTTTGCACCCCTTGATTTGACTTGGGAAGAACTTGGCCTTGAGATGGTTTATGGTGAGATGAATTATCATTAGCCCTCTTGCTTTGCTCGAAATTTGTCTGGTGAAAATCCACTGAACTGGTATCTTTTGAAAACTTATCACAAATACCATTTGTTGCCTTTATTATACCAGGATTGTTCCCATCATGACAAAGGTTACCTAGACTCTTTGTCTCTGTGCTACCAGTAGACAGTTTGTTGGCTGCATGGGCAAGTGAGCTATCTTTGTCACATAGGCCTCCATCCTGAGAAATGCTGAGGATTGGGGTTGATGGTCTTGTAGCATCATATACTTTGATAGTGGGTACTCCAATCTTCATTTCAGAGGAAGATCCACAGCTGTGCTGACTGTTATGCATATGCATTTTTTTCATGTGATAGACAACTGTTGCTGCATTAAATGCTTGCTGCAAAAAAAAGATAGCAGACTATTACTGATTTTACATTTAGATTTATTGCATCCTACTCAATAAATTTAGAATTTTCCCTTCTTTTTAGCATACCACTGCATGCTAAGGGGATGATATTTTGGTGCAAGATTATTTGGATTTTTTTAAATAGAAAGTGGGATTACTGGGCTTTACTTATTTGCAAGTGAGCAGATAAAGTATAGATTGTTGCTACAGCTTGACAGTGTAAATTATATATATTTTTTTAAATGAGGAGGCCTTTTTTTCTGTGTGTACAGTAAGCATGGGTATAGGACTCTGTATATAGAGGTTTTCTATTTATTTATTTTCTTTTGGTTGAACTAGATGGACTTGACTAATTATCCAACATTATACAAAAATGTGCAAACCACTTACTCTCCACTTGCTTTTAGCATAGTTCTTCTTAATCTGGATGCTTACTGAACGATAAATATCTCGATGAAGAGCAGTGTTGCCAGCAATCCTGTAGATAAAAAATACCAGTTGTTTACTCCTGTAGTAAATAATTAACAAAATATAAAAAAACAAACAACAAAAAACAAAAAAAACAATGGGCTAAAGCAGATCGCATGTGGCATTTAGGGGTCCAAACACATTTTCCTAAATATCACATGCCATCCTGAAACTGTCAATTCACTGTGCCGTTTTGCAGTATTTACCAAAAACGCTGAAAACCCTTGGTAAATACAGCATGAAAAGGCATTAAACTCAATTCACAGAAGGAAATAAATAATTAAATGCATGCAGTAATTAAGTAGGGATGATCGAACGGTTCGGGTCCACCATCGGTTCGGCCCGAACATTGGGTGTTCGAGGTTTGGCCGAATTTAGAACTTTTTGCCCAAAAAGTTTGGAATTCGGCAACCAGAACCGACCAAAATGCAATGCTTCAGGAAATGGGCTTTAAAAGCCTGTGATTGGACCAGAACCATTAGCAAAAGCCAATTGAGGGGGCAGAAGAATGCTAGGAATGTGATTGGAGTGAGTAGGGGGTCCCTAGACCAATCATTAGTGAATACGCCCCCCAGTATATAAGATCGCCCCCTCCAAATTCCTAGGATTCTTGTACGGGACATGGAAGAGAGTGGAATGCTGTTCTGTTCTAATGTGTTACAAAGTGTCATTTAGCTATTTTTAGTGTGAGGAAAGGGATATCTAGTGTAGTTAGAGTGCTCCTTTACACTTAAGTTAGCTTCAAAAATGTAGTTTCTGTAGGGAAAGTGTCAAGTGTAAAGGGACCGTAGTGTAGTGGAGGGTTAACTGACAGTGACTGCTATGGAAGGGTGACAAAACCCTTCCATAGCAGGGTGACCGCTATAGAGAAATGATCATTTCTTTGAGTTGCTTCGGGACAGGAATATGGCTTCTCACCAGCCAAGCATTTTTCATGCTGCAGGGGCTGCCACTGCCAGTGCTTTTTTGAGGACATGTTTGATATCAGACATGACATCTGAACATGTGTATAGGGGGTATATATACACATATATGTCTGTATATATACCCCTAGACATATATAGGTGTGATAGTAGCAGAAATATATGCTTGCGCTAATGAAATCATTTACAGTAATATATTTCTGCTACTATCACACCTATATAAGGCTAGGTGTCTATATACATATAATTATGTGTGTATATATACCACTATACACAAGTTCAGATGTTTTGCCTGCCTCAAAAGAACCCCAAAAAATACCCAAAAAAACGCTAGCGTCAAAAAAAAAAATGCCCAGGTGTGTTTTTGCTGGCATTTTTTGGGAGTTTTTGGAGGCAGGCAAAACATCAGAACTTGTGCACAGTACCACTATACACAAGTTCAGATGTTTTTCCTGACTGCAAAGAACCCAAAAAAATGCCTGCTTTGAAACCGGCAAGGTGTGAAAACCGAGAAGAGAAGCTAACCCCCTGAGCTGAAAGTTTTCTAATACAAACAATTTTTTTCTGGTTCTGGACATGCTACAGAGCTGAAACTTCACATGTACACTTTTTAGACCCCCCAGATACGAAATCCAAAGTAAAAATCAAAAAATCTCTTTTTTTTTTTTTTTAATTTTTCAATAATTGGCTTTTTTTTATCAAAAATTACAATTTTTAAGAACTTTTTTGTGTGATTTTGTGTCTGGGGGGTCTAAAAGGTGTACCTGTGAAGTTTCAGCTCTGTAGCATGTCCGACACCAGAAAAAAAAGATCATATAGGTGTAAAAGGAGGGTCCCACATCCCTGTTCTACTGAAAAATTATCTTTTTTTTTTCATGGTTCTGGACATGCTACAGAGCTGAAACGTCACATGTACACTTTTTAGACCCCCCAGATACTAAATCCAAAGTCAAAATAAAAAAATCTCTCTTTTTTTTTTTTTTCAATAATTGGCTTTTTTATCAAAAATGACAATTTTTAAGAACTTTTTTTTGTGTGATTAATAGTTAATGGGGCATGACCCAGAACCCTAGGGACTTTTTAGGGGCATTTATTGGGTTTTAGGGCTTAAAAATGGTGTTTTTTGATTACCGAAGTTCGGGTCCCATTGATTTCAATGGGGTTCTGAAATCCGGGCCGAACTTTCGGGAAATTCGGATGTTCTGGCCGAACCGAACTTTTCAAAAGTTCGATCATCCCTATAATTAAGTAGTGGCTCAGGCAATCAGTATTTAAGAAATGTGAAAATATATAATGGATGAGTTCTCTCAACAGAAATGCAGAGAAACCTAAATATGGAAATATGGAAATCATTGGGGTTACTGTAATTAAAGGACAACTAAAGAAAAAACTTTTATTTTAGTTTTGGATAGAGGGGAGGTGGCTTAGTACACCTGTCAGGTTTTTATTGTTGTCTGTGCCCCATTTGGGTGATTCGACCTCTCTATTTGTCTGGTTTACAATTACTATGATAAAAGTGAAAGTTAAATAAAATTCCAAATTTTGGGTTGTCCCCAGAAAAGTAATTAAGGGGACATCTTTCAGTGGGGACACAGGTATAACCCTCCTTTACTCCATCCAAAATGAAAACAAAAATGTTGCCTATAGTCCTACTTTAAGTCAAATAGACTGTGAAATTTGCAAGTTGCTCAAGAGCTTAGTACATGAGGTAAAGCTTCACTTTACAAAGATTACCCAATCACATGCAAGGAAAAAACATAATTTTTGCTTGCACATGATTGGATGATGGAAGTCAGTAGTGCAAAAAATAAAAATTGCACAGGTGATCAAATACCACCAAAAGAAAGCTCTATTTATGGGAAAAAGGGTCCGATCTGTCCGCCCCAATGTCGCAGTCCTGCAAAAAAAATCGCAGATCGCCGCCATTACTCGTTAAAAAACAAAACAAAAATGACAGAAATCTTTCCCTCAGTTAGTAAACGCAATAACTTTTGTTCAAACCAATCAAAATACACTTACTGTGATTTTTTTTACCAAAAATATGTAGCAGAAAACAAATTGGCCTAAAATGTTAAAAAATTTTGATTTTTAAATTTTTTTGGGGGGGAAAAATATTGTTATTTTTTTCAAAATTGTCGCTATTTTTTTGTTTACAGCGCAAAAAGTAAAAATCGCACAGGTGATCAAATACCACCAAAAGAAAGCTCTGTTTGTGGGAAAAAAAGTTTGTCAATTTCATTTTGGTACAGCGCTGCACGACCGCGCAATTGTCCGTTAAACTCAGTGCCGAATCGCAAAATAGGCTTGGTCATTGAGCAGCCAAATCCTCCTGGGCTAAAGTGGTTAAAAATGTGCTTTATAGTTTAAAATATGTAAGGGGCAGATGTTTATGGTTAGAATCCTCAGAGCACTGGCAAATTAATACTGCTGTTATCTCTTTGCCTTTTTTGAAGGCGAAATGTAACATAGCGGCTCTATTATAAGCTATTGTAGCTGTCAGAGAATGTTACTACAATGGTTTTCTCCATCTCCTTCCTAGGCAAACAACATTTTGAATCGAAAATCACAACACTCCCCACCACCCCAGATGGTGGGCTAGCCAGGAGGAAATTCAATAAATGCAGTATATCATTGAGAAAGAGCGATAAGACAAATAAATTATGGTACAATATCTTATAAATAAGATGTAAAATATTTGAAGGTTATTACAGCGATACTCTATGTTTAATAGTTCTAAGGTGTTAAAAAGTCAGTATTTGTTATAGAATGAAAATGATTAGTGTTTTATTATTTTCTTGTAAAGTCAATCATTTTAATTTATTTTTAAAAACTTCAAATATGCAAATATTGAAAACTAGTATGTGGTTATGTTCAAAGAAATATTTGAGTCTGCTCGGTCTAAGGCTATAACTTAACTATGGAAGTGAATTTATTTCTATGGAAGAGATTGCCGTAAAGTTTTTTTTATGTGCACTAAACCTCAGGATTTTAGAACAAAAGCTGTGCACAGGAATACATATTCTATATTATTTATACATATGATTAATTTTACACAATAATGAGATTTACATATACCATTTTAATGTGCGCTAAACCTCAGCATTTTAGAAGAAAAGCTGTGCACAACATGCCATTTTTTTTGTCAGCACATACTGTGACTCAAAACTTTTGCTTTTTTCTGGAACCGTTAACAAGATCATTTATTCATAGTCTTTAGTTCCTAATGCCAGACACCAGATAATTAGATGATCATATCATTAAGCATGACTGTTATATACTGACATGTCTCTAAATTGCAATACAATGTTTATCGACTAAATTGACATTTTATTTTCCTTTTTTAAATGCCACTTAAGATAGATGTGTGGAAATAATACATGAAGTGCCACTGTGCATTGCTAACAGCTGTTGCTAGAGTAATTTCACAGTAACATTATTATGTTTTTGCCACTAGAACCTCTAAGTGCAATCTTACCATGGATGCTTAAGGGCCTTCTCACAGTTATAGCGTTTTTTGGGATCCTTCTCTAAGAGGCAACCTATGAAATCTTTTGCTGGAAGAAAAGATAAAACACCAAGATTAGGAAAATTGATAGTTCATCTAAGATTGCTGATTTAGTGTACAAAAGGTAATGTTTTAATGGGCCTATGTACAAATTAGTACCTTTGGTGCTAAAAAACAGAGTTTTTTTCATTTAAAAAGGTGACAGTTTGCCCTCAAGCAGTTCTTTCGTTATTTTTTCATTTTTTTTTTGTATTTTTTATATCTACTAAAGTAATACTGCACTAAAGTGACAGAACACATATATGTATATATAGATAAAAGTGAAGTTGTTATCCATATCTACTTGCATGCACATAGTAACACATACCAGATATGGAAATGTCATCCCAAAATGGGGATTCGAATTCATAAGTGCCATCCTTGATTTTCTCAAACAGCTTAGATTCTGTTTCTTCATAGAAAGGGGGGTAGCCACATAATCTGGAGTAAAAAAAAAAAAACAAAGTAAAATTGATGGAACTTTAATTATCTTAATCATACCTCTATATTGACCTCCTTATAAATTGACTAGTCGCAAATGTAAAATCTCAGTGCACTGTGTTGCCTCATTCACTAAGATAAGTGGGAACTCACTTTGCGAAATTAACATGCGCTTCTTTAATAAAGAAACCTCATTATCATGAAAAATAAAAAAGAAAATCAATCTGAACAGATATACAGATATACAGTGGACTAGACAAACTTTGCTTTTCCAGCAGTTTTTTATTTGGTGCATGCAACAAACATAGTGTGCCTATGTTGAAGAAGATTTGAGATATGTGCCCTGGAAACATGAAAAACCTCAAATTGTGATCTCTGTCTTTTAACCGGTACCCATCCGGCCGCTGCCTTTTTACTGCGGCAATGTGGCTCTGCTGCGAGAATCGACGTAGACCTACGTCGGTCGCGCACAGGCTGCTAGTGGGAAGCCGACGCATGGGTCAGGTGGCTCTGATTGCTACCTGACACCCGTGATCGCTTCCCGCTGAGAGAGAAGAACGGTCAACTGTAAACACAGCTGACCGTTCTTCTCTCTGGAATGATCATAGAGCCCCTGTGATCCTTCTATATAGGATCACAGGTGTCTATGATCATTTCACAAGCCACGTCCCCCACATTTAGAATCACTCCCCTAGGCTCACATTTAACCCCTTGATCACCCACAATGTTAACCCCTTCCCTGCCAGTGTCATTATTACAGTAACAGTGCATATTTTTAGCACTGATTACTGTAGTAATGTCACTGGTCCCCCCAAAAGTGTCCCAAATGTTAGGGGTCTGATCTGTCTGCCACAAAAAATCGCAGATCGCCGCCATTACTAGTAAAAAAAAAAAACAATAAAAATGACATAAATCGTTCTCGTAATTAGTAGACGCGATAACTTTTGCGCAAAATACGCTTATTACCAAAAATATGTAGCAGAAAACAAATTGGCCTAAAATGTTAAAAAAATTTGATTTTTATTCAGAATTGTCGCTCTTTTTTTGTTTATAGCGCAAAAAATAAAAATTGCACAGGTGATCACATACCACCAAAAGAAAGCTCTATTTGTGGGAAAAAAGGACATCAATGTTATTGAGGTACAGCGTCGCACAACCGTGCAATTTTCCGTTAAAATAACACAGTGCTGAATCGCAAAATATGGCCTGCTCATTAAGGGGGAAAATCTTCCGGTCCCAAAGTGGTTAAAGGCATTTTGTACATGTTTATGCACCCAAATATATACTGCACCAAGCAAAGCTCATAAGGCCCATTATGCTTCTCATTATCACTGCTGTACTTACAAAATATATGTTATAACTCCAATAGACCAGCAATCCACTGCCTTACTATATGGTTTTTGTGCAAGAACTTCGGGAGCTGAAAAAAAATCAGGTGAAACGAGAATCAGAGAGCATAATTCAAATAATAACACTTTTTTTAGGTAAAAAGCAGTAATGCAGCCTATTATTAAGAACAGAATGCATAAAAAGATTTCTGTTGGGAGGGTTTAATTATACTTTATATTGAATAAATAAGGCACACAATTCAATGTATTGACAGTTAAATAATAAAAATCAAATGCTTAGATATGAGGAAATGTGTAAATTGGAGGACTCTGTAATTTATAATCATAGTGGTGATGCCAATGGAATGTATTATATTAAAGTGTTACTAAACCCGCAACAGTAAAATCAGTCTGTATATGAAGTAAAGCATGCTTGTTCTTACTGGGGAACCTAAGGGGTTAATTCTTTGCATTGTGTATAAAGGCTGTTTGATCATCTCTCGCTGATCCTCTTCTTCTTCCACTGTCTCCAAAAAATAACCTGATATTTACAAAGCCAGGGGACAGGCTGCACATGCTCAGTTTGGTGTGTATTGCTAGAGAGTTTTTTCTTGGGAGGGTGCATGTGATCAGCACAGGGCCAATCAGCACTGTCAATACATGTCCAGACAGAGGATCAGGGGAGAATGAAAACTCCTCCTACAAGCTTTATTAGGAACTGATACAAGTCACAAGGTTGCTATATACTGCTGATGAGAAAATATATTTATCCATTTGTATTTACTAAAATAATTGCATTTCTATGTTCTGTGTACTGTGAGAGACCAAATATAGTGAATGCAGGTTCTGGGTTTAGTAACACTTCAAGAGGAACCATGATTTAAAAAGGCTGCATGCTCATAGTTGTTTTCGCTTGCTGTATCCATCTGGCTTAATTGATGTGTCATCTCTTGAGGTTTAACATGAGTCAATAAAATAAAATAAATCCAAAGTACTTTAGTGAGATTGGCAAGTTTACAGCTATAGCAGTAAGAATGAATCTACTTACCAACATAGCCTGGAGTGCCACAGGCTGTGGACATGATCCCAGTTTCCTCCATTTTGGAAAGACCAAAATCTGTTATCATGATCTTGGAGTTTTCATCAGGAGTGAGGTAAAGGAGGTTTTCTGGCTGTAATGAAAATTTAAATACTGTAAAGGACATAATATAAAATCTAAATAATTGCCATACTACTATATAGCGGAATAACGTTAATATATATATATATTTTTTAACACTGGTTAGCTAATAAATGCTGCATTTTTTGTGTAATTTCTAAGGTTGAAATCACACTTCCACTAAAAGTGGATTTAATAGGAAGTTTAATGTTATTTATACTGCAAACTCCCTTAACCTTTTTGTACTAAATGTTATTCATTGTGTTCTATTCATTGTTTATATATGTGTCATTCCATTCATTGGATTAATGATCTGCTCTGTGTACTACTATTTTTTTACTCCCTTTGTAATGTTTTCTTTTTTTTTTTTTTTTTTCTGAAAATGCAAACTCTGTATTATTTTTCCTTAAAACCTTTAATAAAAATACAATTAAAAAAAAAAGTTATTTATTGATGTCATTCTTTTAATCCCCAAAAATGCTAGAGATTTATAACTGCATACACTAGGCTGTTACTGCTAAAACAATGTTTATTAACCCTCTTCATGCCTAAGGGTAAAACAAATCTAAATGCCTAAGCACAATTTTGCAACGTTGGCACATGTTAGTAAAACTGTACATAACATCTACAACTACTTTGTGCATCTAGGTGGATTATACCACATTTTTTCAGGACAAATTGGGCTTTCTTTTGGTGGTAAATGGTAAAAGGTATCTCCTGTTTGTTTGTTTTTTATTATAAAAAAAAAACTTGCCCAAAATAGTAAAAAAAAATAATCATTTTTGAAAATGTTGCTGTTTATTTCTTGCTACTACCAACTTTACACCCAAGAACAACTCAAATAAAATTCTCCTGCTCCTGGTAATACCACATATATGTATTTTTTTTTGCTTTTGCTTTGTTATCCTACTTAAAACACACTGATACTAGAAAAAAAAAACAACAAAAACCATCCTGTTAAAAAAAAATAAAATAAAATACTGACCCTCACAGAGAAAGAAAACACTGGGGCAGGCTTCACAGTGGCTGATCACTGTGATAGCCAATCAGAGGCTATCACAGCGATCAGGTGACCCGGAATCGGAAGTTCCGGGTCCTGAGGCTTTCCGTGAGAACCCGATCTTTGTGCTGGGAGCGCAGTGTTCCAGCATAAAGGGATATACGCAAATATGCGGCCCACGGAAAAAAGCCCAGTCCAGTGGGGCCTCATATTTGAGTACAGTCAGCGTGAAGGGGTTAAAGTATATCTGACCTCTATCATTACATTTTACTTAGTTGTTCCCTTTTGGTCTGTAAAATTTACCATTGAAATCATTTTGTTATATTTGTTTGGCAAATGCAAATAAAAAAAGCTGGGAATCCAGCAAAACATTTCGAGAGCTGATAACTTTCTGTGCTCTTTGCCTCTGCAGTCAGTTATGTATTAGTATTGTTCTCAGCTATCTCCATTTACTTCAAAACACCCTACTCCCATGCTATGGTATTACAGTATATAGTCATAATGCACGCCATTCCTAGGATGACAACACTGCTCCTAGACACAGTAGGGTTGTCACCTTGGGACAGGAAGTGGCACAATCACCTAGTAAAATTTATAAGACAGTTTGAAAAAAAAAAAAAAAAGATTTGGCCACCACATATCAGTAAAGGTTAACTACAACACTATCAATTTTTGTTCTTAGATGGAGGCATGTTTTAGTTTTACCTTTAAATCTCTGTGGACAATTCCGTTGTCATGAAGATATTTGACGGCAGACAGAACCTGGCGTATAACATTGCTGGCATCTTTCTCTGTGTATACTCCACGCTCCAATATACGATCAAAGAGCTCACCTCCAGATACCCTACAACATACAATTGTACAAGCAGTCAGATGTTATATTATGAATACACACTATCTTAGCAACTACAGTAACATAGCATTTTTATAAACTGAATAGCTGACATGAAAGAATTCTCTAAAGACAGGAGTGAAAGCATATTTCTTTTTAGGATTCAAATGCCAACGATTTCTCTGTGCACACAATGTTAACAATATCCTAATTGGTTTATAACAAGCTTTAAAATGTATACAACTGGCGTACATAGCTTTAATGGAGAGTGTGGATTTTGTCACTCTCTCATAGCTGTGCATTTTATGTCCTACAAAAATGAAATATTTACCATTACAGAGAAAGAATAACATATTTGGTCTATTTTATTAAAATTATTTAAGCTTTGTACATGATTAAAATAGTTTTATATCTTTTATCACTATTCATATAAAATCTTTACTTTACTAATAAATGCTGTAAGTTTGCTTTGTGATTTTTTTACCTACAGGTAAGCTTATAATAAAGGTTAAATGAATATCTCCTAAATGTACACCATTTAGGAAATATTCACTCTTTTGACAGCCGGTGACATTGCCGGCGCGTGTGCTCTGCAGGAACGGCATACCGGTGTCGTTCCTTCAGAGTGCTTTGCCATGGCCATGACTCCCTTCAGAGTGCTGTACCATTCCTTCAGAGTGCTGTGCCATGGCCATGACTCCCTTCAGAATGCTATGCCTTTCCTTCAGAGTGCTGTGCTGTTCCTTCAGAGTTCTTCGCCATGGTCATGACTCCCTTCAGAGTGCGGTGCCATTCCTTTAGAGTGCTGTGCCATGGCCATGACTCCCTTCAGAGTGCTGTGCCATTCCTTCATAGTGCTGTGCCATGGCCATGACTCCCTTCAGAGTGCTATGCCTTTCCTTCAGAGTGCTGTGCCGTTCCTTCAGAGTGCTGCGCTATGGCCATGACTCCCTTCAGAGCGCTGTGCCATTCCTTCAGAGTGCTATGCCATGGCCATGACTCTGTGCCATTCCTTCAGAGTTCTTTGCCATTGCCATGACTCTGTACTGTTCCTTCAGAGTGCTATGCCATGGCCATGACAGTGTGCCGTTCCTTCAGAATGCTGCGCCGTGGCCATGACTGGTGGAGCCCAAAAACCCGGAGGAAAGACTAGGTGAAGATGGAAGCTCTGTAAGCGGTGACAGTGCACCGCAGAAGGGCTTTGTTTTAAGATAAGTATATCATGTGATGCATACTAGCACATTATGCAATTTCCTTGCAGGGATTTTTTTTTTTTTTTAATCCACAGTTTATTACCACTTTAACATGTAGCGTTCAAATTAAGCATTTTTCATCTTTAGCACACATGAGTGCAAAGCATTGGAGAGAACTGGACCTATTAGAAACAATAGCTTTCAGCATGTCATTGCATTGGGCCTGTGTTGTCCATCTCTCAGCAGAAGCTGTTTCTTTTAGACTCTTTTAGACTCTTTATCACTTTTAATTAAACTTTGTACAGCCTTGACCGAATGGAGGGTGTGGGTGGGTTCCTTCTTCTGGCTCATTCAGCTTTAGTGTAAACTTAAAGTGGATTTTTTATTTTTTTTTTAATTCAAGCATGCAGGCTTTTTAATACAGAAGAGACATACTAGGTCCCTGCATTTAAGTTTCTTACCTGTTGGTCTGCACTGTATACTGAGCTGCTGCTGATGTACAATCTCTGCATCTGCTGAGATTAATTAACTCTCATGCATGCATGGGAGCAATGTCATCTTGGCCTAACTGAACAAAATAGCTGAAGTTTGGAACCAGGTAGAAGCAGGCAGTGAGGAAGCTCCTGACCATCACATCTCTGGAGTGGAGATGAGTATAGTTCTACTTTAAGCTATGAAGCTCAGTGAAAAATACTCTTAAGCAAATGTGCTAGTACTAGCCTGGTAACCATGAGAAAAAAGATCCCAGAGCTCCATCTGTTGGCTGGAAATGTAGATATGATATATTTACATTTTTAAATTTAAAGTGGTTGTAAAGACAGAAGGTTTGATTCTTAATGCATTCTTAAAGGTAAAAAGCCTTCTGTGTGCAGCAGCCCCCCTAAAACTTACCTGAGCCCATCTCTATTTAGCGATGTTGCACGAGTGCCTCGGCCATCCGGGACTCTCCCTCCTGATTGGCTGATACACAGCAGTGGCGCCATTGGCTCCCGCTGCTGTCAATGAAAGTCAGTTAGCCAATCCAGAGAGAGAGGGAGCAGGCCCGAAATGTGGCTCTGTGTCTGAATGGACACAGGGAGCTGCTGCTCGGCTCAGGTGCCCCCATAGTAAAGGAAATGGAATTGGCAGCACTCCAGGTTGAGTCAAAATCCAGATTTATTGACTGGACATCCAAATTATGACAATCGTGACAAGGTAGACGCGTTTCACACACTGACTGTGTGCTTAATCATTACAAAAACTTTTTGTTTTAGTAATAATTAAGCACACAGTCAGTGTGTGAAACGCGTCTACCTTGTCACGATTGTCATAATTTGGATGTCCAGTCAATAAATCTGGATTTTGACTCAACCTGGAGTGCTGCCAATTGCTTTTCCTTTATCAAGTTTTCACGGAGGCGAGGCGGGGCATGCACCGGTGTGAGTCATCAGGCAATTACACCACCTTGAGCAGTGAGTCCTTGTCTGTTCAATTGCCCCCCATAGTAAACTAGGGAGGGAGGGGCTAGAAGCACCAAAGAAGGACCCGATAAGAGGAGAATCTGGGCTGCTCTGTGCAAACCATTTCACAGAACAGGTACCAGTAAGTATAACATGTTATTTTCATACAAAAAAAAAACAAGAATTTACAATCACTTTAGATCCTAATCATAAGTATAATATGCCAAAACACTGTACATTTAATTTATTACTACAACATTTTTAAAAATCAGGGATGTATTTTTTTATTATCTGCAACTCATTTTCTTAGAAAGTGTTATAGTTCTCCAAATAAGATTACCAATATTCTCTACCAATAAATGAGATACAAATTTTCTCATCAATACTGCTGTATATTTAGTTTTTTCATACTGAGATAATATTGCATATAAGAAAGTTCATGCATTTACAGAAGTATAAGTACGCATACAAGAAAGTTCTCGTACTATAGGGGGATATTGATATTTATTTCTTATATAATATCTTACATTGACAGCAGTATTTCCTCATATAGTCATTATTTTATTATGCAGTATTAGTGTTCTGTAACACAAAATATCAGCTAGAAATCATATTCCAGTGCACTATTCTACTTACAGCTGCATGACTAGGTAGAAGTGTGAAGAGCTCTCGTAGATATCTTCAAGTGTCACAATATTATCATGTTTGATCCTTCGGAGAATAGAACAAAATGTTAGTTGAAGCTTCAATTTTTATCCAGGAAAAAAGTATAGATGAAATAGAGAGTACTTTAGGCATGACTTAATGCTAGATCAGTGCTTTAGTATCTCATACTAATTTATTATTTGATTTTTCAATAAATCTAAGATTTTGAAGATTTTCCCCTGTACATATCACTGGGTTTGTAAACGTAACCAACTGTAAACAAACACTTTTACCTGAATTAAATAGCCTTTATTCGTTTAGTATTTAATCCCTAGTGTATATCTCCACACAAGCCCCACATTTATAATGATTTATAGCTGTCTACCACGTGAAGCATCTTCCTTTAGCCCTGTGCTATCAACCTCTATATCTAGTAGAAAACATTTCCAATGGCCCATTTGGGGAAATAAATAATGCTGCATTGTTGGAGGGTTTTCTCAATCTTATTTACAACGCACATTATAGAGTTTACATTTTGCTAGAAGACCCCAAAACAATATATTTTCTGAAGGTTGATACCCTATAATCTTAGTTCTCAACCTGTGGCTCAATGACCACATGGAGTCATTTACCACTTATTGTGGAGTCTTCAGAGACCCTGCACCTTTTCTAGGTGCTTGCTCGGGTCAATGAAGAAAATATATTCTTTAGGCTTTTAGTAGCTTCCCACCCCTTTTAACATTGTATGTAACTTCCCCACCAGCTTTTGTTATAAATCTTGCTGGAAGAAATATCAAATGTGGCATAAACCCTTTTTTAAAGGGGGTTGTAGTGAGGCCAAACTTGGAAGCATTAATATGTAAAGGGATTGCAATAGCTAAGTGATCTTTTGCAATCTTTTACAATGCATCTCCAGTCTATGACTTCCCAGTCTCCAACATCTCCCATAGCATGCTTGTAGTCTTTGACCATCAATTGTAGCATACCCATAATCTTTTGCCCTCTGTTGTTTCTTATCTACAATGTCTGACAGCTTTCTGAAGCATTACTTTCACTGCATGTTATGTGCCGCCCTTTGGTGATATCAGGGGCTGCACTTGAGGCTCGCAGCATCAAGAAAGTTGACCACTACTGCCATAAATAATTAAAAGATGGTAGTTCTGTTTTTGTTTGTTCTACAATTACTTGATAATGTATTATTAGCAGTTTATCATACTTAGTATACTCATATGTATACTTAGATGAAGTGGATACATTTGTTTTCATTTTTCAGGCCAATAACATTTTTTTGCAAGTACAGAAAATATTTGTTGATCTTGTCAGAAATACAGTGCCCTTTTCGCTTCATGTGAGCATACAATAATGCAAAAAGAACCTCATCCTTATTGCTTAATCTACTAATACTAATAATCCACCCTGTAATGAAAATAAACAAAGGCAGATGTGTTTGAAGTCCATAATGTTTTAAAACCATGGATGCCCCCATAGATACAATGGAGAAGGGAGTATTGGTCACAGGATTACCAGGTAAAAATAAAGAAAAAGAGGTCTGAAAAAAGACAATGGATGAAGCCACCTCATCTAAATACTAGTAAACTGCAATATATCCAATTTTCAATTTCGGGTTTAGATACCTCTTAACATTAGTAAAACATATAAATATATTATAATATACAAACACATACAGTATGAACTCTACTTTTTAAGATAAACAATTAAGACTGAGTTAATAAATAATAAATATATGTAACTAAAAAAATTTGTGTACTTGGAAAACCACAATAACCTTAGAAAACCACAATAACCTTAGAAAACCACAAAATGTTAAATATGTAACAAATCTTTTTAGCTCATCACTTTATGTTATGCCTAAATCCTAAAATGTTTAATCTATCTCCGGTGTGTCCATATGTATGGTACATACTACATATTCTGTAGTCCTAACACACTTTCTTCACACACTAGGGTGACATTACTAATTCTCCATGAATACAATACATTGAATGAGTATTGTCACTCTAAGACAGGAGGTGTGTAACTGCAGAACATTTTTGGTCTTGGGTTTAAATCCATGTCAAATCAAATGGTAAATATTTTAAATGATTAGTAAAAAGCAATATTTTTGTTGCTGTAGATTAGTTAAAAGTATTTTGTTTGAAAATAAAATTCTTAATAATAGTTGTATAAATTTGCATACTGATGGCATAAACACAGTTGCTAATGCGACTTTGATTTCTGGACTAGAAGAAATATGCGAGAGTCTGAATATAATAAAAATATGAAACACACATATTTAAAATACAGTGAATTCTGACATTTTATTTAGAGTGAAATGAGGACAATCACCTTGCAGAAGATCATAGTAGCTTACAAATACCCTTAGACATACCAGATCTTCTGAGAAATGCCATATTGCTAGTGTAGGCCTGCAACAGTTGCCAGCTCATTACTTTAATTACTGACACACATGAATTACTCAGGTTGTTTGGATAATTAAAAAATAAATTCATATAAACCAGTGGCTAAATCTAATTAGTTACACAGCCTATATCATTTCAATGGGGCAGCAATTAAAGGAATGAGCTGGCAACCTATTGAAAGCCCATTATGTCTCACATTACTTGTGGGGAAGTAAAATTTATTTTCTGAACTAAATTTCCCTACATGATTATTACATAATTTGAACAAGTCCTGCAAGCCTGCTGTATTTGTGGTTAAGAAATTATTTTAAGAAAGATAATGAATATTTTTTTATGTTTCTGAATATGATATATATTTTCTACAAATTAAAAAAAATATAAAGCAAAATAATCATAGAAAATCACATCAAACATTCTTACTTTTTTAAAACTGCTATTTCATTCTCCAAGCTTCGGTCTCTTGCACTATTTACTTTCTTTATACATTTTAAAGCATAGTGCTGTCCAGCTGATCTGTGTTTTACTAGATAAACCTCAGAAAAGGCACCACTGCAAGGAAAAAAAAATAGATGACATTGTTACAAAAGGTAATATCATATATAACATCATACCTAAATATTTTTCAACTTTTTTGTCCTAAAAACATAATGACTGGAGGCCTACAATGTTTGAAATCACACTTAGTGAGGTTGATATTCCTAAAAGAGTAGGGGCTGTTAACTTTTCAAAGTGAATATATTCACTTAGCTTAGTAAATAAGGTGGAGTTATATTCAAATTTAATACCCAATCATCTTAAAAAGGACTTTAGTTTGCACATGATTGGAAGATTAAAGTAAACACAGCTTTACCTCATTCACTAAATTATGTGAATAATACTTTTTCAAAGTGAATGTACACTTTACAAAGTATACATGTTCTATTTCTTTAGTAAACCGGCCCCCATGTTCTGCATCCTCTTTGTGGCTTCAAACTGCCTTATAGGTGTATGTGCGTGTAACCAACATATTCTCATTGTGTATATAGTATTCATTTGGCTTTTTTTTTTTTTTGGATATTAATATTGAATGTTTTTGTATTCATATAAGTTGTAGTTGCAGATTAGAGCATTTCTCTGCATGCGACAAAAAAAGCTCCATAAAACAGTTTGAATGTAGTAATTAAGAAATAATAAGAAAAAGATTTGGGGTTCTCCTAAAATTTTCAACAAGACCCTTATCCAAGCACACAGTCTAGGTGCCCTCCTTTCTGTACCATACCAGGGAATATGCCTTTGAACATTAGGAGGTACCTCTTAAGGGGGAAGGCAGCAAAGCTTTGCTTCCTTTGGAAAGAACACTTGTCCCAGTATTGTGGGACAAGGGCCTCTTTCCTACCTCCATGTGCAATAATAAGGAGGCTGAGGTAAAAGTGGGGATGTATGGTGAAATCTGAATGCCCTCTTTATAATAAGAGGGCAATCAGATATCCACCCCCTCCCAGGGGAGAGAATACAGAGGTACATTATTACCCCTATCCATTTATACAGTGAGTTAAAAATAAAAAGATATAAACACATAGAACTAAAAATAATTTTATAAAATAAAACACAAACACATATTTACCTGTTTTTAAAATACATTTTATTAATGTCCCCAGATGTAAATACAATGTCAATTATGGAGTCCAATTAGGTAATCTATGTCAATCATGGTGTCCAGTGATTAAATCTATGCCAATCACAATTACTTGTCCCCCAGCAAGCTGCACATGTCACATTTCACACTTTCACCTTATGTTTGTGTACCAGTCCCTTCAATTTCCTAAATGAACACAGACATATTCAGTACTGAGCACTCCCATGTTCAATTGTAACTGAAGGGATTGATACCATAAACATGAATGTCATTGTAGACTCCTGACATTTCCCCAAAATCTCCTGGTGACCTTACTACCACACACATTCAAATTACACACGCATATAACATATACATGTGCACTACAGAAACTAGGGTAATGCACATTGCATGAGTTGGTGCACTGCACCAACACACTAAGTACTATTTAACATTGGTGGACACAGGTTATGGTACACATAACATACAATGGTGTGCATGTACACTGATGTGCTTGATTTGTTTTTTTTTGCTTTTTTATTACATTTATTCTACTCTATGCCTAATAGCACAGTGCTGCACACTGGCTGCATTATTTTATCACAATGCTTGCCAACACAGTACACACATAGCATTCTGATTTTTTAAAATTAGTTGCTTATTTACAGTTTTGCTTACCTTTGATTTTCACCATTTGTCAAAAAGACACAATTTAAAATTTACGAACATTTTTTAGGTATTGACCTAATACAATTTTATCTTTAGTAGTAATTGTGTAAGTAATATTGTTTTTGTGTGCACTAATAATGAATTTAGTTTTTTTAATGAAAATATGGTCTGATAAACATTTGTGCACCTATTTCGGGAATGTACAAAAATAGCAGAACCATATATTTTTTCTATGGGCCCTTTGATTTCAGAAAATACATGGTTTGAGGGGTGTTTTACAAACTTTCTATGCTGTGAGTAAATAATAATAAAACATGACAAAAAATGAAAAATAGCAAAAATGATCTAACCACCAAAGGCTAAAAGTGTAGAACAGGGCCTGGCAGCAAAAGGTTTGAAAAAATAAGTAAACGTTATAACCCCTGAATATTATTTCCCATCCATTCTTGACATTCTCAGGTATGTTGCCCAATGCCAAAACATATTGGCATATTTTAAAACTTGGAATGCACAGTGATGTGCGCTTCTAGTTCTGAGACCAGACCAGTATTTTTTTTTTTTTAGTATTAACAGTTAGTAAGTAACCAATCAGCATGTATCTCAACTACCCTGATCACCATGATGACCAATCAAGGTGAGCACATAAAGTTTGCTCACAAACAAATCTGCCGACTCCAGTCACAGTGACAGCTGACACTGGTAGGATGCAACAATGACAGTATATTGCAATGTGTAAAATAAACAAATGCATAAAAAAAAACAAAAAAAAACATTTTTGTCTATTATAGAAATAATTTCATATTAACTGATACATACTGACACTGCTAAATTTGAACTGGGTATCTTGACCTCTGGTTATAAAAGGTTTATTTACTAAAACTCTGCACTGATTAAGCAGCTTAATATTTTTTCACCTCAATGTTTTGCTCCTTAGAAAGATGTCCATAAGTGGATTTCAGTTATCGTGAGTTAGTCTAGATCTATTAAAGGATGATATGGGGATGACTTCTTGGTGAGCTTTTCTCTAATTTTTTTTTTTTTTTTTTACTTATTTTAATATATTACCCAAGTTTCCTTATAAAAGTCACTTTTTATGATGTATGTAGTTGAAATACCTTTACCTCTTCCTTTACTGGTTAATCTAGGATATTTAATTTGCATCAACTACATGTTTCCATTATTAGCAGACATAAATCCTTTCTAAGTCCATGAAAATCTTAACTTACGCTGTTGCAGATCAAGATGCTGGACCCAAAAAAGTCTTTGTATTTTATGAATACAAAGGAAACTTTAAATAACCGTTCCCATCATATATTATATATATATATATATATATATATATATATATATATATATATATATATATATATATATATATATATATATATATATAATATAATATATATATATATATATATATATATGTATATATATATATATATATATATATATATATACACACACACACATACATATATATATATTTCTACACACTACACACAGTATATATATGACATTTACACTTGGTTTTTCTATGACATTGATTGTTACATGCAATCTACAGTATAGCACACAGCATGTGCTGCAGCTAATTTTGAGAATAAGATAAGTGTAAATGTCATCTATTGGATAATACATTATTAAAATGTTTGCTTTTAAAGTTTATGTAATGCGTGTAAGTGTTATGTATCTGCCCCGGTTAAGCTGTATTTTATAACACAGGGGATCTCATATTATAGACAGAAAAGCTAAGGAAAAGCTAAGTAATGCTTACAAAACATCAAGATGAAACAGAAAATGAAATGAAGTAGAAACAATTTCTTCTTCTAAACTAGGGTCTTGTGTGTCCCCTTTGATACCACTCTGCATACATAAGAGACCATTATACAATTATTTTTTTCAGGGGCTATATGAAAGTAAAATGGTCTTTTTGTTATAGTGTTACAGTTGTATGATACACAGTGGAAGAAAAAAAAAAAAAAACACTTCTTCATTTAAATGATTGCTGCCTTAACTTGCCATACAATATAAAGCAGAATTATCATCATAATGATAGGAAATTAGAGATTTATCATCACTGACAGATTCCCAACACCACTGGAGCCTCCTTAAATGCTTAACTTTACCCAGGGAACATTTGCAGCAGAATAAATACAGTATGATGTTCAGGCCCTTTGATGATCTGTGGCTTACCTCTTTTTTAATACAAAGAGGTACTTGAATAGTCACATTTATTTACTTCTGAAAATTATATTTTATTACTTTCAGGATTAAAACATAGATTTTTTTATTTTTATTTTCACAGTTTTCTTTTTATGCAGGATTGCCTATGCTATTGCTACTTCAACTATAAGTTGCCTGTTTCTTTTTTCAGATTGCTTGACTGTATGTTATGAATAACCCTGAATAGTAAGATATCAGATTGCACACAAAACAAGTGAAGCCCCATTCATTTGAATAAATGGAAAAAAAGTAATGGGATGCTGTCATGTGACTGCCATCTCTGCACCTTTTTTGCAGAGAACACTCTGTAAGACACTGCAGGCTGCACACTGTGACGTACATTTTATGAATTACTTGTATAATGCAGGTTTAGTGTGGAGTAAACACTGCAATGGAGAGTCGTTACTGGTATGCGATAATGTAGATTATGGATAGGACCTTAGAAAAGGTTTACACCCCTGATTCTCTGTAGGCAGGGACAGACCCATATGTATTTCAATATTCAGAAGCAGTCAACATATACAAAGGCAGTGCTGGGCTTTTTTTTTTATCATTTACTAAAAACCAAATGCCATTGACGATTGTATACAAATAATGAAAAATACATAAACATTAGATTATATTATAAGCAATAAAAAAATATTGTTTGCCTTGAAAAAAATTACATAATTTTTTACAGCCCTTATTTTAGTATTCTTTTGCATGGAACCATTTTATATGCAACTAACAATATTCTTGGAGAACAACCAAATATTTTGAATTAAAAAACACTCTATATAACCAACAATTTTTAGATTTCCTAACTTTAAAATCTGTTCATGATTACTGTGCTTCAGAGCAGTAAATAATTATTTAAGCATTTTTTTTTAAAATAAGTGAATATGCACTTTTCCACATTGAGATGGCCAATTGAAAAGACTTCACTATATAACATCTAAAACTTTTGTTCTATTATGTGACAGTAAATGAGGGTAATAATGCTTGCAAAGGGCCTCTTGGAATTCATTATCTAATGATACGAGTAAGTCAGTAAGTATGTCCAGTGCAACATTTTCTAAGCCCTGGATTTAAAGGTAATTTGTGGTAAGGCACTTAAGTTTATCCAAATATAAAGCTGAAAACCTAATTATACAAGAAAGTGTTATGCAAGAGACCTTTTACCATCTGCAAGCTAGCTTGACCAGGCAAAGACCCATCAACAAATTATCTGCAGCCTTTTGTTCTTTTTTTCTACCCAACATGTTTGATTATCTTTTGGTTAAGGTTTATGTGCAAACCACAACGCTTTTTCTTTTTAGTCTAGTCATGCCTTGACAGAAAGAGTATACCACACATAGTAAATATTCCCTGTCTATACCTCTATATACCTTGTAAATTAAATATAAAAACAAAAAACTATGAATATGTTTCATGATTAATGCAAACATTTATTGGAAATCTTTCATATGTAAAGCAAGCTAAAAAAAAGCAGGTTGAAATAAAGCAGAAACCAAAATTTCCATGAGAAGCTCATGCTGCTATTGTGAGGTCATCACAATGCTTTGGACCACCAGCACCTTCTCTGCATAAACACAATTTTTATTATAGCTCTTTAAATTTCAGAATAAAAAACCTTCTGGACCCTTGGGGCATCTCGGAGCATACTGCTCCTTCTAAAGCATATCCAGCCTATGCTTTATCAAGACAAGGTTGTCAAGCTATCTGTCATAAAAAAGTAGTAGCAGCTTTTACAGTTCCTCTGTAGTATGGGGCATCATAGAGCCTTTTTAAAACAGAAGAGATCTTTTATCTCCCTTGCATTACAAATTCCCCAAAAAAGTATTTAATCCTCAGTTGAAAATAGTGGGCAGAGCCATGCCTACCATTCTTTTGTGCTCTTTATACAAAGTGTGCATCGAAGACTGATGGTTTATAACAAAGCGGAAGTCTGATGTATTAGAACCATTTATACCAAACTGCAAACAGCTATTTGAGGCTTGTTGGCCATTGTGCATGTAGTATGTGGATTTAATAGTTTCTACAAAGTAAAGCTGGGGAAGCAACGAGAAAATATACCATGATAGTTTATAGTAAGGTGGGCCAAAAGGAACCAAAAGCCCTCAACTGAACCAGTGCAAAGCTCAGCAGAACCTTCCTAAAACAGATGATTTCTACAGCTCTTACTTCTATCACAAATCCCAAAAATAAGGGGTTTATTCCTCATTTTAGGTTAGTGAGTAGAGACATGCAAATGATTCCGTAATGACCATTGGCCAGATGTACATCCATAGCATAGATACATTCTAGTATTACAAAAGCTGTTGAATATATATCCAGAAGTGTTCTGGCTATACAGTTAGCCAAGTGGCATCATGGAATGATTTGCATGGCTTTGCCCACTATCCCAAGAGGGAATATAAATCTTTTTTTTTGGTATTTATGATGGAAATTACAGGTATAAGGGAAATAAGAATAACATGCATGGCTCTGCCCACTATTGTACAAGGAGTAATAGATTCCTTGTTTCTAAATACATTCTCTTTCAAGGCGGTTCTACTGTACTCTGCACTGGTTCAGAGAAGGGGTTATTTTTGGGTTCCCTTTTGGCCCACCTGATAATGAGGGAGCACAGATGAAGTTGTTTTCTTTTAGACTGTGACTGAAACTTTGGAAAACTGTCTAAATGTGTACCATCATGGATATGGAGAATGCACAGAAAGAAAAGGTAAGTTGAGTAATGGACATAAAAAAAGCATACACACATGCTTGCACTCACAAATTACAGGCTTGTTAAACACCTAAATCCCTGACTCTTCCAATCAATGCCAGATAAACATGTTAATTTATTTTTGTTCAACTTAGTGGGATGAGAGGTGACCATAGCAACTAAACTATGTTAGTGTGGCTATCTGCCCCACTGTGCTATTGTGTTTTGTGTATGGTGGCGATCTGTGATTTTTTGCCCCCTCGCCAGAACACACCCCCTCACGAGATTACACCCACTCGCCATTGGCTGCGAGCGCTGATCAGCTGCTGGATGGATGCTGGCTCTTCAGCATGCCCATTCGATATATCTCACTCCTGGCTTCTGTGGGACAGGCAGCTATACACACTGTCCAGCTGTACAACTGTTCCTGCTGAACCGCTAAAATTCAGATCATGTGTGCCAAGAATACAACTAAATAAGGCCATAGACAGGTTAAAGACTTTAACCCCCCTCCCATATTCAACACTTTTTCTCACATTCTTCACATGTTCCCCTAAACCTATATCTTTTCTAAAAGAAAAGGGCCTATATAATATAAATACTGCATGTACTGTATTTGCACCTCTTTTTATAAAATCTTTTTTTTCATTTAAAACATACTATATTCTCTAAGTTTCAGTAAATGTAAGATTTGCGACAGTATAAAATTCATAAAATCCAAATATATCTAGTATCTGAATTCTACATTCCCTTTGCCCCGGGCACCCTCTGAGGTAATTTTGTAGGTGACCTGGCTCTGCATCGAGTCAGAAAACTTTGTTCTCCAGCAGACAACAGGCTGGTACATTCAGTTGCTATATGCTTTGGTTGCTAACTTTTCTAAACAATTGGTTTAAAGGATAAGTTCACTTTTTGGAACATAACACCCATACTTACACCCATATTTACGGTTTTCCTCACCCCCGGTGACAGTGGGCAGGAATTCCTCTCCCTGCAACTGTTGCCACATTTAAAACTGGTGCAGCTATGCTGAGCGCTATCAGCACAGCCACATCATTCACTGACAGAGATCTGATAAATAAGATAAATAAGCTATAAAGCCTATCTGCCACCATGGCACATGGACTTCTAATTTCAATGAACTGTGAGTATGCTGATCAGTGTGCTCGTAGTCTATTCACAAGCCCTCCAGCATTCAACCAAAAACCCATAAAGAGATATGGCCGGAAAGCCGGAATACTTGTTTGCAGGAGCCTGATATTGCATCTGCCTTTGCAGGCTCCTGTGGGAAAAAAATAATAAATACACATTCTCCTGAAAAAATATGTGCAATTATTATTTTTTCCTCAAAGGTGAAATTAGACTTAAAACCACTTGCCCACCAGCCGCCATATTTATACTGCGGAGGGACGGCTCTGTCCCGTGAAACGACGTACCTGTACATTGCTTCGTGAGATATCTAGTGGGGCCGCGCACTCACCACCGCTGATTGGCTACGGAGGAGCCAATCAGTGGGTCCGGCTGAGTCGATGTCCGCTGGGCACCCGCGGCCACTTCCTGTGAAGACAGAACAAGGGTCTGCCGATGTAAACATGGCAGACCGCTATTCTATCAGTGATGAACACAGGGATCCTGTGTTCCTCCTATTTAGAAACACAGATCTTAAGCACCCCCTAGGGACACATTTAACCCTTTGATCGCCCCTGGTGTTACCCCCATTTCCTGCCAGTGTCATTAGTACAGTAATAGCGCATATTTTTAGCACTGATTACTGTAGTAATGTCCCTGGTCCCCCCAAAAGTGTCAAAAATGTCAGTAAGGTGTCCGATCTGTCCACCGCAATGTCGCAGTCCTGCTAAAAATCGCTGATCGCCACCATTACTAGTAAAACAATAAAAAATAAAAAAAATGACATAAATCTTTCCCCTAGTTTGTAGATGTGATAACTTTTGCACAAACCAATTAATATATGCATTTTGTTTTACCAAAAATATGTAGCAGAATACATATTGGCCTTAAATGATGAAAACATTTTATTTTTAATTTTTTTTTTATTGGGAATGTTATAGCAGAAAGTAAAAAAAATAGTTATTTTTTTCAAGAATTGTCGCTCTTTTTATGGTTGCCGACCGCCGCACGACTATTTACTGTGGCGGTCAGCCCCGGCCAGGCAGAGTGACGTAGATCTACGTCACATGCCTGTCACTTCCTTGTGAGCCAATAGCGGGCGGGCGGCTTGTTCACAGGGAAGTCAGTGCGTGTGACCGGCGGACCAGATGTCCGCCGGTCACTCGCCGATCGTCGGTACAGAGGGAGAAAGTCAGGCGGCTGATGTAAACAAGCCGCCTGTCATTCTCCCCTGTGTAGAAACCGTGATCATACGGTTCTACTATGTAGGACCGTTGATCACTGTTCCTACACTAGTAGCCACAGCCAATCACAGTAAAAAGCATGCCCCTAGGGACACACTTAACCCCTCCCTCCCCAATAAAGTTAACCCCTTCCGTGCCAGTGTCATTTTGCAGTAACAGTGCATATGTATAGCACTGATTACTGCAGTAATGTCACTGGTAACCCCAAAAGTGTCAAAAATGTCAGTCAAGGGTCCGATCTGTCCGCCGCAATGTCGCAGTACCGCAAAAAAATCGCAGATCGCCGTCATTACGCATTAAAAGAAACCACCAAAAATTACTGAAATCTTTCCCTTAGTTAGTAAACGCAATAATTTTTGCGCAAACCAATCAAAATACGCTTTTTGCATTTTTTTTTACCAAACATATGTAGCAGAAAACAAATTGGCCAAAAATGTTAAAAAATGTTGATTTTCTTTTGTTTATAGCGCAAAAAGTAAAAAACGCACAGGTGATCAAATACCACCAAAAGAAAGCTCTGTTTGTGGGAAAAAAGGACGTCAAATTCGTTTAGGTGCAGTGTTGCACGACCGCGCAATTGTCCGTTAAATTCGCGCAGTAAAAAATCGCAAAAAAAACCCTGGTCAGGAAGGGGGTAAAATCTTCCGGGGCTTAAGTGCTTAAAGCGCAAAAAATAAAAATCGCACAGATGATCAAATACCACCAAAAGAAAGCTCTATTTGTGTGAAAAAAAAGGACATCCATATTATTTGGGTACAGCATTGCACAACTGCGCAATTGTCAGTTAAATTAATGAAGTGCCGCAAAAATGGCCTGGTCATTAAGGGGGAAAATCCTTCCGGTCCAGAAGTGGTTAGGGATGGATAAAGGCCACCCTTTCTGGCTCAAGTGAGAACACAACATATTTATTTGCATAAATTGGGATTGGATTGATCGGGGGAAAAAAATTCACAAAACTACTTTCTCTTTAAAATAATGTGGAGGTTCACTTTCACATCCAGAGCAATCTAAATATAGTTATGAAATGCTGGGAATGTCTGAAACCACAAATAATGATTTAAAATGAAGCTAATTACACCAACAATTTCAGTGAAAATCTCATGGTTATGATTCCAAGTACATGTTTTCCCTTTAAATTATACTGTCATCAAGTGAATACAGAACAGCATTCCTGTAATGTTAAAGATCATAGGTTGCCAGGATACCAAAGTCAATCTTTCTGCATGCTGTGAAGATCCATTACCAAGGCTTCAGTATCTACAATATGTATCCAAGGTAGTGCAAACTAAGCATACCAATGATCCTAGCTTCAATAGTTTCAATAGATTCCACGTGCACATAACGTCATACTGGCATGTGCTTGGCTGAGGAAAATATATCTCACAGCAAGTAGCTAAAACACATTTTCATGTTTGTCTTATGTGGCCTGGAGATGTTTAAGGGCTTTCCCTAACAGCGGGGGTAAAAGTGCATTTACACATACCAGCTAAACAGAACCAATGTTTCCTTGATTTGCCAACTCTAAACTGTTAAAAGCTAAAATATGATCTGACCTGTAATTACATTTTTGAACATTTCAAATTACTTCAATTTTTGGTAAGTACTTCATATTTTTTCAATACTAAATTTCTCCCAACTTTGTAGATGTAGCACCCTCATAGGTAGGTGCTAGGAAAATACATCAAGTGGTTCCTTCTGCTTATCAGGGAAGCCAGATTTGTTTGTTTTATCTGTCACATGTTTCCAGGTGTGATTTGCTGGGTCTGGAGGAGTGTCCCCACTGTGTCCAATGAGGGAGCTTGTTGGACAGTGGAGGAAACCTAACCAGTAGCACATCAGGGTTTATGGCTGTCTCAGTGGGTGGGCATTGCTGCAATGCATCCTGGGAATGGCAATAAATCCGGAGGGAGCATATGACAGGGCGTCTTTTGGCGGGAGCAAAGTCCCAGGAGGAGGTGGACGGCTGTCTCTTCTCCTGCAGGTGTGAGGAAAGTGGTTCAAGTGGTCGGCCTAGTGAACCAGGTGTGGAGCTGAGCTGCAGAAGGATGCAGAGTGCTGACAAGTGGAGCTGCTGGCAGAGTTTTGTGGGAAACACAGTATTGTGAGGATTTGCCTAAGGGTCTGCCTGAGAGAGGGGACCACTCCAGAGAAGTCAGGGGATCAAGGAGCTAGCACCCACATGAAGTGTATCAGTAAAGGGGGTGCCGTGTAGTTGACCCTGAACATTAGGAACAATGGGGGTGCCAGGAAGGGCCCTGAAGTTGTTCAGCAGTACAGTACAGATTACCTCAGAAACTTAATTCACTTATACTTCACAGCTAAGGGCAAAGTGAAGCAGTGGCCTAGCTGTGACTAGCGTTACTCGGCGTTACTCAGCGTTACTCAGCATTTTCAAGTCGCCCCAGCCAATTGTGTATAGTTGTATAAAGTTGGAGTATCCCACTCATTCCCTTCTCCTATCCAAGTTCCAAATAAAAACACAAAAACCAAAGCTATTGGACTGTTTTCTGAACTAAAACATTTGGGAAAATGTCAAAATGTCATGTTGTTGCTAATGGTAACCCAGGGGAACCCGTAATCAGCAGCTCCCAAGGGAGTAGTGCTAGATTTATTTTTTGGACGTATGTGTAAAAGCTTTCCTGTGTCACCAGCACAGAGGAAGGCTCTCAAATGGAGCTCAATGGTTTGGGGCTCTAGTAGTGCAACAGGCCCCCTGCACAGTACTGAAATCTACAAATTAGGCTACCACAATCCCCTCATAACTCCACAAACCACACAGATCATATTGTTGCATTTGATAAAGGATTCATTTTTTATATGAGAACACCCTAACTAGGGTTGCCACCTTATCCCTTTAATCCAGAACACATATGATTTACACAGGTTCTGAGGCTAATGTAATGCACATAGGTCACCAAGTGAGTTTAATTACCACCTTAATCAGCCACAGAACCTGTGTAATTAATGTGTGTCCTGGTGTAAAGGCATGAGGTGGCAACTTAAGTCCCTAACCCCTAAAAAAAAAAATGTAAAATCCCATCTCATGCAGGAGATCTCTGAAATATAAATAGCAGCTGAAACTGGTGCATAAACCAACAGGCAAATACAAACAGGAATATTTTTAACAAAGTTGCAAAAACACTATAAATTGATTGCACTTGAGAACCTTGGTTTTAAAAATGAAACACGAATTTATACAAAAGTAACAACAATGGTGTTCAAAGATAAGCAAACACAAATGTTGATAAAGTATGCACTGTTTTTTTCCTTGCCAGCATGCAAGGTGGTGCAGTTCTAATTTTGGTTTAATTCCAAATCAACAAATCTTTCCTGAGCAGCATAGTTATTTGTTAGCTTTTACTGCATAAGAAGTAAAAAATAACTTCAACATATACAGTAATGTGCCACCCACTGCCTGGAACCTCCATGATGAGTGTCAGGATGGAAAGCATAATGATGCCACTTGACATTTACACAGGGCTTCTTCTCCTCGCTCACATGAATGAATGGAATAACAGGTGAGTGAAGGCAAGGTAAGTATAAGCAGCAGCAGCAAGAGCTTCCATTAAAGTGATTCTCTTGCATTACCTTGATTGGACAAAGCACAGATTCACTTTAAGCCTAGTAAACAACTAGTAAATCTAGTTTTTTTCATTCAACCCAGCGAGCTGAACATAAAAAAACAAAACAAAGTAAAAAAAGACAGTACAGAGCTAGTACAGCGATCTCCCGTTCTATTGTGTTCTGACAGGGGAGCCAACCCCCCACCAGAACACTGTTGATCGGCAGACCTTTTCCAGACATGCCCCTTCGTGCATACTTTGCTGCAGTACACACGGGCCGATGCCGACCGACATTCGGCCCGTGTGTATGGGGCTTTAATGTCTCACCTAACAACCAATGATCATTCATACATACTAAGCATATTAAATAATATACTGTATTATGAAATCATTTCAGGCATGAGTATAGTTGCAGGGCGATATTTAAACATTGCACTGATCTAAAAATTTTTGGTGAATAGTGGAAACATACAAGAAACCACCATCATTATGTTAGAGGATTTAGATCGCAGTATTCTTGTTGAAAGTTAATGGAATAAATCTCCCTTGTTATCCCATCGCCATCTCTATGGATGAATGCAGCATACTTTAACAGTTATAATTATAAAAAAAAGTAAATCTTTTCATTGAAAATATGCTTTTCTGGCTTTGGAAAAAAATGACCAGGTGATGGTTGGACTTGGATTTCAAATATTCCTCTGCCCTTACAAAGGCAGTACAGCTTACCAACAAACGTAATCTGTGATGTTACCATGTGATGGAATTATACCATGCAGATATTTAACATTTCTATAACCAGCTGAAAAATGGGAATGAGCTATATGGAGGGAGGCAGTGAGGGGGAGTTAGTGATATGGATGAGTCACTGCTTTGACAACATTTGTTGGTTTGTGTGTGTGTGTGTGTAAATTTCAGCTTGAGGTACTGAGCTCTGTAAATAACAGGCTTTTAAAGCAGCAAGTCTAAAAGCCCATACACCATGCTGTGAGTCAAAATAGATGTACAGGTGTTCACGGGAAACCTGTTCAGAGGCAACAGTGTATAGGACTGTGTCCATGGCACTGGCCATAGCAGGCATATCTGTGTATGCATACTATAATACACGCAGCACAATGATGGTTTAGTGAAGTATAACACTTTTGGTAGGTAAATTGTTTATTTTTAAATAAAGATTAACGTTATATTTGAGACCAAAAAGAGGGCCTATGAAAGATCAAAGAGGAAAGGAGGGAAAAGGAGCAGTTGGGAGCTGTGTCTGCAGTGCACCCCACTCATATATTTATGATGAAGGAAATATAGCAGTAACTTATTACACTTACGATCCTAGCACTTCCATGAACACAAAAGTGTCGCGTATGTTATTTGTTTGCTTCTTCCAAATACAACCATCTTCCTCCGGCTCCTTGTGTCCCATTTTATCTATAGTGGACACGGTGAATTCTATGAATGAAGGATAAAAATTAGGCATTAATTAAGGATGAAAACACACAAACACACAAACAATTAATACAGTCAAGCCCTATGTTATTGTTCACAACATAAACATAAAAGTACAAGTATACAGTAATAATAATTACCATAACGAATATAAATATACATTTAACAATAAAGAACTAATAAGTTTAATGTAACTAACATGAAAGAGCTGTTATGAAGAGCCTATCAAAGTCAAGCCATAAAGTATATAGCCTATTTTGTGTAAGGTTGCTTGTGTATTAAATATTACTTATGACTTTTGAATCATGTGTGGATTAGATACACACTCCAGTGATACTTAAAAAGGAACCCTTAAGAAGCAGAGAGAGAACCTAGTTTACCTGCTGAGGGTTTCATTTTTTCTCCCATGACGCCTGGATTTTGCATTTGTCTGTAATACAAAGATCCTTATATTTGCCTGATCTTAAATCTCCACCTCTCTACTGCCATCCCCCAACCCCCCTAAAACATGCACTGGTTACCCCCTTATTAAATAGTCCTCACTGGGCCCCACTAGTTTAAACAACGTAAGACCCACCTACTTGTTCCCATTTACCTCCAAACTTGTTGAAAGCCTATTCTACAACTGTCTCATATGGATCTTAAGGAACAAAAAAATGAAGCATCTACTTCCTGCACTAACATGCTTGCTCAGAGATGACACTGACACGTAAATCCTTTTGCCTGCAGCTGTGTCTGCAAGATCGGACATTGGTAAACCCCTTGCTGCTGCCTCTTACTGTTTGCTGCATAATTATTGGGGTAGGAGACCCAAAAAATTATTAAATAACGAAGCGTCTGAAAAGGTCCAAAAAGGAGTACCTGGTATAATTAAGTTTGCATACAGGACAGCTAAGGAAGGAAATATAGTGTCTTTAAAAGAGGCTAATTTATTAGATTCCTCCTGCATGCAGCAGAATGATAACATCTAAGCCTAGGTAAAGTCAACTGACTGCAGCTTGAGGACTGCAGTTTAAAGCAGAACTTCACCCAAAAGGGGAAGTTCTGTTTTTTGACTCCTCCCCTACCTTTGGTACATTACTATTTTTTTGGCGGAGCGGGTACCTGGTTTTGACAGGTACCCACTCCCACTTCCATTTGTATCACCTAGCTGACCTGAGCAGAAGTTTTTCACCCTCAATCTCTGCCAGCAGCCTCTTGGGACACATCACAGGTCCTAAAAGGCTGCAAGACCATTCAACTCATGCATGCTCAGTGGGAGGATGGCTGTAAAGCCTCAAGGAGTCACAGTCAGCTTCCCACACCAAAGATGCCAATGCTGGAGACTTGAAGACCATTGAATAATTGGCCCGAGTAAGGACAAAGCTGGGTTCCTGGAAAGGAAATATGAAAAGTGTTCTTTCATTAAAAGTCAACAGCTACAGTATTTTTAGCGGCTGGCTTTTTTTTCCACACTGAAGAACCACTTTAATATCAAAAGGCGCAGTTAAAAAAAAAAAAATATATATATATATATATATATATATATATATATATATATATATATATATTGCAACTGTTTATTGTGATAAGCCAGTAATGTATCCTCACAGACTTCCAAAGTAAATACAAAGATACCCTTTCAACTAAGTATGAGCATTCACAGACAGTGCCCATCGAATAAAATATTGGACCATATATCATACACAGTATTGTTCAACACATTGCAATAAATTATAAATAGCAATCAAAAATATGACCCAACAGTGATAAATTAAAATGATGTATCTTATCTACTAAAATAATCATTTAATCGATCTGTATTATGATTGGCTCTGTCAATTTAGAATCTTGTCAGAGTGGTTTTTCAGATAGGTATTATTACCAGTCTTGTATAACTATTTGGATTAAAAAAAAAAATGTTTCGCAGAAATAGTGCATGCAATAGCTGACATAAATAAGCCAGTGTCAGAGAAGCCACAGAGCAAATGATGACTTCCATGTAATTCTCAAAAGGTTCATGGCATTAATCTACATAGTTTATAGCAACTAAGTTAAATTGTAAAAAAATTGTTATTAGCTATTTTAAAAGAAAATTAACTTACCAACTGGGGAAAATGCAGCCAGCTTGGCACTTGGCATATTAGCTGCTATATGAGCCAACCTAAAATAAATAAAATCAAAATGTTATATATAAAATGATACCATTCCTGTAGTAGTTTCATTCCCAATAAAGAAAACAGAGATGCAGTTAGAACTAGTGATTCTTGGCCTCATTTACTAGTTTGGTTTATTTACTAGGAGAGTAGAGACTGTTCACAAGGCAAAGTAACTGTTTTTTTTTATATACCTTGCATATATTTTGTTAATAAAATTAACCATATTAGTAAGTAGTTACATAGTAAATCAAGGCCTATGTATGTTAACTAATAATTTTTGGATTAACCCAGTATATGTTAACTAAAGTATATGTTAACTAAAAACTTTTATATTTCACTTCATTCAACCATCATGCAAAGAAAAAATCCTATTTTTTTTAGTACCTTTGCATGTTTTAGTAGTTTTTTTTAAACAAAGTTTCTCCTTATGTACTTAGCTAATGCGTCGTTTCCACTGAGCGGTACGGTTCATTACAGTATGTCATTTTTGCCATTTCCATTGTCAAAAGTTGTGAAGGGTACTCTAATTCCGAACCGTACCACTTATTTGGGACCCTTTCGTTGGGGTACCAAGCACATTAGTACCATACCAACAGGGTGGAGCTACACTGTTGAGGAACTGTTGAGCTGAGGTACTGTTGGCCATGGAAACGCAAGCCTGATCAAGGTGTACCGTTCTGAACCCTACTGAACTGTACCGAACCGTACCGTTCAGTGGAAACGAGGCAAAAGACAACATTACCTAATTAATTTACTAAATCAAGCCCAGTATATGTGAATAACGCTTATCTGGCTGTGGTCAAAATAATGAGGTTTTTTACTAAAGGTGTTGAGACAGTTCACTTAGCATTCAGACTTTTTTCATCATGTACCCAAGTCCTTATTTTGATCTGCAGTCATTGCTCTTTTGCTTTACAAGGCATGTGCCATGAGTAGGGTTGAGCGAACACCTAGATGTCCGTGTTCGACGGGTTCGGCCGAACTTTAAAAAAAAGTCCGGGTCCGTGTCCCGGACTTTTACCGAACTTTTCCCGGACACCGAACCCCATTGAAGTCAATGGGGACCCAAACTTTAAGGCACTAAAATGGCTCTAAAACACCAAAGGAAAGGGCTAGAGTGCTGCAAATGGCAGCAAAACGTAATTAAGAGCATGGCAAGTGCTCTGCAAACAAATGTGGATAGGGAAATAACTTAAAACAACAAAAAAAAACAGAAAAATAAAACAATGTTCTTCTTCATCTCTGAAGGACGAGGCCCATATGGAGTAGGAGGGAGGTTGAGGTGGTGGTGGATGTGGCGGTGACTAGACATATGCCGGTTTTCGGTAATTCGATATATCGCGGTATTGCATAGCCACGGTATTGTTATTGTGGCATTTTTAAAATACCGAGTTTCTCTGTCAAGTCTGCCTGACTTGTGAATTGATACATTTCAGTGAGCTGGATGACTCATTCACTCACTCAGCTAACACCTTTCAGCATTAAGTCTCCTAACTATAAACAAAAATGATTACATTTGTATCTTTTCCTTCCCTCTGCCAGGGAGAAAGGAAGTTTAACCTCTTAAAGACTGGATCTTTTTCTGACACTTGCTGTTTGCAAGTTAAAATCAGTTTTTTTTTTGCTAGAAAAGTACTTAGAACCCCCAAACATTTTATATATTTTTTTAGCAGAGACCCTACAGAATAAAATGGCGATTGTTGTAATATTTTATGTCACACTGTATTTGCGCAGCAGTCTTTCAAACGCAATGATTAGACTTTAATGAATAAAAAAAAAAAAAAAAACGTAACAGTAAAGTTATCCCATTTTTTTTTTTTTTTGTTACACAGAGAATCGTGAGAGAATCGTGACCTTTATTCCAAGCTAAAAAATCGTGATTCTCATTTTGGCCAGAATCGTGCAGCTCTAATAAATATATATATACACACACACACGCCTAGCAGCCCACATTACATTATTATATAGCCATCAAGCAGTGTCTGGCCTACCTGGTGATGACTGGTCCTGGCGCTCTGATCCGATGGCCTGGTCTTTAAAGGGGCAAATCCTTGCGATCCAGAAGTGGTTAAACCTGCAGGAGGACCGGTGTTTTTATCTATTAATGACTTTACTATTGCTTTAGGCCTGGTTCACATGTATGCGGGTTGGTGGTTCACATGTATGCGGGTTGGCGGTTCACATGTATGCGGGTTGGCGGCCCACATTTGCACAGGCATAGCAGCCCATTGATTTGAACGGGCTGCTATGCCCTCATTTTCCGCAGAAAAAAGGTGCATGCAGCATTTTTTTTAAATTCAGTGGCCTTGAAATCCATCCTGCTTTTGCACCATGCGACTAACCTGCAGTTCCTGCTCTGGCAAGCTTTCTGCATTTTTTGTATACGTGGGCACGGCATTTAAAAATAAACAGTTTGCGTGTGCAGCAACGGCAGGTAAGTCGCATGGTGCAAAAGAAGGATGGATTTCATGGCCACTGCATTTTTTTAAATTCTGCATGCACCTTTTTTCAGCTGAAAACGCAGGCATAGCAGCTCAAGCCCATTCACATCAATGGGCTGCTATGCCTGTGCAAATGTGGGCCCCCAACCCGCATACATGTGAACCAGGCCTAAAGCAATAGTAAAGTCATTAATAGATAAAAACACCGGTCCTCCTGCAGGTTTAACCAATTAATGACTTTACTATTGCTTTAGGCCTGGTTCACATGTATGCGGGTTGGGGGCCCACATTTGCACAGGCATAGCAGCCCATTGATGTGAATGGGCTTGAGCTGCTATGCCTGCGTTTTCAGCTGAAAAAAGGTGCATGCAGAATTTAAAAAAATGCAGTGGCCATGAAATCCATCCTTCTTTTGCACCATGCGACTTACCTGCCGTTGCTGCACACGCAAACTGTTTATTTTTAAATGCCGTGCCCACGTATACAAAAAATGCAGAAAGCTTGCCAGAGCAGGAACTGCAGGTTAGTCGCATGGTGCAAAAGCAGGATGGATTTCAAGGCCACTGAATTTTAAAAAAATGCTGCATGCACCTTTTTTCTGCGGAAAATGAGGGCATAGCAGCCCATTCAAATCAATGGGCTGCTATGCCTGTGCAAATGTGAACCACCAACCCGCATACATGTGAACCAGGCCTAAAGCAATAGTAAAGTAATTTATAAACAACACCTCCTTCAGGTTTAACCACTTCTTGACCACAAGGATTTGCCCTCTTAATGACCAGGCCATCGGATCGGAGCCGAGCGCCAGAACCAGTTATCACCAGTTAGGCCAGACACTGCTTGATGACCTATTTTAGGCCTGGTTCACAGAGTCTGTACTGACTGACTATATAATAATGTGCATAAGTGAACCAAAGCCCCTAAATTCAGCAATGAAATTGAAGTGAGGTGGAAATTTAATAATTTAAATTTAATAATAGAATACCGTGATAATACCGTATACCGTGGCAAAACCTTAATCAATTAATCGCAGCATGAAAATCTGATACCGTCACAAGCCTAGCGGTGACATAGGCGTGCGCACAGGGTGTGCTGGGTGTGCCTGGGCACACCCTAATCACCTAGGGCACATAGCATTGCCAGTGAGGAGATGGGAAAGATCTCCCTGGGACCTGCTCTGCTCTATTTCTCCTTGCCTACAGGTACATGGCCCCGATACATTACTCTCCCTGCTGGCAAACACATGCATGTGTATTTCAACTTTGGGGTGCACACCTTAATGCAATAGGCTGCGCACACCTATGGGCGGTGTAGGTGGAAGCGGCGGTGGAGGAGGACCAGGGCCGGATTAACAGCATCATGGGCTTGGTGCTGAGGATTTTGAAGGGCCTTAAGGGCCGTGCCTTGCCATGCACCCAGAGGAGGAAGGATGCAGCCATGCATGCCTAATTCAACATGGGATGCTGTCTCTGAAGCCCATAAACACATCCATGCATCGCCAACTGTCCCTCCTTGTCCGGCCTTCACGCTGTGTGGGGAGGTTCTGAGGGTGCTGCCTGGGGAAGCGAGCATAGAAGCCAGACTTCTGTGTTTACAAGTGACAGAAGAGCGGTAACAGTGAATATGGCCAACCCGGGGCCTATATAAAAGGTAGGGGCCTGGAGCTGCAGCTCCAATAGCCCCTACATTAATCTGGCCCTGAGGAGGAGGACGAGGTAGCCAACACTGCTTCTTTTCAAAAATTTTAAATGAGGGTACACCCCAAAAGAGTGAGAAAGAGCAAAAATGGAACAATGGGTGGGTAAGGTCGGTATCCATTGCTATTCTGCATAAGGTACGGAAAAGTCCCGTGGGATCCATGCCTGGTTCATTTTAATGAACGTGAGCTTGTCCACATTGTCTCTGGACAGGCGGCTGCGCTTGTCTGTTATAACGCCCCCAGCCGTGCTAAATACCCGTTCAGATAATACACTGGCTGCAGGGCACGCCAGCACCTCCAAGGCGTAAAGGGCAAGCTCAAGCCATGTGCCCAATTTGGAGACCCAGAAGTTGAAGGGGGCAGACCCGTCATTCACTACATGTAGGCGTGTGCACACATACTGCTCCACCATGTTGGTAAAATGCTGCCTCCTGCTAAGACGTTCCATCTGAGCTGCTGGTGCTGCTGTTTGTTGTGGCGTGCTGACAAAGCTTTTCCACATTTCGGCCATGCTAACCCTGCCTTCTGAGGTGCTGGCGGTGCCCTGGTTGCGTTGGCGACCTCCTCCTCCTCCTCCTCTGCCTTGTGCTTCCACTGTGGCCCCGCTGTCAGATGGGAATGCCAGCAGCATGGCGTCTACCAGCGTGCGCTTGTACTCGCGCATCTTGCGATCGCGCTCCAGTGAGTGAATTAAGGACGGTACGTTGTCCTTGTAACGGGGATCCAGCAGCGTGGCCACCCAGTAATCAGCACAAGTTAGAATGTGGGCAACTCGGCGGTCGTTGTGGAGACACTGCAGCATGTAATCGCTCATGTGTGCCAGGCTGCCCAGAGGCAACGAAAGGCTGTCCTCTGTGGGAGGTGTATCGTCCGTGTCCTCTGTATCCCCCCAGCCACGCACCAGTGATGGCCATGAGCTGGCCTGGGTGCCACCCTGCTGTGAACATGGTTCCATCTCCTCCTCCAGCTCCTCCTCCTCCTCATCCTCCTCATCCTCCAGAACTGTGCCCCTGCTGGACAATTGCGTCCCTGGCGTTTGCGTGTGCAGGAACCCACCCTCGGAGCCCCTTGCGAATGACTGCCCTGAAAGCCTTGGAAATGTTACCTCTTCATCCTCCTCCTCCTCCTCATCCTGTGCCACATCCTCTTCCATCATCGCCCGAATTGTTTTTTCAAGGAGGCATGGAAGTGGGATAGTTAAGCTGAGAACGGCGTCATTGCCACTGGCCATGTTGGTGGAGTACTCAAAACAGCGCAACAAGGCACACAGGTCTCGCATGGAGGCCCAGTTAAATTAAATAGCGGAATAGAAAATATGATCCAAAAAAAGTGTATGTATATCACACGTACACAACCACACTGGGCCCCAATTACTATTGTTTGTACCCCTAAAAGGCTAGATGAGGAGTAGGGGGAGTATGGAACAGGCAGCACCCTCAAACCTTCAGAAGTATGAGATGAACCCCAACAACTTGGAAAGGTGGATCTCTCTCACACGTACCGACACAGACTATCCCGCAATTCAATTGATCCTCAAAGGTTTTTATTGAATAGCGGAATAGGAAATATGATCAAAAAAAGTGTATGTATCTCGCACGTACACAACCACACTAGGCCCCAATTACTATTGTTTGTACCCCTAAAAGGCTAGATGAGGAGTAGGGGGGGTATGGAACAGGCAGCACCCTCAAACCTTCAGAAGTATGAGATGAACCCCAACAACTTGGAAAGGTGGATCTCTCTCACACGTACCGACACAGACTATCCCGCAATTCAATTGATCCTCAAAGGTTTTTATTGAATAGCGGAATAGGAAATATGATCAAAAAAAGTGTATGTATCTCGCACGTACACAACCACACTAGGCCCCAATTACTATTGTTTGTACCCCTAAAAGGCTAGATGAGGAGTAGGGGGGGTATGGAACAGGCAGCACCCTCAAACCTTCAGAAGTATGAGATGAACCCCAACAACTTGGAAAGGTGGATCTCTCTCACACGTACCGACACAGACTATCCCCCAATTTAACTGATCCCCAAAGGTTTTTGATTAAATAGCGGAATAGAAAATATGATCCCAAAAAAGTGTATGTATATCACACGTACACAACCACACTGGGCCCCAATTACTATTGTTTGTACCCCTAAAAGGCTAGATGAGGAGTAGGGGGAGTATGGAACAGGCAGCACCCTCAAACCTTCAGAAGTATGAGATGAACCCCAACAACTTGGAAAGGTGGATCTCTCTCACACGTACCGACACAGACTATCCCGCAATTCAATTGATCCTCAAAGGTTTTTATTGAATAGCGGAGTAGGAAATATGATCAAAAAAAGTGTATGTATCTCGCACGTACACAACCACACTAGGCCCCAATTACTATTGTTTGTACCCCTAAAAGGCTAGATGAGGAGTAGGGGGGGTATGGAACAGGCAGCACCCTCAAACCTTCAGAAGTATGAGATGAACCCCAACAACTTGGAAAGGTGGATCTCTCTCACACGTACCGACACAGACTATCCCCCAATTTAACTGATCCCCAAAGGTTTTTGATTAAATAGCGGAATAGAAAATATGATCCCAAAAAAGTGTATGTATATCACACGTACACAACCACACTGGGCCCCAATTACTATTGTTTGTACCCCTAAAAGGCTAGATGAGGAGTAGGGGGAGTATGGAACAGGCAGCACCCTCAAACCTTCAGAAGTATGAGATGAACCCCAACAACTTGGAAAGGTGGATCTCTCTCACACGTACCGACACAGACTATCCCGCAATTCAATTGATCCTCAAAGGTTTTTATTGAATAGCGGAGTAGGAAATATGATCAAAAAAAGTGTATGTATCTCGCACGTACACAACCACACTAGGCCCCAATTACTATTGTTTGTACCCCTAAAAGGCTAGATGAGGAGTAGGGGGGGTATGGAACAGGCAGCACCCTCAAACCTTCAGAAGTATGAGATGAACCCCAACAACTTGGAAAGGTGGATCTCTCTCACACGTACCGACACAGACTATCCCCCAATTTAACTGATCCCCAAAGGTTTTTGATTAAATAGCGGAATAGAAAATATGATCCCAAAAAAGTGTATGTATATCACACGTACACAACCACACTGGGCCCCAATTACTATTGTTTGCACCCCTAAAAGGCTAGAAGAGGAGTAGGGGGAGTATGGAACAGGCAGCACCCTCAAACCTTCAGAAGTATGAGATGAACCCCAACAACTTGGAAAGGTGGATCTCTCTCACACGTACCAACACAGACTATCCCCCAATTTAACTGATCCCCAAAGGTTTTTGATTAAATAGCGGAATAGAAAATATGATCCAAAAAAAGTGTATGTATATCACACGTACACAACCACACTAGGCCCCAATTACTATTGTTTGTACCCCTAAAAGGCTAGATGAGGAGTAGGGGGAGTATGGAACAGGCAGCACCCTCAAACCTTCAGAAGTATGAGATGAACCCCAACAACTTGGAAAGGTGGATCTCTCTCACACGTACCGACACAGACTATCCCCCAATTTAACTGATCCCCAAAGGTTTTTGATTAAATAGCGGAATAGAAAATATGATCCAAAAAAAGTGTATGTATATCACACGTACACAACCACACTAGGCCCCAATTACTATTGTTTGTACCCCTAAAAGGCTAGATGAGGAGTAGGGGGGGTATGGAACAGGCAGCACCCTCAAACCTTCAGAAGTATGAGATGAACCCCAACAACTTGGAAAGGTGGATCTCTCTCACACGTACCAACACAGACTATCCCCCAATTTAACTGATCCCCAAAGGTTTTTGATTAAATAGCGGAATAGAAAATATGATCCCAAAAAAGTGTATGTATATCACACGTACACAACCACACTAGGCCCCAATTACTATTGTTTGTACCCCTAAAAGGCTAGGAGTAGGGGGAGTATGGAACAGGCAGCACCCTCAAACCTTCAGAAGTATGAGATGAACCCCAACAACTTGGAAAGGTGGATCTCTCTCACACGTACCAACACAGACTATCCCCCAATTTAACTGATCCCCAAAGGTTTTTGATTAAATAGCGGAATAGAAAATATGATCCAAAAAAAGTGTATGTATATCACACGTACACAACCACACTAGGCCCCAATTACTATTGTTTGTACCCCTAAAAGGCTAGGAGTAGGGGGAGTATGGAACAGGCAGCACCCTCAAACCTTCAGAAGTATGAGATGAACCCCAACAACTTGGAAAGGTGGATCTCTCTCACACGTACCAACACAGACTATCCCCCAATTTAACTGATCCCCAAAGGTTTTTGATTAAATAGCGGAATAGAAAATATGATCCCAAAAAAGTGTATGTATATCACACGTACACAACCACACTAGGCCCCAATTACTATTGTTTGTACCCCTAAAAGGCTAGGAGTAGGGGGAGTATGGAACAGGCAGCACCCTCAAACCTTCAGAAGTATGAGATGAACCCCAACAACTTGGAAAGGTGGATCTCTCTCACACGTACCAACACAGACTATCCCCCAATTTAACTGATCCCCAAAGGTTTTTGATTAAATAGCGGAATAGAAAATATGATCCCAAAAAAGTGTATGTATATCACACGTACACAACCACACTAGGCCCCAATTACTATTGTTTGTACCCCTGAAAGGCTAGGAGTAGGGGGAGTATGGAACAGGCAGCACCCTCAAACCTTCAGAAGTATGAGATGAACCCCAACAACTTGGAAAGGTGGATCTCTCTCACACGTACCAACACAGACTATCCCCCAATTTAACTGATCCCCAAAGGTTTTTGATTAAATAGCGGAATAGAAAATATGATCCCAAAAAAGTGTATGTATATCACACGTACACAACCACACTAGGCCCCAATTACTATTGTTTGTACCCCTAAAAGGCTAGGAGTAGGGGGAGTATGGAACAGGCAGCACCCTCAAACCTTCAGAAGTATGAGATGAACCTCAACAACTTGGAAAGGTGGATCTCTCTCACACGTACCAACACAGACTATCCCCCAATTTAACTGATCCCCAAAGGTTTTTGATTAAATAGCGGAATAGAAAATATGATCCCAAAAAAGTGTATGTATATCACACGTACACAACCACACTAGGCCCCAATTACTATTGTTTGTACCCCTAAAAGGCTAGGAGTAGGGGGAGTATGGAACAGGCAGCACCCTCAAACCTTCAGAAGTATGAGATGAACCCCAACAACTTGGAAAGGTGGATCTCTCTCACACGTACCAACACAGACTATCCCCCAATTTAACTGATCCCCAAAGGTTTTTGATTAAATAGCGGAATAGAAAATATGATCCCAAAAAAGTGTATGTATATCACACGTACACAACCACACTAGGCCCCAATTACTATTGTTTGTACCCCTAAAAGGCTAGGAGTAGGGGGAGTATGGAACAGGCAGCACCCTCAAACCTTCAGAAGTATGAGATGAACCCCAACAACTTGGAAAGGTGGATCTCTCTCACACGTACCAACACAGACTATCCCCCAATTTAACTGATCCCCAAAGGTTTTTGATTAAATAGCGGAATAGAAAATATGATCCCAAAAAAGTGTATGTATATCACACGTACACAACCACACTAGGCCCCAATTACTATTGTTTGTACCCCTAAAAGGCTAGATGAGGAGTAGGGGGAGTATGGAACAGGCAGCACCCTCAAACCTTCAGTATGAGATTGTGTTCACTGTACCCCACAAAGATTGAGTTCACTGCACCCCACAATGATTGTGTTCACTGCACCCCACAAAGATTGTGTTCACTGTACCCCCCAAAGATTGTGTTCACTGTACCCCCCAAAGATTGTGTTCACTGCACCCCACAAAGATTCTGTTCACTGTACCCCACAAAGATTGTGTTCACTGCACCCCAAAAAGATTGTGTTCACTGCACCCCAAAAAGGATGTTGTTCACTGCACCCCAAAAAGGATGTTGTTCACTCCACCCCAAAAAGATTGTGTTCACTGCACCCCACAAAGATTGTGTTCACTGCACCCCAAAAAGATTGTGTTAACTGCACCCCAAAAATGATTTTGTTCACTGCACCCCAAAAAGGATTTTGTTCACTGCACCCCAAAAAGGATGTTGTTCACTCCACCCCAAAAAGATTGTGTTCACTGCACCCCAAAAAGATTGTGTTCACTGCACCCCACAAAGGATTTTGTTCACTGCACCCCAAAAAGTTTGTGTTCACTGCACCCCAAAAAGGATGTTGTTCACTGCACCCCAAAAAGGATTTTGTTCACTGCACCCCAAAAAGATTGTGTTCACTGCACCCCACAAAGGATTTTGTTCACTGCACCCCACAAAGATTGTGTTCACTGCACACCAAAAAGGATTGTGTTCACTGCACCCCAAAAAGATTTTGTTCACTGCACCCCAAAAAGATTGTGTTCACTGCAGCCCAAAAAGATTGTGTTCACTGCAGCCCAAAAAGATTGTGTTCACTGCAGCCCAAAAAGATTGTGTTCACTGCAGCCCAAAAAGATTGTGTTCACTGCAGCCCAAAAAGATTGTGTTCACTGCAGCTCACACACAGAAAAATGGATGTGGATCACTGACACCTGCCTATCTCCAATCCCACACCACACAGCAATATCGATTGTAGTTTGTAGAACACAGTTTCCCTAAAATTCAGCAGACTCTGTCCCTAACAGGATTGAGAAGAGATCGTAGATCAGGATTGAGTGCAGACCCCACCCCCCACACAGCAATATCGATTGTAGTTTGTAGAAGACACTGACCCTATATAATTCAGCAGACTCTATCCCTAAAATGCCTACAACTCGCCCTGCCTAAACACTCCGACCTGTCCCTCAATTCTATCCGGACACAAATGGTTTTTTCCTGCCTATCTTTCCCTAATCAGCAGCCAGCACGTTGATGTGTGCTCTGTCCCTGAATCTAAGCAGCATAATGACGCCGCTGCGGCTGCCTCGAACTTATAAAGACTTGGTCACATGCTTCAGACGGCCAATCACAGCTACTGAGACATTTGCAGGCATGGCTGGGATGGCTTAAGGCACACCAGTTAAACGATTGTTGATTGGCTGTTGAAAGCCCGCCATGAAAAGAGCGCCAAAGCATGCAAAACCCGGAAATAAAACGACGAACACGGATTTTTACCCGAACATACAGTAAAGTGTCCGTGTCCGTGTTCGGGTACAAAAAATCCAATTATTCGGTACGAACACGAATAATACAGTCCGTGTTCGCTCAACACTAGCCATGAGGTAATATGTTTCTGTGCACTATGCTTACCATGTAACATTTGTAGCTTTGTGTTGGTGGCGCGTAATTAAAAATAACAGTTGTGTAAAATGTGTCCTATTAGCTTCAATACGGAATACATGATCACACTGTCTTCATCTCTGCATGTACCATATTTATATCTAGACTTATGGTGAAGTCATTATTTGGGACCAAACATCATGAGGCCAACTTGCTAAAGGAGTTGAGAGAGAATTGTTACACAATAAATTGTGTGAATATTTCTTTCAATTATCTAATCATGTCTGTACTTATTTCATCTGCCCATGATGAAATAATTAAAAAGTTCACACAATTTATTTTGATTTTGATCTGCAGTCATTGAAGATTATCAACTCCTTCAGTAAACCATCCCATATGTAATTCCCCTTCTAGTTTTATTAATCATAGACAGTAAGATCTAGACTGGATATCATAACCTAAATTTCCAAAAGGTGTGTTATATATAGGCTAATCGTATAAATGCATCAAAATATTGCAGTATTTTTGGTACATCTGTGATAAAATGAAAGGATGTCTTACAGGAAGATGAATGTTTGTCCACAATGACACACAGATTTAATTCAAACCTAAAAAGCTCCCTTACTTTATGAACCTGCAATGCTGGATATGGATAATCTTTATAAAACTTCTTTACAGTAAGGCATAAACATGTAAAATGACAGCACAAGTCTCCTTTATATTGCAGAAAGCTGCATTTTCTTACTATCAAGTCAATCTTTATGTTAAAGTACAATTTTGAACATATTTCTCAGGGCAACGTTATCAAGCAAAACATTGCACAGTGGTGCATTAAAAGTGCAAAATTATATATAAAACAAAGCAGTACATAATTCACACAAAGAATAATATTTGTGTTTGCATTTTGTTTGCTTATGATCGTATAGGCTATTAAGGCTTCCCCTCCATCCGGTTTCACATGAGCAATTTATATTGATTCCTGTCTGGAAATTGTACTTACTGTACAACTATGCTGGGTTTGTTTAAATGTTTCATTGTCATAGCGACTGTATATCCACACAATAGAAAATATCATTGCATTCAATACATAAATGCATTTGGTTGGCGGTTCCAAAGAGCCCCCTTCACGAGGGTTAGAAAAAGCACATTTAAAGAGTAATAAATATTGAAAATGATTTAGTAATATATTGTATAGACATCAAAAACTGTCAACAAGTGAAACGACTTATGCTTGCCATACACTATGTGAAAAATCAGCCGAAATTTGGTCATTTGGACAGTTCTTTCCTTTTTCGGCCAGTTAATGGGCATGAATCAGTAATAAGTTGTGACGTTTTTGAGCCAAAAAAACAAAGGACATGTTTGGAAATTTTTTGCCGAACGATAAATTGAAAGGTAATGTGTTTCTTGTCCAAACGGTTTGCACTAGGCATATGTAAAAAAACAAACAAAAAACTGATTCGTTTATGTCCGCTGAACGATTTATCAGTCATTACATGATGGCACGATCATTTGCTCTCACGGCCGAGTGTTCGTTTTTTCGAAAATACGTTTGAACGGTTTTTCGTATAGTGTATGGCCAGCATAATACAAGTCGATTTGATGCTAAATGATTTTCCTTCTACAATACAATAGATAAAGGGCTACAAATTCACAAATTATTTGCAAAACAGACAATAGTTGTATACAAACATGCAAAAAGTCAATATTGCACGAGAACACTAAAGTAATTAACTCATACATAAATGATACATAAATAAGTCTTCAAGCTCCGGAGAATGATACACCCTTTGGTTCTGATGCTGATGGCAACACATCCATTTGATATGCTTGTACCAAGAACTTGTTTGTGAGTATCTTTATACCTTTTAATAATAAAATCTTTGTGGAGGATAATGCACCAGGCCGGTGCGCCCTTGTGTTTGTTTTTCGATATAAATGATACATATATGGAATTTTATAAGAATAGTTAATACATAAATAACTTTTTAAGTATATAACATGCAGTATATATATATATATATATATATATATATATATATATATATATATATATATATATATATATATATATATGTATGTATATATATATATATATATATATATATATATATGTGTATATATAGGGGGTGTATAATAAATTCAAAGTTTTAAGGTGATTCCTAAAGATAAGAAATACTACTATTTATTATCTTCAAAATTTACATTTAAACCTTAATTTTTACCTTCTTTGGATTGGAGGGCCCATCAATTCCCTGAAATGAATGTGTCTATTTTATCAAATGCATTTACATATACAATTAATTTGTACACTTTTTTGAATAGATGCTCTTTTCCGCATCCTTCTACCACATTATTATAAGAACCTAGCTTAGGCTTCTGTACATTAGTGGTCTACAATTCCCCCAACCATGACTCAAATATAATAAAGAGAACTGGCGATGCTCATTCTTAATTTACAACGTAGTTTATAACTCTATGCATCAACAGAAAAGATCTTTATAGCAATGGGAAACATTTGAAAAGTTCCAAAAGAGAAACACGTGGAACGACAGTAAACGGTGTCAGGACTCCTACTGTCATACTGCCATACTGTAAAAGCCAATTTAATATATACAGGTTGTTTGTACACTAACCAATAATGTACGTTATCTACCTGTACAATGCAACGTAAAAAAAAAAACAACTAAGTCATTTGCAGATTGCAGTCATAATTAAGAGTCTGTAAAAAAACCAAATCTCAACCTAAAGAAATTTGCTTCACATGGATTTTCATGATAGCTTAAAGTTTTGTTTATAGTTTTTAATTCAATCTTAGTAATAGTTTACTAAAGCTGTGTGGTTGAAACCTTGGTTATATGATAAATTGATAGATTGGTTCAGCTTCAATAGACTTGGGCTCCTCATCAAGCTTTAACAATTTTGCAATAGTGATCAAATTATAAATCTCTCCATTTTTATCATGTAGTTATTATTCATTATTATATCCTGAAATTGTTGAAAGGATTGTGGTTTGATAAAATTATGATGCATATGATATTTTAAGTTTTTTTTTTTACATTTTTCCTGTTTGACGTTTTAAACTATGCTGTCTTGTTTTTATAGGCAAAAAGTAGAATTCCTTTTTTTTTATTTTTATTGGTTAAGCCAGATGGACTTGTGTCTTTTTTCAACCTGACTAACTATGTACCTATGTAACTATGTATCAACATGACATGTGTGTTTGATATGTTTTTTTTATTCTGTTACTGGAAAACTGAATAAACAGATATTGTGAACAAAATATTCCTTAACCCCAAACAGTTTTGCTGGGTGAGGAAGTGAGTGGATGCAATTTATAGCGGAAAATAATGAAAAAGTTACATACATTTGCTTGCAGTTCCACTAGCTGAATAGGGTTGATTTACTAAAGGAGTAACGACTGTTTGCATAGCAGGCTGAATGTTTATTGAGCTTTTTCCTTTGTTCCCTCAAACACAATTAACCATTAAAAGTGAACACAGTGGGGTTGATTTACTAAAACGGGAGAATGCAAAGCCTGATGCAGCTTCCATGGTAGCCAATCAACTTCTAACTTCAGCTTGTTTAATTACACTTTGACAAAACATATCTGAAAGCTGATTGGTTTCTGTGCAGAACTGCACCAGATTTTGCACCCTCCAGTTTTAGCAAATCAACCCCTTTGTTTACTATCATTTAATTAGCAAAGTCAACATACTCTTTTCATTATGAACAATCTATATTACTTAGGAAATCAACGCTAGTTAGCGAAGGAGGTCAAATCACTGGAAGGGTGGATCTTGTGCCGCTCAACAAGGACAGGGAATGTATGCATATTCTCTTAAGGTTTTCTATTAAAATACTTGTGGGGCAATAAAATCAGCTATGTTATTTTTTTTTTTTAAACAACACATGTAAATTATTTCACCCATAACAAAACCAAGACTTTTTGAATTATTTCTGATTTGGATCAATATTCCTTTATCTACAAATGTTCAAAATTGTCTGTATATGATGTACAATAACTTTCCTTACTAATTAAAACATGAAAAAGTGGAATTTGATTTTACTTACTAGCCAGTTCCCTCTCACCAATTACATTTTTGGTGTGATCTAAACTAATACGCATTATTGATGCTAAAGTTATCCTAAATTTATTTTTCAGTTTTTGCTTTGTAATGGCGGTGAATACCACCCAGCGCCAGGTAGTAATGTTTTTATACATCTCTGATATTCAAACTAGTCCTCTAACTTGTCCTATAAGGTAATATAGAGACAATTCCTACCTGAAGTCCGGAGAGACAACCTGCTCCTGTATGCCAGACTATCACCACAATAATGGACTAATCTTTCCTAAGGTTTGCTAGAGGTGTAAAAGTGGGGAGTGTCTGATCGGATTATGTGAAGGAGCAGGGAATAGACAAGCACATGTGATCTTAAAGCATAAAGCTGCTCACTTTAAATCTCCTTAGGTGTCCATCGTAGATATACTGTGAGGGAAGGAGAAGGTCAGTACATTTGACCGTCTCTGGTATGAGCTGCAAATGTCAAAATGACATCTTCCCGCAGTCCTCTGTGACAATAATGCTTTCCTTTCGTGAAATCTCTGCTATGTAAAGGCTGTCAGAACGCATAAGAGTAACAATATTTCTATTCATTCATGAGTTGTTCACGTTGTCATAAGCAATGTATCTCATTTTTAGCTCATTTTTGCAGATGAATTTTACTACATAGACATTGCAATTAATTTGTTTGCCACATGCCCATACACACATACAGCTACACAAGTTTTTTTTTTTTCCTTTTGTATGCATGCATTTGTTTAAACCCAACTGCATAATGAGTTTTGAGCTAGTGAAATACAATTAAAAAAGTATCAAGTGAACAAATAAACGTAATGATGATTATAAGCTGCTGCATAATACGCTCCTTTACCTATTTTGAATTGACATGCAAACATACTGTATGCAAACATACTGTTTTAGCAAATAACAAAAATTGCATGCTTGTAAGCATGCAGTTTCTTAGTGACCAGTAATTGCAGCTGTCAGATCACTAACTGCTTTGGTAATCTGATGACCACAAATAGCAGAAAGTGAAATTTTACAGCTTTTTGTAACAATCCTTATGAATAATTATTGTCGACATGGATGTTTTCTAGCAATGCACTATTGTATGGAATGACATGTGGAACTATAAACTCAAGTCTATTTACACTACCACTCTCAAGTGCTGCATATTTACATAGTTGCTTAAGCCTAGTACACACTAATCGTCACCCCAGCAGGGTAGAAAAGCTGCGATGTTAGTACAGCGCTCTAGCCTGCTGTGCTATCGTGCCCCCTGACAGAACACTCTGGTCAGCATTCTCAACCATTGGCTGAAAGTGCTGAATGGGAGCCGTACGGCAGACCTTTTTTGGTCATACCCCATTGATAGAAGCTGGCTTCTGTCTGACCGGCTGGAGTACACATCGGTCAAATGTCGGCCAGTTTCTATTGAACCAGGCGATGCCCCCCGACATTCGGCTTGTGTGTACTAGGCTTAAGGTTGAAAAGAGACACGTTTACCAAAATCTAAGCTGCCATATAAAAGAGAAATATAGGTCCCAAGGAAGAAAAAACAAAGCTTTGGCAGCTTTGGACAGCTTTTCCTTATCAAGGGGAAAATGCCCACTAAACCCCACAATGGCATTCAGATTGATTTCTTGAATCATTGTATGTTTTAATACTATAACAAACTGTGTATATAATAGTTGTGGGAAACCATGGTCATATTCATAGTCTTCGTTGTAGGAAAATTAAGTTCCTTCTTACATTTTAATTTTAAATTTGGCTATTGAAAATGATAGAACCAAACAGAGACTCCTCCGAAACAGGACTGCTGGAAAATGTATGCTGATCAGTGTATTCTGGCAGTGGAAGTCCCGCTATCAGAATACAATAGCGCAGCAGGGAGGATTGCCCTATTCAACTCAAATGTGTGGATGGGGCAATCCATTCAGTTTTTTTTTTTTTCAGCCTGGCTGAAGTCAATTTGTATAAATACTTCCTGTCTCTGGGTTTCTGGGCTGCAAACCCCACAAGGAGAAAGTAGGAAAGAGTCATGTCCTACTAGAAAAGAGCTGCTACTAATCCAGACCAGAATCTGATTTTTTTAGATAAGTGTTTCTATGTGTAATAGTTTACTATTGTTGTCCATAGCTTCTGGGTGTATAGATGTATGTTTTTAAAGACTGGTGACAAAAGATTATCTGTCCCTTTGATTTTATCTCTTGCACTATGCCAGATAGTTTGGTCTGTGATATGTGTGTTTATGTGCAGTGGTCATTTTGCTGTATCAGAGTGGGTGAACCTGTTTATTGCAGTAGAGTTTATATGCAGCTTCTGATGTATTGGCTAACCCTGTTCCTTCTGGTCTGAGATTCCATAGCTCTCTCGCTCATCCACTGCCTTTAAGAGGTTTCTTGTAAATTGCAGCAAGGTAATTCCAGTTATACTGTAAATCTAGCAGTAGAAGAAGTCTCTAGTGCTCTTAGACACCAAATCAATATGTTGCACCATATACTCACATACAGTGAGGGAAAAAGGTATTTTACCCCCTGCTAATTTTGTACATTTGCCCACTGACAAAAAATGATCAGTCTATAATTTTAAAGGTTGGTTTATTTTAACAGTGAGGTACAGAATAAAAACAAAATGTCCAGAAAAACTGATTTTGTTTTATTAACTGATTTAACTGATTCATTTTATTGAATGAAATAAGTATTTAACGCCTTTGTAAAACATGACTTAGAAAACCCTTGTTGGCAATCACAGAGGTAAGACGTTTCTTTTAGTTGGCCACAATGTTTGTACACATCTCAGGAGGGATTTTGTCGCACTTCTCTTCGCAGATCTTCTGCAAGTCATTAAGGTTTTGAGGCTGACGTTTGGTTACTCAAACCTTTGGCTCCCTCCACATATTTTCAATAGGATTAAAGTCTGGAGACTGGCTAGGCCTCTCCAGGGCCTTAATGTGCTTCTTCTTGAGCCACTCCTTTGTTGCCTTGGCCATCATTGTCATGCTGGAATACCCATCCACGACCCATTTTCAATGCCCTGACTGAGGGAAAGAGGTTCTCACCCAAGATTTGACGGTACATGGCCCCGCCCATTGACCCTTTGATGCAGTGAAGTTGTCCTGTCCCCTTAGCAGAAAAACAGCCTCAAAGCATAATGTTTCCCCCTCCATGTTTGACAGTGGGGATGGTGTTCTTTGGTCATAGGCAGCATTCCTCCTCCTCCAAACGCGGCGATTTGAGTTGATGCCAAAGAGCTTGATTTTGGTCTCTTCTGACTACAACACTTTCACCCAGTTCTCCTCTGAATCATTCAGATGTTTAATAGCAAACCTCAGACGGCCCTTTACAATGTGCTTTCTTGAGCAGGAGAACCTTGCGGGCACTGCAGGATTTTGGGTCTTCATGGCGTAGTGTGTTACCAAATGTTTTCTTGGTGACTATGGTCCCAGCTGCCTTGAAATCATTGACAAGATTGTGTCATGTAGTTCTGGGCTAATTCCTAACTGTTCTCATGATCATTGAAACTCCACAATGTGAGATCTTGCATGGAGCCCCAGACCAAGGGAGATTGACAGTTATTTTGTGTTTGCTCCATTTGCCAATAATCGCACCAACTGTTTTCACCCCCTGACGAAGCTGCATGGTGATGATCTTGTAGCCCATTCCAGCCTTGTGTAGGTCTACAATCTTGTCCCTGACACCCTTGGACAGCTCTTAGGTCTTGGCCATGGTGGAGAGTTTGGAATCTGATTGATTGCTTCTGTGGACAGGTGTCTTTTATACAGGTAACAAGCTGAGATTAGGAGCACTCTCTTTAAGAGAGTGCTCCTAATCTCAGCTCATTACCTCTATATAAGACACCTGGGAGCAAGAAATCTTGCTGATTGATAGGGGATAAAATACTTCTTTCACTCATTAAAATGCAAATCAATTTATAACTTTTTGGAAATGCATTTTTCTGGTTATTTTTGCTGTTATTCCTGTCTTTCTCTGTTAAAATAAACCTACCATTAAAATTATAGACTGATCATTTCTTTGTCAGTGGGCAAAGGTACAAAATAAGTAAGGGATCAAATACTTTTTTGCACTCACTGCACCACTTTTAATTTCTGACTACAATCTGACTAGTCATCACTAGGAAGATTTCCTTTCACTTCTTGTTGTAGTTACTATGCTGCAAGTGAGGGAAAGTAGGATGTCCAGTAGGAACACTGCAATAAAAACCCTTCCTCACTCTACTAATTAAATACTATTGTTTATGTAAGCATATTACATTTTAATAATTGAGATATTGACTGGACCAAAGGCTATATGATCAAGGTAAGGTTATGCATGCTGCAAATATTTATTTAGCAGAATTGTGAGTATTTGCACATGCTGAAGGTGAGTATAGATCAAAGTGGCTGGGCATGTGGACTGTTCCTTTGGGGCTCTTATATGTTTACAGTGGGAGGCTATGCTCTGCTTGGGAATGGGGGATATCACTTTGCACAGGAGCTTGTGTGAAAAATGCAACACAGCTGAATCATTTCCCTGAGTTAGACCAGTTAGAACAGTTAGCCAGGTTGCTTACTCTTGTGTACCCAAAATAATTGCCTGGTTTTCCCAAAATCAGCCAGACAAGTTAGCATTACAAAATGTCTATTGCCATCTTTAGCAACAGTTGCACATGGCAAGTGCATGATCTCCTTTCTAAATGATACTTTGGTAAAATTGGAATTGTTAGTGTTGCCTCAGAGTACAAAAAAAGCAACTGGTAGATTGCAGGCATCAATTAATAAATTAAAGTGGAACTAAACTGTGCTGTGCTGTGCTGCTGTACTGGTTTCATATATGATGTGTCTGTACAGTTATTCCATTTCAATCTACTTGTGAGTGCTGAAATTGCTGGCTTAGTTTTTATTTTATATTGCTTAACTTTATCAACTCCATACATGCACATACTGTCAAAGGAAGTAGCAAAGCAGCTTATATGAAGTCACAGTGTTATTATTCAAGACCTGTTCTTTGCTGACTCAGTAATGGCATTTCAATCTGATGCTTAGCCACACACTGATCCCTGCTGAGAAGAACAAGCTGAACGAGTGAAAATCTTTTTTATTCAGAAAGGATGTTATATTGTGGGTGTGGTTAGTGGGACCTTCACTTTGTTTAGGAGTGTATAGTATTTAACCAATCTAAACCTCTAAACCAAAAATTGATTGAAATGCCTTCTGTTACTGTACATACTGGTACTTTATTTACATACACGTGGAGCTGTTCAATTAAGCACAACTCTCCACTACTGATAGTTACAAGGTGCTATGGCTGCAAATGCCAGCATTGGGTGTTGTGCTTGCAGAGCTCCATCTCTCTCTTTTATCTATGTGCATTAAAGAAGAAGCAAAAACAATATCAGCATAATTGTTAAAACTTCAATAGCCAGTCTCAGCTCCCCTCTGATTACGCATTAAAAAAGCACCATCTAATAAAACATATATCATTCTTTATGTCTCTGGACCTTATAGGTTCCTATTCATCCATACATGGCATTTATTTTTCCACACTGGAAGAACACCAGTCACTGCTAGGACACACAGAAAATAATTGTGTGCCCTGTTTGCACTGCAACACAGCCTGGGATTGAGGTGCAGTCAGGACCATCTTACAGAAAGGGCACACTGGGCAGTTGCTAGGGGGCCTCACTTGCCCGGCGACCCAGCCCCAGTCAAGCATTAGTCCCGATTTCCATTTGTATCCCGCCGCTGAACTTAGCAGGTGGCAAGCACTATGGAGGGGGAGCCCACAACTGCAGGAATACCTGTCCACCTCCACGGGAACAGGCACACACAGGAGAGTCGAGTCTGATTCCTGTCAGTGTGTGTGTTTACCGGACCAAGGCTGCCAAAATTGGAAGCTGTCATTAGCCTGGCACTGCTGTACCAATAAATATCGCCTTATCGATAATTTGCATTTTTATTCTCCTGGGTAATTGTGTAGGCAGGGCCCCAGTGCAATGCATTGCCCAGGGCCTTTTATTGCTCTTAAGATGGCACTGGATGCAGTAAGCTGTGATAAAATACAGACATGCTGCATTTTATCACATCACACAGGAAGGCACCCCATGTCACTGTACAGCAGTGCAACATACGGACTGTTGTTCAGTGACATGAGTGAATTGTCACTTTGACCTAGTCACATAAAGTTTGGAAAAAAAAGAAGCTGTGTGATGTGGTAAAATACACATTACACTGCCCCCTACTGCCGGCTCACTAAACCATTATGGTTTCATGTGCAGACAGTGTGAATAGGCCCTAAATCCTAATAAACCTTATGTAGATCATTTCCAATGATAGAACCCTTAGGATTAATGTGAAAACACAAAATAGCAGAAGAAAAGAAGAGAAGAGGAATAAAAAGGAAAAAATCAGGAGAGATTAAAAGCTAACAAGGAATAATAGGGTATAATAGGAATGAAAGAGGAAGGAGGAAATAGAAGGGTATGAAGGATGGGCAGGGAGAGTAAAGAGGGAAAGTGAAAGGGATAGAAAAGGGAAAAACTGATTCATAGTAGTGTTATAAGCCCTATTCAAGGTTTAAACCATGTAGGTTCCATGTAAGAAGGATGAATATCCAGTATGCCTCCCTTCTAGCCAGAATTGAAACACATTTTCCCCTTCAGTAACTTCCTGATGATGTGTTACTGCAAAATGCTTTGAGGTTGGTCCAGAGACTACTACTACTACTTCCGGGTTCGTCATATCGGCTCCTTATTGGAAAGCACCTTTGAACGCATGCCAGAATCAAACGATGTTCAGATACTTTCCTTTGGCTGTTCAAGTGTGCTGATCTTGGCACTTTTAAATGTGAGTGTTTTCATTAATGTTTATAATAATACAAATAAATATTAAATGATATTGCGCAATTATATGCCTTTACTTTTTTAGAAAACGGCACAACTATATGATTGGTGGACAAGCTCATTACGATCTCTTGTGAGCCCAGGGGGCCATCCATCATAAGCGTATCCTTTACCCAAGGAGGCTATCTGATTATTAATTGAGCAAGCTGGGTCCTGGAGGCCCTCTGTTTTTTGGTGAGTTATCCTCATACTAACGGGTGAAGGATAACACAAGCACAAGCACAAGCACTTTAAGCAAGAGGACTTGTCAGAGCACTTTGTCACTATTGTGGTGGAATTTTTTTGCACTGAATGAATTTTTTTACACTTGATGATATTTTTTTGGGCTGGATTAATTAAATGGACTTTATTCAATATTCTTATTTAATTAAATTATATAATTCAATATTTATGTAATTATTTATGTATTTATATATTAATTTAGCACCTAGCCCATTTAGGTACGGGGCCTCAAATTGTTTTCTTTTTTTCCTACAATTTTCCCCTTGCTTGTGATTCTACCCCGTCAATAGTCAAATTTTAGCAACTTTTGAGCTTAAAACGATTTGCTAAGTTAATATTCATCCCAGATCTGATAATTTGACGATGTTCCCAAAAGTGATTTTGTAGATTTTAAGTCGTTTTACTCATGTATTGAATTCAGCATTTCACACAAATCAAAATATATATTTCATGTTTTGTACTGCAATGACCATCTGTTTACCTCAGTGAGTATAACTGTATTACATGTTCCAATATTTTGTGGTTCCCCCACATAATCACAGCCTAAATATCTAGAAGCACCACATTTTATAAATGCTACTAGTAATGCCTCTCTCTGTGAAAGAAACCAGGGGAAAGAGGCCACTTTATAGCCTGTCCACATGCACTGCCGTGATATCAGTCGGCATGTGTTTTTTCACAGGGTATAGTTCCTAATTCTTGCTGGCTGCAATTGTTTTCTTCAAGGCTTTTTTCAAATTTTGTCAACAGTGAAATACTGTATGCAGGGGTAGTGTGCATTAACACAGAAGTTTACATTTTCCTTTGGGAGAACATGTGATGGGATCTACAGACGGGAGATTGTGGGAGACAGTCACATAGCATTGTCACCCCGATACCACACTATGCCCAAACAAGGACCTTTGTATCAGTATTACAGCTACTATTTTCATGAAAGCTTTCTGCAGCACCTGACTACATTCCTTGAAACAATAAAAAATGTAAAAGCACTGTGCTCCCAAAACGCCCTCACCAAAAGATGCAAGGCATCCCGCTGCCATATCCCCATATACCTAATTCTTCAAAAATATTACAGCTAAGACCCTTAGGCATTGCTTGGTTAAAGTTGGCCTCTCCCAAGGTTGTACATGAATATGGTCAGGATTCAGGAAGATAAGCCTAAAATGTGGACACACAATCCAGGCAGGTGTTTTGCTAAACTAAAAATTAATGTGTATCATCTTAAACAAATTACCAGCAGCAGTACAGTTTTGTGAGACACTTTAAAAAGCTGATCTACAGCAATATGGCAGTTTAGCATATCCAGGTAGAATAGTCCTAACTGTGCAGGCAAAAAAAAGGGAAGTATGCGTTCTACAATAACATCTACAGTGTAATAAATTAAAAATATACTTGTGAAACAAAGTAAGCAGAGACAGGACAGTATGTTGCCTGTCCACAAATAAAGCACAATTTCAGTAGTGGATTTTTTGACAATTTAAATTGCTGGCCTTGCCACTGCATTTGCTTGCTATATACAGGGACTGCCTTAAGGAGAAACAAAATGTAAATAATAGAAACAATAAATAAATAAAAACAATGCCAGGTAGGAATATGTTAGTGTGGGACCGCCCAATCCAGGAACATTTTTTTTAAATATGGAAATATTTGGAGTAATTTTATTTTTGCTGAGCCTATATATTAGGCCACACAGTGTGTGTTATAGGAGGAGCATAAGAGGGACTCTGAGGCAGATCTTTGGAATATGCGTGTTGACATTTGGGTATGGTGGATTTTTTTATAGCAGGTTCAGCATTTCCACCTCTGCAGTCATGATGGTGTCAGCCTGACTGTCAGGAATTTTCTTCTCTCTTGATGCCGGCTTATACAGAGGAAAACAATAAAATCTGCATATACCAGTCAAGGCTGTGTATTTCACTCTGTGATGAGACCTTAAATACCTTGTGAGTGCATTTCTTTTTTATTTTTAATCATTGTTATTTGCTTCTCCCTCAGAAATGTTGCCCTTTCCCATTGGTGGCACCCTTGGACAGGGTTCCATCTTATCTTCCACCTCCTCATTGCTGGAACCTACTGCACAGTAAGCTCCAGCTACTGCAACATTATTGTCTCTTGCTGCTTCCTGTCTGTTGACCTCTGATTGCTCTGTGGATTAACTCTCCTCCTCCATGAAGATGCTGTCTTCCTCCTATTCAATATTGGGAAGAAGGAATGCTTGCATATGGCCAAGATCATCCTCCTTCACCAAGTCAGTGATCATGTTAATAAAATGATCATGCCAACTCCTCCTAGCCAGTTTGCAGAGCTATGACGGGATTAGCAGAGGAGGAACAGGGGGAGCAAAAGCACACATTAGCAGAATTAGCAGACAACTGGCAGCTCTGCATTTCAGAGGAGGAATAAGAGAAAAGCTTTGTCAGCTACTTCTCCTCCTTCTGCTGAGCCACTCTGAGATAGAAAATGTAGACTTGTCCTCCCTCTGGAAGATGGTGAGGCCACACCACCACTTTTTTTCTGCAGAAATTGTTATCCTCTACCCCGCAACACAAGTGTCCTTCCATATAGTGTATGTTAGTGTAGGCTCTGATTGGAACATGTCTACTCCTTGGACAAAATAAAGAGACATTTTATTTATTCTCACCTCGTTGCTGACTTTATCTACATGGAAGGACACCTATGTTGCGGTGTGGAGACTGCAAGTCAGGCACGGTGAGTGGAAACAGAGAGCTCTTGTCTACCCTGATTGCATTAATGGGTTGAAGTGCCATTATTGCATGTATGTTTCCTGCTACCACCTTTGAACGCAGACCCCTGTCCTCAATTTAGCCTTGCCTGATTTTTTCTTTTAACCACTTTACCCCCAGCCCTATTTCGGACACTTTTTGTTCACAAGTTAAAACCAGTATTTTTTCCTAGAAAACTACTTAGAACCCCCAAACATTATATATATTTTTTTAGCAAAGACTCTGGAGAATAAAATGTCGGTCATTGCAAAAATTTTTGTCACGCAGTATTTGCGCAGAGGTCTTTAAAACGCCATTTTTTTGGAAAAAATTTGAAAAATCACATTTCACTGCATTTAAAAAATACTAAACAGTAAAGTTAGCCCATTTTGTTTGTATATTGTGAAAGATGATGTCACGCCGAGTAAATAGATACCAAACATGTTACGGTTTAAAATTGCGCCCCCCCCGTGGGATGGCGACAAACTACGGTCAATAGAGATCTCAATCTGCGACGCTTTAAATTTATTTAACGGTTACCAGTTTAGAGTTAGAGTGTAGCTCTTTTTTTAAAATTATTGCCCACGCTCTGGCGATCGCGGCGATACCTCACATGTGTGGTTTGAACAGCGATTTCATTTGCGGCTCGACTTGCGTATACATTTTTTTTTGTGCGCGAGCTAACGGTGACGGGGGCGGCTAAATTTTTTTTTTTTCCTATTTATTTTTTCTTTTTTTTTAACTTTATTACAGTTTTTTTTAAAAAAAAAAAATCTGATCACTTTTATTGCTGTCACAAGCAATGTAAACATCCCTTGTGACACCAATATGTGTGACAGGTACACTTTATGGAGGAATCGAGGGTCTAAAAGACCCTAGACCCCTCCACTACACTTCCCTGTATGCAAAACGCCGAAAACGGCATTTTTGCATACAGCCGTCTTTCAAATCTGCCACCTTTTGCAGCACAGTAACCCGGATTACGTCATCGGGGACCCGATCGATGCCGTTTCCGGCATTCATCGGGACTCCATCCAGCCGGCGGACGCGCCGGCTGGGTGCTCGGGGCTCCCGGTGGGACGGGAGCCCCGAGCAAAGCCGCGGAAGGCGGCGGGAGGGGGGGGACGTCCCCTCCCGCCCCCGGGTAACGATCGAGCGGCTCCCGAGCCGCATCGATCATTACCGACAGAAAGCCGACCGTCGGCTTCAAACAACGGTACCGGGATGATGCCTCTAGCTAGAGGCATCATCCCGGTATAACCACTCAAAGTCAGCCGACGTAGATCTACGTGGCTGGTCGTTAAGTGGTTAATATAAGGGAGCACCCAAATTTAATAGCAGCTATATACTGTGTATATATATATATATATATATATATATATATATATATATATATATACATACATGCACACAGTATATAATTATATATATATATATATATATATATATACAGTAATCCCCCGCTACATCGCGGTTCAGTTTTTGCGGTCCCGGTAATTCGCGCTATTTCAATTAGGACCCATTAATTCGGATATCGCTGTCCCGGTAATTCGCGCTATTTCAATTAGGACCCATTAATTCGGATATCGCGGTCCCGGTAATTCGCGCTATTCTAATTAGGACCCATTAATTCGGATATCGCTGTAATATTTCGCCATTTCGCGGTTATGTAGCGGTGAATGAGAGAATCAGAGCGAGGCTGTGGTGGAACGCATGCCTCGCTCGTGGACCGCACCGAGCGCGGTGACGTTAGAGGGGCCGGTAACGCGATTCGGAGCATGTGCAGATGTGCTCCGTGCTCCTTTGCCAACCACAAGCAAGAATTCCCGCAAGAATGCCACCCAAATGCCCATCATCTAAGGCTAAGGCTTCTGGTGAGCCAAAACAGAAGAGGAAGTTCCTTACAATTCAGGAGAAGGTGAAACTTCTTGATATGATAAAGGAAGGACGGAGTTATGCTGCTGTAGCCCGCCATTATGGTATGAATGAGTCAACGATTCGATACATCAAAAAGGATGACAAGAATATCAGGGCAACTGCTGCACTGTCCATAAACCAAGCTGCAAAAAGAGTTGTTTCTTCCCGCAATAAAACCATTGTTAGGATGGAAACTGCATTGGCCATTTGGATCCAAGATTGCAGAAAAAAAAGCATCACATTGGATGGTAACATCATCAGGACTCAGGCAAAGAAGCTGTACGACACTTTTGCCAATCAAGGAGGCTCTGAAGAAGGCTCTGCCGCAGCCGAACAGTCAGCCAACGACAATCCTGATCAGCCTTCTACTTCTAGTACAGGTACATCTTCATCAGGAGACTTTTCTGCCAGCAAGGGGTGGTTTGACCGCTTCCAGAAACGCTATCAGTTGAAGAGTGTTTCATTGCAAGGTGAAGCTGCATCTGCGGACAAAGAAGCTGCTGAAAGGTACACCAATGAGACCTTCAAGAGTTTCATCGAGGAGGGTGGGTACAAACCAGAGCAAGTCTTTAATATGTATGAGACCGGCTTGTTCTGGAAGAGAATGCCCAAACGGACCTACATCATGAAGGAGGAAGCCCGAGCCCCTGGATTCAAGGCTTATAAGGACAGAGTAACCTTGGTTATGTGTGGAAATGCTGCTGGGTTTATGATCAAGCCAGCCCTGATCTACAAGGCCAAGAACCCCAGAGCATTGAAGCATAAAAACAAGAACCAGCTACCAGTCTATTGGATGCATAACCCTAAGGCTTGGATGACTAAACGCCTCACAACTGAGTGGTTCCATAATTGTTTCATCCCAGCCGTCAAGGTCTACCTTGCCGAACTTGGTCTTGATTTTAAAGTGCTTCTGCTGATGGATAATGCAGGAGGCCACGCCATGGATCTATCGTACGAAGGAGTGCAAGTTGAGTTCCTTCCACCCAACACCACGTCTTTAATTCAGCCTATGGACCAGGGTGTGATACGAGCATTCAAGGCGCTGTACACTCGCAACTCCTTGAATCATCTTGTTGAATCCATGAACAATGATGATAATTTCAATTTGAAGAACTACTGGCGTAATTACACCATTGCAACTTGTCTGGAGAACATACAAAAGGCCCTCAAGGAGATGAAGAAGGAGACCCTGCATGCCTGTTGGAAGAAGCTTTGGCCAGAAATTATTCATGAATATGAAGGGTTCTCTCCTGACGAAGTTCATCATTCAGCTGTGGACAAATCAATTAGGCTGGCGAAGTTGCTAGGAGGTGAAGGTTTTCAGGATATGACCCAGGACGATGTCAATGACCTAATTGAAACCCATTCAGCTCCACTAACCGATGAGGATCTGACAGAACTCACCAAGTCAGCGAGTGAGGAGGAAATGGAGGAACATGAGGGGGAGGAAGAAGATGAAGGCTTGTCAATTGAGCGCCTTGGCAGGGTCATGCGTACGGCCAATGACCTGAAACAGATGTTAGCTGATTGGGATCCTGACATGGTTCGTTCACTGCAGTTCCAAAACAGCATTTAAGGAGCCATTCAGGTGTACAAGAACCTCCTCGCCCAAAAGAAGAAACACGCCCAGCAACTGCCTATAACTATGTTCTTCACAAAACAGAAGAAGGCCACATCCACCCCAAGTACCTCCACAGGCACCTCTGATGTAGAAGTGGAGGTCATGGAGCAGCAAGAAGACGACCCACCTACACCAAAAGAAGCGCCTGCTGAACCTGCGCCTTCAAAAGGACAGTAGCTGTTCTTATTTGCTGCTTATCGTCACCTTCTTTTCTGCTGAGTACAGTACAGTACTGTACAAATACTGTACAGTACTCTTTTATTTACTACTGTACATTATACAGTACTGTACTTTTAGCACAATAGTTTTGTGTTTTTACAATGCTCTTGCTCTCTCTCTATACAGTACTGTACAGTACTGTACAGTACTCTTTTTTTTCTACTGTACAGTACACAGTACAGTACTGTACTGTTAGCACAATACAGTACAGTAGTTGTGTTTTTACAATGCTCTTGCTCTCTCTCTATACAGTACAGTACAGTACAGTTGTACAGTATTTTTTTACTACTGTTCAGTATACAGTACTGTACTGTTAGCACAATAGTTTTGTGTTTTTACAATGCTCTTGCTCTCTCTCTATACTGTACAGTACAGTTGTACTGTACTTTTTTTTACTACTGTACAGTATACAGTACTGTACTGTTAGCACAATAGTTTTGTGTTTTTACAATGCTCTTGCTCTCTCTCTATCTTTTATGTGTTTTTATTGCTTAAAAGTTTGTTTAAAGACCTTTAAATGCTATTAAAAAGTTAACAAAACATGCCTAGGGTGTATTTAAATAGGGTCTTTCTATTTCGCGGATTTTCACTTTTCGCGGGTGGGTCCAGAACGTAACCCCCGCGATGGAGGGGGGATTACTGTATATATATATATATATATATATATATATTCACACACACACAATTGATTTGTAATTGTTTTGCCTCTTATTTCTATTTTAAACTGATTGGGCTGTTTTACAAGGTAAGGACTCACATATTCAGTACTTTAACCACCAGAGCATGCAGGTTGCAGCATCTTCTTTCACCTTGTATCATAGATGTATAAAGTAGCATTGCTAACATAGTAATTCATTTTTAATTACCACTTTGTTTACATAGCAACACATAAGCTGCTTTTATCATTTTCCAGTTTATCAAGCCCAGTCTTGGCTAATTAAGCAATCCCCAGAAGCTCTAGCAGAAACATTACTGTTCTGCAAATAGATCCCTGCACAGAAACTTGCCTTCGGAATAAACATGAAAAAAGAGGAATCAAATTATCATATTTTTTAATCACTCAGTTATTTCATTTGAGAATCCTATGGCATTTTTTCATTACTTATTAGAGATATTAATTAATTATTCAGGGACACTATATTAAAATGTTACTAAGTTAGAAATGCAAAGCTGAACTAAAAGCTACTGATATTTAGGGAAAATCTTTACAATACTTCATTTTCTAAAATAGTCATATCATATTTAATTTATTTATTGAACTTTGCATAGCTACTAAAAGCTACAGACACCAGAGAGACCTATCATAGAAGGGACATGGAATTCAAAAGGCAGACTCCTTGCAGACACCTTGATTGTAAATAAAAAAAACTATCATCAATGGCCTTTTCACACCTATCCATGTAGACACAGCAGAATTCATGCATGTTGCTGTATAAATATTTTGTGTGAAAGGTAAAGGGAAACTTTAGCCAATTCACACCTACACAAGTGCCTTACAATGGTCGCTTTACATGGAACAATGGGGGTTATTTACTGATCCCAGAGTGCAAAATTTGGTGCAGCTCTGCACAGAAAAAAAATCAGCTTCCAGGTTTTATTGTCAAAGCCTAATTGAACAAGCGGAAGTTAGAAGCTGATTGGTTACTCCGTTACGAGATTCTGAGTGCATCAGATTGAGTAAATCTCCCCTAGTGTGTATCAAGTGATTCTAAATGCAATTTTTTTTAAAATAAGAAACATATCATATTTACCTGCTCTGTGCAATTGTTTTGCACAGGGCAGCCTCGATCCTCCTCTTTCTTCCTCATCCCCCGCTGATGCTCTGGGCTCTTCCCCTCTTCTGAGCTGACTCTGTGGGGTTGATCTCCTAAAACTGAAGATTGCAAAATTGGGTGTGGCTCTACATAGAAACCAATCGGCTTTAAGGCTTTTTTTTTTTTTTTTTAAATTTTGCCAAAGCTTATTAGAACAAGCTGACATTAGAAGTTGGTTGGGTAATCTGCACCAAATTTTGCACTCTCCAGTTTTAGTAAATCAACCCCTGGGTGTATATTGATACACATAGCGCAGTTCAGCCCTGCCCCAGTCTCTCCTCACGAATAGAGTTGGGCAAATGGTTTAGCCTGAGCATGAGTTTGGGCCAAAAATGGGCTGTTCGCCCATTTGATGAACACCCAAATTGTTCCGCTGAACAACCACAATGAACTGCACTGCCGCAAAGTGCATTAGAAACTCTGATAAGCTGAAGCAATGAAAGCTTTGCCAAATCAGGGCACAGAGCACTGTCAGAGCCATGATTGGAGAAAGTAATGATGACTGTGCCAAATCATGGTTCATTAGTCTTATTCCCACCCCACACTATAAAACAATCTCCCCATAGTGGCCATTTACAGTGTGATATTGGTGTGGAGAGAGAAAGAACAGGTCAATGTTCAGTGCTACTATTGAGTTAGTGTGCTATTGTGAGTCTATTGTCATTGTAGAATATCAGTTTAGTGTGAACCTAGTGATAGTGCAGTGTGAGTGTAGTTTGACCATACATTTTTCCTTTAGTGTCAGTTTATTTTGTCTAGGCAGGTTTCCTGCAGTATATTTCAGTGTATTACTGCATGTTTAACGCAGTAAATTTCAGTGTGTTACTGCAGGCTTAACGCAGTGTATTTCATTAGTGCACGTTTAATGCAGTGTATTTCAGTGCGTTAGTGCAAATTTAACGTAGGATATTTCAGGGCGTTACTGTACGTTTAACGCAGTATATTTCAGCGTTAGTGCACATTTAACACAGTATATTTCAGTGCGCTGGTGTACGTTTATTGCAGTATATTGCAGTGCAACAGTGCACGTTTAACGCAGTATATTTTGGTGCCTTGGTGCGCACTTACCGCAGTATATTTCAATGCGTTACTGCGCTTCTAACGTAGTATATTTTAGTGTGTTAGTGCACATTTAACACAGTATATTTCAGTGCGTTGGTGCATGTTTACTGCAGTATATTGCACTGCGTTAGTGCATGTATAACGCAGTATATTTCAGTGCGTGGGTGCAATTTCAACACAGTATATTTCAGTACAGTATATTTCAGTGCATTAGTGCACCTTTACCACAATATATTGCAGCAGTGTGTCCATGCAATTTTACAACAGTGCAGTATATTGTAGTGTGTCAGTGGAGTGTGTCTGTGTAGTGAGTACTCAAGTTAAAGTGCACCAAACATCACTTTCTTTTGATTAAAGTGCATCCACGTACACATTTCCACATCTTTATTACAATTTATTAATAAGCCCCCCCCCCATCATGTCTGGGAGGCCAACCAAGAGAGGCAGACGTTCCCATGGCACTGTGAGGGGGCCAGTAGGGTATGTGTCCACGTAGACATACTCTGTCCTCAGGCAGGGCATCATTTCCTCTATTTAGGATGTTGCCTATGCTATCCTGCCACAGAATGCAGAGGAGGTGGTAGACTGGTTTACTAAACCATCCTCATCCTTCATCACCTAAGCAGAGACTAGTGCACAGTCCACTGCATCTGACGAGTGACTTATCCTGCCTCCTTGTCGGCCCCCTAACTACTCTGGACATAGCCCCAGCATTAAGCATGGAGGAGTCAGCTGAGTTATTTGAACACAGCACTAGCCATTTGCTTCTTGATGATGCACAGTCATTACCTTATTCAGATCTCGGTTCTGAGGTTGAGGAAGGTAGGAACATGAGCCTACAGAGAGGGGAGAACACTGGTAAACACCATATTGGCATTCATGTTCCCCCAGCCACAGTGTATTGCCAAGTTGTCTCCAGTGATAATGAGGATGGAGGGGATGATGATAATGAGGTCACTGATGTGATTTAGGTGGCTGATAGAGCAGAGGAGGAAAGTGAGGGTTGGCAATACCCCAAAGAGGCAGCTAAAATGGAAGACTAGAGAGCAGCCTCCCTATTCCACCAGATTGTGGAGCTGTTATCTCCCAGCCCACTTCCCACAGCTCAGCTGTTTGGGCCTATTTTATAACACGTGCAGCCAATTGTACAGTTGCAATTTACAAACTTTCCCTCAAGCACATCAAGCGTGGCAAAAACACCAGCCATTTGGGTACCACATGCTTGACAAGGCTTTAAACCTCCCACCATTCAGCCCATTGGCAAAAGCACCTGAAATCCACAGAAAAGGGATGCAATTCTGCTCCCCCTTCATTCCTCCCCTTTCCGGTCTACCCGCGCTTTACCACATGATCTCTCACTGACAGTGATGCTGGTATAGTGCAGGGTGTCCCAGGTCCTTGCAGCATGTCTGCCAGTAGCACACCACCAGCTGTAGACTATAGCAGGCAAATTACTCTGCCCCATCTACTACAGCGAAAAAAAAAATACAGTCACTGCCACCCACATGCCCAACGTCTAAATTCAAGCTTGTCAAAGCTGCTGGCTTTATCACTCGTGCCTTTCCATCTGGTGGATTCTGCCCCCTTCAGTGAATTTGCAGAATGTGCTGTACCCCATTGGCAGGTTCCCAGTCGCTATTTCATTTCACGTAAGGCCATTTCAGCTCTCTACCATCACATGGAAGGCAACATTTGACATCATTGGTCAAGGCAGTCAGCCGCAAGATCCACGTTACTGCTGACACGGGGTCCAGCAAGAACAGTCAGGGATGATATATTTAGTTCACAGCACACTGGGTAACTGCTTGCAACTCAGAAAGATGCAGGACAGGGCACAGTTCTACAACATGTAGTGCTGCCATGTCTCCATACAGCTAGTGGTGATGATGCAAGATTTGTCAGCTCCACCCCCTCCTCCTTCTCCTCCATGCCCTCCTCTGCTGAATTGTCCTATGAACCAGAAGTACCCCCTAAGTGATCAAGGGGCTATTTAATGAGTCAGGCTAAAAGGGTACCATGCAGTGCTTCAGCTGGTCTGTCTAGGGGACAGGAGCCACACCAGAGCAGAGATTCTTTCAGCTTTGTAGGAACAGGCCCAGAGGTGGTTCACGCTACGCCAGCTGGAGCCAGGAATGGTGGTGTGGGATAAGGGCACAAACCTCCTGTCTGCCCTTAGACAGGGAAGTTGACACATATGCCATGCCTGGAACATGTCCTCCATTTGGTGGTGAAGTGTTTCTTAAATAGGTACCTAGGGTCAGAAGATCTGCTAAAGCAGACCAGAAGAGTCTGTAGCTATTTCAGGCATTCATACACAGCCAGTGCTCGGTTGGCTTCCTGATTTGTGACATGCCCACCAACAGTGGCTGCACATCCAGTAGAGGGCCGTCTATGAGTACCTGTGTGAGTATGGCTCAATGATAGGCCCCACGCCAATGGCTGCTGGCAAAGGATGCATGCACTGTGCTGTCACCATTTGAGGAGGCCACAAGGATGATGAGCCATGACAATGCATGCCTCAGTGACAGAATCCCTGTTGTGTTCCTGCTGGAGCAGACTGTGTGGCATTATGGACAGAGCACTTGAGACAGAGTGAAGAGGGGGACTTCCTTTTCTCTCATGGCCCATTTTATGCAGATACTATTCTTACCACGCCACAGAACACACAAGGCATTGGAGAAGAGCAAGACATATATCAACCCTTAACAGATGGTTTTCCATTCCCAGAACCCTTGGGAGTAGTACGTGGCTGGGAGGGGGCAGTTCCAAATACTGTAATCCTCAATAACCCAGAGGAGTCTGCTTCTCATGCCTTCGCAAACTTGCGGTGCATGGGCTTCCTAATTCATCAAAGCCTGCGAAAGGACCCAAGAATATGTGGCATCAAGGAGAAGGATCACTATTGGTTAGCAACCCTCCTTGACTGTTACAAGGAGAAAGTCTCACAACTCATCCTGTCCCATCCAGACATCATCCGGAGCAGAAGATGAAATCTCTTAAGAACACCTTAAAGAGGAGCTTATGTAATGCCTTTCCCGACTCTGGTAGGTTACTGTCTGGTGGAAAATGTAGTTTTGAGGCTTCTCTTGGTCACGAGAGGAGCATTGGGAAAGAGAGCCGCCTCAAAAATGCATTTCAAATTTATTTTTAGTCCTCTGCGCCCAGGGCTGTCAGCTTCCACGTTCCATCAGCAGCGTCTGCATAATATTGTGGGAGATTATTCAGGGGCAAAAACCAGACATTGAGAGCTTTCCAGTTGATGATCCACTGGGTTACTGGGTCATGAGAATAGACCACTGGCCAGAACTTGCTCAGTATGCAATTGACATTCATGCAGTTGACATTGTATGCAAGTGGAATTCAGTGATGCCAAAGGTTTTGTGACAGATATGAGAGCGCGTCTGTCCATAGACTCTGTGGAGCAGCTGACATTTATCAAAATGAATCAGTTCTGGATTACCAGCAGCTATCAAGCCCCTGATGCTGATGTCACTGATTAAGTACTTTCTGGATCTTGAATCTCTGAAAAACTGTCCAGGCTGCCTAGCTTTGTGGGTGTTTATTTAATCTGGAGGAAATTTTTTAGTGTAGGTTTCATGGGCACAACATCCGAGGACCAGATTTTCTCCACCTTTTTAAATGTATATCATTTAAATTTTTGACAGCAAGGCCAATTCTTGTTGCTTTCACCAAGAGTACCTCTATAGGGTTACTATGTGAAGGCACCACCAACACCCAAAGACCAGTTTTCCCACACTTGTTTGACAGGTGCATATCATTTCAGTTTTTGACAGCCAGGCCAATTCTTGCTTTCATCAAGAGTACCTCTATAGGGTTACAGTATGAAGGCACCACTGACACCCAAAGACCAATTTTTTTGCACCTGTTACTTCTATCCAAAGTCTGCGAAAGAGACACCAGAATTTATTCAAAAAATCTCTAGTCTTGTTCTAAATGCAAAAAGTTGTGGCCTCATCATGCAGACTGGCTCCCCAAGCCATTCTCTACTCACTGGTTGTGATTCACAGATGCAGGAGCCAGTGGCACCACTGCTGCTTCAATTTCCAATGAGGAGTGAGAGAGAGCCAAGAGAGCTGCTGCTCTTGTGCACATTGCTGGATCAAGATTAGACTAAGATAAGTATAAGTGGGAGCTGCATGCAAAAGGTTTTTTACCCTAATTCACAGAATGCATTAAAGTACAAAAAAAAAAAAACCTTGTTCATTTAAAACCACTCAATTTCCAAATAGACTTTTTTTTTTTTTTAAAGGGTTAGATCCCCTGCCAGGTATGCAATGCTGACTGTGTCCCCTCACTTCCTAGTGAACATTAGGACATTGTTCTGGATTATATATTCCATGATATTCCATATATTCCCTTAAATTAATTTTATGGACTTTTTTGTTTGGGTATCGAAAGAATGGGTCTGTGAAAAGGATGGTCAGACTTCATAAGGTTACGGTAGGACTGAAATAACTGTTGCTTTTTACAAACATAGAAGGATTAGGTGATAATAGTGTGGGGCAATTTGCTAACTGAAAAACCCAAAGCTTTTTTCTGAATTTTTTTCAGACACTTTTTTTTTTAACGATGGTAGAATACAGCACTAACAACAGGAAGCAACTATGGTTGATAGATTTCCAAAAATGGTGCAAAAATGAATCAATAGATATTCTTTGTTCAATAGCACAACTGACAGATTGTGTCAGAATGGCATAATGGCAGTAGTAATAAAGCAACTTTAGGCTGAGAAGCTTGTATAAAAAGGAGGGAGCCCATGTTCCTGGAGAACTGGGCTGACTTGAGTCAGTTACTGGCTCTTTAGCAGAGATGGGCTGCATCTAAATGGGTAGGGTGCAGCTCTGTTGGGAGGACAGATGGCCATATTAGGTGGGGGTGGGACCAGATGGAGTGATAGCCAGCAATAAGCAAGGTTCAGTGGGTTATATTGGGGCATTAGTGGTAGAAGACCAGTATACCTAAACACAAGGTAAGTACGTTGGCAAATTTCAATTGCAGCCTCATAACAACTAACAAAGAAATAGTATGCGACAGGACAAAATTATGAGGCATGTAAACAAATGCTAGAAGTCTAACTAATAAAATGGAGACCTGGAGCTGCTTATTTACGAGGAGGATTTTGTGTGAATTTTAGAAACTCCTTATACTTACTCCAATTCACTATATTGTAGGGACATGGTGGGTAGGAAAGGGGGAGGGATATGCCTGTAAATAAAGAATGAGTTGTAAGTAAATTTGAGGGATGACATTGCCTATGGAGCAAGGGAGGAGGTGGAATCCCTGTGGTTGGAGCTCCAAAGGGAGCGAACTAATGGGAAAGTAAAAGTGGACTTATGCTAAAGGCCCCCTAACCTAAGGGAGGAGGAGGAGGCTGACCTCCTATCACAGCTAGAAATGGTGGCAAGGCAGGGCTGTGCTATTTTGATGGGGGATTTTAATTATCTAGATATTGACAGGGCAAAAGGCACTGCTCACTCATTTTAGGCTTGCAATTTTCTAAATGTCTTGCAGGATAATTTTATGGGTCAGTTGATGAATGCACCAACACGAGGCATTACTAGACCTACTGATTACAAACAACACAGACCTGAGAGGGGATGGGAAGCACGGGGCAACCTAGGAAACAGCAATCGCAGGGTAATTATATTCAGTATAAACCACAAGAAAAGGAAACACAAGGGAGATACAAGTACACTGACTTTCAAAAGAGCCAACTACTATGCTCTATACTGCACAATATTAAATGGGCTAAAATCCTAGGAACACTGAGGAAAAATGGGAGTGCTTCAGAAATATACTAGGAAAAGATATTGGCCAGTCTATTCCAATGGCCAATACATAAAAAAGAGCTAAGAATAAACCTGGGGAAAAAGAAGAAAAAAAAAAAAAGAATAAACCTGGGTGGTTAAACTATAATGCAAAAATGCATATAAAAGTGAAAAAAGAGCCTTCGAAAAATATAAGGATGATGAGGCTGTATCAGCATTCCAAGAATACCAGGAAAGCAATAAGAAGTGCAAGAACGCAATCAGAGCAGCTAAAATAGACCACAAAAGGCACAGAGTGGAGGAGAGTAAAAAAAAAAACACAAGAAATGTTTTAAATATATTAACAGTAAGAAAGTAAGTCTGAGCATATTGGCCCCATAAAGGATAATGAAGGGAATTTGGTTACAAAAGCCAAAGGGAAGGCATTGCTTTCAAATTCATTCTTCTCAGTTTTCACAAAAAAAGTAGTGTTAATAACACGTCACAGAATGCACCCTTGTGGCAGAAGAAGCCAGTGTCAGAAATAGACTTGAAAAACTTAACACAAATAATTTACCAGGACCAGATGGCTGGCACCCGAAGGGCCCTAAAGGAACTCAGTTAGGTGATAGCTAGACTGTTGTTTCAAATTTTTATGGACAGTTTACTGACTGGAATGGTACCAGCTGATTGGAGGAAAGCCAACGTGGTACAAATATTTGAAAAAAGGCCCGAGACATATCCCTGGAAACTACAGGCCAGTCAGTCTAACATAAATAGTCTGTAAGCTAATGGAGGAGATAATGGATTATATCCAAGATTTTGGTAATGAAAACAGTATCATTAGTAGTAATCATCATGGATTCATGAAAGATCGTTCTTGCCAGACCAATCAATTAATATTCTTTGAGGAAGTGAGCTGCCATCTAGATAAAGGAAGACCTGTGGATGGGGTGTATCTGGGTTTTGCAAAGGCATTTGATACAGTTTCCCACAAACGTTTACTTTACAAATTGAGGTCTGTTGGCATGAACCATAGGGTATGTACCTGAATTGAAAACTGGCTGCAGGGGTGGGCCCAAGGGGTGTTGATAATACTCTAAATACAGCAAATACTGAGAATGGTCTGGTGTGGAAAGTAAGGTCCTCCAAGGCTCTGTCCTGGGAACCAATTCTGTTTCATTTATTCATAAATGATATGGAAGTTGTGGTAAGTACTTGGTAAAAGAGCCTAATATGCAGAGGAACGCCTCTTTTACACCTCTGACTTGGGCCCCTGATAGAGTAGACAGGTAGCGCAGTAATGCAGTGCCGGTGGTCTTGCTAGCTGCTGGACTTCTGTTAGGCTGGTATGCTAGATGACAGCGGATGTTCTGTGAACTCGAACAGGCGGGTACTTGGATGTAGTGAGCAGAATAGCAGGCCTCAGTGACTAACCGACAGATGCTTGCAGCTAGGTAGTTCCATAAGGACTGGTAAATAGACAGGGTCAGACAAGCCAGGTCATACACATGCGGTCAGATCAGGTACAGATGCGGAGACAGGAAAGGAGTCAAAGTACATGCTGGGGTCGATACAGTTGGAGAGCAAGAGTAGTCAGAACAAGCTGGGTCAATAATTGGAAACAGATCCAGAGTAACAGGAAACAGGACAATCACAGGAACGCTGTAGACAAGACAGCACTGATCCTGGGTACTGACCCATTTTAAATAGTCTATTTGGCACCATCATCTGTTACGGGATGCGCAGTGCATGCCAATGCACGCACGTGCACGCCAATGCACGCACGTGCACAGCCATTCGCATTCCGGGGAACATTGGTGCATCGGCGCGTATGCATCCACGCCCATGCACCCATTATATGTGGAACTCATGAAACATGAAGCTGCCTGAGGGAGCCATCTTGTCTGCTGGCAATCCCTTCCTGACAGGATGGGATAAATAGCTCAATCTCCATATTTGCGGATTATGCAAAGCTAAGCAGGGCAATAACTTCTGTGCAGAATGTGGAAACCTTACAAGACAACCTAAATAATGAGGTGGGCAACTACATGGCAAATGAGGTTTAATGTTGAAAAATGTAAAAGTAATGCATTTGGGTGCTAAAAAATTTAACACAAGTTACTCACTAGGGGGAGAACCTCTGGGGGAATCCAGAATGGAAAAGAACCTGGGGGCCCTAGTAGATGACAGGCTCAGCAATGGCATGCCATTCTAAGCTGCTGCAAGCAAAGCCAACAGAATATTAGCATGCAATAAAGGGGGATTTACTCCAGAGATAAAACTATAATTCTGCCGCTCTACAAGACTCTGGTCTGGCCACATCTTGAGTATGCCGTCCAGTTCTGGGCAGCAGTCCTCAAAAAAGATGTGCTGGAACTGTAATGAGTTCAGAGAAGGGCAACAAAGCTAAAAAGGAACTACAGGATCTCAGCTATGGGGAAAGACTGCAAGCATTGAACTTATTCTCTCCGGAGAGGAGATGCTAGAGAGGGGATATGATAACAATATACAAATACCTTACTAGTGACCCTAGCATTGGGAAAAAAACTTTTCAGTGAAAGGAAGTTTAAAAAGACACATGGCCATTCCCTGAAATTGGAGCAGTTTAACCTCAAACTGTGTAAAGGGTTATATACTAGCGGTAAGGATGTGGAATTCTCTTCCACAAGCAGTGGTATCAGCAGGGAGAGTCAATAGTTTCAAAAAACTTTTCGATGGGCAACTTAACGATCACAACATACAGGGATATACTATTTACTAATGACATAAACATATGCACACACCACAGGTTGAACTGGATGAACTGGTATCTTTTTTCAAGCTCACCTACTATGTAACTTTGTAAGGTGGTGGTATTGTTGAAGCTGGTTTAAGCTATGGTACTGGTGCAGGCTATATACAAATAAGTCTGTTTATTTCCTAGGAGGAAATACTGATGGTATTAGCTAATGACTAGGAATGAGATTTAGGTTATTTTTACATTTGACACAAAGCCTATTTGAGGTACATAAAAACCACTGAAAAAACTGGCCATATCTGACAAGTTTGCTCATTTGAATCCCCAGTTACTAGAATTTAAACCAAGTAGCTGGGGATCCCAGGTGACAACATTGCCCAAATATGATCATAACCATTGTTGGTCAGAAACATCCCCCAGGATCCCCAAGGCTGTGGATTTTCATTCTATCAGCTGGCAATTCAGATGGGTGAACTGGTCAAATATGGCCAGTTTTTTCTTCGCTGGGTAATTTTTCACTTAGCAGTGGTAATGTGGTGAGGAAGCATCATCTTTCATGCTAGCAGGTAAATATTTTGGACAGCGGGTCATTCTGACTGATGATAGATCTACATCAGCTGACAACAAGATTGATGATGGATTTACATTGGGGGAACTTTTTTTTACATTTTATTTGGTAATAAAGGACTTTCCTACAGGTTTGGGTGTCTTTAATTACTTTTAATTTGTAGTACTGGGTAAGAGGTACTAATGCATCCTTATACTCCTTCCCTTTGAGAGGGGGTGGGAATCTGGGGGCCCCTTATTATAAGGCAGTCTTCCAGATTCCTATAGGCTCCCCCCCACAATCTTCCATATTTTCTTGGAGCATTTTATGTGGGGAAGAGGTCCTAGTCCCTCAATATATGTTGAAGAGCATGATACCTGGTGTGGTTCAGAAAGTGGAGAGAACATTTTTTTGCATTTGTATATGTCCCCAATGGAAGTGCCAAGCTCTTTGTGCTCTTTTTTCAAAAATAATACCTAATAGAAGTGAAAAGGGATTTGAAAAAGCTAGTTTCGGCTCCCATGGAATTTAATGGGGTTTGGATTTAGTGGACTTTCTGCTGGTTTTGATTTCAAGAAGTTCACTGAAAACACAGAATATATAGTAAACAAAAAAAAGAAAATACCATAAACAAACAACACATATTACCTAGAAATGATAGACGGTGCAGAGAGATTTTTCAAAAGTGTCTTGTGGTAGTTCTTAAGGTAGAGCACCATGCTTTAAATTCATGTACCAGTCTAGAACTTGTACTTGAATTTGGTGCAATGCTTTTCAACTGGGGCATGCATCTTTGAGGTCAACCGGTGGTCTAAATGTGTTATTGGCTATTTCTTAACCACTTGCCGCCCGCTGTCAAATGACGGCGGGACGGTGCGGCCATTGTTCTGGGCGGACGTCATATGACATCCGCCCATTCAAGCAGGGCAGGCGCGCGATCGTGTGTGCGCCGCCCTGCACTGCCGGTGTCGGCGTGTCCCCGGGACACAGCCCGTCACCGGCAGGGGGGAAACAGCCAATGGGCATGGCTGTTTCCCACGTGATCGGCTGTGTTCCAATGACACAGCTGATCACAATAGAGGAGCCCGGAAGAAGACCGCGCATGCGCGATCAGGACCGCGCAGCACGGTCATGTCAGTGACTCTGTGTTCCCTAGGAACACAGCTAGTCACCGGCGGTAGTAAACAGTTACTGACAGTGACTGTTTACTATGTGATCAGCTGTGAATCCATTCACAGCCGATCACAAAATGTAAACACAGAGCAGTAACTCACTGTTACTAGCTCTTCTCCCCTCACACAGTTTCCAGTGTGAGGAGAGCAGAGCCAGAAACAGTGAGTTACTGCTCTGTGTACCTGTAAAAGTAAAATCACACCAATAAATGTCCCCACACAGTCCTCAGCCCCTCCCAATTGCACCTGTCACCCAATAGTCACCTCATCAGTGCCCAGAAATTGACACCCATAACGTTCACATGTGAGCATAGCGATTGCGGGCAGTATCACAGCGATTCTGCCCGTGATCCGGAAATCATTGCAAATCGTGGGAAGCCTGTGCATTGCCCGTGATTTGCAATAGCACCCCAAATGCTGTGCGATGTTGCCGCGATTTCCGCCAAACAACGCATGACGCCCAAAAAAGGTACAAGAGCTTCTTTGGGGCGTCATGCGTTGTTTGCGCGATGTTACTGTGATTCGGCAGGCGGAAATCGTGGCAACATCGCACAGCGTTTGGGGTGCTATTGCAAATCACGGGCAACGCACAGGTGTCCCGCGATTTGCAATGATTTCCGGATCGCGGGCAGAATCGCGGTGATTCTGCCCACGATCGCTACGCTCACATGTGAACGTAGCCTAAAGTTCACCTGTCACCAGAGACTGCCATCAGTACCGCCGTGCACCATCGCCCGTCACCTGTCACCCATCGGTGACCATCGCCCGTCACCTATCACCCCATCAATCACTGTCACCTGTCACCCCATCAGTCATCTTCATCTGTCACCGCATCAATCATCGTCACTTGTCACCCCATCAGTGATCGTCACTTGTCACCCCATCAATCATCGTCACTTGTCACCCCATCAGTGATTGTCATCTGTCACCCCATCAATCATCGTCACCTGTCACCCCATCAGTGATCTTTATCTGTCACCCCATCAATCATCGTCACCTGTCATCCCATCAGTCATCGTCACCTGTCACCCCATCAGTCATTGTCATCTGTCACCCCATCAGTCATTGTCACCTGTCACCCCATCAGTCATCGTCACCTGTCACCCCATCACTCATTGTCACCTGTCATCCCATCAGTTATCGTCATCTGTCAATCCATCAGTCATCGTCATCTGTCACCCCATCAGTGACCGTCACCTGCCACCCATCAGTGATCATCCGCAGTCAACCGTCACCCGTCGCACAGCCCATCACAGCCAGCATGTCAAAAAGGATGTACAGCAGTGAGGAGGCCCTTCAGGTCCTCTCCATGACTGATGAGAGCACGGGGAGCTCTCATCAGTATCCAAATCAAATCCCGAATCCGATTCAGAATTTGACATCGCTAATAGTAGCGGATGGGAGATGGACTCGGACTATTTCTGTACACTTTCCTTTATACAATGTATTTTGGGGTGCAATTTTTGCTATATACATGCAACCACTTACCGACCGCCTAACGACTATATACGTCGGCCATTAAAAGCTAAATACTGGGGTTATGGCAGCAGATAGCTGCCATAATCCTGGTATTTTTTTAAACGGCGGGCGGTCGGCTTTCAGATAAGGGTGGTCCCAGTGGCGGATTCACAGCGGAATTACCCTTACGGTGCCCCCCCTCCCGCCGCGTCCCAGACGTTTTCCCAGCTTACCGGACCCGCATATACATGTGAGGTATCGCCGCGATCATTAGAGCGAGAGCAATAATTTGAGCCCTGCAGAAATTTTTTAAATGTTGCCTATGGGGATTTTTAAGTTCCAATGTTTGGCGCCATTCTGTGAGCGTGCGCAATTTTGAAACATGACATGTTGGGTATCTAATTACTCGGCGTAACATTATCTTTCACATTATGGAAAAAAATTGGGCTAAATTTACTGTTTTCTTATTTTTTAATTAAAAAAAGTGAATTTTTTTCAAAAAAATTTTATTTGGAAGACTGCTGCGCAAATATGGTGTGATAAAAAATATTGCAACAATCTCCATTTTATTCTCTAGGGTCTCTGCTAAAAAATATATATATAATGTTTGGGGGTTCTAAGTAGTTTTCTAGCAAAAAAAATGATTTTAGCTTGTAAACACCAAGTGTCAAAAATAGGCCCAGTCTTAAAGTGGATAAATGGACAACTTTGTGTAAAGTGCTACTTGGATGTTAGGCCTCTGTATGTGGCTAGGCTGTGTAAAAGTGTTACACATGTGGTATCGCCATACTCAGGAGGAATAGCAGAATGTATTTTGGGGTGCAATTTTTGCTATGTACATGCTATGTGTTAGAAATATTGCATAAATGGACAGCTTTGTGTAAAAAAAAAATGCGTTTTCATTTTCTTTCCACTTTTTCCAAAAACTTGTGGAAAAAAATTACATATTCAAAAGACTCATTATGCCTCAAAAATTATACGTTGGGCTGTTTGCATTCCAAAATGGGGTCATTTTATGGGGGTTTCCATTGTCCTGGTGCTCCAGGGCCTTCAAAAGTGCGATAGGTTGTCAAGAAATTATATGTGTAATTTATGCTCCTAGAATCGGTGCTACTTGGATGTTAGGCCTCTGTATGTGGCTAGGCTGTGAAAAAGTCTCACACATGTGCGTAGTAGAATGTGTTTTGGGGTGTAGTTGCAAGTATACATATGCTGTGTGAGAGAAATAACCTGTTAATACGTCAATTTGTAAAAAAAAAAAAAAATCTTCATTTTGCAAAGAGTTGTGGGAAAAAATTACAACTTCAAAAAACTCACCCTGCCCCTTATTAAATACCTTGGAATGTCTACTTTCCAAAAAGGGGTCATTTGGGGGGTATTTATACTTTCCTGACTTTTTAGTGTCTCAAGAAATGAGATAGGCCTTCAGTACATCAGGTGTGATCAAGTGTGATAAATTTTCAATGATTAGCACCATAACTTGTGGACTCTAACTTTCACAAAGACCAAATAATATACACTTATTTGGGTTATTTTTACCAAAGATAAGTAGCAGTATAAATTTTGGCCAAAATTTGTGAAGAAAAATTACTAATTTGCAAAATTTTATGACAGAAACAAAGAAAAATGCGTTTTTTCACAATATTTTCAGTCTTTTTTTATTTATAGCACAAAAAATAAAAAACCCAGTAGTGATTAAATACCATCAAAAGAAAGCTCTATTTGTGTGAAAAAAAGCACACACATTTTTTATGGGTACAGTGTTGCATGAGTAATTGTCATTCAAAGTGTGAGAGCGCTGAAAGCTGAAAATCGGTCTGGGCAGGAAGGGGATGAAAGTGCACTGTAGGCAAGTGGTTAAGGTAAGAGGGAAGACAGCGCAGCGCCTTCTAAGTGCAGCAAGACATTTATTGAAGTATGTGCAGCAGTATTACACTCACATTTAGTCGGTGAATAAGATGCAGTTTGTCAAGTAATGTTGATCATCAGGAGCATCACTGGAGCAGGTCCTGGTGGTGGAGGCAGTGGATCCCGGTGAGAGCGGCAGGGGGTTCCTCCGTGTGTACAGGGATGGCCTCGGTGGTGTCCGTGGGCTCCTCGTCAACTGGTGGAACGCTGGCACTCGTGGGTCCTGGGATCCTGGAGTCACTCCTGGCGGTGATGCGGGATGCTACGGCGACGCGTTATCGGAGCATGCGCTCCTTCCTCAGGCCGTGGATGCACCATGTTTGGACAGGGCATTTATGCAGTGATAAGGACGGTGGCTCAGGGGAGGCAAAAAGCATGGCTTGAAAGTCTGCAATAGGTGGAATATAGGTGTTTGGCCACTAGGTGGGGTGTGTGGGTACACAAACTGATGTGGTTAAATGCATGGGGAGGGGAATAGCAGACCATGTGGGAAACTATAGTGTAATAGGACCGTAGTTGAAAACTAAAAATGGGAGGGGGTTTTGTTTTGGGGGTTTTTTTCCATTGGGAGGGATGGAGATGACAAGGGGGGGGGGGGGTTTGGGGGGATTATGTGTATAAGTGTCATGGATATGTGTTGCTGTGTGTATGGTGCTATGGGATAAGAATAGGGTATATGGTTTGGGCACGGGGACATATTGGGGGGGGGAGGGGAAGGACATGTTGGGTGTTGGGGGGGGTGGAGGAGGGGAAGATGTGATGTAAAAAAAAAAAAAAAAAAGAAGAAAAAAAAACAAACAAAAAACGCATGTACAATAACTGGGGATGGTTTTGGTTGGTTGTAGCTGTTTTGGGGGGGGGGGGGGGGGGTTGTGGGGGTTTTTGTTTTCACGGGCAGTTTGATCCATTGATCCGGGGGGGGGGGGAATGGAAGGGTGTTGTGTTGTCTTAACGAAAAAAAATAAAAAATAAAACGCACAAATCAATTAGTAACAAATCAATTAGTATCAAATCCGAACTTTTGCAACAGGCGATTGGGGGGGGGGGGGTATGGCTGGGGATGGTTTTGGTTGTGGTTGTTTGGGGGGGAGGGAAGGGTTGTGGGGGTTTTTTGTTTTCACGGGCGGTTTAATCCGTGGGGGGGTTCAGTGGGGGGCGTGGAAAGAAGGTGGGTGGGTGCATGGAGAAGCATTACAGTAAGGTGTTGGTTTCTATTTCCTCGTTAAGGCCTCCAGGCGCGAGGGTGTCAAGTGTGTAGATCCAGAACGTTTCTCTGCGACAAAGTCGCTTGTAACGTTCAGTTTGTGGGAATGAGTTGGGGCATGGACTCGATGACCCAGACACGCAGACCTGTGGACGATTTCTCATGGTGTTCGGCAAAATGTCTGGGCACACTATGTTTGTCTTTTCCGGCCTCGACTAGGCGGCGGTGTTCGCCAAACCGCTTTCTTAGGGTCCGGATGGTTCTCCCTACATAGAACTGGCCACAAGGGCAGGTGAGGCAGTAGATCACGTATTCGGATGAGCAGTTGTGGAAGTGTTTGATGGTGTATGTTTTGCCTTTTACGTTGAATTCTTTTTGTCCATGTTGTATGTGCTTGCAGGTGAGGCAAAGGGCTTTGCGGCATTGATACATCCCAACAAGCGGGATGAGGCATAGGGTGGCTGTGGGGTTTTTTGTTCTTGTTTTAGTTTGCTCGGTGCTACAAGAGTTTTGATGCTTCTGGCCTTTCGGTAGGATACCTTAAAAGGCAAAACATACACCATCAAACACTTCCACAACTGCTCATCCGAATACGTGATCTACTGCCTCACCTGCCCTTGTGGCCAGTCTATGTAGGGAGAACCATCCGGACCCTAAGAAAGCGGTTTGGCGAACACCGCCGCCTAGTCGAGGCCGGAAAAGACAAACATAGTGTGCCCAGACATTTTGCCGAACACCATGAGAAATCGTCCACAGGTCTGCGTGTCTGGGTCATCGAGTCCATCCCCAACTCATTCCCACAAACTGAACGTTACAAGCGACTTTGTCGCAGAGAAACGTTCTGGATCTACACACTTGACACCCTCGCGCCTGGAGGCCTTAACGAGGAAATAGAAACCAACACCTTACTGTAATGCTTCTCCATGCACCCCACCCACCTTCTTTCCACGCCCCCCACTAAACCCCCCCACGGATTAAACCGCCCGTGAAAACAAAAAACCCCCACAACCCTTCCCTCCCCCCCAAACAACCACAACCAAAACCATCCCCAGCCATACCCCCCCCCCCCCATCGCCTGTTGCAAAAGTTCGGATTTGATACTAATTGATTTTACTAATTGATTTGTGCGTTTTTTTTGTTTTTTTTCCGTTAAGACAACACAACACCCTTCCATTCCCCCCCCCGGATCAATGGATCAAACTGCCCGTGAAAACAAAAACCCCCACAACCCCCCCCAAAACAGCTACAACCAACCAAAACCATCCCCAGTTATTGTACATGCGTTTTTTTTTTTTTTTTTTACATCACATCTTCCCCTCCTCCACCCCCCCCAACACCCAACATGTCCTTCCCCTCCCCCCCCCCAATATGTCCCCGTGCCCAAACCATATACCCTATTCTTATCCCATAGCACCATACACACAGCAACACATATCCATGACACTTATACACATAATCCCCCCAAAACCCCCCCCCCCCCTCCCTTGTCATCTCCATCCCTCCCAGTGGAAAAAAAACCCCCAAAACAAAACCCCCTCCCATTTTTAGTTTTCAACTACGGTCCTATTACACTATAGTTTCCCACATGGTCTGTTATTCCCCTCCCCATGCATTTAACCACATCAGTTTGTGTACCCACACACCCCACCTAGTGGCCAAACACCTATATTCCACCTATTGCAGACTTTCAAGCCATGCTTTTTGCCTCCCCTGAGCCACCGTCCTTATCACTGCATAAATGCCCTGTCCAAACATGGTGCATCCACGGCCTGAGGAAGGAGCGCATGCTCCGATAACACGTCACCGTAGCATCCCGCATCACCGCCAGGAGTGACTCCAGGATCCCAGGACCCACGAGTGCCAGCGTTCCACCAGTTGACGAGGAGCCCACGGACACCACCGAGGCCATCCCTGTACACACGGAGGAACCCCCTGCCGCTCTCACCGGGATCCACTGCCTCCACCACCAGGACCTGCTCCAGTGATGCTCCTGATGATCAACATTACTTGACAAACTGCATCTTATTCACCGACTAAATGTGAGTGTAATACTGCTGCACATACTTCAATAAATGTCTTGCTGCACTTAGAAGGCGCTGCGCTGTCTTCCCTCTTGTCTCCCCCCAGAGATCTCTTCTGTCTCTTCCGCCGGCAGCCGCTACAGTGGACAGCTACCCCCTGAACTGTTTGGGGGTCCCCCTACCCCTGGTGTTTCCCTTCTCCCCCTCCCCCGGGTCCCCAGGACCAGACTTTTTTTTTTTTTTGAGACCTCTTCTTGCGCCAATTCACCACCAAACCAAGTGGTTAAGGTAACATCTTTATTGGAGACTTATCAAATTACAGTACCTGAGACATTAAAATGTCTATCTGAAGAATTTCCTGTTGTTTTCTAAGATTTCCTATTGTTGTCTATTTTTGCAATGAAGGTGAAGTGGATATACTACATAGGAAGAAAAAAAAAAAAAACACTAAGGTATCATGGTATGGGCTGATGCCATGCATTGTAAGCTACATGGCTTTGATTCCATATTTGTTGTTGACTTGACTGTTTTTAGTTTTCCCAGTAATGCATTTTATCTTTTTAGGGTCCATAAATTACATTTCAAACAAATAACTTACAGGACTCATAGAAATAAAAAGTGGCCACTGCACTACATTCCATTGTTTTTTTCTTTCCTTTTTTTACTTGATCATGGTTTAGTGTTCCATGTGATATAGATTAACATGTTTAAAATATTTTACAAGAGGTAATACAAATAAGTTTTAACTTAGCAATTTTTGTTACAGCTGATTACTTTTAATATACAATGATAGTTCTTACAAAATATGAGGTTTTAAAGTCAGTCCCTTGCACATTCAAAAACCTAAGTGAGCATACCCCCCACATTTGCCCAGTTAACATTTGTTTTATCCCACTAACATTAAAAAATATATAAATACATGAGAGTTTTGAGAGTATTACATGTCATTTTTATTTTGTAAGCATACACATTTAAATTTAAATTTATGATGTTTGATTTAAAGGTCTAGGCTAGAGAGTTGAGCACAAATACATGTATCACATCTTTGTGGATCCGTTCTGACCTCTGTTTCTCTGTAAATCAAATAGATTTAGTCTTAATTAGATCCACTTTCGCAAGACACAAACTGTTTGTATTTTATTTTGAATTTAGCACAGGCATTGCGCCACAATGGTAGAAGTGGTGCAATACTAGAAATCCCTCAATTTGGCATACAAGTCAGTGTCAGAACCACAACTGTTGCAGATGTTTATCAAATTAGGCGCAACACATTAACAAGCATTCATTCATTAATTTATATAGTTCACCCAATTTTCCTAAACCCTGTATACAAAACATCCTAATTGATCCCCATAAGTGCCACTTTTTTAGACTGTTATAGCCACTTTTACTTTTTTTTTTGCAAAAGTGCTTCATCAACTCTTAGTTCATCCCTTACATATTCCAAACCAAAAACCTGCAAGCAAGCCATTTAACACACACATTATGTGTAACTAAGAAAGTATGCACTACCATTGTCAACTGTTTTCATGTTTTAAGGTATCTTGATGCTAACTTGATAGTAGACAGTAGGGATGGGATTTGGGCTCTTGACAGTAAAGGGTTTGCACTGAACCCTACATGTTCGCAGTTTGTGGACCAGGTGAATTATTTGGGCATTCCACCCTAATGAATGCTATCATTCACAATAGCCAACACAAGTCTCTAAAGACACAGTGTTGATAAATCTCAGTCAACTGTTGGCTTATTACATGGCACAAAGTAGAAAATGCTGAATAACAAATTTAATCTACACTTTCCTACATATACTTCAATGGTTACGGGTTGGAGCAATATAACTTTGGAACTCTTGATCCTTCCAAGGTAAACAATTCAACTTGATAATAAGTCTTTTAGATACAACTTGCAATAATGTTCATTTCTCAGAGCCTGCACCAGTCAGAGATCCAAGTAGTCCCTCTCAAATGTCCCTGCCATAACTAGTCCACAGCCTACTGCGCTGCCTTCTGGGACCAGGTAACTCTCCTTCAAGCTCAACAGCTCATGCCAGTTGTCATCTGCAGCTAAATTTATGAGATTGTGAGCTGTCCATCTGGCATGTACTTCTCATAAAGTTTCTGACAAAGGAAACCATGCAGAGTTAATATAGAGCATATGAACAAAAATAACTACACTTGTAATAAAGAGTGCACCAAACAGATCAAAAAGTTAAAGAAGATCCTAGTTTGATTGTCATGGCACCTCTACAAATAATCCCTGGTGCTCTGTCTCTTTATTTTAAGGTGCCTAACATACTAGCAGACCGATATATAGACCAACACACCAAACAACTAATGTAATTCTTTTAACAAACCTAAGGTCTTAATAAATTGTAACCATTTAAATGGGCTACAGAACCAAAGCTAGAGCTACATGGGAAATTAGATATCTTAGCCACTGACATTAATTGTTTGTTTGAAGTATCCTCTTTTGCAGCACATTGAACTCAATAATGTTAAAGCACATTTGACTCAATAATGTTAATTAGACAATAAACAACAAGCAGTTACATATTTCAGTAGCAAAGTGATTTAATTGCCAGTGTATCCCTCACCTAAATCCTGAGCTTAGCATATTGTGGAAAAATCAGCTGGTGGAAAGCTGATAGCAACCAAAGGAACTTTATGGAGCTGAATTGCTAAACCTATCTAGCTAAGCATACGCTTGACTTGACTTTGAATACATAAAGTGCAGTTTACTGTGTGTTTTAAATGGTGCATAGACATGTCAAGATTTTGCTTAAAGTATAATTAAAGGAAAAACATTTTTTTTTTAGTTTTGAATAAAGTGAAGAGAGATTTGATTTGAACACCTGCCCATTCCGGAAGTGATGGTAGAGCCCCCACATTGATCTCAATATCATTAAGTCTGTCTGAGATTACACAAAGAGACAGAAGCAACTAAGACAGTCTAAATCAATGAAAGAACTGTGAATGTTACTCCTAGATGTTTGGAATAACCTACTTCCTAAAAAAAAAAAAAAAAAACGTTTTGAATGTGAATTTATGGCATTTGGCTCCTGCTGCTGTCAATCAAACTTGATTAGCCAATCAGGAGAGAGAGGGGTGGGGCCCAATGGCAGCTCTGTGTCTGAATGGATACACAGAGCTGCAGCTTGGCTCGGGTGCCCCCGTAGCAAGCTGCTTGCTGTGGGGGCACTCAACAGGAGGGAGGGACCAGGAGCTCCAGCAAGGAAGCCGAGAAGAGGAGGATCTAGGCTGCCCTGTGCAAAACCATTGCACAGAGGAGGTAAGTATAACATGTTTGTAAGTTTAATAGAAATCAAAACAAGACTTTACGCTCTCTTTAAAAAAACAAATCACAGAGATAATGACATTCATGATTGTGCTATTTATCTTTTATCTACAGTATATATCTATATTTTATATATTATCATTATGTAAAAAGGGGGGTTTATTTGATTAATAAAGTTGGTAACAGAGTTACGCTATGAGCGGTTTTCTTCCATTATTCACCGGTCCTATTAACCCTAATACTAATTAATAATAATACTGATGAATAATAATCTTATTACTGATCAGATTATGAGAAGACAACTGGCATTAGATTTAGTGAATCAAATACAGGACTAGACTGGTTTAAAAACACAAACAACCAATGTGTAGAAATCTATATAAAAATACTTGTCTTCGTCATACATTTTCAATGTTATCACATTCGTTTAATAGCCATCATTTTGTATTCCTCATATAGCAAATTGGTATAGGTAAATGCAATGACAATTCTGGAGGCAGGACTAGAGCCATGGAAGTAATAGAATGTATTATCGGGGATACTTCTTGTAGCTCACGTTTTTATTAAAGAGGTTTGAATATCCCTGTTTACAGGTGTCTTAACTACAGAAAAGTGGAACTATTGCCTACAGATTTTATTCATAACTTTAACTATAACTTTTCCATTTAGGCCCCTTTGAAATTGTCCGCTCCGTCGGCAGACTCCGTTTTTCTCAGCAGGGGATCGATCCGCCGATGTCACGCTGAGCAGGCAGATGGCAGCTCTGTCTCCACACTGTGTGCAGAGACGGAGCTGCCAGGTCCCCGCTGCCCTCTATGGGGGAATCAGATGAGAACGAACCGCCCGCCCATTCTCATCCGATCCCATTCGATCCGATCCGCCAGACGGATGGAAAATAGGGTTTCCATCCATCCAGATTTGACGGATCGGATTGGATGGGATATCAGCGGACATGTCTCTGCTAACATCCGCTGCCCCTTAGGGATGCATGGGGCATCCCTTCAAAAAAAAAAAGGGGGCCTTAAAGATATGAAAAGTTTTTCTGCTAAGGCCAACTATGTTATTTTTCTTTGCTGTTTTTTTCTTCCATGTCTCTTTGAATGTCAACAACATGCTATAAACAATAGAATAAGCTCAGATACTAGAGAAGAAAATGTAAAGGTATCTCATACCAAATGAGACAATTGAGCAAAAATTGGGATATGGGGCAAACAACGGGATTTTAATGGTACCGTCTATGACTAATAGTACTATGTGGAAAAATGAATCTTGTTCATAAAAAATCAAATTTTTATTACACATTTTCATTTAAAAACAGTCAACAAGAGACAATAGCAAGTCATATTAAATAATGTCAAAAATAATAACTATGTAGCGCCAAAGGATAAATACATTATATATACACGATGAGTGTCAATTAGCAAAACATCTGTGTCTGTAAATGAATAAATACATATAAAAATCTATCACAATCAAAGTGCAAGTGCTCTTAAATTATGTGATAAGAAAACAATCCAGGTGATAAAAACTATTTTGGTGAATAAAACAATTGTTATGATAAAGGAATAAAATCACAATAAGTGCTCATGCAAATAAATGGTCACACATATACATACAATAGTGTGAAAATGAGAATAAAAATAAAAATAAGTGCACCAGAGTCCATAAAAGTGGGTGATGATCTTCTAAACTGTGTAGGTATCCAGAGACCAAGTGCTAGTGCTTGGATAACTAAAAAGTACCTTGGTGCATATGCTGGCCGCTCACCTCCTGGTTTGGCTCACAAGTTATAATGAGCCAAACCCGCTTTGTGCACGCACAGGTGCTAATAGGTATGGATAGGTAGCTTCCTCCTGTCCTCCCTCTGTACAAAGGTAGTCCAGGTGAAAGATGACCAGATCCCCAGTTTCACTGACACAATGAAGGGGATAGGGTGGTCGCCTCCTCACACTCCTCTATGAGCTGGCACTCAGCCAGTGCGGGCATGGACAGCGATATGGGTACTACAGCGTGTGCAGGATCCTCCCCCGTACGTGTTAAGTCGAAACCACGACTTCCTCAGCAGGGGTCTGATATTTTAAAATGTGTGTTAGTGCACACATCTGACAAACATGTATCCAATGATTTGATAGTGCAACATAACAGAGGAAAATCATGGACATCCGGGCATGACCTCGGTATAGTTTGTGAAGTCCTCAATACATATACCCACTACCCCTTATGTTTCGCGGAGATCTGCTTCCTCAGGGGCATAGGGGTGTGCAGTATCAGGAAAGGTACAGTGATTACAATATAAAGATATACAAATGTCAAAAATACATCACACAACAGATATTGATACTTTTTTTCTCAAAAGCATATATACTTGATGACATTTTTTTGTTATATTAGTATTTGAGCAAGTAAGACCGAAGAGCCCCCACCTGTAAGACAGCAGTCATAAGGGAACCAGAGGCCATGCTCTCAAATACTAATAAAACAAGATAATGTCATTAAGTGTATATCATTTTTAGAAAAAAAGTATCAATATCTGCTGTGTGATGTTTTTTTGACATTTTTATATATTCATATTGTAGTCACTATACCTTTCCTGATACTGCACACATACAAAACAATACTACACCGACCAGGATCAATGGATCAGCGCTCACTGCAATCACATAATGAAGGACTGTACATAATGTTATATATGTCACATAGTCATAAATCCAAAAAACTGTCCACAGGTGTGCTTCATTGTGGTGTCCTGGGTTGAAAGATGAGATGGTCTCTGTAGTATATGTGGGGGAGAGAGTCCAATTATGTTGAGGTTCAAGACCGGCTGCTCCTAGAAGAGGTGAGGGATCCCTCCAGACATGCAGAATAAATGAAACAAGGGCGCCAGGTCAGAGTAGTGTTTGAATTAAAAACAAATTTATTGCAATGCACTTACATTTAAGAGAATCAATATCAGCATTCAGGTGAAAAGCATGGATCTCCAACGATAGGTGCCGACGGGTGGTTGGGACGCAAGCACCCAGCCACAGGTGTGTTCAAAGATCCAGGGATGGAGGATGGGGAGTGGATGGTCCGGAGATCCCGAGGGAAGGGGATCTCGCTGTGCCTCCTCCTCCTGGGGACATCTGCGGCTCCTCCACGGAAGCCGGCAGGAGACAGCTGAGACTGTGGAGAGGGTGGGCCGCAACGTCGTTTCAGAGGATCAACCTCCTTCGTCAGATGTCCCCAGGAGGAGGAGGCACAGCGAGATCCCCTTCCCTCGGGATCTCCGGACCATCCACTCCCCATCCTCCATCCCTGAATGTGTGAACACACCTGTGGCTGGGAGCTTGCGTCCCAACCACCCCTCGGCACCTATCGTTGGGGATCCATGCTTTTCACCTGAATGCTGATGTGGATTCTCTTAAATGTAAGTGCATTGCAATAAATTTGTTTTTAATTCAAACACTACTCTGACCTGGCGCCCTTGTTTCGTTTATTATGATACTGCACATCACTATGCCCCTGAGGAAGTGGATCTCTGCGAAACATGTCGGGTAGTGGGTATATGTATTGAGTACTTCACAAACTATACCGAGGTCGTGCCCGGATGTCTGTGATTTTCCTCTGTTTTGTTGCACTATCAAATCATTGGATATATGTTTGTCAGATGTGTACACATTTTATAATATGACTTGCTATTGTCTCTTGTTGACTGTTTTTAAATGAAAATTTATAATAAAATGTGATTTTTTAGGAACAAGATTCATGTTTTCACGTAGTACTATTAGTCATAGACGAGATGGTACCATTAAAATCCCGTTGTTTGCCCCATATTCCATTTTATGCTTAAACAACATGCTATAGTTTACATATAAATTCACATCAATTTTTTTGGCATTGGTAAATTCTTAAAATGTGCTAAGGATATTGAAGAACTTGTAGACATATAGGTGTTATAAAAAGGGTTCTTTAAGCACAAGTCACAATGCAAGGTGGCCTTGAACAACAAATGCATGTTGACAATGAGCCTGATTTTTTTCCAGGTTCTGGTTCCCACTTGTGCGTTGTTAACTCTTGTAGTTCCAGACTACATTATGCCATTAATATATAGCTTATTTTGACATATGGACAGACAACCTATGATGTCAACACCATCACCAACAAGCACTGTCTATAACATAGGAACACAAAAAATAGAACTTATGATAGCTGAAACTCAGGATTATACCGTGTAGACTAGTACTTATCCCTTGCGTGCATCTTCATTCCCAATTAAGTTAACCTTTATGTTTTTCTATTTGCAATGTCGAATAGTGACACATAGCTTTATGATGTGTCTGGAAATGCAAGTCCTGCAGTCTGCTGACATTTATATTACTGGCCAGGCCTGTATCATCAGTGTTATGGATGCAAGAACACACAAAAAAAAAAAAATGAATGAAGCTGCAGATATGGCAGGCTGAGAAGTAACACGCACAGAACATTCCCCTGCAGCAAACTTACACTGAAATGAAGAGGATGCAACACATTTCACACAGTACATTTCGCTAAAGATTACCTTGGTGGTTGGCAGATGTAACAGAAAAAAAAGGTCATGTCCTGTTTATGATATGTAAAGAATAAATAAGTTTGGGGATCCTTACCTAGAGATCTGTAGATAGGATGCTCTGATCAGATGTTCAGTTCAAGCTGAGACTATCAGAATAGACCCTTGTACTCTGTTAGAAAGAATCAGGGATTAGAGGGGAGGAGAGCTGTTATTCTCTCCGCTGTATGGTTACTAAGCAGCATGCACAGAGGAGGATGGAATGAGCCATATAACATACACTACCACAACTGGAGAGTTGCTTTATGTGTCTTTATTTGTATTCAAGACAGCTATCGACTAAAAAAAAAAAAAAAAAAAAAAAAAAAGCCAATGCTTGTAGTGCAATTGTGAATGAATGGTTAAACCTATCTTCCTTAACAGCTTCTGTGTGCTGCTGCCCGTATCAAATCCTAATGTATGTTTTGATAGTGTTATTCTTTATATTCTGGCATTCATGTTGTGTGTATATGTCATATTAGTGCACATTTTCTCTATAAGCATATACTGGTGCTTCTATAGCAAATAAAGACAGTGAGTGATTAAACCAAACCACTAATATCAGCAACAGTCTCTGTTTTTAAGACTTTCATATAAAATTGAGCAAATACATAATAATCGAATAAAAAAAGGAGAATAGACAAACATTTTGATGAGATTAGATTTAATTTATAAACACAGATATTTATATGTAAGACAATCAAGGGGTGAGTGCAGCGCTAAATAGTAGTTCGTAAATGCTAAATAAACAGTCCAAAAATGTAAATAAAAGTTCAAATCTTGAAAAGTCCATAAATCATAATGTCCAATGGAAAAAGAGCAAAGAACTCCACAGGTGTTCGAGAGTAGAGCACGGTTCACACAAGAAATCCACAAAAGGGTGATAGAGCTTCCTCAGCCTGTGCGTAACATAACACACCAATCCTCCACCACATATATATATATATATATATATATATATATATATATATGTGTGTGTGTGTGTGTGTATGCTCACCAGAATTCACCAGGAGCCAAGGTTTAAATTGAATCCCAATAGAGAAATTCCCTGAGGTTACAAGGTCCTCCTTATTCTCACCGTGGGTGCACTAGATGAAAATTGCTCACCACATGGAGCCAGAAATATTTTATAATGTAGTATATTTATTCAAAACGGTCATAAAACATGTACATTAAAAGCAATGAAGCAAAAACTCACATCAGATAGTCCGCTGTTCCGCGGCAGAGATACAGCGGACGGACAACAGCGTGTAGGCCAAGTCCTGCTTGGTTTCAGGACTTGGCCTACATGCTGGCGTCCATCCCCTATATCCCTGCCGTGGAACAGCAGACTATCTGATGTGAGTTTTTGCTTCATTGCTTTTAATGTACATGTTTTATGACCATTTGGAATAAATATACTACACTACAAAATATCCCTGGCTCGATGTGGTGAGCATTTTTCATCTAGTGCACCCACGGTGAGAATAAGAATGATCTTGCAACCTCGGGGAATTTCTCCATTGGGATTCGATTTAAGGCTTGGCTCCTGGTGAATTCTGGTGAGTATACAGGGCCTTGCGAAAGTATTCGGCCCCCTTGAACTTTGCGACCTTTTGCCACATTTCAGGTTTCAAACATAAAGATATAAAACTGTAATTTTTTGTGAAGAATCAACAACAAGTGGGACACAATCATGAAGTGGAACAAAATTTATTGGATATTTCAAACTTTGTTAACAAATAAAAAACTGAAAAATTGGGCGTGCAAAATTATTCAGCCCCTTTACTTTCAGTGCAGCAGACTCTCTCCAGAAGTTCAGTGAGGAGCTCTGAATGATCCAATGTTGACCTAAATGACTAATGATGATAAATAGAATCCACCTGTGTGTAATCAAGTCTCTGTATAAATGCAGCTGCATTGTGATAGTCTCAGAGGTCTGTTTAACCTCCTAGGCGGTAATCCCGAGCGTGACTCGGGGTTGAATTTTCATATCAAGAGCGGTAACCCCGAGTCACGCTCGGGGTAGAGTTGCAGAGTGCCAGCAGAGCCTCCCTTGGCTCCCAGAAGCATTCCACTTACCTTGTCCCGGCGATCCAGCGATGTCCTTCGCTCCGATCGCCGGGTGACCGGCATCTGACTTCCTGGTTCCGTTCCCTGCGAGCAGAGGCGGCGCACGGGAGCGGAACTGGGCAGGAGTTTTGAAAGTAAAACAAAATAAAAGAGGTGATACACTGTAATCTGATAGGATTACACTGTATCACCACAGATCACCTCAGATCTGACATTACAGTGCCCCTCTCTTCAGTAAACTTGTGATTTGTGCCCAAAAAAAAAATATATATTATGGCATCAAAAAAGCGCCAGTCTAAACCGCTTTTGGACCAGCTGAGTGACAGCGGCAGCGACAGCGACCCAGAGGTGCTCGCGGAAGTGAGCGATAGTGAGTCATGCGGTGATTTGTCATCCGACACTGACACGGATCTGGCAAGTGAGAACGGCGATGACCCTGACCTCAGCGATGTGCGCACTTGGTGCGCTATTGATTGCGATGCGGACCAGGTAGCGCCCCCAAGATTCTCCTTCACCGGATCACCTGGGATGAAGGTAGATGTCGAGCATGACAATCCTCTGGCCTACCTGCAATTATTCCTCACTGAGGAGGTAATTGAATTAATTGTCGCCGAGACGAATCGCTACCAACAGCAGCAATCTGCAACGCTGCATGCCAGGCTTTCCCGAAGCAGAAGGTGGGAACCGGTAACGAAAGAGGACATGTGGCTGTTTATTGGACTCCTCTTTCTTCAGGGGTTGGTGGGGAAACCGTTCCAAAAATGGTACTGGACCACCAACAGGTTACTGGCCACACCGTTCTTTGGGACCGTGATGTCTGAGTATCGCTTCTCCCTGATTATGAAGTATTTCCACTTCACAAACAATGAGGAATTTGATGAGGCCACGCATCCTGCGCCCAAACTGAAAAAGATCTGGGAGGTATGGCAACTTATTGTGGGAAATTTCCAGCGGACCTACGTGCCAGAAAGGGACATCAGCGTGGATGAGAGTTTGATGGCCTACAAGGGTCGCCTAAGTTGGATTCAGTACATCGCATCAAAAAGAGCCCGGTTTGGCATCAAAACATATATGCTCTGCGAGTCTTCCACGGGGTACATATGGAATTCCATAATTTACACCGGCAAAGGCACTAAATTCGACCCCAGGTACAGCAACTATGGGATTGCCACATCATCCGTCCTGACACTTCTTGACCCCTTGCTAAACCAGGGATATTGTTTGACGACGGACAACTTCTATACCTCCCCGGAACTATATGATGTTTTGCTACAAAATAGAACCGACGCATATGGTACCGTTCGGCCTAACCGTCGAGACATGCCATCTTTTTTTGCCAAAAAAAAACTAAAAACCGGAGAAATGGTTGCCTGGCAGAAGGGAAAGATGATGGCAATGAGATGGAGAGACAAGAAGGATGTGTGTCTTATGAGCACTGTTCACACTACCTCCACTGCCACGGTCCATACAAAACGTGGGACTGAAACCACAGGTCGTAATTGACTATAACAAAACAATGGGAGGTGTGGACAGAGCCGATCAGGCCATGACCTTCTATCCCGCTGTACGAAAACAGCAAAAAAAATACTATAAAAAAATATTTAGACATCTTCTGGAACAATGTCTATGGAACGCTTACATCCTGCACAAAGCCAACAGTGAAAACCCTCTTGCTCATTCCGAGTTTGTCTGGAAGGTGGCTGAGCAGATTTTTGCAAAGTACCAGACACCATCAGGAGTTGAAAATAGACCTGGACGTCGCGCTGTTGACGTGGTCAACCCAGAGCGTCTGACCGGCCGTCACTTTGCAGACTATATTCCGCCAACTGCAAAAAAGGCAGCACCAACCAGGATGTGTGTTGTTTGCTGCTCGAAACGCGATAGAAATGGAAAGAAAGTCCGAAAGGAAACTAGGTTCCTTTGTCCTGACTGTGACGTTGGACTTTGTGTAGTTCCTTGTTTCAAGATTTATCACACGCAGCATTTGTATTGAATTTTCTTTCTTTGACAAATTTCCTTATTTACTGCATTATTGAATAAAATTACATTATTTATGAGATTATAATTCATGATTTTGTGTTTCAAAATTTATCACATCTGGGATGTCTACTAGAGTCTTGTTTTGCTCAAGTTTAAGTCAGTAATTACTAAGAATTGTAGGCCTATAATACATAACACCAAATTTCCATGAAAATAATTGTACCGCTTTTGGTATGAACTTCCAGACATAATCATACCGCCAGGGAGGTTAAAAAGCAAAGAGCATCATGAAGAACAAGGAACACACCAGGCAGGTCCGAGATACTTTTGTGGAGAAGTTTAAAGCCGGATTTGGATACAAAAAAATTTCCCAAGCTTTAAACATCCCAAGGAGCACTGTGCAAGCGATAATATTGAAATGGAAGGAGTATCAGAGCACTGAAAATCTACGAAGACCTTGCTGTCCCTCTAAACTTTCAGCTCATACAAGGAGAAGACTGATCAGAGATGCAGCCAAGAGGCACATGATCACTCTGGATGAACTGCAGAGATCTACAGCTGAGGTGGGAGACTCTGTCCACAGAGGCGTAACTAGGGTCTCCAGCACCCTTGGCGAGGAGCTGTATCGGCGCCCCCCCCACCCCGAGAAAGAGAGAGAGAGCGTTTGACAGAGAGAGACAAAGGGGGAGGGTTTGACAGAGAGATGGGGTGGCAGAGAGAGAGATGGGGTGACAGAGAGAGAGAGAGGGGGAGTGACAGAAAGAGAGAAGGGGTGACAGTGAAAGAGAGAAGGGGTGACAGAGAGAGAGAAGGGGTGACAGAGAGAGAGGGGGAGAGAGAGGGGATGACAGGGAGAGAGAGAGAGGGGTGACAGGGAGAGAGAGAGGGGTGACAGGGAGAGAGAGAGGGGTGACAGGGAATGAGAGAAGGGGGTGACAGGGACAGAGAGAGGGGGTGACAGGGAGAGAGAGAGGGGGTGACAGGAAGAGAGAGGGGGTGACAAGGAGAGAGAGAGAGGGGGTGACCGGGAGAGAGGGGGTGACAGGGAGAGAGAGAGAGGGGGGTGACAGGGAGAGAGAGGGGGGTAAAAGGGAGAGAAAGAGAGAGGGGGTAACAGGGAGAGAGAGAGAGGGAGGTGACAGGGAGAGAGACAGGGGGTGACAGGGAGAGAGAGAGAGAGGTGATAGGGAGAGAGAGGGGGTGACAGGGAGAGAGAGAGGGGGGTGACAGGGAGAGAGAGATAGGGGTGACAAGGAGAGAGAGAGAGAGAGAGGGGATGACAGGGAGAGAGGGGGGTGACAGGGAGAGAAAGAGAGAGAGGGGGTGACAGGGAGAGAAAGAGAGAGAGAGGGGGTGACACGGAGAGAGAGAGAGGGGGGGCAGGGAGAGGGGGGTGACAGAGAGAGAGAGAAAGAGAGAGAGGGGGTGACACAGAGAGAGAGAGGGGGTGACAGGGACAGAGAGAGAGAGGGGGTGACAGGGACAGAGAGAGAGAGAGGGTGACAGGGAGAGAGAGGAGGTGACAAGGAGAGAGAGAGAGGGGGTGACAGGGACAGAGAGAGGGGGGGTGACAGGGAGAGAGAGAGCGAGGGGGTGACAGGGAGAGAGGGGGTGACAGGGAGAGAGAGGGGTGACAGGGAGTTAGAGAGGGGTGACAGGGAATGAGAGAGGGGTGACAGGGAGGGGGGTGGCACAGAGAGAAAGGTGGGTGACAGGGAGAGAGAGGAGGTGACAGGGAGAGAGAGAGAGAGAGAGAGAGAGAGGGGACAGGGAGAGAGACGGGGTGACAGGGAGAGAGAGAGAGGGGGGTGACAGGGAGAGAGAGAGGGGGGTGAAAGGGAGAGAAAGAGGGGGGTGACAGGGAGAGAAAGGGGGGGTGACAGGGAGAGAGAAGGGGGTGACAGGGAGAGAGGGGGGGTTGACATGGAGGGGGCTGACAGGGGGATGGCAAAGAGAGAGAGGGGGGTGACAGGGAGAGAGAGGGGGTGACAGGGAGGGAGAGGGGGTGACAGGGAGAGAGAGAGAGAGAGAGAGAGGTGACAGGGAGAGAGAGGGGGTGACAGGGAGAGAGAGAGAGGAGGGTAACAGGGAGAGAGAGAGGAGGGTGACAGGGAGAGATAGTGGGGGGTGACAGGGAGAGAAAGAGGGGGGTGAAAGGGAGAGAGAAGGGGGTGACAGGGAGAGAGAGGAGGTGACAGGGAGAGAGAGGGGGGGGGACAGGGAGAGAGGGGGTGACAGGGAGAAAGATGGGGTGGCACGGAGAGAGAGGAGGGTGACAGAGAGAGAGGGATGACATGGAGAGATGGGGGGGTGACAGGAAGAAAGGGGGGTGACAGGGAGAGGGGGGTGACAGGGAGAGAGGGGGGTGACAAGGAGATGGGGGGTGACAGGGAGAGAGAGGTACAATGCAGACACAGATGACCCTGCACATTATAGCCAGTCATGGGGGGGACATACCGGCTGCACACTACAGAGGGTGGTGGTGGGGGAGTATATCCAGGGAGGACACACGTTGAGCACAGCTCCCTGGGGGACACACAGCAGCTCTCTGCACCTGAGAGGCCAGCCAGGCTTTCCTTCACTGCAGAGTACATTCACCCACCACTGAACTGCCTGGAGCTGCCTAGAGGAGCCGACTGATGAGGGCATGTGGGCGGAGGCGGAGCCCTGTGATGAGGGGAGCCGCCTAGCCACGGAGCTCCGACACTGACTATCACCGCCTGCCTGGCCTCAGACACAGACAGAGAGCTGTGGCTTCCGGGATTGGAGCGGAGGGGGGGGCACTGGTAATTCACTGCACCTGCTAAACTACACTGCCAGTGTTTTTGCGCCCCCTAGGCCTGCACCCCTGGCGGGCGCCATTCTGGCCCAGAAACCACGGTACGCCCCTGTCTGTCCATAGGACAACAATCAGTCGTATACTGCACAAATCTGGCCTTTATGGAAGAGTGGCAAGAAGGAAGCCATTTCTTAAAGATATCCATAAAAAGTGTTGTTTAAAGTTTGCCACAAGCCACCTGGGAGACACACCAAACATGTGGAAGAAGGTGCTCTGGTCAGATGAAACCAAAATCAAAATTTTTGGCAACAATGCAAAACATTATGTTTGGCGTAAAAGCAACACAGCTCATCACCCTGAACACACCATCCCCACTGTCAAACATGGTGGTGGCAGCATCATGGTTTGGGCCTGCTTTTCTTCAGCAGGGACAGGGAAGATGGTTAAAATTGATGGGAAGATGGATGGAGCCAAATACAGGATCATTCTCGAAGAAAACCTGATGGAGTCTGCAAAAGACCTGAGACTGGGATGGAGATTTGTCTTCCAACAAGACAATGATCCAAAACATAAAGCAAAATCTACAATAGAATGGTTCACAAATATACATATCCAGTTGTTAGAATGGCCAAGTCAAAGTCCAGACCTGAATCCAATTGAGAATCTATGGAAAGAACTGAAAACTGCTGTTCACAAACGCTCTCCATCCAACCTCACTGAGCTCGAGCTGTTTTGCAAGGAGGAATGGGCAAAAATTTCAGTCTCTCGATGTGCAAAACTGATAGAGACATACCCCAAGTGACTTACAGCTGTAATCGCAGCAAAAGGTGGTGCTACAAAGTATTAACTTAAGGGGGCTGAATAATTTTGCACGCCCAATTTTTCAGTTTTTTATTTGTTAAAAAAGTTTGAAATATCCAATAAATTTTGTTCCACTTCATGATTGTGTCCCACTTGTTGATTCTTCACAAAAAATTACAGTTTTATATCTTTATGTTTGAAGCCTGAAATGTGGCAAAAGGTTGAAAAGTTCAAGGGGGCCGAATACTTTCGCAAGGCACTGTATATATATATGTATATTTATATATGGTGGAGGATTGGTGTGTTATGTTATGCACAGGCTGAGGAAGCTCTGTCACCCTTTTGTGGATTTCTTGTGTGAACCGTGTTCTACTCTCGGACACCTGTTGAGTTATTTAGTCTTTTTCCATTGGAAATTATGATTTATGGACTTTTCAAGATTTGAACTTTTATTTACATTTATGGACTGTTTATTTAGCATTTTCTAACTACTATTTAGCGCTGCACTCACCTCTTGATTGTTTTGCGAATTAGAAGGTATATATTCACCTTTTAGTACCAGCAGCTTGTTTATTCATAGCGCTCGCTCTCCATTGATTGATTTACCTAGATATTTATATGTGCTGTGCATTTCAAAGTAGGGGTGGGTGTAGGGGTGAAGGAACTAAAATGTAGGGCAATTTGATGAATCACACATTTTTGGATCACCCAAATAATTTCAGACAGAGTTAGGGCTCATGCACACTGCAGCTCAAAGGAGTTCAAAGAAGTGGCTCCTACAGGCTTTTGAGCTCTTTTAAGCTCTTATTTTTTCTTTCTGGAAACTCCCCTCCATTTTAGCCAATGTGTCCATGCACACTATGGCTTTTTTTAGGTGCTTTGCAGGCATATGCTCCTACAGGCAGAAAAAAAAAACCCACCAATCTCGCATTTTTGAGAGGAGCTAGTGCCCCAAAGAGCTCAAAAACACACAAAAATGTTTGTTCCAGATTTATGTTTTATTTATAAAGTGGTTAAGAAAATACTATCTAGGGGGGTTTATGAAAAAAAAATGCTTATGCTCAAAAAAGTTTAAAGAAGCTCAAAGGAAAGGAGCTTGAAGATAATATAACATACCTAAGAGCACAAAAAAATCACAAGCTTCCTCAAGCTGAAATAAAAGCTCAAATGCCTGTAAAAGCAGCATTTTATTTTTGAGCTGCAGTGTGCATGAGCCCTTATCTAACTGGTGAATAATAATGTTTTGTTTTGTTTTGTTTTTTTATATTGGGTGGATTTCAAACTGTGTAAAATTCTTCACATCAGACAGATCTGCAATATATTTTTGAGAAAACCAGAAAACTGCTGATCAATTTAATTATATTCAGGATTTCTCAACCTGGTTCCTGCAGAACCCTAGGGTTCTGGAAGAGGTCCTCTGGGGTTCTGCCGCTTGCTGCCATTGCTGCAAATATATATCCATCCAATAGCTGCTTCTTAGTTCATTTTGCAGGCTTCAGCACTGAGCACTGTTAGGGATATTTATAGCAGACCAATGACACACTTTGACTCACAATGGTCAGAAGAAATTACACTTTGCTACAATGTAAAGTAGTGAGTGTACAGCTTGTGTAACTCAACACACAGCCATTCATTTCTAAACCACTGGCAACAAAAGTGAGTATACCCCTAAGCAAGGGTGTAGGAACCCACACAAATCTGGGGGGGACAGCATTTTTACTCGCCAGGTATATGCTTTTTCAGTAAACTGCGAGAGAGAGAGTGTGTGTGCGTGCAATACAATTAATTCATCAAATTTGTTTATTATATCCCACATAACCCACGTAGCATTAATAAAAATTAACCCACATAGCATTAATAAAAATGAACCCCCAAATTAATCCCATGGCATTAATAAAAATTAGTGCTGGTGCTGCTGCTTGGCTTGCTGGCTGGGCTGGCATATGCTTGCTGCCAGTGCCTTGCCTTGCGCTGCCGCCGGAACCTCCTCACTGTCCGGTCCCGGTCCCTGACACACAGTGGACAGACTGCTAGGTAGTCAGTCAGTACTGCCCATGTGACGCCACTCCCGCATGCACTTTAGGCCTGGCCGCCTAGGCTGGGTGCTTGGTGCGCGCCGCGCACTGTCCCTATGCTGGTGAGACGTCTTGCATGATGCCACTCCGCTGTGCACGCCCCCCTCCACCCGCCTGCCAGCCTGTGTTTGTAGGACAGAACAGGACCCCCCAGGGCAAGACAGGACCCCCCAAAGACAGGAAAGGACCCCTCAGGATAGGACAGGACCCCCCAAAGGAACAGGACCCCCAAGGACAGGACAGGACCCCCAATGACAGGAAAGGACCCCCAAGGACAGGACAGGACCCCCAAGGACAGGACAGGACCCCCAATGATTGCAGAGTGCCAGCCACAGCATTGCCCCTAATGATTGCAGAGTGCCAGCCACAGCATTGCCCCTAATGATTGCAGAGTGCCAGCCACAGCATTGCCCCTAATGATTGCAGAGTGCCAGCCACAGCTTCGCCCCCAATGATTTCAGAGTGCCAGCCACAGAATTGCCCCTAATGATTGCAGAGTGCCAGCCACAGCATTGCCCCTAATGATTGCAGAGTGCCAGCCACAGCATTGCCCCCAATGATTGCAGAGTGCCAGCCACAGCATTGCCCCCAATGATTGCAGAGTGCCAGCCACAGCATTGCCCCTAATGATTGCAGAGTGCCAGCCACAGCATTGCCCCTAATGATTGCAGAGTGCCAGCCACAGCATTGCCCCTAATGATTGCAGAGTGCCAGCCACAGCATTGCCCCCAATGATTGCAGAGTGCCAGCCACGGCATTGCCCCCAATGATTGCAGAGTGCCAGCCACAGCATTGCCCCCAATGATTGCAGAGTGCCAGCCACAGCATTGCCCCTAATGATTGCAGAGTGCCAGCCACAGCATTGCCCCCAATGATTGCAGAGTGCCAGCCACAGCATTGCCCCCAATGATTGCAGAGTGCCAGCCACAGCATTGCCCCCAATGCCCAATGATTGCAGAGTGCCAGCCACAGCATTGCCCCCAATGCCCAATGATTGCAGAGTGCCAGCCACAGCATTGCCCTCAATGATTGCAGAGTGCCAGCCACAGCATTGCCCCCAATGATTGCAGAGTGCCAGCCACAGAATTGCCCCCAATGATTGCAGAGTGCCAGCCACAGCATTGCCCCCAATGCCCAATGATTGCAGAGTGCCAGCCACAGCATTGCCCTCAATGATTGCAGAGTGCCAGCCACAGCATTGCCCCCAATGCCCAATGATTGCAGAGTGCCAGCCACAGCATTGCCCCCAATGATTGCAGAGTGCCAGCCACAGCATTGCTCCCAATGATTGCAGAGTGCCAGCCACATCATTGCCCCCAATGCCCAATGATTGCAGAGTGCCAGCCACAGCATTGCCCCTAATGATTGCAGAGTGCCAGCCACAGCATTGCCCCCAATGATTGCAGAGTGCCAGCCACAGCATTGCCCCCAATGATTGCAGAGTGCCAGCCACAGCAGTGCCCCTAATGATTGCAGAGTGCCAGCCCCAGCATTGCCCCCAATGATTGCAGAGTGTCAGCCACAGCATTGCCCCCAATGCCCAATGATTGCAGAGTGCCAGCCACAGCATTGCCCTCAATGATTGCAGAGTGCCAGCCACAGCATTACCCCCAATGATTGCAGAGTGCCAGCCACAGCATTGCCCCCAATGATTGCAGAGTGCCAGCCACAGCATTGCCCCTAATGATTGCAGAGTGCCAGCCACAGCATTGCCCCCAATGATTTCAGAGTGCCAGCCACAGCATTGCCCCCAATGATTGCAGAGTGCCAGCCACAGCATTGCCCCTAATGATTGCAGAGTGCCAGCGACCCCCCCGCACTTACCTCACGGACGGTCTCACAGCTTCTCTTCAGTCCCCGGCTCCCCGCGTCTCCGAGTCTTCAGTCCTCCTGCGGCGCCTCCTCCTCGTCCAATGGCACGGTGTTTGCCTTTCGGCCAATCAGGAAGTGGGAGGACCCGCTCCCTGATTGGCCGGGAGGAGGATCCGTGTGACAATAGCGAATTCTCATTCGCTATTGTCACAGAATGGGCGGGTCGGGGCGCACTGCTGCTCCCTGGCCGCCACGTCTGCGGCTGCACGGTCCGAGCACGGGACATTCAATTGTACTGCACTCGGACGCGCAGAGGGATTCAGCCACTGCTAAACTGGGGGGGATTTCACCATACCCGTCCCCCCCGCATTATTTCCTGGGGGGGATGTGTCCCCCCGGTTCCTACGCCCATGCCCCTAAGTGAAAATGTCCAAATTGGACCCAATTAGCCATTTTCCCTCTCCGGTATCATAGATTCGTTAGGGTTTCAAGGTCTCAGGTGTGAATGGGGAGCAGGCCCTCACTCTCTCATACTTGTCACTGGAAGTTCAACATGGCACCTCATGGAAAATAACTCTCTGAGGATCTGAAAGATAGAATTTTTGCTCTACATAAAGATGGCCTAGGCTATAAGAAGAGTGCCCAGACCCTGAAAATGAGCTGAGCACGGTGGCCAAGACCATACAGTGATTAAACAGGACAGGTTCCACTCAGAACAGGCCTCGCCATAGTTGACCAAAGAAGTTAAGTGCACATGCTCAAATCCAGAGGTTTTCTTTGGGGAATAGACATATGAGTGCTGCCAGCATTGCTGCAGAGGTTAAAGGGGTGGGGTCAGCCTGTCAGTGCTCAGACCATACGCCACACACTGCATCAAATTGGTCTGCATGGCTGTTGTCCCAGAAGGAAGCCTCTTCTAAAGATGATGCACAAGAAAGCCTGCAACAGTTTGCTGAAGACAAGCAGACTAAGGACATGGATTACTGGAACTATGTCTTGGGGTCTGATGAGACCAAGATAAACGTATTTGGTTCAGATGGTGTTAAGTGTGTGTGGCGGCAACCAGGTGAGGAGTACAAAGACAAGTGTGTCTTGCCTACAGTCAAGCATGGTGGTGCAAGTGTTATGTTCTGGAGCTGAATTAGTGCTGCTGCCACAGGGGAGCTACAGTTTATTGAGGGAACCATGAATGCCAACATGTACTGAGACATATGAAGCAGACCATGATCCCCTCCCTTCAGAGACTGCGCCACAGGGCAGTATTCCAACACGATAGCGACCCCAAACCCACCTCCAAGACGACCAGCTGAGGGTAAAGGTGATGGACTGGCCAAGCATGTCTCCAGACCTAAACCCTATTGGGCATCTGTGGGGCATCTTCAAATGGAGGAGCGTAAGGTCTCTAACATCCACCAGCTCCATGATGTCATCATGGAGGAGTGGAAGGGAACCCCAGTGGCAACCTGTGAAGCTCTGGTGAACCCCATGCCCAAGAGGGTTAAGGCAGTGCTGGAAAATAATGGTGGCCACACAAAATATTGACACTTTGGGCCCAATTTGGACATGTTCACTTAGGAGTGTACTTACTATTGTTGCCAGCAGTTTAGACATTAATGGCTGTGTGTTGAGTTATTTTGAGGGGACAGCAAATTTACACTGTTATACAAGCTGTACACTTACTACTTTACATTGTAGCAAAGTGTCATTTCTCCAGTGTTGTCACATCAAAAGATTTAATAAAATATTTACAAAAATGTGAGGGGTGTACTCACTTTTGTGAGATACTGTACAGTTAAGCTGCATTTATTGGACATGGTCTATAAAACTCACATTTTCCAATGTAAATAAGGAAAATAGAAGAGGGGGTCACCACAATGAAATGTAATCAAATTACATGTTTCTATTGTATGTTCTAATATTAAAAAGGAAGTAAACTACTCAAAAAAATTTTTTCTTTTTTTCTTCCCTGCAAAATAAATGCATAATGTGCTAGTATGCATTGCATACTAGCACATTATATGACACTTACCTCCAACGAAGCCAACGATGTCCACGCTGCTGGCCACATCCGTGTTCACCCGTCTTCTTCCGGGTCTGCGGACTCCGGCAGTATTACTGGCCGGAGCCGCATGATGTCATCCACGCGCATGCGCGCGGGAGCCGCCAGTCACAGCACTGGGCTCTGAAGTAATGGCACAGGCGGCCGTTTCTTCAGAGCGCATGAGCCGATGACGTCATCGGCTGCATGCACTGCAAATATCTCCTGAACGGTACAAGTTTAGGAGATATTTACAGTACCTATAGGTAAGCCTTAATATAAGCTTACCTATAAGTAAAAGTAAATAAAGTGGGTTTACAACCACTCTAAATCAAGCTTTATCACTGAGCACTAAAGCAAATTTGGTGTTTACACTGAGCACCAAAGTAAGTTTTATGTTGTCACTGAGCACCAAGTCACACTTGTGTCATCACCAATCGCCAGGTTTCACAATAAAGATGTACATTTTACGAGTTATTATGTCTTATTTTATTTATTACAATATCTACAACTCACTGATCACATTACACTAAAATACCACGAGCTGTACCATTGTTTTATGGGTACCCTAATTTTTTCAAAGTTTTTTTCCAAGGTACGAAGTTCAAGAAAGGCTGCTATTATTCAAGTGAGAAATGTTTGCAACTATTTGCTTTGCTAATAGTCTAACAAAATCTGCTACTCTGATACTCATATCTTTATTATTTGTACAGCCATTGAGTCCAAACTACATTTGACTTTTTCATGCTTATTGGTCACTGCAGTACATAGAACCAATGATTTTGATGGACTAGAGTTTGAAACAAAACTGTTCTGAAAAGTGAACAGAAGTATAAAGAAATAAAGTGCCCCACAACTTTAAATAACAAAAGAGGGTACTATTGTACTTATACAGTGCTTTGCGAAAGTATTCGGCCCCCTTGAACTTTGCGACCTTTTGTCACATTTCAGGCTTCAAACGTAAAGATATAAAACTGTAATTTTTTGTGAAGAATCAACAACAAGTGGGACACAATCCTGAAGTGGAACGAAATTTATTGGATGTTTCAAACTTTGTTAACAAATAAAAAACTGAATAATTGGGCGTGCAAAATTATTCAGCCCCTTTACTTTCAGTGCAGCAAACTCTCTCCAGAAGTTCAGTGAGGATCTCTGAATGATCCAATGTTGACCTAAATGACTAATGATGATAAATAGAATCCACCTGTGTGTAATCAAGTCTCCGTATAAATGCACCTGCACTGTGATAGTCTCAGAGGTCCGTTTAAAGTGCAGAGAGCATCATGAAGAACAAGGAACACACCAGGCAGGTCCGAGATACTGTTGTGGAGAAGTTTAAAGCTGGTGCTCTGGTCAGATGAAACCAAAATCGAACTTTTTGGCAACAATGCAAAACGTTATGTTTGGCGTAAAAGCCACACAGCTCATCACCCTGAACACACCATCCCCACTGTCAAACATGGTGGTGGCAGCAGCATGGTTTGGGCCTGCTTTTCTTCAGCAGGGACAGGGAAGATGGTTAAAATTGATGGGAATATGGATGAAGCCAAATACAGGACCATTCTGGAAGAAAACCTGATGGAGACTGGGACGGAGATTTGTTGTCTTTCAACAAGACAATGATCCAAAACATAAAGCAAAATCTACAATGGAATGGTTCACAAATAAACATATCCAGGTGTTAGAATGGCCAAGTCAAAGTCCAGACCTGAATCCAATTGAGAATCTGTGGAAAAAACTGAAAACTGCTGTTCACAAACACTCTCCATCCAACCTCACTGAGCTCGAGCTGTTTTGCAAGGAGGAATGGGCAAAAATTTCAGTCTCTCGATGTGCAAAACTAATAGAGACATACCCCAAGCGACTTACAGCTGTAATCGCAGCTAAAGGTGTCGCTACAAAGTAGTAACTTAAGGGGGCTGAATAATTTTGCACGCCCAATTTTTCAGTTTTTTATTTGTTAAAAAAGTTTGAAATATCCAATAAATTTCATCCCACATGTTGTTGATTCTTCACAAAAAATTACAGTTTTATATCTTTATGTTTGAAGCCTGAAATGTGGCAAAAAGTCGAAAAGTTCAAGGGGGCCGAATACTTTCGCAAGGCACTGTACATACATGATATCTAATACTGCTGCACCCTGTACACAGCCAATTTCACTGATCCAAACAGAAGGGGTAACTTCTTGGCTATTTTGCCTCTGCCCTCTTTGAGTATGCTGCCATTACTGAAGAGGAGGTGTTGCAGGCAATCTCTTAAGCTGCATGCACATGACCGCAGGAGGACAGACAGCATATATTTTGAGTATAATTTTCTGCTTGCACATCCAAGCAGCAATTGTGTACAGGGATGTATGCGCACACGCACCTGTATCCTGTATGCAAGTACCTCTTGGATGTGTGTATATTGCATACAGCCCGTCATTAATTTTGACAGGTTGCTGGCAGCAGACTATACTGCACCTCTGACTCCAGGGTTGAGAATTACACCTGAATTGTACATGTTTTGCCCTTTTGTGGTTCTGTGCATGAAGCCTCACTGTGCAAAGGTTAAAACCCTGGGTCCAGATAGGCTAATCAATTAATTGTACAAAAGGTTTTTTTAGGCGGTACTTGCTCTCTTCCCCCTCCCCCCCCCCCTAATTGCAATCAAAAAATATGGATACATTTTTTCCTTTTTTAACAAATTACACGATGTGGTTTTCCAGGCAGGTGTCCATGCCCCATTCTGGTGGGCACTATTTGTGACTCCTTGTAGCCCATGCATTTTCCCTGCTACCTCTGGTGGGGGAACCTATATCTCAATGTTTCAAGAGGACTTTTCAGCCACTAATTTGATTTCTGGTCCCTGTTTTTTTTTTTCAACTTATTTTTATTTAATTTTTCAAAACAATACAAAACAAAACAAGTAGCGTACAAGCTACCACCTTCGTACTCATAGCAGGGGTACATACATCAATGTAAATAAAGTAAGAGATGGTACAGAGACAACAACGGTCATAACAATTGTAACAGTAATTGAGCTTTGTGTAAGTCAGTGGCAGTGAATGGGTATACTCTTAACTTGAGCAAAAGGAGCTAGGTAGAGACAGCACAAAATAGCAACCACATTCTGGATCAACTAGACAATGCATATACAGTGTGCAGGGTCCCTCGCCTTTCTGCACACCGTAAAAATGTTACACCCTTGTCATACACGTTGTATTAGAGCCTATGGGGACGTACCTCTAGAACATTCACAGGAACCACCATAATACTAGGCAGAGCTTGGCTTAGCTCCTCGCCCCTGGGCACCCCTAACGGGAACTAAACTGTGCCCAGGCGCGAGGAGTGTGATTGGGTGGTCGCTCCTATCCTCTCAGAGTACTGTAGGAAACATGTCAAGGTAGGCATTTATAATAAACCAGAACTTGGTGTCAAATGCTCCATCCAGTCACACCACGGTTTCCAACGGGCTACAACAGCGGCCCTAGCATGGTTCTTGAGGGAAATTGAGCTTTCAAATGTGTGATGAGTATTGACAAGGTCAATGACTCCCTTAAAATTTGGCGGTTCAGGTTGTTTCCAAGCACGTGTTACAGTAAGTCTGGCTGCCAGAAGAATGTGAGTCGTAACATTTCTGTAGGGGGTAGGAATCTGCTCAATCTCAAGATTCAGCAGTGCTAGACCAGGTTTGATTGTGAGTGGACAGTGTAAGATTTCTTCCAGTAAATCAAAGACCTGGGTCCAGTAACGGGCAAGTTTTGGACAGCTCCATAGGACATGAAAAAGTGTACCGTCGTGTCCACACATACGCCAACATTTACCGTCGTTTTGGGGGTCGAATTTGCATATCCTGGAAGGCGTGAGATACCACCTGAGGGAAAACTTTATGTGTAACTCCCACAGTTTGACACAACTGGTAGCCAAATAGATGGAACGGATAGCCCTGCTCCATTGCTTGTCAGTAAATTCTTGACCAATATCCCTTTCCCATTGAACGTGGGGAACGGACTTGGAGAAGAAAGTCTTACCCTGGAGAAGATTGTAAAAGACCGTTATTCCTTTCTGGTTAGAGTGTCCTGAATCTGACAGGAACTGCCAAGCCTGGGAAGGAACAGTCACGGGCCCTGAGTGCACGGAATCAAGGAAGTGTGACACCCGAAGATGCGTGAATACAGCAGATCTGGGAAGGTCGAATTTCGCTTGTAGTGTGCTAAACTGAATCAGTTTGGGGCCTTCATATAAGTCCCCAAGATGGGTAACACCTTTAATTAGCCAGACAGAAACGTCAATGTGGGGTATAAGCGAGTGTAATGTCGACAATGGAATATTGAGTGGGGTACCTTTTAGAAGTTGAATTATCTTGTGTTACAAGGGTTCTCCACGCCCTAGCTGCAGCAGTCATGAACGGAGGGAGAAAGGAGGGCAATTTGGTGCCTAGGGTAGTCGCCAGCAACCAATCAGATAATTTCTGTCTGGTGCAGTATGTGGCCTCCATCGCACTCCACAATGTATTAGGGGTTTCCCTGAACCAATCTTGCAGTGGAGCCAATACTGATGCCAAGTAATAGTCAGAGATGTCCACGTATCCCGCCCCACCCGCCAAACGATGTTTAATCAGTTTAGCATGAGCACATCTAGGTTTTTTGTTTTGCCATATGTATTTGGAGATTAGGGACTGAAGGGAGCTAAGATAAGACTTTGGGAGGGGGATCGGAAGGGCATGAAAAAGGTACAGTAGTTGGGGAAAATACATCATTTTAAACGCGGCTAACCGACCCAGCCAGGAGAATTCAAAGGAAGCCACATGCTTGAGATTGTCCTGCAATTTAGTGCGAGCCAAGAGGAAATTGTGGTGAAACAACTTTTTCGTAGATGCAGTCAGTTGCACGCCAAGATAAGAGATGCTTTGATCTGTCCACGCATACGGGAATTGGTGTTGTAATAAGTTACGCATTGTGGCATTGATGCCAATACCCAGTATGTTGGACTTGGACTCATTGACTTTGTAAAAGGAGACTTTACCAAACCACTGAAGAATCCTTTGAATTTCCGGGAGGGACGTAGCTGGTTCTGATACCATAAGTATCACATCATCCGCGAAAAGACTAATTTTATGATGTTGATTTCCCATATGTATACCAGATATTTTGGGATTAGAGCGGATGTGTGTGGCTAAAGTTTCCATAATCATGTTAAATATCAGGGGGGAGAGTGGACATCCCTGACGAGTGCCATTAGTGATATTAAACGAAGTAGAAATAGCTTCCGTTGTACGGACTACAGCAGAGGGCGTGGAGTATAATGCCATAATGGCATCGTGAATAAATCCGCGAAAACCGAATTTTTGAAGGACGGCCGATAGGAACCCCCAGTGGACCCTATCGAACGCCTTCTCTGCATCCAAAGAAAGGAGCAGAGAAGGCGTCCCACTGAGGCCCACATGGTGAATAGCGTTAATCACACGTCTTGTCGCGTCCGACGTTTGTCGTCCTTTAGTGAAACCAGATTGATCTTTATGTATAATTTGGGGAAGAAGGTCCACTAGTCTGGCGGCTATAACTTTGGCATAAATCTTTACATCTATGTTTAATAGGGAAATGGGTCTAAAATTTTGAGGTTGATCAGGTTCCTTCCCAGGCTTAGGTAGGGTTACAATCAATGCACTCAACATTTCCTTCGGGAAGGATGAGGAGGAGGCAGCAGAATTAAATACAGTTCGTAATAGGGGGGTCAAGGTGTCACTGAATTTCTTATAATAATCCGCAGAATATCCGTCCGGTCCAGGTGATTTCATGTTGGGAAGTGAAGCTATAGCAGTCTTGATTTCCAAGTCGGAAAAGGGTCTGTTTAAAGAGTCAATATCTTGGGGTACCAGGGAAGGGAGTTCAATTTGTGCGAGAAAGTCGTCAATATCCGCAGGGGTCGGTTGAAAAGTCAAGGGGTCTGTCTTAAGGTTATAAAGGGATTCGTAGTAAGAACTGAAAGCATTGGCTATAAGTGTAGGTTTAAGCAATTTCTCTTTTGTCGTGGGATGAGTCATGCAAGGGATTTTGGATTTGATCCGCTGACCTTTAATTCGAAGGGCCATAGCCTTGGTGGCTTTATCGCTAGTAGCGTAAGTGTTGGCTTTCCATTTCTTGAGGGAGAAACTGTATTTCTCCAGCAAGAAAGTCCGAAGTTCCTGTCTAGTCGCAAAAATATGAGCTTGGAGGACTGGGGAAGTGTCTGTCTTATTTTGTGCCTCCAGGGACGCTAGTTTGTTGGTAAGAGTATCCATATGCTGCGTTCTCCTTTTCCGTTCCCTAGCGCCCAACTGTAAGAACAAACCACGTAATACAGCCTTATGAGCGTTCCACACTGTCACCGGGTCAATATCCGGTAAAGCATTTTCAGTAATAAAGCATTCTAGTTGTTTCTGGATCTCCGCCACGTAGCCCGGGTTGTTTAAAAGGTAGCTAGGCAGCTTCCACACGAATGTGGGCATCTTAGGAGCACCTAAGGCAATCGAGATGCGTAAGGGGGAGTGATCCGACCAGGTGGCAGTGTGTAGCTCGATAGATGATATATGATCCAAAAGATGTTTGTCAGTAATACACAGGTCAATACGCGAGTAGGTGCCGTGATGAGGGGAAAGGTAAGAGTAATCCCTCTCCCCTGCATGACAACACCTCCACGCGTCGTACAAGTCAGATTCCCACAAAAACTTACACAGGGAAGAATTGTGCTTCTTAGGGGAAGCAGATGAATCTATAGCACTGTCAGGAGCCAAATTAAAGTCACCGCACATAAGTAAATATCCCCATTGGAGGGATTTAGCTTTGTCCACAATCGATCGGATAAAGGCCATCTGGTGAGTATTAGGCGCATAGATATTAACCAGCGTGAAGTTGCGATTGTCGATAATGCACCGGAGGATGATGTAACGACCTTTTGGGTCAGAAATAGAGTCATGCAGTTGGTATGACAAGGACTGGTTGATGGCTATCATAACCCCTTTACGCTTTTTCTTGCCTGATGCCAGATAAATGTGGGGAAATTGGGTATGAGAGCATTTGGGGGTTGCGGATTGGGAAAAATGCGTTTCCTGCACACATACTATGTCACTCTGAAAGGAGAGAGCAGATTTCCATAACGAGGACCTTTTTGCTGGGTGGTTGAGGCCTCTGGCGTTCAGAGAAAGCACATTGAGAGACATGCCTGGAAGAAGAGAGTGAATGAAGGAAGGGATATGACAAAGGAGAGGAAGACAGTACCTGAAGTCCCGATGACAGGTGGCTTATAGCTGAACTTGCTCTACTCTACTAGTGAAGATTCCAGGTGTAGAAGGGTGTCCAGAAAGGCAGGAGAGTCCAGTTGCTGTCGCTAGTTCCGAGAGTCACTGCCGATGACGTGTGAAGGCACTAAATTTAAAGTACTCCAAGAATAAAAGTAAACAATAGAAAGAACAAAAATTATGAAATATTTCTCTTGGTGGGCAACCAACCGAGGTTGCTCAAACTAGGCTAGTTGGATGGTTGAATCACCAATGTGCTCTGGGAGGCAGTAGGAGTATCCTGTGAAAAGGCCTACTGACCAAGAGATAGGGGACTTCCACCAGGGTGGAGAAACCAGTTACTGGAGCACAATAAAGAAAGAACTGTAGCCCGCCGGGCTAGTGGACGAGGAGGTAAGGAAGCACAGCATGTCATGGACGATGATTTTGGCGTCCTTGTCCCTGATGAGCTCTTGAGCGAGCTGAGGAAGAATGTTGAGAGCCATCATGAAAGTTCCTCGGGGGATCCGGGATGATACCCCAGGAGTGAAGGAGGCGCATCCCTCCCTCTATGGTGGATATGGTGTGTGGGATCCCATTGTGAGTGGCAAGCAAAGTCGCCGGATGGCGCCACTTATACATAATTTTATGATTGAAGAGAGCCTTTGTGAGGGTTTTCAGTTGCCTCCGTTGTTGCAGTGTATGCTGAGACAAGTCAGCGTAGAGCTGCACTTCTGCATACGGATCAGGTAGCGTTCCCAGCTGCCTGGAGACTTTAAGGATTTTTTCCTTGGCAGGATAGAAGTGCATGCGTAAAAGCACATCTCTGGGCACAGAATCTTCCAGGTGGCGGGGTTTAGGGATTCTGTGTATCCTGTCAATAGTCAATTCGATGGGAGCCAGCTCTGGGACCAGGGTGGTGAAAAGGGTGGATGCATGTTGGAGAAGATCATTCGGCTGAACTGATTCAGGGATGCCGCGCAACTTGATATTGTTGCGGCGCGAACGATCTTCTAAATCCGCTATCTTGGATTTAATCCAATCCGTGTCCTCCCTCTGCTCCTGATAAGCATCAACAAGGTCATTCACAGTTTCAGCACACTCCTGCATACCATGCTCAATATGTGACACCCTGCTGCCCATGTGCCTCATTTCACCTGCAAATCTGTCCATTATGCTGGTAAGATTAGCCATAAGAGAAGATTGGAAAGTCATTAGCATATTCTTCATTGTAGTGTCCAGTACAGGCTGGCCAGTAGTGGGGAACGCAGCAATAGAAGATTGAAGTGCAGACATAGTATGCATAGAGGCAAAGGAGGTACTCACAGCAATCCCAGAAGGGTTAATAGGGTCCATGCGCATCCTTGACTTCGCTGGGCTACCTGTCACCGGCGTAGCAGGAGATGAATCCGGCATGGGGGGTAGCGATGTGGAGTCCTCAGGCGATGTCGCTGGTACCGCATCAGGGAGATCCGTGTAGGCCGCAGGACTCCCGCCGTCATGGCGCGCCGCGGCGCCATCGTGGATCCTCTCAGGGAGAAGCGGCTGGGGAAAGAAGAAGGCCGTGAGCTTTTTCGGGCCCCGCTCATCCTTCCTTTTGCGGTTATTCATTATCCTGATGTGTTCGGCCAGATAGTCCGGTATGTGTCGAGTAGCAGGAGCCGCTGTGCTTCGGTTATGCTGGGGAAAGATTCGGCCGGGTACAGAGAGCTCTCAGCTCAAGCGTCCATTCAGCACGCGCGCAAGCCACGCCCCCCCTGGTCCCTGTTTGACATCGCCAAACTGATAAAGATATTTTCACATGTTTGTATACATCTATGTGTTATTACACAAATTTTGTATGAGTGTACTATAATTGTAAAATATGTTCTCTCCATACATCACAGACCCCCTGAGGAAGACCTTACCATATAGGTTAAAACGCGTTGTAGTTCCTGCATCTCTATGTGATGATTATTTGTGCGATTGTTACTTTTGTAACATATGTCGTTTTCTGTAACCAGAGCTCATAATATACCTTTCCCCCTGTGGGGATGTTTTACTCATATGCTTTTTTTTTTTTTTTTTTTTACTCATATGCTTTTTTACCTTGCTATTGATAATAAAGAAGATTTTTTTAGACAATGTTACAGTCTTTCACACTTTACTCTTAGAAGTCATCGCTGCTAAAAAAAAAACCCCTGGGGCTTTGTACTCGGGTACTTTCTTTTTCTAGTATATTTGGGGTGTGCAGCCTCTCCAGTACCTGTGTTGTTCTCCTTTTGATATGTCAAGTTTTTTCTTTTCATTTTTTTTTTGCTAGGGGTATCCCCTTTAAAAACTATACCTGAGGGTCAGGTGTGCATTTAGGAGGGGAGGATTATTTACAACAAAAATAAATAAATACATAATACATTTTAAATTGCTGGCAAATTATATTTGTTGCCAGCTTCTCTTTAGTCATAAAAAAAAAAGAAATCATGGCTCCTGGCAGAATGTTCCTTTTTTATTTTTTTGCACTGGTACGTGTTCCCCAGGCCAGTGCTCCCCCCCCCCCCCATGCTATTTTCTAACAACCCTTTGCTTTAATTTGACAGATTGATTTTTAATGGGATTCAGGTTTGGCATCCAATCTTCTTTGAAGTTTGCCGAGTCCTGCTCAAACCAAACCCAGTACATCACTATTTGCCGGGACCATGAGTCTCTAACCGACAGGATTCACCTTAAATCCATAGTAATGGGGAAGCCAAAAATGATTCCGGGTCCTCTGCAACCTTTATTTCACAGTTAACCCCTTTTCACCAGCGCCTCCTGGACCTTTACGAGGTTTCAGATGGAGGGAGGCGGGGCGGGTTTTATTATAATGTGACTGCCATAATTGGCTGTCATGGCGATTATATGATCAGAAAGTTTCCGATCGCAAGAAGCTTAAGAAGTTTAGGTAACTGTGCCGGGAGTGCGCAGGGCATGAGCTCTCGGCACTGCTGTGTTGGCTAATTGGTATGCAAATATGCAGTTGCTCTGCGACAAGGCCCACCCCCTGAGAAGCCACATATTTGCGAACTGTCAGCGCCTAGGGGTAAAATAGTTGTTAAAATACACCCATCATAAAAATATATATATATATGTTGTCTGTCTTTGCTGGCCTCCCTTTGAAAATGCTGCAAGTTATCTCAGTTATCAAAATACTTCAGCTGCCTATCTCTCACAACAGTTATATACTCTGCTTCAAATATCATTCAAGTATTTGCTACCTGATGTATAACTTATACATACCTATAAAATGTTCTTATTTAAACAGTGAAAGTAGAAGAATTATCTCTATAGTAGCTGCATTCAAGTAGAAAAGGGTTGCCATGGCAACCAACAATATTTGCAGAGCATATCTATATAGTATAGAATTATACAATCATTACAATTATACAATACCTATAAATAAACACACAGACTCTGTAAAATAGAAAATATATTTTGTATATTTTATGTTTAAAAGACAGTATCACTTATCACAAGGTGCTAGTAAAGTGAAATTCTAAACAGTTAAAGAGGGGCTTTAACTGAAGTGGGCAAAGTGGTAACTGAAGTAGGACAAATGTGCTGCTAGAATCACATTTATACAATTTTAATTTTTTGGGGGCCTTCGTCATGTCATTATACAAGCATACTTTTTAGTTAGAAATATTCAATCAGTGAGAAGAGAGCACAATAACGACACCAGATGCAATGCAAATAACATAATTGTTTAATGGATGGATAGAGTTACAAACAGCACAGATGAACCTAAACATGGGGCTAGCCTTGAAATCCAGCTGGCAGCCATACAAATTGTCTCTGCTAATACCTTTGCATATAAAGCCCAGGATGCCAGCACACCATCTGTGAAATGAACACTGAGTTCCAAAAGAGAAGGAAGACATGCCAAGACATATGCACTCTGAAATGTTATTATGACCCATGAGCAGATGACCTTGGATGAGGCTTCCAGACCCTTTTTTGGTTCTGTAGGTAGTGGAAATGTTTTACTGGACAGGAGCTTATTTAGTTAAGGTAGGTTAAAATTAGATGCATCAGGTTAGGTGCTTCCTAGGAACTTTTACTGGCAAAGGAGGAGGATGCAGAAAAAGCTGGGAGAACTAATTATTAAGTTTAGTGAAAACATCACACCCTCAGCACAAAGATTGTACAAAGACTAATGAACTTAAAGCATTTTAATGCAAGGGTACTTTGCTAAAACTTTTCTTACTGAAAATATAGCTGTGAGAAAAGCTGTGAGATCAAACAAAGGGTCCATCAAGGCATAGAGCATCAGAGGTAAGTCCCGCTTAGGAAAAAATGTTTTCAATGAAATAATCAGTCTAAACAAGGCTAAAAGAAACTGGGTTATCAAGGAATAATTTGACCAAGTAAACCTTGTCAAGGCTGGCAATGCCAAAACTTGGACTTTAATGAGTAATAACTCACGGTTTTGTTTGGTGTCTACTGCAGAAATGCAGCCTTAGCACAGTTAAAGAGAGAAAAAGTGGGGTAAACAAAAGTTGTGTTGAGAAGCTTTACGATATCATTAAGATATCAAGATATCAAGATTTATCATACTACAAAAAAACGACTGTAGATAAGCATCAATCAGAGATCACTCATTGGGGTTAGCAAACAGCAAAAAGTATAGTTTCTATCACCTATTTCTCCACTTGGCCAAAGACTGCATGTCCCTCCATCAACTGGAAGATCTCCATTGCAGTTTGGTAAATGTATGGCTTTGGATCCCCAATTGTGCTCTATATGACACCTCTATTATGTTGTCCATAGCTTGACTTGTTTTTGCTGGAGGAGTTGGTTAAAAATTAAAAGGGCTTCAGGAGTTTCCCTCAATTCTAGGGGATTTAGAACAGCAGGGAGGTGGATCTTGCCAAAATAAACTTAAACCTGAGAAGATAAAGAATTGGCCTAAGTGTAGTCTGGGTGCTATAAATGAGAAGGCTTCTACAAAGAAAGGTTGCCCATTACTGTCCACCAAGTCAGATCATTCCTGATTTAGAAAGGAACATCAATAGTTTGCTTTTGAGTGTTGCAGTCTCATTGTATCTCACAGAATACTTTCTCAGGGGACAACCATGATGGTGGATTAATGCATGCTAGGAAACTAAGACAATCCTTAAAACACACAATAGGAGAATGCATCACCATTTGGGTACATACAGCATAATTGGATACCTTCAGAGAGGGCAGGAATATATTTATTGCTGTAATGCCGAACAACACACCCAGGTACTTCAACTTTTGAATAGGGATGAATTAACAATCAAAATTAATTGAGTCCTCTTCTATGAGAATATGATCGAATGGAAAGTCTGGATCTATATGGAGCTTCAACAGAAAGATTTGTAATAGATAGATAAGCAGGTAGATAAATTTGTAATAGTTTTTGACTTACAGGAAACAGTATGATTTTTTAAGTTATTAATTATAATATGTTATTAAATATATACAGTATATCTCTATCTATCTATCTATCTATCTATCTATCTATCTATCTATCTATCTATCTATCTATCTATCTATCTATCTATCTATCTATCTATCTATCTATCTATCTATCTATCTATCTATCTATCTATTTATATATATATATATATATATATATATATATATATATATATATATATATACACACACACTTATCAGACATTTTATTAGGAACACCTTGCTAGTACCAGGTTGGACATCCTTTTACCTTCAGAACTGCCTTAATTCTTCATGGCATAAATTCAACAAGGTGTTGGAAACATTCCTCAGAGATTCTAATCCATATTGACATTATAGCATCACGCAGTTGCTGCATATTTGTTGGCTGCACATCCATGATGCTAATCCCCCAATTCAACTACATCCCAATGGTTCTCCACTAGATTGAGATCTGGTGAGTGTGGAGGCAGTTGGAGTACAGTGAACTCATTGTCATGTTCAGGAAACCATTTTGAGATGATTTGAGCTTTGTGACATGGTGCATTATCCTGCTGGAAGCAGCCATCAGAAGATGGGTACTGTTCTGTCTCAGCATCGATTGTACCTGTGACCTTCTTGTAGACCCAGTCTGAAAGTGTGTGCAGCAGGTTGAATGATGACTTTAAGAGATAGTTTACTCAATGAATAAAGACTCCAGAGGTGTTCTCCAATGCTTCTTTATGCTTCAAGCTAGCAAAGGCATAAACATAGAGGCTTTTCCATAGATAAATTTCCAATGAAGTTACACAGCTTTCACACTCTGCAGTCTCTTCATAACAACTATACAAAATGAAGTTACAGCAGGAAATGGAGAGTGGGAGCAACCAACTAGCCAGAAACAGCAGGGGTGCAAGGATGATACCAATAACATAGCATAACATAACATGTAATAACAATTGCTAGACAGTTAAAGCTGCGTGGCAGCACACTCCCCGCCTGGTATCGTGAGATACCACTACACAATTATTTTCCATGAACATACAATAAACATTGCATACAGTAGAATGCTATGTAGCCCTCTAGTCTAAGCTAACTATACTAGAGGTCTAAGTGACTCCTTCACATAACACTGAATCAGAATTTTTGGAAGCAGGCATAATTAGGACTGTCTCAGTGACTGGTCTCAGGAAGGTTTTTGGGCTCCCGTCCTTTACAATCCTGACTTCCACACTTCGGACCTTTCCATCATCACTAGCAATGGCCTTTGTAATAACTCCAACTGGCCACTGGATCCGGTGAGTTTGCTTGTCTTTTAGAACAACCAGGTCCCCTTCCTTTAAGTTAGGCTTCTGGGTTTGCCACTTTTTACGTCCTTGGAGAAGTGTGAGGTATTCCCTCCTCCATCTGTCCCAGAAACAATCTGCAAGGTATTGAGCGTATCTCCATTGACGTTTATATATGTCCTTTTCATCAAAGATGCTCTTTGGCGCTGGGATTTGTCCAATTTTCCGTCTCAATAATGCAGCTGGAGTTAAAACAGTCGGACATTCTGGGTCTGTGGATACAGCGGTCAACGGTCTTGAGTTGATTATTGCTGCGACCTCAGCAAGGAATGTAGTAAGTACTTCATGGGTAAGACGTGAAGAACTCACATCAAGCAACATAGAATCCAGTATGCGCCTTGCCATCCCAATCATACGTTCCCATGCTCCACCCATGTGTGAAGCGTGTGGTGGGTTGAAATTCCACATGCAGCCTAGATCACTCAAATAATTTCCAACTTGTTGTCGGTCGATCTGTAACTCTCTGCAAGCACCAATGAAGCTAGTTCCACAATCTGATCTCAACATCTTCACGGGACCTCTTAGAGCAAGAAATCTCCTTAGAGCATTAATAAAGCTCGAAGTATCCATTGACTCGATTATTTCGATATGCACAGCTCTTACAGTTAAGCAAGTGAACATTACAGCCCATCTTTTGCTGTTGACTTGACCACCACGATTTCTTCTAGCCGTTACTGTCCATGGTCCAAACACATCGATTCCGACATATGCAAAGGGTGTATCTTCACTCAGTCTGTCTGCAGGTAGGTCAGCCATCTGTTGAAAATGCTGTCTACCCCGTAACTTCTGACATTTAACACAGTTGTGAATGATCGTGGCTATTTGTATTTTCACTCCAACTATCCAGAATTCTGCAATTCTGACTGCACCTTCTGTGTAGTGTCTTCCTTGATGTTTGACTCTCTCATGGTAATGCTGTATAATCAATGTTCCCAAATGGTAGTTTCTTGGCATTATCAAGGGGTTCTGTTCTTTTCCTAGCAGGTTTGACCTTTTCAGTTGTCCACCGACTCGGAGCATGCCCTCGTTGTCGATCACTGGGTTCAGTGTGAATAGTGGGCTACATTTTGGGACTGGTCCATTGCCTCTTAAGCACTTAATCTCTTCCTCAAAGACTTCTTCTTGCACACGACGTATGATGAACAGCTCAGCCCTCTCATACTCTAATGCATTGGGTGACTCCTTACAGGTGTGCCATCCATGGCAAGACAATGTCTGATTAGATTTGCAAAAAATCTGTGCAATATGACTCAATCTTGCTATAGTCTTGACCAACCTTTTCCAAGAGGAGAAACGTTCAAAACGCCTTACCTCCAAGTTTCTTCTTGAGCAGATGTTGGAACTCAATGCTACAACTTAAGGCCGGATTTCGGGATCAGTATCTGGATCCTCCAGGTGGAAATCGATATCTTCTTCTGAGTTTGTAGAAGACTGGTCCATTAAAAACTTGGGTCTGTTGGAATTGTCCTTGAAGATCTCTTCATCCATAATCTTGATGAACTCCTTGTCTTTGACTGAAGGAGCAATCTTGTAGCAAGTAGTCTGGTACACTGAATCACCAAAGTCCTTTTGAGAAGTCTGCTTGCAGTTAATACTTTGGAGTGCTTGATATGGAACTTCATTTTTGAAATCAAGTCTTTCCTTCACATAATAGTGCAATGGACATTTCATCAATCGACAGGTAACATTAGTTTTGTAGAAAGCTACATCCAAGAGCTTGTGAGATTGGTCTAAACAGATTTCTCCTATTATCACCCATCCAAGATCAAGTTTCTGGGCCTGAGGAGCATCATCTGGACCGTTACATAACTCTCTTATTTTATGAACTCTAGGAATGTCCCTCCCTAGTAGAATCAAAATCTTAACATCCTTGTTAAGTGGTGGAATGTAGTTAGCAATGTGGCTCAAATGAGGGTGATGACGTGCAACCTCTGGTGTGGGGATTTCTTCTCTGTTGTTCGGTAGCTGACCACATTCGATTAGAGTTGGAAGAGGAAACTCTGTGTCCCCATATTCTGGCGCAACTATGAAGCCATGGGCTCTTCTTCCAGAAGTATTGATCTTTCCTGCACATGTCTGCAAGGTATAGGACCAGGTCTCTCCTTGAATGTTGAATAGGTCAAAGAATTCTGTACTGGCCAATGAGCGATTGCTCTGATCATCGAGTATGGCATACATTTTTATGGAATTTTGTGGACATCCTTCAGGAAAAACCCTTACAAGACATATCTTGCTACAAGACTTGCTATGAAGCCCTTCTCCACATACCTCTGTACACCTTGTGGTTACGGGGTTGGCATATTGCTCAGTTCTCTCCCCGTCATCATCTGATGTAGTCTTGGGGTTGCTGCCGTATGGAGGTTTCCTTTTGAACAGGTCTGAATAAAGAGCATCCACATGTTTGGCACTGTTACAAAGAGAACATCTGAAACAGATATTATGCTCTTTGAGAAATGACTTGCGTTCTTCAATAGGCTTGTCCTTAAATGCAGGACATTTGGAGAGAGAGTGTGGCGCATTATGAATAGGACACTGTTGATTAAGATTGCTTGCTTTAATGTCTGTAGCCAAGACGTTGGATGCTATCGCGGTCTTCCTCACGGCAATAGGATGCTTTAAATCCTTGAATTTACTGTTGGTGGCAATACCCCTTGAAGTAGTTAAAGGAATGGTGGTTGTATCTGGATAGAAGAAGCTTGGGTCATTCTTGGATCTTGCAACCTTCCACACGAACTCTGCTAAATAAGAAAAGGGAGGGAAGGAAACATGATGTTCATACTTATACTTTGATCCTACACTAGTCCACTTTCCCTGAAGATAACTAGGCAACTTTGCTACAATAGGATTCACGGCCTGAGCAGTGTCTAAATAGCTAAGACCTGGTAAACTAGGATCTAACTTAGCAATTTCAAGTTCATGAAGGAGGTCACCTAACTCTCTAAGCTTATGATTGTCCTTAACAGAGATCTTAGGAAAGTCGTTTAGTCTCTGGAATAAGGCAGATTCATTGACTTCGGGGCTCCCATAGTCTTGTTCTAGACGTTCCCAGGCAGCATCAAGGCCTGCTTTAAAGTTATAAATGTAGACAGATTTAAGTCTCTTTACTTGTTCTGAAGATTGACGCCCCAACCACTTTATTAGTAAGTCAAGTTCTGCTTGAGGTTCAATGTCTTGGTTACTGCCTTAAATGTAGATCTCCAACTCCTGTAGTTCTCTGGGCAGTCATCAAATCTAGAAAGTCCAGTTGTAATCAACTCTTGTCGAATCATATACTTGCTGAACTCTGCAATGTCAGTGCTTTCAGTTTTTATAGCCACAGGGGGTACTGATGGTGCGCCGTCTTGGACCATGGTTGGTATATGATGTTGGCTGGTAGGTGGAGAGAAAGGTGTTGCAGATGGGTTTAATCTAGGTAAGGGTCTGTCGTCTGAAGGTCTCTGAGCATTTGAAGTTAAAGAGAGCTGTATCAAAGGGGGTATAGAGTTCATTCTGTAGTCTTCTGCTGTGTCCTTGTAATCTCTAGGCACATAGGGTTGTGGTGGCACATGAGCTGCGTAGGTTGATTCACTTGATTTTGTGACGTGCGGTAGTTGTGGAGGGTCTCTGTTAGTAGGTGTGTCTAGTTGACCAGCTTGCTTTGGCGACACATTGCCTTCTGATCCACTTGTTGGATGATTATGAGAAGAATCTCCAACTGTAGGTGGGACTGTATTGTCGTGGTTCTGAGTTAAGACAAACTGTAGGGTCCTTTCAACAGGGTCTTGACAAGCAGCCAAGCTGGTACAAGCTATTCCTTCTTCTTCCAATAGGGCTTGTTCCAAGACAGATAACTCTGCTAAGGCTACTTCCTTTTCTCTATTCTTCTGAAGAATTTCTAGCTGAGCCTCTGTTTTTGCTTGTATTCTTGCTTGAATGCGTTTAGCTTCTGCTTCCTTGCATTTAGCTTCTGCCTTGAAGGCTGCTTCTTTTTCAGAGCAGGCGGCTTGAACCTGGGCTACTGCAACCTTTTGGCGAGCTTTGAGTATTTGGTCGCTCAGTATTGACCTTATAGAGCAGGACCGCAGTGACTTAGAAGAAGATTTATGATATGAGCGGGCAGATCTAGATGATTTTCCTGAGTGTCTGGAAGAAGCAGATTTACAGGATGTAGTTTCATGTAGCTGTGCTAATCTACCTTCTATCTGTGCCTTTGCTTCAAGATATGTGCTATGCCTCTGCTGGTCAGTATAATTAAAGTCCTTTAATTCCAATGCTGCTTCCTCTATGTTGGAATGTGACAATAGGGAATAGTACTTCTCAGAAAGTCTTTTATAATTCTCAAATGCCTTCTTAACCCTTGAGAGAGCAGTGTTCAATTGCTCAGAATTGTTGCTAGTTTCATTAGTGGCTGTTATACAACTTAAAGTCTTTTCCCATAATACAGTCAGGTTACTAGATGTTTCTTCCTCACTTGCTTCATAAACCTCCCTTGCCTTCAAGGATGGATGAGGGGCTCTAACAGGACGAGGAGAATGAAGTAAGGAGTCTGCTTTATCTTGACTAAATGCAGGTAACTCTGTGGGATCTTTGTCAGACATAATGACAAGTACTGTCGTTTTGGTGTCTTGTTAGAAATCTGCCAGACCTCGGCTCTGTAAGTAGTGACTTCTGTTAGTAAGCAGGCTGAGCTGAGGAGCTGGTAACAGTAATGAAGCATTCAGTAGGTGGCTGGCTTCATATGCAGAGTAATGCTTCTGGTGACTGCAGCAGTAACACACAGGCATTGACTTTCAGTGCACAGTCTGACGATGGGTTCCTGTCTTAGGGTGTTTGTTATTCACATAGGCATGTGGATACTCACGTTTCTGAAGCTGCAGAGATAACCATGTGATGGATTCTTCTGGAAATTTACTTTCTGAAGCTGCAGAGATAACCATGTGATGGATTCATGGAAATTTACTGTTCTGTCTCAGCATCGATTGTACCTGTGACCTTCTTGTAGACCCAGTCTGAAAGTGTGTGCAGCAGGTTGAATGATGACTTTAACAGATAGTTTACTCAATGAATAACAGATAGTTTACTCAACTGCTGCCGAAACCTAACACTGTATACTGTATGTACTGTAGCTGAGGCTACATACAATATATACAGGGAACACAGAGAACACATCTGGTAGTTAAGGTAATAGTTCATTTGGACCAGCTTGGCCCAAATAAACAAACTTTCTCTAAGCCTCGGTTCACACTAGGGCGACCTGTGAGACGACCTGGTCGCCTCACAGGTCGCCGCAGGTCGCCTCCCATAGGGAAGCTGCGGACCCGTTCTAATAGGAGCGACACAAGTCGCTCCGACCTAGAAAAAGGGTCCGGAGCTTCTTTGGGGCGACCAGGAGGCGACCGCCATAGACTTCAATGTTATGAAGTCCTTGGCGGCCGCTCCGAGGTCGCGGCGCGCTGCTCGCACCGCGATCTCGGAGGTCGCCCCGGGAAGTAGCGTCGCGGTAGTGTGAACCGGCGCTTAAACTTTAAGTTCAGATTTAAACATAGGAATCTGTAAAAAATAAAATAAATAAATAATAAAGATGAACCCTTTTTTACAGCAGGGATGAGAACAGATTGAACAGGGGCCACCAAAATTGCAGATCTGCTGGTTGGAACCTACAAATCCGAGTTCCTTTTGAGTGCTCTGGGCTATTGGTATATAAACATAAGCACCTTCTAGATCTATTGATATCATCTAGTCCCACTCTTATACCAATAAAATTATGATCCACAATGACTTCATGTAAAGCCACTTAATTTTCATGAACACATTCAGACACATTAGATCCAGGATTGATCTGAACCTTCCTAAAGCAATGTGTACCAGGACAATAGGATAATATAATCCTTTTCTCTGCTCTAGGCTTAGGACTGGACAAATAACTTCGGCCTGCAAACATTCTTACACATGTATGGTTATGCTGACCTCTAGTGTCTGTATTGTAAATAGCTTTGCTTGTTATTTAACCTGGTGAGTGGGGATTTAGGAGGGGAGCACGGAGTGTCACCTGAAACCTATATGGGAAGACATCACTAGCACTTGCACCTTACTATCATTGAGTGACATTTATTTGTTTGATTGCACCTTCAATTTATGTATTATTGATTGCACAGGCACTTTATGGATCATTAAATGTACTGACACTTTATGTATTAACATGTATTATTGATATAAGGAAGCAGCGCTAAGTTTAACCACTTAAGCCCCGGAGGATTTGGCTGCTCAAAGACCAGGGCCTATTTTGCGCTTCAGCACTGCATGATTTTAACGGACAATTGCGCGGTCGTGCGACGCTGTACATAAACAAAATTGACATCCTTTTTTTCCCACAAACAGAGATTTCTTTTGGTGGTATTTGATCACCTGTGCGATTTTTATTTTTTGCGCTATAAACAAAAAAATAGCGTCAATTTTGAAAAAATAACAATATTTTTCACATTTTTTTATATGAAATTCCCCCCAAAAAATGTAAAAATCAAAATTTTTTAACATTTTAGGCCAATTGGTTTTCTGCTACATATTTTTGGTAAAAAAAATTGCAATAAGCCTATTTTGATTGGTTTGCGCAAAGTTATTGTGTTTACTAACTACGAGAAAGATTTATGACATTTTTATTGTTTTTTTTTAACTAGTAATGGCGGCGATCTGCAATTTTTTTTTTAGGGACTGCGACATTGCGGCGGACAGATCGGACCCTTGACTGACATTTTTGACACTTTTGGGGGTACCAGTGACATTGCTACAGTAATCAGTGCTATAAATATGCACTGTTACTGTCAAAATGACACTGGCAGGGAAGGGGTTAACTTTATTGGTAATCAGTGGGTTAAATGTATCCCTGAGGGCGTGTTTCTAACTGTGGGGGGGTGTGGCTAGTGATGTAAGCACAGAGACATATGATCCTACATAGCAGGATCATATAGTCTCTGCCTTTACATCAGAGAGAATGACAGACGGCTGTGTTTACATCAGCCGTCTGCCTTTCTCCCTCTCCTGAGCGGGATCGCGAGTGGCCGGCGGACATCGGAGCCGCCGGTCAAACACGCGGGGATGCCCGTGAATGAGCGGGGGAGGGAACCTACAGGCTCCTGGGCGAGCGACGTAATACTAATACTACTACTACTACTAAGAATTAACTTCTTTGGCTAACATTTCTATACATTAAAGCATCACCTGATGCTCAAGTATACTCTTTGTCCAGAGGAAAAGTTCTTCCTTTTTTTACCTATACAGGAGTTAGCCTGCACAAGCTTTTGCTTGCTTTTTTGTCACTGCTTTGTGGGCCTAGGTGCAATTAACCAGAGACCCCCTCTTCCCTGTCTTGCATTGCCTCTTTAAAGCAATTCTTACATTTTGACAATATTGAGTAGTACTAGCTTTGCCACCTCATCCCTTTAAACCTGAACACATATGAATTACACAGGTTCTGGGCTGATTAAGGTAGTAATTAAACTTACTTGGTGCCTTATCTGCATTAAAGCGGAGTTCTGGCCACAAAAAAAGTTTTTTCAATAAAAATACCCCCCGGACAGTCAGGGCTAGTACATTTCACAATGGATAGCCTCTGTACTGTCCCGGGTCGCACTTACCTTTTAGAAGAAATACTTACCTTGTAAATTTATTCTCCAGCGCTGCCATCTCGGATGTGGGCAGCTGAAGCCAGCGCGTCCTCTTCTGCGTCCTCTTCCATGTCCTCTTCTCCCAGAATGCGCCTGCACTGGCCCCGATCGCCACTTCCGGTGAGGGTGCGTCATCCCTCCATGCCCAGAAGCTGTTTAGAAGGGAATGGCGTGCCCGCACAGGAAGTGACGAGCGGGGCCGGTGCAGGCGCATTGATTCCTGGGAGCGATGATGTTCAGCTCCCAGGAATCAACGCAAAGCGGAAGTGACGGCGTGGGCCGCGGCCGCAGAGGGAGGAAGTGGAAGAAAGGTGAGTATATTTTTCTTTCAATAACAAGGTAAGTAAACAAAAAAAAAAAAAAATCGTAACTATCCATTTCTTTTTCAGGTGACGAAAAGCAAGCGGATGGCCCAAAATCGACGATGTCGATTTTGTGGGCAGAACTCTGCTTTAAATTAGCCTCAGGACCTGTGTAATTCATATGTGTTTGGGTTTAAAGGGATAAGGTGGCAACCCTAAGCAGGACTCACCTTACACCCCTATAGGAAATGGGCAGCAACAGCCTCATCTTAAGCTTTTAAAAGGTAAGTTGTGGTTTCTGCACAAGGGAGCAATCATTCCAGCTTCAAAACATAGCTGTAGACCTCAGCAAGCACATTACCTTGTGTGGTATTTATACTAAGAATAACAGTAAACATATATGCATAAAATACTATATAATGCACATAAAACATATTATTACATTTATGCTTCTTTTTTTCACTATATTTAAAACATTACTTTTCCACAACTGTTGATATTTTTCTTATTCAACATTCAAATACTCCTTTTTTGAAGTTGTAGTAATGTAGCTAGTATGTGCTTTGCATATTAGCACGTGTTGCCACCTTGTGGTATATTGGTGGTACTGCTTTAGGCTAAAGATGTTATGAAGTTTATGATTCTCCTAAATGTTTTACACATTCATTTTAGGTTGCTGTTTAGCAATCTCTGCCTCTCAATATTCATACCATCAGATGTCATTTCTCACTAGCTGGGTGGAGATTTTGACACTACAAACACTCTGGGAGCTTGAGAGGGAAACTAGTGGTTCTAGGCCCAAACTACTTGGACAGAATGGTATTACTGTTATTATCATCACTTGATGGTACTTGATACTGGTCAAGCACTTGATGGTACTGAACCTGGATATAAAAGGAGTCAGGGGAAAAATATATCCCCAATTGAACCATAGATGGTGCAAGAAATACATCCCATTGTGACTTTTAAGGTATCATTGCCAGGTCAGTTTGTTGTGTTCCCCACAAAAGAGCTAGTCGATTGAAGATGTTCTCAAGTCCAACAGTTATTGTTGCACCCATTTGATAGTTGACTGGACCTCCCTCATCGGGTCTGGTTTCTTATCCCATCTTGTCTCTGAATGTACGCTACTGCCCTTTTGTCCAGATGCAAAATAACCCTAATTTCATCCAACAGAAGGGCAAACACTAGTAAAATCTTTATGCAGGCCTAAGTTTTAGCATGTTTGATACATAATTCAGAGATCAAATGTCATCCATCCCTGTGCCACTTGGTCCTAGAAGTGGACCCTTAAAGGGTATATCCACTTCATGGGAAAAAAATAACAAACAAAAAATGTATAGCATATACAATTGCTACACAAGTCATATTGTAATTGTATGGTAATAAATATTACCTTTCCTTTTTAGTCTGCAGCTCTGTAATTTTCTGTAAAATGCAATGCAATATGGCTACCTGGAGGTGTTCTGTACATAGATGGTATATGGAACGCCCCCCCCCCCCCTCCCCAGATACGTAATTTCTTGCTTGTGTGATAAACTTACTGATATTCCCAGGAGTCTGCACTAAGATACAAGTCATATTTTGGGCATCCTCCGCAACAAAAAAGTTATCGCAAAGGGAAATCATGTCTAAGGGGATTTAGACCTTAGCACATTCCTCAATAGAACCCTGTAAGTGCAGCAGCTGATCGCTTGTCTGTGTCCATGTGCAAAGTTTATGTGAATGGGAGAGACTTTACAATTATCAAACAACTATTACTTCAGAATAACAAAAGGTAAGAATCTACAACCAAGTTTGTTAAAAAAAAGGAAAATATACATAGATCACCCAGAGAAGTGACTCTTTCACATGATAATTTCACAGCTAAGCTAAGCTTAGTTTCATCACCAGAGAAACTCCACTTTAACCACTTGCTGACCGCTCACTCGAGTTCTACTGTGGCAAAGTGGTTAGTTCCTGTCCAGCGACGTAGACCTACGTCACTGGACTCCTCCCCTTGTGGGCGGCGCACGCGCACCGCCGGAGGCTCGCTCCCGCTGTATTCAGTCACAGCGGGAGTCGGGCCAGGGGAGGAGCGGCAGTGATCACCGCCGCTCTTCCCCGATCGTCGGGGAATCGAGTTTGGAGATCCGCCCGCTTGTGTAAACAAAGAAGGCGGATCTCCTAAGTGACAGACAGTGACAGATTGCAGGGTTCAGCATAGCTGAACATGCGATCTGTCCCTGTGTCACTCAGTCACCTCCCCCCACACACGTTAGTAAGCACCAGGCATACATTAACCCCTCCCTCTCCAATAAAATTAACCCCTTCCCTGCCAGTGTCATTTTTACAGTAACAGTGCATATTTATAGCACTGATTACTGCAGTAATGTCACTGGTACCCCAAAAAGTGTCAAAAATGTCAGTCAAGGGACCGATCTGTCCGCTGCAATGTCGCAGTCCCACAAAAAAAATGGCAGATCGCCGCCATTACTCATTAAAAAAAAAAAACACCAAAATTGACAGAAATATTTCCCTTAGTTAGTAAACGCAATAACTTTTGCGCAAACCAATCAAAATGCGCTTATTGTGATTTTTTTTACCAAACATAGGTAGCAGAAAACAAATTGGCCAAAATGTTTTAAAAATTTTGATTTTTACATTTTTTTTTGGGGGGGGGGGGGTTTCATATAGAAAATGTGAAAAATATTGTTATTTTTTCAAAATTTACGCTCTTTTTTTGTTTATAGCGCAAAAAGTAAAAATCGCACAGGTGATCAAATACCACCAAAAGAAAGCTCTGTTTGTGGGAAAAAAAGGACGTAAATTTCGTTTGGGTATGGCATCGCACGACTGCGCAATTGTCAGTTAAAGTTGCACAGTGCTGAATCGCAAAAAGTGGCCTGGACGTAAGACAGCAAAATCCTCCGGTGGTAAAGTCGTTAAAGATGGGGTAACTTGAAAAAGCTGTCAATCCGTCATAAGGAATTTTGCTTCAGAATGTTTTATATGCCGGATCTGGCAATGGAGGCTTTAACCAAAGTGCCCTCCTGGATGTACCAGACAACAGCATAGCTGAACATTTAATGATATTTATTAATACTTTTGGAATGAAGTCACCTGCTAATGTTCTCTCTTTAAAGCTATGACTATATTATCTTTCTCTATGTCCTCCAACAGTGCCCTTTCAATGTTTTCCAGCTTGTCATTTCTCCGTTGACCACTGCTGGGTTACTGCTGGCCTACAAGTCCTTCCTGCCACTGTATCAGAAATGTATCGGAAGATAGGATTAGAATAACACAGAACAATAATGAATAAGATATTAAAAAGTTAAACAATCTAATGATGAGACTTCAAGAATTCAAGGTTAGGCGAACAACATTAACCCTGAATAGGGTTTTCACAGAAGGTGAACAGATAGTGGTCAGTAGGTAGGGGGCAACAAACAAGAAAAACCTGATGTTCATTATGAGCCACTATATCATGAATCCCAAGTGGCCAGGCTGAAAAAGTGGGAAAGAAAAAGGAGGAGGGGGGCAGAGGGGTTTCCCAGGGGACATTTGAAGACATGACTCTGGAAAAAAAATTTGAATACTAGAAGAAAGGCATGGAAATTCATCAAGGGGAGCAAAAACTTACAAAATGCAGGGATAGTTTGTGGTTCACCCTAGGTCACCATAAATGTGTGTACTCCTTGCAGTGCTGGGACAAGGTCATCCAGCGCCCAGGGCGAACGTGCAAAACTGCGCCCCCCCCCCCCCCTGGGTTGTGCATGACCAATCATTTTACCCATGCCTAATAACCACACTTGATAATTACACCTATGTATAGAGTGCTAAGGTCAGGACTGGATAATTTACCCCTATGAGGCATTTCATATATGCATGAATACATACATACATACAAACACTCAATATATACATTAAACCACCAACTAATGTACCTGTCTAACCCAAATGTCTTCCCTGAATTTTTTTCATAATAAACGTTTAAATCCCAACTTCAGGAAAAAAAACAAAAAATCAACCCTTACAATGGGGCCTGAAAAGTCCCAGTATATTCCTAAGACTAGCATGTAAAAAAAAAAAAAAAAAAAATGTTTTGATATTCTCATTGTGTGTATGGGACTTTTTTATTCTAGGAGCAGAGGATTAGGGTAAAACCACTTAGTCCCAGTTCACACTGGTATGATGCGGGAAACCCTGCTATTCAGTGCCGGTTCCCGCATTGCACCAGAATCGCACAGTGGTTCACACTGAGATCTGCAAATCTCTGGGGGGTGTCAATGTAAAGGTAATGATGACACTTTCAGATTGGTTCGCAGATCGCAGTTCAAATTGTGAAATGGTGCAGGAATTGGATCCCATAGGTGTGAACACCCATGCAATCCGATTCCAGTGCGAACCAAAAAAAGGGCCCTGCTCCATTCTTGTGCAAATGGGATGCGATTTCAGCCAAAAAGTTTGTATGGCTGAAATCACATTGCACAGACATCGCATGTGATCTGCACCACAATGTGGTGCAAATCACATGCGATGTCTGCCATTGCAATAGTGTGATTCGGCACTTAAACTGGCACACATGCATAGGTTTTTTTTTTATTTTGGTATAGCCAGTGGGCTGAATTGAAAAAAAACACTTACAGATTCATCCATCCACACAAGAGGTGGATGAAGAAATCCCCTCCACGAGACGTATTCTGACGCTGGGGACTCTTCTCTGTCAGAATACACTGATCAGCATTGCAGCTGATTGGCTGCAAGCTGCTGATCGAACAAGGTTTTCCAGCAGGCTCCCATTCTACAGAAGCTTCCATTCTGACAGGCGGCCAACAGGCAAGGCCATACATAGATCAAAATTCAGCTGGTCCCTGCTGAACCGAACAAATTTTGTTTCATGTGTACCCAGCTTTACCTTACTCCTTGCTCCAGTAGGCTCTCTCCAGTGCTGTGACTGGTCCTCGGGAGCTCCTGGGTAAACTGTGACTGACTGGGTCACACTCCAGCCTCATCATACCATACAGGGTTAATGTTCCTGTATGGTATGTGATGAGACTTTGGGTGGTAGAGGAGAGCACTGTAGCTGGCTGGAGAAAGTATACATGAGGCGATATCCTCCAGCACTGCAAGGGTGGACTGTTTCACTTGGAGTTGGGCTGCAACATATCACTTGTTTATGATCAATCTTTGAATAGGTTAGGAATATACTGGGACTTTTCAGGCTCTACATACTGTAGATGTATTCCACATACACAATATATCTTATTAAAAGGCAGGATTAATATATAGTGTGTATGTGTGGAATACATTTACAATATGTGAAGCCTGAAAAGTCCCATTATATTCCGAACCTATTCAAAACATTTTACTTTCTCTTTAGCAAACCTGCACTGCAAGGGTCAGTACAGGTTTACAGCACATCATTGCACAGTAAAACAGGACAGGACACATCGGGACTCACAGGAGGAGGAAATTCAGTCTGCTATCTGTCTCTTATCTTCAGCTTGAGGAGGAGAGGAGAGGAGAGCTCCGATGTCTGCTGGGCAGAAAGCAGTGATCGAGGCTGCAGTGTAGTGTGCTCTGCTTGCTCCGCCCACCTGTACAGGAGCTCTCACGGTCCCGATCCAACCAGCCAGCCTGTACGAAACCTGTGCCCAGGAGAGTGTTTCTCTCCTTTCCATCAAGGGGCGGGAAGCCTGCAGAAGGCATGGGCGCATTGTTGACTCTGATTTTGGACATGTTTTAGCAACACTGGAGCTTAGAATAAAGGTGATTCTTCAGTGTTTTGGCGACCCCTCCCTCACTCCTCCCACACTCCGCCCAGGGCAGCCGCCCCTCCCGCCCACCCCTTGTACCGGCCCTGACTCCTTGACCTTGTCTTGAAGAACAGTTTCAGTTTTAGAATGGATCATGGCCTGGGTGACTTTTTTTTGTTTTTGTTACATTAGAAAAGTTAGATTTGCAGGCCTTTGCTATGGTTTGCTTGGCAGCTGTGGTTATATATAGGAACAGACTGAGCCTGTGTCAGGTTGGGAAGATGAGAATTTGGTAATGTCATACGTGAATCTGGGGGGATTGATATAGAAAATAGTGTGGAGAGCTTGAGAAAGACTTCAGCCCAGAAGCAACTCACTACAGGGCAGGCCCACCATGTGTGGAAATAGGCACCCAAGCCCCCACATCCTCTAAGCCAAGCATAAGAATAATTTTGGACATATTTGATGATCTTAGTACGAACCAGTCACCAGTGGGTCATGAATTTATAATTGGTTTCCAAGGGTCCAATATTTTGCACTGAAGATTTAGTTGTGGCCCAAGTAGCAGTCCAGTCGATGTTATCTGGTGAAATTTCAAGGTTGCTTTTAGTGTAGGTATAATTGTGATATGAGCCCAGGTGAGTATGTTACTTTGCAGGTAGCAGAACATTTCCAAATTGGGTAAGCTGTGTGATTCCTGTAGCACTGGGAAGAGCTTGAAGGCTGGGAAGAGCTTGAAGGCTGAATTAGTGGTCAATTTGTAAAGTCTGAACAAGGTCATGGCCACCCAGGCTTAAAAAAAAAATGATGGGTAGTCTAGAGCTTAATAGAGCAAGGGGTTCCTAAGACTGTAAGGCAGTGGTCTTCAACTCCGGTCCTCAGGGCCCACTAACAGGCCGGATTTTAGGTATTACCTTGGGGAGATGCAGACTAGGGTACTGCAATCCCTGAGCAGCAAATTATATCACCTGGGATGTATTTCAGTTATCTTGCAAACCTGGCCTGTTACTGGGCCCTGAGGGACAGGGTTGAGGACCACTGCTGTAAGGTATTATGTAGTGAGATAATTCCAAATGCAACTTTCAGTCTATCCCTGAGGGTGAGGAAATGTTTTATAATTGGGTTAGAAATGTGCTTCCTATCTGGGTAATAAGGGGTTCAAAAGAAACGACTGTAACAGATTCTGTGGCAAGATAAGTCCATATGCCACTTTCAGTCAATCACAGAGGGTAAGAAAATGTTTTTCTAATTGCGTTAGAAATGTGCCATCTATCTGAGGGGCGCAACCAAAGCAGTTTGGCGACTGAAAGAGGGTCACAATGAGCCCCCTCAAGAGCCACCTTAAGCTCTCCTCTGACCTATATTCTTGTGGTAAATTTTAGCTAGTAGTTTTTTTTTTGTTTTTTTTAATAGTTTTTTATCAGATAAGAAAAATATAGGGTACAAGAAATAAAGTTGAGGGAGAGATATTCACCCAGAACATAGGTGTACACAAACATGGAATGTTACAACAATATCTTGTGAATGAATCTGAATAAGCATAAAACCTATATATGATGGGGTGCATACTCTATAGCAGGAAGAGGACTGCTTTATCAATCCTCGGGTGAGGAAAGTATTGAGTGGGGGGTAGGGATGAAAGGCAGGAAGGAGGAGAGTGAGCAGAGAGTGATAAAAGGCAGGTTTTGACGTAGACTTATGAAGATATTGTAGATATCTAAAGGCACAATAGGGCTAGGGATTTGCTTCTGGCTCTGTTTGGTCTGGGACACAGGAAGGTATGAGTCATACATATGGGGTCTGTCAAAGAAGACATCACTACACATTATTAAGGGTGATACCTCTGGGGTGTGCTAGCCATGGAGACCATTGCTTCTGGAACTTATTTCCAGTCATGTTTGATTTGGCGAAGAGAAATTCCATGTGACAATGATTGTTAATGGTAGAGGTGAGAGAGCATAGTGTTGGTGGAAGTGGATCCTTCAAAATCCATGCTAGGGTTACACATGCTGCTATCAAGATATGTTTTCAGATGGGAAGAAATGTTGTAGACTAGACCAGGCTAGAGAGAGGGGTCTAGACCAAAGAGAGCCATTTACGGAGTCAACACGTATGAGTCAGATAAGAAAAATACGTATTGACGAGTAATATCAGCAAATAAAGTAGATTTTGTCCTAGAAGGGAGCGGTGTCAGGGCAGTCCCACCAGATTTGGAAAATGTCCCCTATAGCATTACAATTTCTCCAGCATTTCAGAGAGTGAGATGAGGCTATATAGGTCATTCTGTTGAGTGTATATAATTTGTGGTATATTTTTATCAGAATTTCCCAATAAGACACGTTTTTAGAGAAGACAGTTGGCAGCCTGAGGGTTTGATGCCAGGCCTCTGGTGAGAGTGAAATCTGTAGTTTTGATTTCCAGAATATTATACTTGAGGATTTAGATGTGGATGCTGAGCAAGAAAAAAGATTATAAATATATGATATCCCTTTGATTTTGCTGGATTGCTGAATACAGAATAAGAGAAAACCCTTGGAGGCAGTCCCATCAATTATGGAAATTGAGGAAATAATGACGGATCCTGATTAGAATCCCCACACATTATCAGAGTGCCTTGTTGAAATTTACAACCTAGAGCAAGTGGGTAAAAAACCTGGGGGGGTACAAGAGGGTTGACATTGAACCACAGCACAGTTGATCAGTTCACAGGGTGGCAATAGGCACACAACAGATAAGCAGTTTACAGAGTAGCAGTGGGGCCACCATGAGTGAACAGTTAACAAAGTAAAGATAAGACAAAACAAAGGGAGGTGATCCTAGAATAGAACCACACAGCTTGTGGAAACAGCCCACAAAACCACAGTAGGCATGGTCATGGGCAGGGATTCTCCGGGTGGAAAAAGGGCCCAGCAAAGGTCAAGCATCGATGGAGAGGAAATATGGCACAGCACAGCCGGGAAAAGTCCACAGAGTCACAGGTAGGCACAACAAGGGTGAAAACAGATCTTTAGAGTGGTAGTATGGCACAGCAACTATCCAGGGAAATATTAGGGTACAGCAGAGCAGGGCAGGGGGTTCAGGGACTCACACCTAGGACTCAAGGGGCCCATGGCCATTGGTGGAGTGGTCTGGGGGCTTTTTCCTGATGGATCCATGGAGGCAGTGTCTCAGAAGACTGTGCTGGATCCAGGGGAGAGAGAGGCGCAGGGGTGCAGGCACAGAGGCAGCAGACAATGGGAGGCAGAGGGTAATCCCTGGAGGCTTAAACTCAGTTTGGGGTCCTCACAGGCACAGGGAACACACTGGGAAGGCAGAAGAACACTGGCATAGAGCAGAGAGAGTAGGCAGGACAATCCTTGAAGATCTCTGGGCACACTGCAGAGAGGACAGACAGGGAAATCCTTGGAGGATTCTGGGCACACAGCAGAGAGGGCAGGCAGGGCCATCCTTGGAGGGCTCTGGGCACACACCAGTCTTGGGCCCCCACAGGTTCTGGCAGCAAGTGGTTCCCATAGAAAAAGGGTTTACAATGTGGGAAAAAAGGGGAATCCCGTGTCTGGAAAGTAGCACAGACAATATGTTACTACATGTCCCAGCAGTCCCAGTGTCCAGAAAGTAGCACAACATCCATACCAAACTATCAGACTCAGCAGTACTAAGCCCCTTCTAGTCCTCTTCTAATGAGACCTGCAGTCATAAATGTCCATCCTGGGAGTAAACTCAGAAAAGTCTCACACTTTTTGTGACAGCGTAGGGTTAATATATTATACTTGGACACAATACAAACAGGGAGCAAAGTGTGCACTCACGGAACCTTCAATATAACTTTGCTCACCCGGCGCTAAAAACAATCCTAAAGACAATAAAATAAAATAAAATAAAGCAGCTGCTATATGTTCATAGATATATATATATATAGGTGCATAAAGATCAACACAGCCCGAGGGCTAAGAGACTCCTTCACACACTAGCAGCGCTATAGTCCATGAATGAACATGAATATATAAATGAACCAAAAGGGAAGTCCATGCATACAGTCCCAAACTGAAAGGAGGTAGTTGGAGTAGGTGTATCCTTGCAGAGACCCAAAAGACCTTCACCACACCGCTGTGTGCACCCTTATGTGGGAACACTTACCAGAACCAAACTGTGTATATGCCAAATAAATCAGCCAGCGGGATCGCCTTAAACTCCTTGCACCTCTTATGCTGAAACTCGAATGGGACCACCGTCAGGTATCAAATGCAGACCACCTCACCAGCATATGGACCGTGTGCATGAGAAATAATAGAGCAACATAGCGTAATCCTGCTAATTATATGCCTTTATTTCCCAAAATAATCCCTTCAACAATTGCACTTACAAACAACAAGAAGTCTTAATAGCATGTCAGCAAGTAAACCAATTGTTCCTACCACTCTCTCCCTGTAATGTTCCGGTACCTTTGGTACCCTAAATTACTCTTTTCACAAGTGTATGCTTTCTCTTTTGGAAAGGTGCGCATACACCTTTAAGACTGAAGCTGTCATCACTCAGCGCCGGACTAGATGGCTATTTAAATCGCCGGTTCTCACTCACATGTGTTCGTTCAAACACCCTTACCTGGATGCTAACTTGGCTTGAAGCTTTCATGCTTGCAAGCATACCTCGCTGACGGAACCTCGCTGCGCTGATCCCTGTATCCGCTTCCGGATCATCCGCTCCTCCTGAACCAACCTTCGGCTGTATTGCTATTAGTGCTAAGTACCCCGCAGGGGAACCCTCTATAAACTTATACTAAGCTTACACTATCTAGCTCTGCATAGTAAAGACTATTTATCACATCTGCATATCTAGATTGCTAGCTCTTAAGACTACTGCTACTTATTCCTGCACTGGGTTGATCTCTCTTGTATGTCCACCTGCTACTCTGTCATCTGCTACCATACATGATTGCTAAACCTACCTGCATCCATCTGCTACTGTCTTACCTTCAAGTGTCTGTCACCTACCACCTCCACTCAACCTGTCTCTTAAATCTTCATCACTGTGTTACTACATACATAAAGTCACTCTAGGAACCAGCTTGTTGAGTGTGTGTATTTACTAGCTGAATTAAGACCTTCCACACATGATGAGTCATTGAGGTTGGGAATGGTATCTCAGCATCTCTCTTACATGACTACTGAAGTGGAATATTTCTGCAGCTGAAAATCCACACCATACATGAAACGCAGGAGCGTTACACTCCCGTCCTGAACGCCCGCAGTCCAGTACCTGGCCGTGAGCCTCGAGGGATCGGCGTGTGACAAGGGCTTCTTGCGTGATTACGTGACCACGCCCTGACGCGTTTCGTCAGCAAGTGACTTCTACCGAGGGTGTGGTCACGTAACGTAATCACCTCTATTTACATGCATCGGAATGGGCGGAGACGGTGATGAGCCGATCACATGGGAGGGTGATGTCCGTCCCACTTCCGCCCTATTCTCTATGCTCCTCATGTATGCCGCACTTCCGCCCTCACACGGCATCACCACCTTCACCGTCCGGGACTCGGTGTGCGTGACCACACATACCATACAATCCGGATCCGGATCATCGGCAGATCATGTAGCCATTACTTAATCAAGTATTTATAGCCAGTACTATATACAACATAATGCTGACATACGGCTATATTCATATAAAGTGCATAACGTCATACAGAGATACAATACATCAAATATTACTAAAACATAATCCAAAGACATTCAATTTAAAATGACACTTAGATTTAAAAACATATAGCAGGTTATGACATTGGATCTACCCCTCAAATTAAAATGGGTAACCAATTAATTTGACATTACCGCTATCTCATTACAATCGAAAGATAAAATATAAAATACACCCAAAGCAGATATGTACGCAGCATGAATATATAAAAGGCCATAAAGACCATACATATGTGTATATATAAAATACTACAAAAATATATATAAAAATTATTTATAGGTCATATAAAAATATTAAAAGTTGTAAAAAATATATTACAAAGACCACTGGTTAATAGTTACTGATGAAACAGTTGATGTCAAGGTCTATATTGAGTCCCCTCGGGTATAGAGAGTTAGTCTGAAATATCCAATATGTTTCACGTTTCGATAGTTCCCTAACTCTGTTTGAACCCCTCCATACAGGATCCACTTTTTCAATACCCCAAAATTTTAATTGGGTGGGATCCTGATTGTGATGTTCCTAGAAATGGAGTGAAACATTGTGGTCCTTGAACCCTTTCCGGATATTAGCAATATGCTCTGATATCCTGATTGCTATGGTTCTCTTGGTCCTACCAATGTAAAGTAACCCACAGGGACATTCCATGCCGTACACAACGTGGGTAGTGTGGCAGGTTATTAGATCCTTGATCTCAAAGTTTTCCCCATTGGCAGACGAGTGGAAAGAAGTGTAGCCTCTTAGGTGGGTCTGCACTTGTTTACAAGTTTTGCACCTTCGACAGGCATAAAATTCTGTCCCGCTCTCCCAAAACATTGTGGGTTGCGTAGGTGGGTCCAACACCTTTCGCACAATCTGATCCCCAAAGGTGGGGGCCTTTCTGTATATAAAAGAAGGCTTGGTTGGTAGGTTGCTCACGAGGATTTTATCAAGGCATAACACACCCCAATGCTTCCTCATGATATCCTCAATCTCCTTGTACTGGGAGTTATACTGAGTTAAGAAACTCCATTCATGTTGGTTACACGGAGTGCTAGCCCGTTCGATTAGACAAGACTGTTGTGAAATAGCTGCCACCTCTGCAACATTACTATCCAAGATTCCCCCATCGTATCCCTTCTCTAGGAAACGTTGGCGGATCACCTGGGCCTGTGCATAATAATCTGCATCGGTGGTGCAATTCCTCCTCACCCGTAACAGTTGCCCCTTAGGGATGTTACGGAGCCAACAGCTATGGTGACCACTCTGGATCGGGAGGTACCCGTTGCGGTCCGTGGGCTTGAAGTAGACCCTAGTTTCCAAAGTCCTATTCCGCAAAACATTACCTCCACATCCAAATAGTGTATTGAGGACTGGCTCCAGTTGAACTCTAATCTGATGTTATTATTATTGGTGTTTAATGAGTTGGCAAATTCCGTCAACTCTTCCTCTGGACCTTCCCATATAAAGAAAAGGTCATCGATGTACCTCCTGTACATCTTAAGCTGCGGCTTTTGCTGGGCGTAGACGAACCTATCCTCCCATTCCCCCATAAAAAGGTTGGCGAGGCTTGGAGCGAACTTGGCTCCCATAGCCACACCACGTTTTTGGCTATAAAACTTGCCATCATACCAAAAGTAATTATTAGCCAGGCAGAATTCCAAGGCATATCTTAGAAGCTTTTTTGGGGGTCTGGGAGGTCGGCACGTCTACTGAAAGCCCAGTTCAAAGCCAACAGAGCATCCTCATGCTGGATCACAGTGTACAAAGAGGAAACATCTGCTGTCACCAAGAACATCTCTTTATCTGGGCAAACTGAAACCTCTCTTAATCCACATAGGAAATCCTTTGTATCCTTTAAGTAGGATCTTAAACTGGTTACACTAGTTTGCAGGAAGCAGTCAAGGTATTCCCCCATCCGTGCAGTGACAGAATTAATCCCATTCACTATGGGTCTGGCGGGGGGATTGATAGCATCCTTTGGATTTTTGGCAATGTATAGATCGTGGGGATCCTGTTAAAGCTTGGATTTAAATATCTTTTCTCTTTATCAGACAACACCCACTGATCATATCCATAGGTTACCAAATCCTTTAGAACCTTTCGGCATGCAGACGTAGGGTCACCCTTAAGTTCCACATACGTCTGTGTGTCGGATAACATTTCGGACAGTTGTTTGTGGTAATAATCCTTTTTGAGTATAACTACCCCTCCCCCCTTGTCAGCGGGTCTAATAACCACCTCTTTACTATTCTCTAAGGCTTCTAGGCCTTTCTGAATATAACGTGGGTTAACAGCTTTCTTCGGCTGTAACGCCTTTACATCCTGAATGACTAGATTTTTAAAGACATCCACATGATGGTTGGAAGGCTGTGGGGGATTGAATAGGGAGTTATTTTTAAGGCCACTGTCTACTCCAATCGACACATCTGTGTTGTTATTCCGATTTCTTTTACAGGTCCTAGTTGGATTAAGGAAATATCGTTTAAGATTTATTTTGCGGATATACTTATGAACATCTATGTATACATTAAATTTGTTTAAAGGTTTGTGCTTGGCACATTTAAGGCCCGCATTTAAGATGTTCGTTTCTTTTTGCGTTAAAGCAATACCATCAAAATATCAAAATGTCAACAAAGCTGTTATGAATTAATTCATCTATAACAGCTGTGTGGACTAAGCTGTAATTGGCCCACAGATATTACATGGTAGTTGGGCCGATCACAGCACCTGTACTATGTGATTGCTGTGGCTAATCACAGAAACTGATATTCATTGTAACAACAAACAAAATGTAAAACAATAAATAAATAATCCCTGATCACCCCCCTTCCCCCAGAGAAGTACAATGTTACTATGGTGACACTGAACTACTCTGATGACTATTTAAAAAAACTGTATTCAATATCTTAATTTTCAAAAAAATTGTAACAAGATATTAAAACTTCCAAAAGCTCAGCATGCCTCTCATTAAATGCCTCAGACTGTCTACTTTCCAAAAAGGGGTTACTTCGCAAAAATTTAACTGTTCTTGTATTAAAGGGCCTCAAGAAATGAGATAGGCCATCAGTACATCATAATTGTTAAATTCTCAAATACAGTGCCTTGCGAAAGTATTCGGCCCCCTTTAACATTTTGACCTTTTGCCACATTTCAGGCTTCAAACATAAAGATATAAAAGTGTAATTTTTTGTGACTAATCAACGAGTGGGACACAATCATGAAGTGGAACAAAATTTATTGGATATTTCAAACTTTGTTAACAAATAAAAAACTGAAAAATTGGGCCTGCAAAATTATTCAGCCCCTTTACTTTCAGTGCAGCAAACTCTCTCCAGAAGTTCAGTGAGGATCTCTGAATAATCCAATGTTGACCTAAATGACTAATGATGATAAATAGAATCCACCTGTGTGTAATCAAGTCTCTGTATAAATGTACCTGCACTGTGATAGTCTCAGAGGTCCGTTTAAAGTGCAGAGAGCATCATGAAGAACAAGGAACACACCTGGCAGGTCCGAGATACTGTTGTGGAGAAGTTTAAAGCCGAATTTGGATACAAAGCGATAATATTGAAATGGAAGGAGTATCAGACCACTGCAAATCTACGAAGACCTGGCCGTCCCTCTAAACTTTCAGCTCATACATGGAGAAGACTGATCAGAGATGCAGCCAAGAGGCCCATGATCACTCTGGATGAACTGCAGAGATCTACAGCTGAGGTGGGAGACTCTGTCCATAGGATAACAATCAGTCGTATACTGCACAAATCTGGCCTTTATGGAAGAGTGGCAAGAAGAAAGCCATTTCTTAAAGATATCCATAAAAAGTGTCGTTTAAAGTTTGCCACAAGCCACCTGGGAGACACCCCAAACATGTGGAAGAAGGTGCTCTGGTCAGATGAAACCAAAATCAAACTTTTTGGCAACAATGCAAAATGTTATGTTTGGCGTAAAAGCAACACAGCTCATCACCCTGAACACACCATCCCCACTGTCAAACATGGTGGTGGCAGCATCATGGTTTGGGCCTGCTTTTCTTCAGCAGGGACAGGGAAGGTGGTTAAAATTGATGGGAAGATGGATGGAGTTAAATACAGGACCATTCTGGAAGAAAACCTGATGGAGTCTGCAAAAGACCTGAGACTGGGATGGAGATTTGTCTTCCAACAAGATAATGATCCAAAACATAAAGCAAAATCTACAATGGAATGGTTCACAAATAAACATATCCAGGTGTTAGAATGGCCAAGTCAAAGTCCAGACCTGAATCCAATCGAGAATCCGTGGAAAGAACTGGAAACTGCTATTCACAAACACTCTCCATCAAACCTCACTGAGCACTGTTTTGCAAGGAGGAATGGGCAAAAATTTCAGTCTCTCGATGTGCAAAACTGATAGAGACATACCCCAAGCGACTTACAGCTGTAATCGCAGCAAAAGGTGGCGCTACAAAGTATTAACTTAAGGGGGCTGAATAATTTTGCACGCCCAATTTTTCAGTTTCTTATATGTTAAAAAAGTTTGAAATATCCAATAAATTTCGTTCCACTTCATGATTGTGTCCCACTTGTTGTTGATTCTTCACAAAAAATTACAGTTTTATATCTTTATGTTTGAAGCCTGAAATGTGGCAAAAGGTCGAAAAGTTAAAGGGGGCCGAATACTTTCGCAAGGCACTGTATATATACTATAGTTTGTAGATGCTTTAACTTTCACACAAACCAAATAATATACACCTATTGGGATTTTTTTTTTTTTATTAAAGACATGCAGCAGAGTACATTTTAACCTAAATTTATGAAGAAATTTGATTTTATTGGATATAATTTATTACAGAATGTAAAAAAATATAGTTTTTTTTTCAAAATTTATGGTATTTTTAAAAAAAACAGTGGTGAATAAATACCACCAAAAGAAAGTTCTATTTGTGTGAAAAAAATTATATAAATCTTATTTACAATAAGCCAGTTATTATTTATAAAAAACATTCAATAATTATATATATAGAGAGAGTTTCTCACAAAAGTGAGGACACCCCTCACACTTTTGTAAATATTTTATTATATCTTTTCACGTGACAACACTGCAGAAATGACACTTTGCTACAATGTAAAGTAGTGAGTGTACAGCTTGTATAACAGTGTAAATTTGCTGTCCCCTGAAAGTAACTCAACACACAGCCATTAACCACTTAAGCCCCGGAAGATTTTACCCCCTTCCTGACCAGGGTTTTTTTTGCGATTTTTTACTGCGTGACTTTGACGGACAATTGCGCGGTCGTGCGACGATGTACCTAAACGAATTTCACGTTTTTTTCCCACAAACAGAGCTTTCTTTTGGTGGTATTTGATCACCTGTGCGATTTTTCGATCATGCGCTATAAACAAAAAAAGAGCGTAATTTTTGCAAAAATAACAATATTTTTCACTTTTTTTTATATGAAATTCCCCCCCAAAAAAATGTAAAAATCAAAACTTTTTAACATTTTCGGGCCAAATTGTTTTACGCTACATATGTTTGGTAAAAAAAATCACAAAAAGCGTATTTTGATTGGTTATCGCGTTTACTAACAAAGGGAAAGATTTTTGTCATTTTTGGTGTTTTTTTTTAATGAGTTATGGCGGCGATCTGCGATTTTTTTTGCGGTACTGCGACATTGCAGCGGACAGATCGGACCCTTGACTGACATTTTTGACACTTTTGGGGGTACCAGTGACATTACTGCAGTAATCAGTGCTATATATATGCACTGTTACTGCAAAAATGACACTGGCAGGGAAGGGGTTAACTGTATTGGACAGGGAGGAGTTAAGTGTGTCCTAGGGGCTTGATTCTAACTGTAGGGGGACAGGTCTCCTAGTGTAAAAACAAAGATCAATGGTTCTACATAGTAGAACCGTCTGATCTTCATTTTTACACAGGGGATAATGACAGGCGGCTTGTTTACATAAGCCGCTCTGTCTTTCTCCCGCTGTACCGGCGATCGTAGTGTGACCGGCGGACATCGGGTCCGCCGGTCACACGCCCGCACTCCTTTGTGAACGAGCCGAGGCGGGCGCGCGCCGAGGCGGGCGCACGCTCGCCCGCTATTGGCTCTAAAGGAGTGACAGGCGAGCGACGTAGACCTACGTCACTCTGCCTGGCCGGGGCTGACTGCCGCAGTAAATATACTGTGAGCAGTCGGCAACCGGTTAATGACTAAACTGCTGGAAACAAAAGTGAGTACACTCCTAAGTTATAATGTCCAAATTGGGCCCAAAGTGTCAATATTTTGTGTGGCCACCATTATTTTCCAGCACTGCCTTAACCCTCTTGGGCATGGAGCTCACCAGAGCTTCAGAGGTTGCCACTGGAGTCCTCTTCCTCTCCTCCATGACGACATCACAGAGCTGGTGGATTTTAGAGACCTTGCGCTCCTCCACCTTCCGTTTCAGGATGCCCCACAGATGCTCAATAGGGTTTAGGTCTAGAGACATGCTTGGCCAGTTCATCACCTTTTCCCTCACCTTTTTTAGCAAAGCAGTGGCCATCTTGGAGGTGTGTTTGGGGTCGTTATCATGTTGGAATACTGCCCTGTGGCCCAGCTTCAGTATGCCACAGTACATGTTGGCATTCATGGTTCCCTCAATGAACTGTAGCTCCCCAGTATCGGCAGCACTAATTCAGCCCCAGACCATGACATTGTACCTGATTGCTACCCTGATTGCTACCACAAACGCTTGACATCATCAGAACCAAATAAGTTTATCTTGTTAAATAAGTTCAACATGGCACCTCACTTAGACACATCAACGCCGGAGTATGAGGAGTGGCGCTGGAGAAAGCATGCAGAGCCTAGGCCTTCCTGCATCTCTCCTCTCACAGGCAGAGTGCATTTGATGTCACTCCACCTGTGACAGGAAGGAGCTGGAACTATACAAAAAGCATCAGCTCCATTCTGACTCGGCATTGCGCGGCACTTGCGGGTGTCAGGGAGCTGCAGCCCAAATGCGGGAGACTCCCGCCCCTTGTGGGAGTCTTGGGATGTTTGCCTTGACAAAAGGGCACTTTGGGCATCAAGGGGCAAAGGGGCAGGTGCTCAAGCACCCTCTGCCCCTCCCCCAACCTTCTTGCACATGACTGATGCCCGCACAATTGCCAGTTAAAGTAGCTCAGTGCTGAATAGCAAAAAATTGCCTGGTCATAAAGGGGGTAAAACCTTCCAGAGCTGAAGTGGTTAAGGTCTACTAGTGGTTTTATGGCATAGCTTAAATACAGGTCTCTGGTTAAATACTGTTTACAACAGCCATTTGTCCAAACCAGGATCTGAACCTATAACCCACTGTGTCTGGCAGTGGCTCTTCTTGCAGCTCCTTCTCTGATCTTTTGTAATTTCTTGCCTTGTCTCTTGTTTCTGTTTCTTGTAGCCAGAAATTTGATCACTCAGTGTGAATTTACTAAATCTAAGCACAATGTTTCTCCCTTAGCTTTTACAGAGTACTTTTTAAAAAATATTTGTTGCATTTATCTAGAGAATAGCGAGATTGTGCTGTCAAACAAGTGTAGCAGGTTTTCCAGGCATTGGGCCTTATGTGGATCTGCCATTGTTACCGGTTACCTCTCCAGCCCATGTGGGCTGCGACCCTGGGTGTGAGAACTGAGACATTGACAACTTCGGCATCTTTGTTTGGTTGTTTTATTGTAATTTTAGGGGATGGGAGAAGGGAATAAGTGGGGTACTATTTTGGCTTGACTATGTACAACTTTGGGACTTTTATAGCAAAAATGCCCGTTAGCGCTGTCTTGACGCCAGCCGACGCTAGCCAACGCTTACTGGCGCTTTGAACACACTGTATCTCTGAAAGTTGTGCTGGAACTCCGACTTAAGTCCAAAAAATCCAGGACTGTAGAACATTGAACTTCTGACACTGCTGGCACTCACAAGTCACTGACTACTCCCTTCAGCCTTGCACTGGCTTGAGATAGCTTGTTGTGAATTCCTGTATGGCTGCAACTCTTAACCGATGCACTACACACTGTGCACTGACTCTTCAGGCCCTAACTACAGGTGCCCCCTTTAACTCTTCAGGGTCCCCTGACTAGGTACCCCCCTGTCACTTCAGGGTCCTCAACCTAGGTACCCCCTTTACAACTAGCTGACACTTGGATCCTAGAACCTTCTCCGGAGTGGTCCCCACTGACACTAGGCAGACCTCCAGGGGCAATCTTCAGTACTGACGACCTGTGTAGGCTTTCCTGGGACTGGACCCCTCTTTCTCTCCGCTGGTTCTCGGCAAACCGGATCCCCACAGCTAACTCAGCATCCTCTGGATTCTTAGGCAGCACCCGAGACATCCACTTCCTCAGACAGAAGGAGAGACAGCCGTTCTCTCCCTCCTGGGACTCTGCTCCCGCCAAAGACACTGAGTCATGCACTTCCCTCAGACTTATACCCACTCCCAGAATCCTTTGCAGCAGAATCTGCCTTCTGGGGTAGTTACAAGCTCAAATGTGTCCCTGATTGGGTTTCCTCCACTCCCCTATGAGAAGCCTCTCACTGAGCCAGTGGGGAGACTCCCCTCTCAACAGACACACCTGCAAGCCATGACACCCTAACCAAAAAAAACAATCATGGCCCTGCTGTTAGGCAGACAAGGCCCACTATGCATTTACCTAGCACCTACCTGTAAGGTGCTACACAAGTATTTTGTTTTCCTCTAAAGACAGCTGTACCTTTAGCCAATCTAATGCTAACCCAGCCCATTTAGACTGCCTGGAATAATCTATACTGAAATCCAGGGTCCCAGTTGCTTTCTAACTTCAGAAGCACAAGCCCGGCCTGCTCTGATCTTTTCAGTTTTTGAAGAAATTTCCTTTAGCACTGGCTGTACATTCAATTTATGCCCTAATAGACTAGCATAGGGTGATAGTCTAAGTGTCTGCATTTTTGGTTTAAGATCCTTTAAAAGTCTAGGAGGGCTTACTGCACAAAAACAGCCGATCCTGAGAAGAATATCTGTCTAAGAGGCTTTATACATTGGTAAAGGCTGCTGCTTGCTACTGAAGTAAATAAAGAGATGGAACGTGGGCTTTTACTTCCCAGATTTTATCTGCTGGTTCCTATGGCAGAGTGTTCTTTGAAAGCTCTAAATAGAAAGTGATATTAAAGAAATTCATATATACTGTATACAGGTGATATAGTGCATCTGAACCTAGATTATTCTTGAGGTGTTTAAAATGCAAAGGACTTATTTTATATAGTCATCCTTTTAGTGAAAACACATCAGGGCTTACAGGTGCAAAGAATATCCCATTATTTGAACCACTGTGATTATATCCATAAAGTTTCCCAAAAAAGTCCTTAATGCATGCAAGAAAAATCTTCCAAGTGGTATTTTTCTTTTTTCTCTTATAATAGTGTGTCTCCCATTAAGCTCCAATAACAGCGATAGCCACCTCATGTTTTTACCCAAAGATTTTTATAGGTATTACTTTCTTTGCATACCTTATTTTCCAGCGTATAAGATGACTTTTTAACCTCAAAAAAATTACCCAAAAATGGGGAGGCCGTCATATATGCCAAGTATAAAAATCTCCAAGGTAAGTAAGTAAGTGTAATCTCTCAAAGCGCTGGCCGTCTGTGCCCTATTCATCTGCAAGGTACTGTAAGTACCGTAAATGTAATCTCTCATATATCTTCAAGGTACCGTAAGTAAGTATTACCGGTAGATGTAATCTCTCAAGGCGCTGGCTGTGCAGGAATCCTGTACCGGTATACCGTATGTACCGTAGCTTTGGCTACATACAGTATACCACGCTGAGCCAATCACGGTGAGCAATGTATTCAATTGTTGAATGCAAAGCCTGCTCGGATTGGCGGAGTCAGAGAGAGTAACATCAGCCCGCTCTCTGACTCCGCCAATCTGAGCAGGCTTTGCATTCAATAATAGAATACATCGCTTACTGTGATTGGCTCAGCATGGTATACTGTATGTAGCCGAAACTACGATACATACAGTATACCGATACAGGATTCTCATACTACCGGTAATACTTACGGTACATTGGAGATATAGGAGAGATTACATTTACAGTACTTCTGAAGGGGGGTAGTCTTATACGGCGACTATAACCCAAAACCTATGTTTTAACTTGAAAATTTGGAGGGTTGTCTTATACGTCCAGTCGTCTTATATGCTAGAAAATACGGTACTTTTATTTAGGCTGTTTGGAATTTCAAACTGTTAAGCAAAGCGCTACATCATCTTTTCTCTTAATCCATAATATACAGTATTATTACCTTGCGTTACAATAAACTGTGCCTCCTGTTACAATTTGTTAAAGGAAATCTATCATCAATGAATTCAGAAGAAATGTATGACTGTGAAAATTCTGGTCTTGTTATTATGCAGATCCTCTGGCTTCTTGCAGATGTATGACAGAAGGGCAACAATGACAGATTACATAATTCTTTCATGACAAGTCTCGATACCCATGTTTTTGTATCTACTTGCTTTTACAATACATGTATTCATTTTCTCAAAGACATTATCAGCAGTCCTTAATAAATCACTGTCTGGCACTGTGAAAGTCACAGCAAAGCAAGGAAAAATGTATTGTCTCAGATTGCTATGGGCTAATGAATGCAATTATGCAATGATTGTGTACATGCACAGGCAATATAATCCAGCTGACAGGTTTTCATCTCAGCTACCTAAAATGGACCTTCACTTACAATTTGAATGTACTCCTAATCTGCCTCTCCTCTCTCCTCTAACATTTTTTTCGGGAGAACATGCTTTTTTATTTAGACAGTTACCCGCTTCTACTTCCACAGTTCTCACCCTGGCTGACTTCACATCACGTCTCAGAAGGCTGCAGGACCAATCTGACAGTACATCATAATCTTGCATATGTGCAGTGGGGAGCAGACTGTGGAATGTCCCAGCTGGCTCCCACAGTCAAGATGACATTGCCAAGGATCTTTAAATATCTTTGCCTAATACCCAGCTTGAACTGGACTGGTGGATGGGTCCTAGCACCACATCCCAATATTAAAATTATTAAAATTCCAAACATTTCCAAAAGGGACTTTTAAGGTATGGGAAACATTACAGGAATTCTTCCCTATTTATCCACATCTATATATTGCTACTGTGATGGAACAGCTTGGCACCCTACTTAGGTGCTTCCACCCAGGGCCGGAGTGGGACTCATTTTCAGCCCTGGAGTTTCACGACTTAGACTGACCCACTTTAGTTCACGACTCACTATATTAAAATAATGTAATTAAAACCTCTGAATATAAGTTTGCAATGGCGCACTGTTCTCTACAGCCTTGTAATTCATTCAGTGAGAGAAAGAGAGAAGGAGGAGTGAAAGAAAGAGGGAAGGAGAGGCAGGGAGCGAGAGAGAGAGAGAGGGGTGGAAAGAAAGAGGGAAGGAGAGAGAGAGAAAGAGAAGGAGGGGCGAAAGAAAGAGGGAAGGAGAGAGAGAGAGCGAGTAGGTGGGGTGGAAAGAAAGAGGGAAGGACTGACCCCCCCTACACTGACCCCCCCCTACATTGACACCTAAACTGACCCCCCTACACTGACCCCATCACTGACTCCCCTACACTGACACCCCCTTCACTGAATCCTTACACTGACCCCCCTACATTGACCCCTTCACTGACACCTACACTGCCCCCCCCCCACATTGAATTGACACCTACACTGGCCTTCCCTACACTGACCCCCCTACACTGACCCCCTCCACTGACCCTCCCCACATTGACACCTACACTGACCCCCCTACACTGACCCTTTCACTGACACCTACACTGACCCCTTCACTGACACCTACACTGCCCCCCCCCCCCCACATTGCAGCAGTGGCATCTGTAAACCTCTAGCTGCTGCCTCTGCAGCTTAAACGGCGGGAGTGATAGGGAGCTGTAAAATGAGGCTCAGCAGCATGTTTTATAGCCCGCCAACCACCAGTGTAAATGAGCCCATGGCTAGGTTCACACTGTTACAGGTGGTTGCATGTGTGGGACAGCGTGTAAATGGCACCTATTCCCACAACCACCTGCAGGAAAAATTCCCTGCTCCTTTACAGATGCGCAAGGCTGATATTTATTCCTTTTGGCACTCCTGCGCACCTGAAAATGCAGCACATTTTTTGGTGCGGGAAATTACATGATACTTTTGCACCATGCTATTTCCCTGCGGCTGCGTTTTCATAAAGGTGCAGGGACCTTTTTTCTGTGTTTCCTGCAGGTACAGGAGCCCATTTAAATGAATCGGCTGCTGTGCCTGCGCAAATGTGAGTCACAGAAAACGCATTAGTGTGAGCCTGATATAATAGTCACCTAAAAGGAAAATACATACAGCAGGGTGCCTCCAACATATTTTACTTAATAGCACAAAGTCACTTTAAAAAATATTCCTCCTGAGTACTCCCCTATTTAGCAATCATATCCACAGTACTCAGCTGAAAAGAGCAGAACATCACTGCATTGTGCAAGTGCTATAGATTTTTGCGCCAAATGATTACTAAATTAATTAGATTATATATAGCGGTGAACAAGACTGCAGCTACCTTACAATCACCAATAGGGAAAGAGTACTCTACTAATATTAAGAAGCTATGCTTTAATTAGGCAGCGCATATCTTGTCTTCCAAAATTGTGCTTACATGTATGTATTATACTATAGTGACATGGACTTTTAAATAATACCAATCCTTATAAATAATTATTAAAGTGCATAAATGTCAAAAATTAATAAAATATACATAAAGTGCTCTGTGACATTCATGTAAACATCCGTACCCAAAAGAATATAACTGTGTGTATATATTACTGCAATCAATTAAAGTGCTTAGTGCTCATGAAATACCCAATTAAATACAATTATATATATAACAATTCAAACAAATAAAAGTGCTTTTGTGCTCAGTGCTACTATCATTTGATCACTCAAAGTTCAGTGCAAATAAATTGTCCAATATTCTCCCAGTGAAGTATTCGCGACCATGCAGGGGAACAGTGGTGGTGGGTATCTCCTATTCACCCGTGCAGTATTAATTGGGGTGTGCGCTTACCAGAGGGATATGATCCCTGTTAACTTATGGCAACCAGGATCCTAAACGCTTTTTAGCTAATATTTAGCTGTTGAATGGTCCTCTCGTCCACTTTTCCTCTGTTTGGGATCACCTATATGTCTCAGGGTAAGTAATAGGAGAGAGACAAGGGACTTCTTATGGTGTAGTATGTTCAATAATCGTATCCTTTATTACGGGTTCATTAAAACTCATACAAAATATAAAATCAATTAATGCCTATGTAGCATTATGCTGAATAGCTGTATATAGTACTAATTACCGGATCACTGAGAATAGCAAGCCCTCAGGTGCAAATCACGTCGCTCCTTCCCGGCTACTAGTCCGGCATCCGGCGTGCGTTCCAGCTAAACTCTGCAGTGAGGCGGATCCTGGTTGCCATAAGGTAACAGGGATCATATCTCTCTGGTAAGCGCACACCCCAATTAATACTGCACGGGTGAATAGGAGATACCTACCACCACTGTTCCCCTGCATGGTCGCGAATACTACACTGGGAGAATATTGGACAATTTTTTTGCACTGAACTTTGAGTGATCAAATTATAGTAGCACTGAGCACAAAAGCACTTTTATTTGTTTGAAGTGTTATATATACAATATATAATTGTATTTAATTGGGTATTTCATGAGCACTAAGCACTTTAATTGATTGCAGTGTTATATACACACAGTTATATTCTTTTGGATACGAATGTTTACATGAATGTCACAGAGCACTTTATGTATATTTTATTCATTTTTGACATTTATGCACTTTAATAATTATTTATAAGGATTGGTATTATTTAAAAGTCCATGTCACTATAGTATAATACATACATTTAAGCACAATTTTGGAAGACAAGATATGCGCTGCCTAATTGAAGCATAGCTTCTTAATATTAGTAGATCACTGCATTGTACCTGTAATTCATCAGTGTTCTTGGGTTTAATCTGGGCATCTTCTGTCTGCTTCTGTCCCCGTCTGTCAGCCCGCCCACCACCTGAATTGCTTTAGTATTCTTAGCTCTGCCAGGGATGTAGTCCCAACATTTTCTTCATCTTCTGCCGGCCTCTATCCCCGCCCACTGGCCCGCCCACCATGTACAGCGCTTCCCTAGACCATTAACTACAGGTCTGATAGGAGGTGGGCGGGGACAGAAGATGAAGAAAATGCCGGGACTCAACCTGGACACAGAACTAAGAATTCTAAAGCAATGCAGGTTGTGGGCAGGCTTACGGTCGGGGACAGAAGCAGACAGAAGATGCTCAGACTAAACCCGAGCCCTAAGCACTTCACTTCCGCTGCGCCCCCCCTTTCCTACAATAAATTGTTCCACCCCCCTTGTACTGGCCCTGCACTGAATTCTCCCGGTGCTCCCGATTAGCCAATCCGGGCCTGCTTCCACCTAAACAGTGCCTCCTGTTCTTCTAACCCTTCCAGCAGACCAAGAGCTGATATCAGCCCATTTACCCCAAGCATGAATGACTGTTTATTGAAACTCAGACACATAAAAAAAACACAGGAGGACATTCGCCTCTTGAGGATATTAGCATGACAATGCCAACTTAAAACACCAATCAAATTACAGCTAACAGCTAGCAGTGATCTTAATTATTCAGTAATCAAATTAAACAGTAAGTTAATCAAAAAACATATAACATCCCACAATCATTTGGTTATGAGGTGAAGTGGACACAATGCTAGCAGACAGAAACAATAGGTGTCTCAATTAACTGCACCCCTAGGAGGGAGACATAGGGAGAGACACACTTAATAAACACATAACACCTTGATAAACAGACTATAGCAGGTGACCCCCAGCATCAGGTTGCTTGAGCTGATTATATTAACATCTGTTCTGAGTCTCAAAGTCTGAAGCAGTCATTGCTGGTTTAGGCCTAAAGACCCCCAAATATGTAAATGAGTCCTCCAGTTCCCAGAATCTGTGTGTTTTGGGGAAACATGGACTTGAATATGAAACCATTCCACAGGTACCCCGGGGAACACTTTTCCCAAAGAGTAGTGTTCCCTTAAAATCCCAGGCCCATAGTCTGTGGGTAGGAGGCTTGCCCCTAGTCCCCTCCAAAAGCCTCTGTCCCAGTTTGGTCTGTCACAACTACCATATTGTCTCAACATAAATTCAAATGATTGGTTAATGTATGCTCAGTATTGGAAAAGGAAAGATCTTCTTCTCAATGGATTTCACAGATTGCTTCCTCTGTAGATCAAGTGAGGATCCATTTACAATATGATATTAGAACACACTTATTATTTGTATAAATATTTTTTTAGTATCTTCCACATTCTTTCAATCTTCAACAGTATGATAATATGTAGGGAAATACTTAGTTTCCTCTTATTATAGTACTATATTATTCATACTTTTTTGCAAATTCATACATACCCACCTTACAGAATTTCCTTAATTTAATGACATGCACAATAATGGTGAATTCTTTTGAGAAATCCCTGTTTTGTTTTGACATACAGTGGGTACGGAAAGTATTCAGACCCCCTTAAATTTTTCACTCTTTGTTATATTGCAGCCATTTGCTAAAATCATTTAAGTTCATTCTTCTTCCTCATGAATGTACACATAGCACCCCATACTGACAGAAAAACACAGAATTGTTGACATTGTTGCAGATTTATTAAAAAAGAAAAACTGAAATATCACATGGTCCTAAGTATTCAGACCCTTTGCTGTGACACTCATATATTTAACTCAGGTGCTTTCCATTTCTTCTGATCATCCTTGAGATGGTTCTACACCTTCATTTGAGTCCAGCTGTGTTTGATTATACTGATTGGACTTGATTAGGAAAGCCACACACCTGTCTATATAAGACCTTCCAGATCACAATGCCTGTCAGAGCAAATGAGAATCATGAGGTCAAAGGAACTGCCTGAAGAGCTCAGAGACAGAATTGTGGCAAGGCACAGATCTGGCCAAGGTTACAAAAAGATTTCTGCTGCACTTAAAGTTCCTAAGAGCACAGTGGCCTCCATAATCCTCAAATGGAAGACATTTGGGACGACCAGAACCCTTCCTAGAGCTGGCCGTCCGGCCAAACTGAGCTATCGGGGGAGAAGAGCCTTGGTGAGAGAGGTAAAGAAGAACCCAAAGATCACTGTGGCTGAGCTCCAGAGATGCAGTCAGGAGATGAGAGAAATTTGTAGAAAGTCAACCATCACTGCAGCCCTCCACCAGTCGGGGCTTTATGGCAGAGTGGCCCGACGGAAGCCTCTCCTCAGGGTAAGACACATGAAAGCCCGCATGGAGTTTGCTAAAAAACACCTGAAGGACTCCAAGATGGTGAGAAATAAGATTCTCTGGTCTGATGAGACCAAAATAGAACTTTTTGGCCTTAATTCTAAGCGGTATGTGTGGAGAAAACCAGGCACTGCTCATCACCTGTCCAATACAGTCCCAACAGTGAAGCATGGTGGTGGCAGCATCATGCTGTGGGGGTGTTTTTCAGCTGCAGGGACAGGACGACTGGTTGCAATCGAGGGAAAGATGAATGCGGCCAAGTACAGGGATATCCTGGACAAAAACCTTCTCCAGAGTGCTCTGGACCTCAGACTGGGCCGAAGGTTTACCTTCCAACAAGACAATGACCCTAAGCACACAGCTAAAATAGCGAAGGAGTGGCTTCACAACAACTCCGTGACTGTTCTTGAATGGCCCAGCCAGAGCCCTGACTTAAACCCAATTGAGCATCTCTGGAGAGACCTAAAAATGGCTGTCCACCAACGTTTACCATCCAACCTGACAGAACTGGAGAGGATCTGCAAGGAGGAATGGCAGAGGATCCCCAAATCCAGGTGTGAAAGACTTGTTGCATCTTTCCCAAAAAGACTCCTGGCTGTATTAGATCAAAAGGGGGCTTCTACTAAATACTGAGCAAAGGGTCTGAATACTTAGGACCATGTGATATTTCAGTTTTTCTTTTTTAATAAATCTGCAAAAATGTCAACAATTCTGTGTTTTTCTGTCAGTATGGGGTGCTATGTGTACATTCATGAGGAAGAAGAATGAACTTAAATGATTTTAGCAAATGGCTGCAATATAACAAAGAGTGAAAAATTTAAGGGGGTCTGAATACTTTCAGTACCCACTGTATTCTCAGTTGTGTAGTGCTGGGTTATCTCTGCCCCACTATATAACTGTTTTAAGGGTATTGTCATAGTGAAAGACATTTACAAATATTTATTTTTGAGGAAAATATTTATACAATTAGTTAATATATGTGTTCTAATAGGATATTTTAGATGAATCCTTCCTTAGATCTCTTGAGGAAAACCACATTGAAAATAAAGCTGATCCCTTTCCAACACTAAATATCTACATTGTTGAGACAATATGGTGTGATTATACATGGGACAGATGTATTTGAAAGGATTTCTGTCAATTGTTCTGTAATAGTATTTTTTTTTTTTTTATTGTCTGTATTTTTATCTGCTTCTGTCCAGTGTACATCCGCATCTGGGGCAGCAACTGGGGCTGCAATCAGTTATACCAGGATCACGGCTGCAGTTGCAGCCATGATTTTGGTACTATGATTTTGATCACTATCTTTAATGCAGTTTACTTATCGCTTGATATCTTTGGTGTACTTTAGATGGACTGTGCAGTATAACAGAGCTTTTGGTAGATGAAAAGTCTGGATGACCTAGTCTGATCTGTAGTGGACTACTTATCTTACAATATCACTCCACACATCTGCTCCCCTAAGCTCTCTATATTATACTGTTGTAAGTACCTTTAGCTACCCCTCCAATAGACTGATCTAGCTGAGTCTTTGACAGTCTTTTGTTACTTACTTATTTAGGATATCATATTGAAATTTGTATTCCTCGCTGTCCTCATTACTTGGGTATATTACCTGCTGCCATATATCCTATACAGTTGTCAGAATAAAGTAAGTTTATAGTGACAAAGTTGGATCTTCCTTTTGGCTATATGTTCATCATATACAGATTTTGTGTGACATTATATATCCTTTCATCTAGGATTGCTGTTTTTTTAACCTCCTGCACTGTGGTTTGAATTTGCCTGGTGTGCTCCTTTGCCCGCCCTAGGTGTTCGGGCTGGCTGACCTCTTGCCGGGTCCTATTGACAGGAGTATATGATACAATATTTGGCTAAATGACATACAGTATATCATTTCTGTAAAATATATGTGTGTTTTTAATACTATGTTGTTTTAGGTTATTCTAATACATAATATATATATAATTCTATATGTCATATGTCTGGGTCCTGAAGAAGCCAAGTTAGTGACAAAACATTGATCGTACAGACAACACCATATCACACCACTGCAATAATTGTATTGTTCCAATTATATATATATTGATTTTACAATTTTTTTTATCTAATGCACTATTTCTTCTCCCCTGCTGGGGCAAAGAAATCTTTCTCAAAACATTTTAAATTTGTTTAATAACATTTTTTAACTTGTCTCCTCTCTGTTGCCTTGTAGGATACTAGGGTTTTTACCAAAAATTTTTGTATGAATTTGGAAGCAATGAGAATTTTATCACTTCTGGTTTCAAAGCTGTCTTTTTCTAGCCGTTACAGCCAGGCAACTAGCTGATCAAACATGATCTGTGTTTGACTAGCTGCCTTGGAGGGCAGGGGAGACATCAAGAGTCTAGTAGACTTCTGATGTCTCCATAAAGAGTGCCTGTCCCTGCCCAAAGCTGTCAAAAGAGGGCTTGGTTACCCCTTGTGATAGTAATTAGGTAAAAAAAAATGTAAAAAATAAATGAAGATAATAAAAAAAATAAAAGCACCTTGTCCTCCTTGCTTACACACACATGCATATGTGTATATAGATTAGACAAAAACGATGTGCCAAGGATGCTACACAGAAATAGTGGGGAAGATAGTCTCCTCTCTGTCCTCCGATATGCTGTCATTCCTTAATAGTAGAGTTAAAAATCAGAGCTGTATCGCCCTATGGTCGGGTTGCAAGTAATCTGTCCACAGTGTCCATATTTTAAGAAATAAGTCATGTTTATCCACCACAAAGGCTGTCAATTTTTGTTGACCATTGTACTATTAAAACAGGTTTTTTTGACTTTCTGGACTTTCAACCAGGGGAACTTCTTGAAGTGTGCAGAATAGTTTGTTTGGTGGCATTAAAAATAAAGTTAGTTTAGTTTAGCCAGTTAGTTTTGCTGTTTTCCGACGTATAGCCTGAATGGTCCTGTTTAATTAGACCACAATTGGATTCTTACTTAAATTGCACTGGAGGACCAAATTTATTAGGGAGTAAACAATTCACAGCCTCTGTACCTTCAGCATGTCCACCATATATGTGCCATTGATCTCCTCCACTCCACAGCCACTTAAGCAAAGGGGAGAGTACATATTTAGATATGCTTTAAGGGGGTTAGGTACCAATGCATGAAGAATATAAGAATATTTGAAGGCTAATATGTTACTATAACTAGCAGCCGTGGAGGAAGATATCCTTTCAATCTTTCTCCAGGAAAACAACACCCAGCTCCTCCTCTCAACGTAGCATATATTTCACTTTTTGATTGATTTTGGAAGAGTTTATAGAGGCATATAAAAATGAAATAAGACCCGGAAAATGAGGATTGGAGCAACCATATGAGAACTGATGAGGTGTCCGTATGTGACAAAAGCATACAGTACTAGCATAATGCCTGAGTTGTATATAATGAAAAAATGTCTACGGGGGCACCTCATAATTCTCCTTAAAGTAATAAAATGATTTAATACCTTTGGCGGTAAGGAGAGAATGAACATCAGTAAAACCCCATGGGTCTACTTTTGGAACCTAGAGGGGGCTTCAAATCCTGGGGAAAACTTTGGACAGCAAACCAGGTTAAGAAGTGATAAGTGAAGGGAGATGATGCCACTCGAATACTTGATTGGGTTCCTTATTTTAGGAGAATGCTCCAAGGAAAAAGTGATGGACGATAAGTAAGCAAGAGCCAATTCAATCAAGATAGAGCTGTGTTGTTACAGTCTATCATTTCTAATAATGTCCATGTAGGAATAGGAGAAGCGTGTAGACTGGTAGGCAGGACAAGTTGGGCTGCCCTATAATAATGGAGGTAATTAGAGACCCCTAGGCCACCACTGAGTCTTTGTGGATAGAGAGTATGTTTATTGACCCAATGCGGAGTCGTGTTCCATATATGTTTCAGAATTTTATTCTAAAGAACATGCAGTAATCAGTATGGAAATAGGTAGCATCCTAAAATAGTATAGAAGTGTTTTGGGAACAATGTCATCCTGGTGGTGTTTAGTGTCCCCAGCCAAGAAATTTGATTTGGGTCCATGTGCGTAAAAGAATAAATAATAAGTGAAGGGGAAGTTAGCCTACCATAGTGTGACATAGGTGGACATTAAAAAAATTGCCAAATATGGAAGTTGGGTAGTCCAAGAGAATGTAAAAGAGCATTGCAGGTTGTAAAAAGTAGCGGGACCTAAAGAGATATCCATGGCCATAGATTTGGACTGAACAACTCTTAGACTTGCAAAAGTTGCAAACAAACATGATAGGGACACGAAAAATGACGTCTTGTTATTGATATCTACCTTTTCTGTTTACCTAATATCCTTGCATTACAGAATATATAATTCTAGAGGCTCCAAAACCAGTATAAATAGACCATGTACGAGGGTCTTTATTAGGCTTGAGTAGCATTACCACATGAGCTTTCACCATTTTGGATGGTATGGTTCCAGAAGTTCTGATCTCATTATACACAGCTGCTAATCTAGTGCAGAGAATGTTTGCAAATTTTTTTGTATAGAAAAGGGTGGAAAATTCTTCAGGGCTATGCTGTTTACCAGATTTCAGAGTCTTAATAGTAGCCCATACTTCCTCAGGAGTAATGGAAGCTTCCATAATATTTTTCAAAAACTCTGGGACCTGAGAAAGCCAGATGTTGGCAAAGAAATCTTCTTCCACAGCTGAGTCAAAATGTGTTAAATCAGCATACAGTTTTGCCAGCTGCGTCCTAAATTCCTCCATTCCTCCTCCTATCTTTAAAGGGTTACTAGTACCCATGCTAGTTCTGGTTTATAGCTGTATCTGGGGATAACCTGGATTATATTATTTTAGCTAATACAGCAAAGGTGTGTCTGCCTTATTCCCTTTTACCTAATATAGTTGTTTAAACCACCACAGTTTCCGTTTGGCAACATCTATCAACATTTTTAAGGTTGGCTTTCATTGGATGGTATTTAAACATTTTGGAATCCAAGGACAGGTCACATTCAAGCTTGGAAAGTAGTAATTGGTGTTCTTTCTTCTTAACAAGAGCAAATTTGGATTAAAGTGCTTCTAAAGCCCAAACTTTTTTTCACCTTATTACATTCCCAGCATGTTCAGGTATCAGTATGCCCCCTTACCTCCCATTATACTTACCTGAGCCCTCACTCAATCTAGCCCTGTGCCCACCTGTAGCAGCTCCGTCTTCTCTCCCCTCTCTCACGCTCTTTGCTGAGTCAGCAGGAGCCATTGTCTCATGCTGCTGTCAGTCAAATCCTGTAACAAGGTGGTGGGGCTGAGCCATACAGTCTTTGTCTATGGACAAAGGCAGCACAGCTCGGGATGGAGCTCGCAGGTGTGCCACAATAGGAAGTGGCTTCTATAATAGCACATCAAGAAGAGGAGGAGCCAACCTTATCCAGATAATGCTGACATATGTCTTAGATGTTGTACTGGTGCTGACACTTACTTCCATGTCTTCAGGTCATGCCATTGATATCGTGAGCAACTTCCCATTGAGTGCTGATATGTTGCTGTTGGGGGTAATGGAGCCTGTGGAGGTTACCAAACATGAAAAGCTTTTTGCTTTCTTCTCTGCCTACTATACTTGAATAGAAATTCTTCTCAAATGGAAAACTCAGCTCCCCTCATGGTGTGTAGTTGGAATGCTGCGATAAACAGGACTCTCACCCTATATAAGCTCACATACAGTATGCCAGTAGAAATTGCCCCAAGAAACTCAATAAGATTTGGAACAATTGGATTGATGCATAGGGCTTGACTCTTCAATTGTTTACAAGTTCTTACGTATTTCTCATTTGAATATATACTGCTATAGTACTAGATGTTGCTGGATCCCCTTTTCGCCCATTTCCTTCTTCATCCTTTCTCTTTCTCTTCTTCTTCACTCCTCCTCCCCTCCTCACCTTATTCCCCCATTTTCCTCTCTTCCACATTATTTACTGTATATATCCTGCTATGCCCTAAAATGTCCACTATGCTTTTGTAAGCTGAATTATGGCCCACAAAGGTGTTTCCTACTTCTATATACTCTGGTGAGATGGATGGAGCCAAATACAGGACCATTCTGGAAGAAAACCTGATGGAGTCTGCAAAAGACCTGAGACTGGGATGGAGATTTGTCTTCCAACAAGACAATGATCCAAAACATAAAGCAAAATCTACAATGGAATCGTTCACAAATAAACATATCCAGGTGTTAGAATGGCCAAGTCAAAGTCCAGACCTGAATGCAATCGAGAATCTGTGGAAAGAACTGCTGTTCACAAACGCTCTCCATCCAACCTCACTGAGCTCGAGCTGTTTTGCAAGGAGGAATGGGCAAAAATTTCAGTCTCTCGATGTGCAAAACTGATAGAGACATATCCCAAGCGACTTACAGCTGTAATCGCAGCAAAAGGTGGTGCTACAAAGTATTAACTTAAGGGGGCTGAATAATTTTGCACGCCCAATTTTTCAGTTTTTTATTTGTTAACAAAGTTTGAAATATCCAATAAATTTCGTTCCACTTCATGATTGTGTCCCACTTGTTGATTCTTCACAAAAAAATTACAGTTTTATATCTTTATGTTTGAAGCCTGAAATGTGGCAAAAGGTCGCAAAGTTCAAGGGGGTCGAATACTTTCTCAAGGCACTGTATATGTAGCAGGTTTTCCAGGGCTGTGGCTTGATGTTAGTCTGCCATTGCTACCGGCTACCTCTCCAACCCATGTGAGCTGCAACCCTGGGTGTGAGAACTGAGACATAGATGACTCCGGCATCTTGATTTTGTGGTTTTTATTGTAGAAAAGGGGATGGGAGAAGGGAATGAGTGGCTAGCTGACGCCAGCCAAAGCTCACTAACACTGAGAACACAATGTAGCTTGATAGAACTGCTGGATCCTCCACAATAAGTCCAGAAGACCCAAGACTGTGAATTGTATAATTACTGACACTGCGGTACTGCAAAGTCACTGAATACTCACCTCCCGCCTTGCACTGGCTTGAGGTAGTTTGCTGTAGATTTCTGTAAAGCTGCAACTTCCAACTGTCACACTCTGTCCAATTCAGGGCCCATATGCAGGTGCCCCCTTTAACCTTGAACTCTTCGGGGGTTCACTGACTATGTACCCCCCTCTGTAACTTCAGGGTGCTCAACCTAGGTACCCCCTTTTAGCTAGCCTTCACTGTATCCCAGAACCTCTTCCGGGAATGGTCCCCTCTGACTCTGGCAGATCCCCAGGGGCAAGCCGCAGTACTCACGACCTGTGTAGGCTTTTCTGGGACTGACACCTCTCTTCTCCGCAGGCTCTCGGCACACCGGATCCCCTCAGCTCAACACTCTCTGGATTCTCAGGCGACACCCCGAGACATCCACCTTCCTCAGACAGGAGGAGAGACAGCCGTACTCTCCCTCCTGGGACTCTGCTCCCACCAAAGACAACCTGTCACGCACTTCACCCAAGCTTATACCCACTTCCAGAATCCTTTGCAGCATAATCTGTCTTCTGGGGTAGTTACAAGCTTGGATGTGTCCCCTGATTGTGTTTCGCACACTGCCCTATGAGAAGCCTCTCACAGGAGCCAGTTAGGATACTTCTCCCCTCAGCAGGCACATCTGGAAGCCCTGACAACCTAACTAAATGAATCACAGCCCTGCTGTTAGGCAGACAGGGACCACTATACATTTACCTAGCACCTACCTGTAGGGTGCTACATATATATACTGTATACACTATATTGTCAAATGTACAGGGACACCTGCCTTTACACACACATGAACTTTAATGGCATCCCAGTCTTAGTCCGCAGGGTTCAATATTGAGTTGGCCCACTCCTTGCAGCTATAACAGCTTCAACTCTTCTGAGAAAGCCGTCCACAAGGTTAAGGAGTTTGTCTATTTGACCATTCTTTCAGAAGCGCATTTTTGAGGTCAGGCACTGATTTTGGACTAGAAGGCCTGACTCGCAGTCTCCACTCCAATTTATCCCAAATGTGTTCTATCGGGTTGAGGTCAGGACTCTTTTCAGGCCAGTCAAGTTCCTCCACCCCAAACTCACTCATCCATGTCTTTATGGACCTTGCTTTGTGCACTCATTCAAATCATTTGGTGGAGGGGGGATTAGGGTGTGGGGATGTTTTTTAGGGGTCGGGTTTGGCCCCTTAGTACCAGTGAAGGGAACACTAAAGGCGTCAGCATGCCAAGACATTTTGGACAATTTCATGCTCCCATATTTTTGGGAACAGTTTGGGGATGACCACTTCCTGTTCCAACATGACTGTGCACCAGTGCAGAAAACAAGGTCCATAAAGACATGGATGAGTGAGTTTGGGGTGGAGGAACTTGACTGGCCAGCACAGAGTCCTGACCTCAACCCAATAGAACACCTTTGAGATGAATTAGAGTGGAGACTGCAAGCCAGGACTTCTCATCCAACATCAGTGCCTGACCTCACAAATGCACTTCTGGAAGAATGGTCAAAAATTCCCATAGAAAAACTCCTAAACCTTGTGGACAACCTTCCCAGAAGAGCTGAAGGTGTTATAGCTGCAAAGGTTGGGCCGACTCAAAATTGAACCATACAAACATACTTAGATGCTATTAAAGTTCATGTGCGTTTAAAGGCAGGCATCCCAATACTTTTGACAATATAGTGTATAAGTATATATCTGTAGCACCACCCCCGCAGGAGCTGCTGATTAGATTATTGGGTCTACGTCCTGCCTACCAACCCCTGGAATTGGCTCGAACCCTCCCTAGGCACAACTGACACGAAATGGGACTATAATACCAAATGGCTACAGGAGAACACAATTCAGGATATATCACCCCAATAAGTAATAATAACTTGTTACCTTTCTCCAGCCGCAGTCCCTCTGGGTGACACAAAGTGCAACACACAGACTTTTGCTTAACCAAAGTAGCTTTACTGAGAATTAAAGTACAAGTTGACTCCATAAGACATCACAAGAGTCAACTAAGAAAGATAAAGTTAGTGTCACAATAATAAACAATATGATTAAGATAGCTATATTTGTATACTTATGCAACTAAAAGATAACTCATAAGCTTTCTTTTACCCAATTCAGACTACACTTTACACGCGTCTAGTCTCTTGTATCTGGTAGGCAGAACCTATTGGAATCCCACACACAGTTCCTTCCTTTTGGTTTGGAATCTTCGCTAGCAATCGTTGGTGCACAAGCTATTTGTAATCCAAAAGTAAGGATATATAGTCAAAAAGGGTGAGAAAAAAAAAGGTTACAATCACCCGCAATGTTACTGCGTAATTGGGTATATGAATCTTCTTAGTGGTGCATATATAGGCCCCTGACACCTTATGTACTTGGGTTTAAATGCTTAGTATCCTGGAAGGTGCACTAGGCCGTTGAGTGTACTGCGTACTATCTGAAGTATAGTTAGCACCGGCTAAAGTTACTTTCTTCCAAGCGAGAATCAGATTTTGGGCATGTGCCCTGCTCACCAAACAGCCTCTTTCTTCAGGAGCACTCCACCTCCGATTTCTGTCACCAGCCGTGCTTGTGGTTAGATGTGGGCGACACCAGTCTCTGCAGAGCATCGATGGGTTCTCTAGGAAGGCTCCTTTACTGAAGATGAAACGCTTCCACTCAGTCACTTCAGGCCCAGGCTTCAGGCCTAGTCCGCAGCATCAGCCCACAGCACTTGCTTCCTTCTAGGTGTTGTGTGAGGAGACAAGAAAAGAGCCTGGCTCCTCCCTTCCTTTATAAAGCCTCCCCCAGAAGGCTGCACAGTGAGGCAGTGCACTCTGGTATCACAACTGCAGTGTGGGTAATGTAGTCTTCAGTCTCCCAGAGATTGCAGAGCCTGCAGTGTAACCTCAGCACCACTAGAGGGGGCCGAGTTCCTGAAAATGTCCAGCAGCAGTCTTTTACAACTTGTATAAGGGGAAACCTGGCTACACACTCCCCCCACTTGAAAACTTTGGTCCCCAAAGATAACGACAGTATGTATCCTGTCACATACGTTGAAAAAAAACAATTAACTCATGCACAATGGTAAACCATGTCCCTTATCAGTAACAGAGTTCAAACCCAACAACTGCACATTAAAACACAGGGCCGACAGCGGAACCTCCCACCAATTGTTGGGGGAGGGAAGATGGTTCTGTTCACAAACCCCCGACACTTGAGTGGCTTGTACAGATGTGCCTGGGGGTGAGCTAGGGTTGTCCTCCACTAAATCTGCAGTGGAAGAACTAGGCTGATCAAGAGTTCTCTTAGAAGTAAGGACAGCTTCTTCCGAGCATTCCCCCAATTGGTAGTAAGTTAGTCTTTTGGGTGGGTGAATGACTCTTCTTTCCCTCTGTTCTTTGTGAGTCACAATCTTAGAAGTGCTGGAACCAGCCGATCTTGGGGATTCTTCAAGAGCTTCCTCCTCTTGTTCCAACGCATTGGACTCTGGGGTTTCAGAAGCAGTTAATTCTTCTTCAGAGAAAGGTGCAACCTCCTCCTCAGGATCTTCACCATCAGCTACTTCTTCTGTAAGCATGTGGAAAGGCACGAATTCAGGAGCTTCTGCCCGAGGGGGTTCCTCTTTCAACCAGTTTGGGTGAAGGCAGACAAATTGTCGCGGGTTCTAGTGATTGCGATGACCACATCCAGCTAGGTATCTCCTCATCATTTTCCATATCCACACTTGCGGAATCTCCATCCCCTCCATCTGGAAATGCTGTTTGAGATCTGGTGACTGGCCTGTGCCCTTGAGAAGTTGAAGGGGCTTCATGTGAGACTGGGACAGGAGGTAGGTGAATTGCTTCTGAGAGAGGTAATAGGTGGTTCCAATGCCAAGTCTTCAGTGGGCCCACTCTCCCTTCCGGCCTAATATACATGATACACAGGAAGGTTTGGCAGCTGCTTACAGATGACATAGGGCTGGGATTTCCAACGGTCAGCCAACTTGCGTTTCCCAGAGATACCCAAGTTCCTCAACAACACTTTATCCCCTGGCTGCAGATCCTGGATCCTAACTTTCAGGTCAAAGTTTCTTTTATTTCTCAGCCCCCGTTGATCAGATGAGACTTGGGCTTTTTCTAAGGCCGTTTTTAGACTCTTCCTCAACCGGTCCACATACCCCTTGTGAGATGCTGCTGAGGTGTGATCAGGTGATATGCCGAAAGCCAAGTCCACTGGCAGCCGAGCCTCCCGCCCGAACATTAATCGGTATGGGGAGTATCCTGTAACATCACTGACAGTACTATTGTAGGCATGTACGATGGCAGCTACATGCTTACTCCAGTGCTGTTTCTTTTCTGAGCTCAGGGTCCCCAACATGTTCAAAAGAATCCGGTTAAACCATTCAGGCTGAGCATCCCCTTGTGGGTGGTAGGGAGTAGTCCTAGTCTTTCGGATGCCTAACAAGTCTAGCAACTTCTTAATCAGCCGGCTTTCAAAGTCTCTTCCCTGATCTGAATGGAGGCGTTGCGGTAAACCATAGTGCACAAAGAACTTTTCCACTAATACTTTGGCCACTGTTGTGGCTTTCTGGTCTTTTGTTGGAAACGCCTAGGCGTATCTGGTGAAATGATCTGTTACCACAAGGACATTCCCTTGACCACTCAAGTCAGGCTCCAGGCAAAGGAAATCAATGCACACCAGTTCCATAGGTCCCTGACTTTGCAGATGGCCCATTGGGGCTGCTTGACGTGGCAAAGTTTTCCTCTGGATGCAGCGAGCACAAGAACGACAGTATCCTTCAACTTCACCCCGCATACAGGGCCAGTAAAACCTGTCTCTCACAAGTTGGAAAGTCCTTTCAGGCCCCTGATGACCATGATTGTCATGGAGAGCAGCCAAGACTCCTTCCCTGAATTTAGCTGGTAGGAACAGTTGCCACTTCTCTTCCAGATCATCAGAGGGGCCCCTTCGGTAGACCACCCCTTGGCGTATCTGTAGCCGGTCCCATTCCTTATGCAACAATCGGCTTCCCGAGGGGAGTCTGTTAGAAGCAGCTCAGGGCGCTGAGTCTCCATGGCCTTCAGCAAAAGTTTCCCCAAAGGGTCTTTTAACTGTTCCTTCCTCAAGTCCCCTTTTGAAAGCCTAGGCAAACCTTCTTCTTCAACCTGGGTCACCCTGCAATAACACCTGGGTACTCCAGCAGCTGAGACCCCAATCTCTTCGGCTCTTGCTCCTCCACTGGATCGAAATTCCGTTCCCTGACATAGGGCGCGCACTCCCTCCGAGGTCAAGTGGGCCCATTCTTCAGTAGGATCGTTGGGGGCATGAGACCTTCTGGAGAGGGCGTCTGCATCCCTATTCCCAATTCCTGGTAGGTATTTTAAACTGAACATAAAGCTAGAGAGAGCGGCTAACCACCTATGTCCAGTAGCGTCCAGTTTGGCAGTGGTCAGCAGGTAGGTAAGTGGATTATTATCCATTTTGACTATGAATTCTGCTCCATATAAGTAATCTTTCAGTTTGTCTACTACAGCCCACTTCAAGGCCAGGAATTCCAGCTTGTGTGTGGGGTAATTCCTCTCGGAAGGTATCAGACTTCTGCTCACATAAGCAAGGGGCCGCAGGTGACCGTCATGCTCCTGGTACAACACCCCACCTAGCCCATCTCTGCTTGCATCGACATGTAGTTCGTAGGGTTTTGAGGGGTCTGCGTAGGCTAACACAGGGGCAGTGGTCAGGCTCTTCTTCAACTGAATGAAGGCTTCCTCACATTTTGAGGTCCACTGATCCTGAATAGATTCCTTAGGCTTTCTAGGCCCCGTGGCGGGTTTCACTGGGTTGACTAGTTCTGGAACATCATCTTCCCCTTCGGTTCTGAGTAATTCATTGAGGGGTCGGGCAATTTTGGCAAACCCTTCCACAAATCTCCTGTAATAGGAGCAGAAACCCAGGAATGATCGGAGCTCAGTCAAATTTGTGGGCCTCGGCCAGGAAGTAACAGCATCCAGCTTCTCTGGGTCGGTGGACACTCCTTCTGCAGACACAATGTGACCCAGGTAATGGACTGAGGACTGGTAAAACTGGCACTTCTCCGGAGAAAGTTTCAGGCCTTCTTCATATAACCTCTTTAGGACCTTTTCCAACCTCTCTTCATTCTCTTCTAGGGTTCTGCCGAACACAATAACATCGTCCAAGTATACCAGTACCTCTATCAGGTTCATATCCCCAACAGTTCTCTCCATCAATCTTTGGAAGGTGGCTGGGGCTCCTGACAACCCTTGAGGCATGCGGTTAAACTCAAAGAACCCCACGGGTGTGATGAAGGCTGTCTTCTCCCTATTCTCAGGGTGCATGGGGATCTGGTAGTATCCACTTTTCAAGTCCATCACACTGAACCACTTGGCCCCTGACAAACTTTGTAAAGCGTCTTCAATCCGGGGGGTAGTATATTGGTCTGGAATGGTCCTTCTGTTCAGTGTTCGGTAGTCGATACAGAGTCTCAGGGACCCAGTTTTCTTCCGGACTACCACTATTGGAGAAGTGTACGGGCTCCTGGATTCTCGGATAATCCCTGTTCTCTTGAGTTCCCCCAACTGCTCCCGTAGATCCTCTAAGTCACCCAAGGGAACCCGTCGGACTCTCTCCCGAAAGGGTTTATCTTCATGTAGGTGGATCTTATGGATGGCACTCTTTGCACACCCCACATCGAATTCATCTCTAGAGAATATTCCTTTCCATCGAATCAGTTGGGCCCTGGCTCTCTTCTTCCATTCCGGTGGGAGGGCTGTATTTCCAGAGCAGAGCTCCTCTATAGTGATTTCGCCCCCGTCTTCCCTCTTCAAATCCGATGGGGCAACTGGGGTGGCCGGGTTCACCTGGCCCAACAGCACCCTGGCCGGCACCTTCACCGGAGTAGTAGCAGTATTTCTGACACTCACCAAAACCTTTCCATTACTTTTCTGTAATGCCTTCAATGGGACCACTTCGGGGATCACTTCTATCCCTTTCTGTGCCTCCGATGGGCCTGATTCAAGAACCATGAAAGGGCCTGGCTGCTTCCAAGTGAGCTTGACAGAAGCCCTCAAGCAGGTCACCTCTCCCGGCTGCAACACCTTCTCTGTTTTATCCAGCTTCCAGATCTTTCCAACTCCTTCGGCAGGGGCCTTCTGTTCCAGTCCTAGACGTTGATAGGCCTGCCTTAACATGGGATGAACTTTCAGAGCTGGGGCATCCTGTCCCTGGACTAGTTGTGTCAGCAATCGCCTGACTAAGTCAGTGTTGGTCCCTATAATGAGGGAACTCTTGTTGGCCCCTGGTGGGCGAGGGCATACCACTGCTAAAGTATCGAAGGTTTCGGCTTTCCCGGCCAAGGAGGGGTCAAAAGTTAACTTGATTGGCAAATACCCGTCATAGGGAAAACTTTGTGTTCCAATACCCCATATCTCCAGGTCTTCCAGCCTCTTCAGGGGCAGATGTTTGAGGTGTCTATCGTAGAAATCCCTATACAGGAGAGTCACCTGTGCTCCTGTGTCCAGTAAAGCCTTTGTATAAATTCCTTCCACTTGGATTGAGACTACAGGGGAAGGCCCCACTAGCTTGACAGGAAATTCTTTTAGAGTAGCCCTTCTGCCTGGCTCAGCTACCTGCACCCGTACTCCTTTCCATTTTAAATTTCTACTGGGCCTCATCTCATCCTGGGCCTGGTGTGCATTGATTTCCCGCCTCTTATCGGCCCAAAGTCATGGAATGAGAGGCATTTAAAGAGGGCTTTACTCCCTGACTGTGGCTCTTGAATTTAAGGGATCTCTTGGAGTCCGTTAAAACTGTTGGGCGCCCGGTTGACTCCTTCACCGGAGCCCTCTGAAGTTTTTCCACCGGCTTTCGGTGTTTGGAGGCAGCCTCCTCTGGACTGGGACATACTCCTCTGACATGCCCTACCCCTCCGCAATTGAAACAGGTTATCGGCCTCCTAGATTTCTGTTCTGGTTCAACACTGGAACTAGGGTGTTTAGCGGGCTTCTCTTCTGTGTTTCTATTGGATAGAGCAGATGCCTGACTGTTCAGGATGGATACCATTTCTATTAGCTGTGACACCTGAGTCTTTAAGAGCTCAACTTGTGAGTCGCCTTCTTCTGCACTTATCACTCTAACTCGGGCGGTGGTTTCCCGTTCTTGGCTCTTCCTTTTGTTATCCAACATGACCTCTTCTTCCCGGACCATCCTGATCAGATCAGGGTATTCCAGAATGCCACCGTCCTGGCGAGTTCGCAACAGTATAGCAATAGGGTCTAGAGGTTGAGCTCCCCTCAGCACCTGCTGTGCTCGAGTCTCATCCACCTTCCGGGGATCCAACCCTTTTTTTAACAGAATCTGATGCATGATCCTATCCAGACGCCTGATGAATTCAGACAGTTTTTCTCCTTCCTTCTGGTAACAGTGCTCCAGTTGGTAAAGAAGTTCAGTAACCTTTTCTGTCCGGCCAAACACATCTTGTAGAATATCCAGATAGTCTTGTGCAGTACAATCCTTCTTGCTTAGCTTGAGGTTGCGTACGGCCTCCAATGCAGGCCCCTTCAAACTCTCTGTGATTCGCTGCTTCTCATGCTGTTCTGGTATTTCCCACTCCTCCAGGGCCTGAGTAGCGTTATCTAGCCACTCCTCGAATCCATCTTCCACTGAAGGTACAGGTTGCTTCCCATAAAAAGTCCTGAGCTTCCTGTATCCAGTCATCAGATAGTTTGGAGGATCCTTGTTACATTTGGCTACTATTTCCCAGAGGACAGCGCATAGTTCAGAGCTAAGGGTAGTCAAAGGTGGTGCACTGGATCCCTCCTTTTTGGCACTTTCTTCTGTGCTCAGTCCCCCTGTAGTAGTGGGTATAGGGTCTACCTCTAAACCTTCTGGATGTATCAGGAATAACTCTACTTGATCTATAGTTTTTATGCTGGTGCCCTTGAAGTGATCTGGGACCCCCTTCTTCCATTCACACAATGCGTAGGTGCGTTGATTGGTGGTATCTGTCCTCATGTCCATCACTGAAAGTTTCCTGTCCTTGGAGTATGTTCTCAGAACTGAGAGTAGTTGTTCCTCTGTCCAGTTCTCTCCTTTGATTCCAATCACCAGACCATGGCCGATAAGGACATTTTCTTCTCTGCACCACCGGGCTGCAGCGGCAGGGTCCATTTTTGTGCGAACAGGGATTTTGTCACTGAGAGGGAATTGTTGCAGGACCGTAGATATCCCGGACGAGCCCCCACGTGTAGCACCACCCCCGCAGGAGCTGCTGATTAGATTATTGGGTCTACGTCCTGCCTACCAACCCCTGGAATTGGCTCGAACCCTCCCTAGGCACAACTGACACAAAATGGGACTATAATACCAAATGGCTACAGGAGAACACAATTCAGGATATATCACCCCAATAAGTAATAATAACTTGTTACCTTTCTCCAGCCGCAGTCCCTCTGGGTGACACAAAGTGCAACACACAGACTTTTGCTTAACCAAAGTAGCTTTACTGAGAATTAAAGTACAAGTTGACTCCATAAGACATTACAAGAGTCAACTAAGAAAGATAAAGTTAGTGTCACAATAATAAACAATATGATTAAGATAGCTATATTTGTATACTTATGCAACTAAAAGATAACTCATAAGCTTTCTTTTACCCAATTCAGACTACACTTTACACGCGTCTAGTCTCTTGTATCAGGTAGGCAGAACCTATTGGAATCCCACACACAGTTCCTTCCTTTTGGTTTGGAATCTTCGCTAGCAATCGTTGGTGCACAAGCTATTTGTAATCCAAAAGTAAGGATATATAGTCAAAAAGGGTGAGAAAAAAAAGGTTACAATCACCCCCAATGTTACTGCATAATTGGGTATATGAATCTTCTTAGTGGTGCATATATAGGCCCCTGACACCTTATGTACTTGGGTTTAAATGCTTAGTCTCCTGGAAGGTGCACTAGGCCGCTGAGTGTACTGCGTACTATCTGAAGTATAGTTAGCACCGGCTAAAGTTACTTTCTTCCAAGCGAGAATCAGATTTTGGGCATGTGCCCTGCTCACCAAACAGCCTCTTTCTTCAGGAGCACTCCACCTCCGATTTCTGTCACCAGCCGCGCTTGTGGTTAGATGTGGGCGACACCAGTCTCTGCAGAGCATCGATGGGTTCTCTGGGAAGGCTCCTTTACTGAAGATGAAACGCTTCCACTCAGTCACTTCAGGCCCAGGCTTCAGGCCTAGTCCGCAGCATCAGCCCACAGCACTTGCTTCCTTCTAGGTGTTGTGTGAGGAGACAAGAAAAGAGCCTGGCTCCTCCCTTCCTTTATAAAGCCTCCCCCAGAAGGCTGCACGGTGAGGCAGTGCACTCTGGTATCACAACTGCAGTGTGGGTAATGTAGTCTTCAGTCTCCCAGAGATTGCAGAGCCTGCAGTATAACCTCAGCACCACTAGAGGGGGCCGAGTTCCTGAAAATGTCCAGCAGCAGTCTTTTACAACTTGTATAAGGGGAAACCTCGCTACATATCAATCTAGTGTGCACATTATGAGGATTTGAATAAAAAAAAAAAAAAAAAGTCCTTAATTAGTGTAGTTCCCTCCAGGAGTCAATGAAGTTGTGCTGAGCAAGTAGATTTTGAAAACATTGCACTTTAGCAGAAGGGGGTACTACCACAGGCAATCTGTCAGAACAATTATCAGGTTTAGGATTAAGCAATACATTGGAATCTCAGCAATGAAAAACCATCCCCATCTAATGGTGGTCAAGCAAACAAACATTATGGGATAGGAATTGCCTACATTTAGGAGCATATTAAGCATACTGTAATGTCAGAATCATGGAGCGTACTTCATAGTAAAAGATAACGTCCTTCTGCTATCTGTTTAATGCAGTGGAAATTAAGATTTACTATGAGTACTCCCCTTTGCTTGGTGCTAGCCGTGGACATTTAGAGGAAAAGCCACTGAAGTATTTGACAGAGGAGGCTATGGAAACATGAGGAGATTAGGCAAATTGTGAGAGTGTAGATAGTTTAATACCTTTACTAATTTTTGAGGAGTGTTAATGCATTTTACATTTAGTATGAGTAAATTAGGAGACATTAGGGGGAGCAACAAATGGCTTAGTAGAATTGCAAGGAGATGGTAAGCAGCCCAGTAGAAAGGGGTAGAGAAAAGGAAGGAGGGAGACACAGAGGGAAAAGAGAGAGAGAGGGGTCCAAAAGAGAGGGGCAACAACATTACTTGCAACGAGTAACTAAAGTGATCCATACATGAGACAGCAATCTCACAAGACTGGTGGGGGGGAGAAAGGTAGGGACTGTATAAAAAAAGAATACTAGAAATCATTAGGGTCCTATCAGTCTGAAGCGACCCTGAAGTAGTATAATGAAGACAATAAATACCTTGTCTTCCCAAGTAAGATAAAGTGCAAATAAAAAGGTTACACAGTAGGTTTGAGAAACTTACAGAAGACAATAAATTGGAAATTTGAAAAGGCAGACCTCGAAAAACAGACCATATTAATAGGATAAAATGGATAACCATAAAAAAGACACTGCATAGTCATATAACAATCTCAGAACACCAGAGATAATATTATATGAAGGCAAATTCAACATACCATGAAAGCTTCCCTGTAAAGGCATACACATCAACATCAGAACTGTATAAAATCTCAACTGGATAAGAATCTCGAAGGAAAAACACAAGGCTGTTCTCTATCATATACCAATAGATTGCTGGAAAATATAGGTAATTGTGTATATTAACAAACAGCCTGATGCACTGCTATGCACTAGTAAAGTGAAAATATTCAATAAAATTGAAATATACCTGTTTCTGAGTCACTATAGAATATATATATATGTGTCACATAAATAGCTAAAATAAGTACATCAATAGTGTAAAGTGTTAAAACTATTAATACATTGAGTGTAAGTCTCCGTTTCCACTACCGCGGCTACGAAGTCGTGCTACTTCTAGCGCGACTTCGTAGTGAAAGTAAACTGCGGCTTTCAGTGCGACTTGTCCCTCATTATAGAGGGAAGTCGCACTGAAGTCGGCTCAAAAGTAGTGCACAAACTACTTTTGAAGTCGCCGCAACTGAAGTCGCGGCAGTGAAAACGGGCCCGATTGAAACAAATGGCTTTTGACTTGCTGTGCGACTTGACATGTGTCAAGTTGCACAGCAAGTCACACTAGTGGAAACCGGCCCTAACACTGGACACTGGACATTATCAAAACACCAGTAGAAAGCTGTAGCTGTAGAAGAAGTTTTTCAGCTTTTTTTGTAGTAGCGTTTTTCAGCGGTTTTTAGCTTTTTTTTTTTAGCAAAACTATACTCCCACAAAAGCTTATGGCTCAAAAACACAGATAAATGCTGAATACCCAAGTGGTTTTTGGCATTTTTTCAGCATTTTTAAGCTTTTATCAGAGTGAGAGCATTTTACAGCTGAAAAACTCCTCTCAAAACACACTAGTTCTGGGTTTTTTTACAGCCAGAAAATGTCCCTGACAAAAACTACTGATACCAGCCTATATGTGCATGGACACATGCTGGGGAGTTTATTGGCTGCAGAAAAAAATGTCTAAAGCCAAAAACAGCAGCTGTAAAAACGTCCAGTGTGCATGAAGCCTAAGGCCCCGTTCACATTGCCGCGATCCGACTTGGGGGGGCGACCTCCGAGGTCGCGGTGCGAGCAGCGCGCCGCAACCTCGGAGCGGCCGCCACGGACTTCATAACATTGAAGTCTATGGCGGTCGCCTCCGGGTCGCCCCAAAGAAGCTCCGGACCCTTTTTCTAAGTCGGAGCGACTTGTGTCGCTCCTATTAGAACGGGTCCGCAGCTTCCCTATGGAAGGCGACCTACGGCGACCTGTGAGGCGACCAGGTCGCCTCACAGGTCGCCTTAGTGTGAACGGGGACTAAAAAACAAGAACAAAAACAAATAAAATCAATAGAAACTCTTCATCAACTCATTTCGTTAGTGCTCATAAAAGTCCCACAAATCTTGATATATTTGGGTGCTTCTATGTAAATGCACATGTGCCACCTCTGTGCTCATCAACCTCTTCATACATCAGTTTTTGTGCCTACTTAGCCAGTCGCAGACAAGAAGTGACATAGGAGGGCGTTCTGCCCTCGTTTTCTCTATTCTTTGTGGCGTTTTTAAGTCTGTTATATTGTACGTAATAATCTTCACCTTTTAAATACTGTAACGTGAGAGGCTCTGTATATGTTTTCTCCTAACATGCCTTATACATGAGCGTTCTAAATTCTTAAAGGGCCAGTACCCATTAACATCAGAAGTATTGTAAATGTTATCTGGAGGGCCCCTAGTGGACAGGAAACTGGGAAATCATCTGTAGAGCAACAAACTTGATGGATGATAACTAGGCGCGGTATCTGATGTATGAATGTAAGAGTTTGGTGAGCACAGAGGGGGCATGTGTGAATTTATATATAGGCACCCACATATATAAAGAGGTGTGTGACATTTATGAGCACTAAACAAACAATGACTTGATGAAAAGTTTACATTGGTTATTTTGTTTTTATTCTTGTTTTTTACATTCAGTGTTTTAATATTTGATCACTTTGCACTATTGATGGACTTATTTTAGCTTGGTATGTGACTCAGAAACAGGTATATTTCAATTTTATTGAATATTTTTACTTTACTAATGTATAGCAGTGCAGCACTCTGTTAATATATTGTCTGATATTGTGGGAACACAAGTTTGTTTGCAGCAGCTTAACACTTATTCGATTTTTTTATTTTTTATTTATATATTGATTGAAGCAAACGTACTCACTGGTAGCGCAAGAGTTCACATTTATTTAATAGGTGATTGTGTGGTACAGGTGGATGAGCGAAGCACCCACTGGAGGGCAGCAGAGGACAATACTTAATTGTCAGTGAAACTGGGATATAAGATTCATAAAGGACTAATTCCAAATATTAAAATATTCAGGTATCTTATCAAATGAAAAAGTACAGTATCTCACAAAAGTGAGTACACCCCTCACATTTTTGTAAATATTTTATCATATCTTTTCATGTGACAACACTGAAGAAATGACATTTTGCTACAATGTAAAGTAGTTAGTGCACAGCTTGTATAACAGTGTAAATTTGCTTTCCCCTCAAAATAACTCAACACAGCCATTAATGTCTAAACCGCTGGCAACAAAAGTGAGTACACCCCTAAGTGAAAATGTCCAAATTGGGCCCAAAGTGTCAATATTTTGTGTGGCCACTATTATTTTCTAGCACTGCCTTAACCCTCTTGGGCATGGAGTTCACCAGGACTTCACAGGTTGCCACTGGAGTTCTCTTACACTCCTCCATGATGACATCACGGAGCTGGTGGATGTTAGAGACTTTGCACTCCTACACCTTCTGTTAGAGGATGCCCCACAGATGCTCAATATGGTTTAGGTCTGGAGACATGCTTGGCCAGTCCATTACATTTACCCTCAGATTTATTAGCTCAGTTTAGAATCACCTATATAGAGGAAAAAAGAAGAAGAAGTGCTTGGCGCTGCCAATATATGCGTTAGAAGTGTGGAAGGTAGAAACTAGTATAAATAACACAGATATCACAAATATTGCAAATATTATGCACGATTGAAAAAAGTGGTGGATGTTAGATAAATAAGTGAGGTATTAAATATTCAAGAGGTAAAAACAGGAATAAAGTGTAAAAGCATAAAACCTAAAAACCAATATTTAAATGTATGCAGAAATATAAATAGGTATGCAAAAAATGAATAAATAGAAAATGACGTATATATCCACAATATACTCCAGTAAAAAATATATAAAGTGCCCTTCAAGTGAGGGTGAAGTGGTGATGTTGAAACAATAAATAAATATATGAATTCAGAAATGGTATTATAGTGCAGTGAGTATTTGGTGATATGTAACACAGGTGTATAAGTGATGATTAAAAGGTATAGTAGAAGAAATTAGTAAATATAAATTAATTTACAGTGACTTGGGTGACCAAAAAGTGACGTGTGCAAAAAAGAAACCTCAGTCCCAAACCAGGGAAGAGAGAGTGCACTCTCTCTTCCCTGGTTTGGGACTGAGGTTTCTTTTTTGCACACGTCACTTTTTGGTCACCCAAGTCACTGTAAATTAATTTATATTTACTAATTTCTTCTACTATACCTTTTTATCATCACTTATACACCTGTGTTACATATCACCAAATACTCACTGCACTATAATACCATTTCTGAATTCATATATTTATTTATTGTTTCAACATCACCACTTCACCCTCACTTGAAGGGCACTATATATATTTTTTACTGGAGTATATTGTGGATATATACGTCATTTTCTATTTATTCATTTTTTGCATACCTATTTATATTTCTGCATACATTTAAATATTGGTTTTTAGGTTTTATGCTTTTACACTTTATTCCTGTTTTTACCTCTTGAATATTTAATACCTCACTTATTTATCTAACATCCACCACTTTTTTCAATCGTGCATAATATTTGCAATATTTGTGATATCTGTGTTATTTATACTAGTTTCTACCTTCCACACTTCTAACGCATATATTGGCAGCGCCAAGCACTTCTTCTTTTTTCCTCTACATATCTAATATAATCTCTAGTAGATTATATTCTGAAGTGGGCTGCAGCCAATCGTTTTTTTCTACCCCCTCCCTTCGATATTATCCTAAGCGCGGATTCCTTTCCACTCTTGATCACCTATAGCAGTCCCTGTTCCTGTAAGCCAAAAAAGCCTAGCCTACTGGTACATGGCTGTGCCCAGGAATGCCATGTTCACTTGACAAGAAGTACAGGAGGATGAAGAAAGGAAAAACAAAAGAGTTTCTGCGGTTCAAGGAGTGCAGTTGCCTGCAGGAGATGGCTGGGACTCCTATCTCACAGGAACGTCGTCAGTCAGACGTGCAGAAGGGTCAGTTTAGGCAGCAGGCAGAGACATGGGGCTCCATTCACAAAGCAGTATCTTACTGCATTGCAGTTCTTAACAACAGTAACTGTCATGGTTGTTATCAGGGTTTGACACTGACAGCTGAATGTAAAAGCAAAATGCCCAAAAGCACCCCCCAATGTTGAGGGCATGTGGCTTGATATGGCTCAGGAGGGGGGTCCTGCGATCCTGAATCATTGAAAATCGTGGGATGCATGGGCAATTGCCATGACTTGCAATGGCACCCCGCGCTTGGGGTGCCATTGCAAGTCACAGGAATTGCAGGGCATTCCGCGATTTGCAATGATTTGGGATTGCGGGCAGAATCAATACAGTATGTGAATGGAGCCTAAGAGTTCTAATTTTATTACTCATCCTCCAATGGGGGTGATATTTCTCAATTCCCCAAAATACGAGGGAGGAGGGATCTTTATTGTGATGAGTTGCATAGCGCTTAGAAACACTATGCTTGGGGTAACCAATATTTGTTCCCTAAAACTTTTCCACATAGGTCCTTTTGTTCTTCCAACATTTTGGATCTGGCATTGACATCGCAGGGCATAGACTACTCCTTCTGTTCTACAATTTATGCAATCTTTAATTTGGTATTCATTTCCTGTCGTAGTAGCTTTAAGTGTCTCTTTTTATATTTTATTCTTAGTTTTGGTACATGCATAACACTGCTTACATTGGAAAAACCCTTTGCCTGCAAAACAAAAGTAAAATTCATTTTTTGGGCGGATCCACTATATTCTTAGCTAATTTGTCACTTTGTGTGGGGACTCTTCTGTATACGAATTTTGGATGTGTAGGTAACACTTGCTTTAGATGTTTATCTGCTCTCAGGATGGGCCAATGCTTTCTGAATATTTTTTTCTATTTTCTTATGTTGTACTCCATAATTAGGAATATTTGGCATGTTATCTTGATATGTGTCAAGTCTCACTTTATCCATTATTAGGTCTCATCTACGGATGGGCTTGATGTTCGAATTGAATGTAAGTTCGACTCGAACATCAGCTGTTTGTGTGTTTGCTGAACACACAAACAAATGGGGCGCTCGGCGGGAAGTTCGCCCGCCGATGAGCGCCCCATAATGCACTGCGCTGGTGCAGTGAATAAATTACTGATGATTGGCCAAAGCGTGCACATGACCTGTATGCTTTGGCCAATAACAGCACAGTGCCCTGTCAGAGCCACACTATATAAGGTTGCTGCTTACACAGCAGCCGTGTATAGTGTATTAATAGAGGTTAGGCAGGTAGTTAGTGGATAGTGAGTTGAGTTAGTTTAGTGCAGTCAGTGTAGTGAACAGGCATACCCCACTTCTATAATGTATAGCTATGTTGTACTCCTGGGTCCCCTCTCAGTGCTTCCCACGTTTTGTGCCTCTGTCACTTATAGTTCGTGAGCAGTGCCATGCCAAGCTGACTGAGATTTCCCATAGACGCCAATGTTAAAGATAGGGAGCAGTGCCATGTCAAGCTAACCGATATTTCCCATAGACACCAATGAGCACTGAAATCTGAAAATTGGTCTAGGCAGGAAGGGGGTGAATGTGCCCTGTATTTAAGTGGTTAAGAGGACCACTATGACAGAATTAAAAAAAATATGGCATAGGGCTCCCCCCAAAATCCATACCAGGTCATTTGGGTCTGGTACAGATTTAAAGGGGAACTCCACGCCAAAATTGAAAAAAAAAAAAAACGGCGTGGGCCCCCCCCCCAAGATGCATGCCAGACCCTTATCCGAGCAAGCAACCTGGCTGGCCAGGATAGGGGGGGGGACAAGTGAGCCCCCCTCCTGATCCATACCAGGCCGCTTGCCCTCAACATGGGGAGGGTGCTTTGGGGTGCCCCCCAAAGCACCTTGTCCCCATGTTGATGGGGACAAGGGCCTCTTCTGGAGAACCCTGGGCTGTGGTTGTCGAGGTCTGCGGGTGGAGGGCTAATTGGAATCTGGAAGCCCCCTTTAACAAGTGGGCCCCCATATCCTGCCCCCCCCCCCCACCAAAAAAGTGTGAAAAAAAAATTAAGACAAAAGCCAGTTTTTTGACAAGTCCTTTATTAAAAAATAAAAAAATAGTGTTCACCCCCCCCCCCGATGTAAATCCATCGTCAATCACGTTGCCCGCCACACCCGAAAAATAGAGAAAAAAAAATGCTCCCGCTTCTACACACTCCTCCCGCATAATGACCTGTTTGAGCTGTGACAGCTCCTTTCATTTTTTTATCTGTATTTCCGGGAGCCGACAATACATTACAGCCACGAGCAAGTTTGAAAGACATTTTTTTCTTTAGAAATGTCAGTATTGCTGCAACAGGCTACATACATCACACAAATGCGCCACTTTACAGGCACATTAAGGGAACCCCCAGGCATGATATTTAAAGGAATTTTTTATTTTTATTGTTTCACTTTAAGCATAATTAAAATCACTGCTCCTGTAAAAAGGATTGTTCGAGATGTTCGGGGGGGGGGGGGGGGGAATGTTCAGCCCATCACTAGTCTCATCTATCCATTTGGTCTATTTGAATTTTTTTTGGGGGAGCGCAAACAAACCCCTCCAGGTCCGCACTCACATACATCGCAGCGATCGCACAGACAATACAATCTATAGCTGCCCCCTCTGCATTACCCTGCCCAGCATTTTCCCCCCACAGTATCGTCTCCACGGGACGAGGAGCCAGAAACTGGAAGTGACACAATGACGAATATTGATTCACTAAAATCAGAAGTGGGAGGGTTTGGGTGCAGAGCACAGATTACTTTGATTTTAGGACAACCTAGAGCCTCAGCCTGGAATCACATGCTTGCATCACATTTACGAACCTAATAGACACCCATTATTCCGGCGACCCACACAGTGCACACACTTTAAGTTTCACATATGACTGATTTATTTAAAAATAATATGACCAACAGTTTTCAACATGTTAAAGTAGGTTTCTTCTTTGGCAAACTAACTTTGGGAACTTTGGAGGGGGGGGTGCCCCTGTACCCATTATGGACCGGCCGCCACTGTCACTGACTGTCCTACCACTACATACTGCTCACTGACACTGACTGCTCTGCCATTACGTACTGCTCGGTGACTGCTCTGCCATATATACTGTTAAGTAACTGCCCTGCAATTACATTCTGCTAATTATCCTGCCACTGCACACTGTTCACTTACTGCCATTGCCAGCCTGCTCTGCACTACCCCTAGATACTGTGCATGGCCATATGTCTTTAGTGCCACATAGAACTCACTGCATGCTGGGTACTGCCCTGCACCTTCTTACTACAAAGTATCACATACTCTGCACTTCTGCATTGGCATTTCTTACTGCTATCTGCCCCACACTGCACACTGCCCTTTATGTACGTACTGATCTATGCTGACACTGTATACTTCAGCCGCACATTTTACACACTAGTACTGAAAGTCACACTGAATGAGGGAGGGGGGCCCTGTCAAGTAGGCTGGATGGATCCCCATCATTTCTAATGGGGACTCTGGGTACACTTACAACCAGTAAACAGGGGGTACCCTTACCACCAATGTACAGGAGATACAATGAACACCATTGTACAGGGGGCACACTGACCACCACAGTACAGAGGGAAGACTGATCACTAGTGTACAGGAGGAACATTGACCATTATACAGGGGGTGTACTGAAAATGTTGTACTCAGTACTGAACCCCACACATTATGCGCTGTATAGTGCTGACTGCTTTACTCTTTACGCTCTGTTGCATGTTTCACAATGAAGGGGGCATACTGACTGCTATGCTCCTGGAGGATAATTATTATATGATGTTGGGGATTACCTTTAATGTAGTTCTGGGGGTTAATAATGCAAAATTCCTGGGGGTTTATTACTGTGCAATGCTGGGGTTTTATTATTAGGCCATGCTGGGAATTAAAGTGGCTGTAAAGGCTCAACTTTCTGTGTGCAGCAGCAACCCCAGCCCACCTAAAACGTACTTGAGCCCCATCTCAACACAGCAGGGAGTCTCTCCCTCCTCACTGGCTGAGACAGCAGTGGTACCCATTGGCTCCCACTACTGTCAATCACAGCCAGTGAGTCAATGAGGATAGGGAGGGGACAGGGTCAAGCCGCGGCTCTGTGTGTAAATGGACATGCAGAGAAGCAGTTTGGGAGTATGCCTGCTAGTGTGTCCCCGCTGCAAGCTGCTTGCTCTAGGGGCACTCGGTAGGTGGGAGAGGCCTCGAGCCCCGGCAGGGGAACCGAGAAGAGGAGCATCAGAGCTGCTCTGTGCAAAACCAGTGCACAGGGCAAGTAAATATAATATAATATATTTGTTTTTTTTTTTACAAAAACAACAACTCTTTAATAAAAGGACCCAGCCGTTTTCTGACATTTGTTGTTTACAAGTTACAATCAGTATTTTTTGCTGGACAATTACTTAGAACCCCTTTTCAAACACAATTTTTTGGGAAGAATTACACTTTAATGAATAAAAAAAGCCAAAACATAATGTATACCACAATTGTTTTGTATAATATGAAAGATGATGTTACCCAGAGTAAATAGATATCAAACATGTCAAAACTGTGCGCGCTCATGGAATGGCGCCAAACGATGGTACCCTAAAAATCTCCATAGCCACACTTTAAACATTTCTACAGGTTACCAGTTTAGAATTACAGGGGAGGTCTTAGTGCTAGAATTATTGCTCTTGCTCACTAATTAATGCTATTGTTCACTGGTCACTGCAATATCTGTCATAGAGAAGTTTGACAACTTTTCCGATCTAACAAGCAACTGGAAAAAGTCTTTATCACTCCCATTAGATTCCTCTCCCTCCTGCAGTATCTCATATTAATGTGGATACAAGGGTCAAATATTTAGGGGTGATTATTTCTATTCAACATAAGGTATATGTCTTCCATAACTTGTTACCACTAATTCAGAAATTTAGATCTCAGAGTAAAATAAGCTGTAAGCTACCAATCTCTGTAGCAGGCCATGCCAATCTTTTAAAAATGATCCGAATGCCACAATTAATGTATTATTTTTATACTTCACCCTGTTAGATTCCACAGAAATATTTTAAGAAAGTTGGTACGATTTTTGGTTATCTGATATGGGCGACTAGACCTGCTAGAATTAAATATGAATATTTACAATTTCCAAATGATCAAGGGGGGCTATCGGTATCAAATCCCTGGCTATATTTTTTGGCGGCCCAATTTCAACATCTCACTGGTTGGGAAAAAGGGGGTTTTCACATATCTTCTTATAAAATACTTAATTCTTTATTTCATAATGGAAGCTCCTTACGGGTTCTGAACTCTTATATTCCCCCCTTAATCAATATACCTATCCCACACTCCACCTGATTTACAAGGTCTAGCAATGCATCACAAAAAAAAAAAAAAAATGCTGGGCGTTACAGGTACACCAGATTTACACCTTTATGGCCAAATTTCCTGAAATTTCCAGATTGGAAGGGTTTTCCAGGTGGAAATGTGCTGGGATTGTATTTCTGATGCAGTTGTACACCGACGGAGTGCTGAAAACATATCAGCAGCTTTGTATGGACTACAGTCTGGAGCAAAAGTGGTTCTTCTAGTTCCTACAATTAAGACATGCTCTGAAATCCCATGGTTTGGCCCAGAATACTGCTTTTTTCTCAACCCCCATTTTGGACAGCGTAGTTCAAGTGAATAACACAAAGGGCCTTATTGCCAAAGTCTATATGCGATTGTTATCTAACTCGCTTCCTAGTTTTCCTATCCCATGTAGGCTGAAATGGGAGATGGATGTTGATGTGGCTCTAGGAGACATATGGGACCAAATAATGTAGAATATCCAACTGGTCTCACTGTCTCCAACTCAAAGAGTCACTCAACTGTTTATCCTGCAGATAGCCAGGAAGGAAAATCCTGAATGTACAAGATGTGCTTAATCTCCCGACTCTTTTAGTAATTTTTGTTGGAGATGTCCAAAACGACAATGTTACTGGCAGGATGTGATAGATGTAATCAACACTGTTTACAATACGGCATTGACTCCAGATCCCGTTCTATGTCTCCTAGGGTATATAAACCCCAACAATTTGGAACACAATCAGGTAGTGGCCATTATTAGATAATTTTTCATAGCTCGTAAGCTAATCGCTTCCTGCTGGGTCTCTCCCAACCCTCCAACCCTGGGGGACTGGATTCAGGTAATGGAGAAAAATGTAATGTTTGAAAAAAATATACTTATGCTTAATGAAATGCATCCTGGAAGTTTGGATATGGAATATTGGCAAAAATGGATAGATGCCTCATGCTCTAGTTTAGGCTTAAAATAAAGAGAGATAGTGCTTGAAGAGCAGGATTGCCTTTTCTGTTCAACTTTCTAATACAGTGTATCAGCTGCACTGGAACACTTTTGGAATTTTTGGAATGTTGATTAATAATGAATTAAATGTGTTGCAAATGTTAGCATCTTATTGGCCTTATTGAATAAGTAAGGGAAGGAGAAAAGTTGGGAGATAGGAGAGGGAAGAAAAAGATGAAAAGGTAGTTTTGGTATGTTTTTTTTAATTATTACTATTATTACTATTATTATTTCTTTGTTGGTTTTGTTCTTTTTGTATATGTGTAAAATGGAAAAGAAACAATGTTCAAAAACAACATCTGAATTCAAAAAATAATTATTGTTCTTGCTCATACTTTTGTGGCAATACCTCACATGTTTGGTGCAAACACTGTTTACATATGTGGGCATGGCCTACATATGCAATCACTACTGGGGGCGCTATCATTTTTTTTATTAATTTATTTATTTTTTAATTATTTAATTAATTAATTAATTAATTTATTTATTAAGAATGTTAGCACTGTCCATTTAAAAAACATTTTACATTTTTTGATCACGCAAGGCATGTAAACATCCCTTGCAATAACAATACAGCATGACAGGTCCTCTTTATGGAGAGATCTCTCCTCTACCCTTAAAAGCAAAAGATTAAAAAAACTATATATTTTTTATTTTTTCTCTAAGAAAAACAAAACAAAACCTGTTTACATGGCCAGAGAATTGGAAGTGACGTAGACATCGCTCTGATTCTCCAAGAGCATAGAGATGAGTGGTTGCCATCTTGTCATCGCTTATCTTTATGGAAAAACCCTGCTGACGCCGGATGGTTCCTGGGCTCACCAATCGGTAATGTTAGCCTCTCCCACAGCTTCCTAAAGTGATTTTGTGGAGAACCTGCAACTGGGGTCACTTTTATCGGAAAGTTGGCCACCTGAGGGAAAAGAAAATATTGGGGTTATGGTATCTATGCAGCCATAATCTATAATCCATGAAAGTTATAATATTATATAACATCAAAGTAATGACGTATATGCCCATGGGCAGTTAGGCAGTCGGCAAGTAGTTAATTGTTGTTCTTTGCTAAGGGGTTAATTACTGTGCAATTTTAGAGGTTAATTATAGTGCAGTGCTGGAGTTTAATATTGTGTCATACTGGTGGTTAATTATTGTTCTGTGCTAGGGGTTAACCATTGTGCTGTGCTGGGGGCTTATTATTGTGCCAGGCAGGGGGTTATTTATGGTGCTTTGATATGGGTTTGTTATTGTGCCATCCTGTGTATTTATTTTTGTTCCATGCCAGGATTTAATTATTATGCAATACTGGGGGTTATCATTGCTGGTCCTTACACTTGCTGTGGGTTATTGCTGGTCCTGACTCTTGCTAGGGGCTATCATTGCTGGTCCTAATTGGACTTATTTTATTCCAACAGTCTTTTTTGTGTCCCCCAAAGCTTTATTTGGTCTAGACAAAGGGAAAAGGTAACATGCTACAGTCTGTGTAGAAACATCCATTTTTGGACATACCCACCAATGACCAAGCCCACTTTATGGCCATACCCACAGAATTAATGTAACTACTCTAGGACAGGAACTGTGTTATTTTAACATTACCAGATGACCACAGTTGTATAAAGTACTCGAAACCCATACTTGAGTAAAAGTACAAGTGCTTGATCAAAAAGTGACTTGAGTAGAAGTATTAAAGTATTCAACATTTTTTGTACTTAAGTATTGCAAGTAGTTTTTAAAAAATGTTGCTACTCAAGTACTGAAAGTAAAAGTACCAGTAGTTTTGAAAAAAAAATTGCTACTCAAGTACTGAAAGTAAAAGTACAAGTACTGTGTTATGTAGTTATTAAAGAAAGAAGTCAAAAGTTTGAACATCATATTGTTTTTTATTATTTCAAATGCAGCTTTTATTTATACATACAGTAGCATTTATTTTCGTATGCGCTGATAATACACATGTTTTGAGCTTCATGAAACCTGCCATCTACTGTTCTGGCAGTGGTAATTTTTATAATTGTAACGAGTAACTATGCAGCACAAAAAAAAATATCGGAGTAGAAGTATTGAAATCATTGAAAAGATGTAGTGAAGTAAAAGTGGAAGTAGGAGAAAAAAATTCTACTCCAGGAAAGTACAGATACCGTCTTTCGGTACTTAAGTACAGTAGTGAAGTAGTTCTACTTAGTTACTATACATCTCTGCAGATGACTATAAAGGAAAGAAAGCCTGAAAAAAGAACACCAAGGCAGCCACCCTATCTACGGTCTGGTAAACTGCAATATATTATTACATTTTTTTTTTTGGAGGGGGGCATAAATACACTTTAATCAGTGCTGTCTTCAGTCACAATTCCTGCAGTCATGTAGTCACAAGAGTAGGTGCATGTGCAGGGGGATTTAATATGATATTACACCTCTACAATGAAGATCATGTTCTGGTATCTCCATCTATGGGGAGAGCAATTCAAAAGCATGCATATGCTCTTCTACAGCCTGCAACAGAAACTAGCCAAGATCACATTTACGATGTTCTAGTTGTCTGTTTACTGACCCTGTTCCTTCAATGCTTACATTTAATAGCCTGGAACAAGAACAAGTAAGTATGCTGATAGAAACTTTAAATTTTGACCATTAGGTTAGCAACAACAGCCATTGGATTTCACTGAAGAGAGGTTTAATTTAAGAAATTACATTTTTATTATAGTACATTATTATTAATAGTAATAGAAATATGAAAGATTTAGTTTTCCATACAAAATAATGAGCTGTACTTTCCATATTGCTCAGTGGGCAAAAATACAAATAAATTGATATCATGAGCATCACCCATATTAAAGTAGAAAAACATACGAACAGTAATTATTTTAGTTTTGCTGAGTTATACATTTTACGTGTTATCTTATAGGGAGTGAGGCACATTGGTTTCTAGTCTCTTGCTTTTTCATTACTTTGGATTTCTTCCAATAAACTAAGTTATGAATTGTGAGGTGCCAAGTGCTTACAAGATCAGTGACCTGAAAATAAAACTTGGATATACTGAAAGAAAACCTATGATATACAGAGAATATACGCAGGCTGCTAAAGTCGAACTCTCTTTTTAAAAATCTAGTTTCCTGGCTCTTATTCTAACCTAAAAGGCGGCAATGCTGTTTAGTCACCCATTCAGAAAAATATGTAAGTCAGAAGTTTAGATTTTCCTGTGACTTTACTAGTAGATACATTAAAATAAAAACGATATAGGTATATAAAAACATCATACAACTATAACACCATTTAACTAGATAAAATTGCAGCATGCAAAAGATCGATATATAAATATGTATACTGTACATAAGAACTACAGTTCTTAAAGTGAGACTCTCTTTTTGTATGCTCTTTCTGGGTTACAAAAATCACTGAGTATGACTAGACATTAAAGTGATTGTAAAGTCTCGTTTTTTTTGTTGGTGTTGCACAAAGCAGCCAGGATCCTCCTCTTCTTGGGTTCCTCTTTGGCTCTCCTGGCCCCTCCCTCCCTTTGAGTGCCCCCACAGCAAGCAGCTTGCTATGGGGGCACCAGAGCTGAGTCAAAGCTCTGTGTATCCATTCAGACATGGAGGTGCGGTTCGACCCTGCCCCCTCTCTCTCCTCATTGGCTAACGGACTGACAGCAGCGGGAGCCAATGAGGAGGGGAGTACGGGATGGCTGAGACAGTTGTGCACATCGCTGGATCGAGAGGGGGTTCAGGTAAGCATTTTGAAGGACGCGGCTGCACACATAAGGCTTTTTATCTTAATGTATAGAATGCAATAAGATAAAAAAACCTTCTGACCTTAAAACTACTTTAAGCATAGAGGTAAACTTACACCATACTTGTACGGTACATTGTCTTGTATACATTGTTTTGTGTGTCATTTGTATATATCATGAAACCCACCATACTTGTACTGCAAATTATCTTGTAAATATTTTTTATAATGTTTGGTGTGTTATTTGTAAATATTATGTATCCGTACCAATAGGAGCCTGTTCACACTGTGTGCCGTGACATGTGTTTTTCTTCATTGGATAAGCTCTTTTGTTCATTGGATAAGCTCACCACTGCAGTGCAAAGACGTAACACTTTAAATAAATAAAAAAAAAACAAAAAAAAAAAACAGTGTGATGTACCGAAAAGCACATATCTTCTGGAGTTCACACTTATAGCTGCTCACATGTTCCATTTTACCATGCAGTCTGGTGCGAACCAGGAAAAATATATACAACTACTAATTTTCTCCAGGAATACCTCAAATCTACACGTGTTTATGTAAATATTCCTATAGTGATTCGAATATGTTTACATATAAACACTCGAGTGTGTCAAGGAAAAAAGTTGTATTCATGTTTTATTCTATATTTTTATATTTGTATATTTTTAAAATAATTTTGCATCCTGAAAGTTTGCTTCTTTATCAGGTCATGTTAGCTAGTAAAGGGCATTACCCAAATTCCAAATTATCCTTTAAATTTAAGCTGAAATGTTCCCTTTTTAAGAGCAACAGGTTTACTGCAAAGCAAGTATCATAATTAGTGATGGGGAAATCTACCCTAGTTTGATTTGTCAAGAGTTTGGTGAATCCTGTTCAAAGTTTGGTGAACCCAACTTAGAGACAAATCCTGCTGAAGTCTATTGGAGGGGTGCAAAATCCGAAATTCTAGCCATTTTTAGAGCCAACAGGCAAACTATTGCCAAAAAAGGCTTGGGGCACTGGGTACTGCCATGGGGGACATGAACTGATTGATAAATACTTTATATATTGCACAGAAAGAAGAGGGTCCTTTCATGCAGCCTCAATTTTAAAAATAGACACATCATTTGCTTGTGGGATGATCTAATACTGTAATTGGTGTTTCATAGTACAATTTCCACAGACAGTCTCAATAACAGCATTGCACAATTCTACAAAAAGATTAGTGCTGCTCAGCACCCTACTCCTGCGCTCAGAACCTGGTCCTCAGGCTGCCTCAATCTTGGAAATTGTACTCATACTTGGCATCCACTATGGCTAGGCTTTGCTGCCCTCTACGACTGGGGCGGTCGACCAAACACTGTAAATACAAAACAAAGAAAGGGCGCACCAGCCTAGCGCATTATGCTCAGCAAGTTTATTGATAATAAAAGGATAAAAATCAGCTACTCACAAACATGCGTGAAAGTCAAGCATTTCAATTCCATAAAGCAGCATCTTTACAGGAGTCCAATATCTCATGGAAGCGGAGGGCTGACGCGTTTCGAGGCCGTGCCTCTTCCTCAGAGCCTGGAGGCCATGACTAAGTCCATGGCTTAAATATGGTAGACTAGGCCTCCATCCCACATCTCTGAGGGTCATGTGGAGGCCTAATCTACCATATTTAAGCCATGGACTTAGTCATGGCCTCCAGGCTCTGAGGAAGAGGCACGGGCTCGAAACGCGTCAGCCCTCTGCTTCCATGATATATTGGACTCCTGTAAAGATGCTGCTTTATGGAATTGAAATGCTTGACTTTCACGCATGTTTGTGAGTAGCTGATTTTTATCCTTTTATTATCAATAAACTTGCTGAGGATAATGCGCTAGGCTGGTGCTCCCTTTCTTTGTTTTGTACAATTCTACAGCTGAGTTGGCTTACAGTAGCAGCGTCTCAATCTGATTCATTTCACTTTGAGAAAAAATCCTTTTTTTTTTTGGTAGCTTTAGCAGCACACATGCCTATTCATCAAATTGTAATAGGTTTGCTATAACTGGTAGGTAGAAATTGGCCAGTGGTTCACTGTGGCTGTCCCTATTTTCAGTAATACAAAACTGTCCTGGCCAATTTATATCAAGCTCCTATTAGGAATTAAGAAATGGCAGATGATACAGCAGTGTAAAATTGGCCAGAAGCAGGACATTTTTAATGAGGGAAAATTGGCCAAAATGTACTTTAAAAAAAGAATACAGGCAGCATTGTAAAATTAGCTGTGTTTGTCTGACTTTTAATAAATCTAATGGGATAAGGGGATGCAGTAATTGTAAGTGATATAATGTGAGGTGGATTACATGCGAACTGTTCTTGCACTTCAAAAACAGTAAATGCTCCACTTTGAGAACCCCAAACTTAAAATAAAAAAGGAAAGAAAATCAGAAAATCCAAATACACCTCCCTGAAACAGAAGCCTATTTTTTTTTTTTTTAAGCCTTGCAGCAAACAATAAATAAATGCATAAATAAATAAATTCATACATAAATACATAGTGTAACAGATAAACCTAAAATAAATTAGTTATTAATATACAATACAAACCAGTATACCCCCCAAATAAACCACAGAATAACATGAAAGACAAAAAAGTCTTCCAAAAAAGAAATAAAAAGGCAGCAACGGGTTGATTGCTAAAAGACCTATCAATAAAAATAAAAATACAGTTTCCTATGCACCCTAATCTCTCCTTTGTCATCTTTCGCTATGCTTTCTCTGCAACAGCTTCCAATTTATTGACATTATGGCTTCTCCATGCCCCCCCTTCTTCTGTAATGAGTGGGCAGCCTTAACCAAAATCACCATTATTGGCCCATCTAAACCTGCTGGTCATAGTTCAAATGTCATGCACTGCATTATGGCTTGAAAATGTTCTCCTGGGTGAACCTGCACTTTGTGTAAAGTTGTAAAGTCTCGCTTTTTTCCTTTAAAAATAATAAACATGTTATACTTAACTGCTCTGTTGCAGTGGATTCGCACAGAGCAGCCTGGATCCTCTTCTTCCCAGGTCACTCTTCTGTGATCCTGCCCCTCCCTCCTGTTCAGTGCTGCTTGCTGTGGGGGGCACCCGAGCCGAGTCACAGCTCCCTGTGTCTATTCAGACGGAGAGCCCTGACCGGGCCCCACCCTCTTTCTCCCCTGATTGGCTAGCTGACTTTGATTGAGTCAGTGATACTGCTGCTGTGTCTCTGCCAATCAGGAAGGAGAATCTCAGTCGGCTGAGACACTAGTGGACATCTCTAGACAGAGTGGGACCTCAGGTAAGTATTTGGGGGGCCGAGGGGGGCTGCTGCACACAGAAGGATTTTTATCTTCATGCATAGAATGCATGAAGATAAAAAAAAAAAAACCTTCTGATTTTACAACTACTTTAAGCATAGAGGTATACTTACACCATACTTGTACAATACATTGTCTTGTAAACATTAATGACATAAACCCCCAGCATTCACCTCAAACCCCTAATCATAACAGGATTCAACACAGCTTCCCTGACTTCCATGCCACTTGGTACTTCTTGTTATGAAATAATATTTCCCTTGTCTTCCCTTAATGCAGCTCAGAGTTTAAACAGACAGTAGTCAGGCTACACACTGTCTCGCTGGCAGAATCCTGTGCATATTTTACCTTTCAGGGAGTAGAAATTAATGAAGCACAGGAAACACAAATACATACTGTATGGGCAAAGTATTGGTTTGATTAATAAAGAAAGGATACATTGTATATTACCTGCATTTTATCATTAATACTCTAGGTGACAGTAGCACTGCATACTGAAAACAAGAATTTGATTCTGTACACTATCAAGTCTATGGCTGAAGTGAAAATCAACTTTCTCTTCTACTCCAAAGCTAAAGTGGGTAAGTAACACATAGGATAATTCATTTTGTATGTTAACAGTACTATTTTTAGCAGTTGTTAATTCTCTTGATTAAGACACAGAGTTCAGCATTTGAGCATAACAGGATCATGGGAGAGGTTTAATCTGAACATTATGAAAACAAGTATACAATATAGTCAGAGAATATATGACCATTTGAAACAAAAAATAACTTTCAACAACCATTTCACTATCTAGATTAAATAAAGGGATATCTGAAAGGTCTGATTTTGAAATATTTACTATTTCTAGGGCCTCAAAACTATCTCAGTTTGCAGTCTATATGTGCTGCAAGGAAAGTCTGGAGCCTTTATACACAACTCAGGATTTGACTTTTGATGCAAGAGCATTTTGATGCCAGCTAATTGCTTTGTAAGGTAATAGCTGAAGAAGCAAGATGTCACTTCATATTGTAGGAATGTTGAGCTAAGCTTAAAATCATGTAGATATGTGAAAAGTCAGCATTACATTTCAAGTAAAGAGCATTAGATGCTAAATAATATAAATGCAGATTCCACATATTGCTTTTATCCAGCTTTGTGTAATTCTTAGGCCAAGACAGGCCCAATCCAAAGGTTTCAGTTGTCATACATTACCTGAAGCATACGGGTGTCTATGGGAGCTAGTGTAGACTGTCTGTGTTATTAAACATCATTGCTGAACATTGACAATAATTGCTTCCGTGAACTGATCATGAATGAGTTTCTACTACCAAGGCAAGCAACTTTCCACAGGATAGGCCTACCCAGCTGCCTTGGATCACCGTAAGAGGAACGGGCTCAGGAGACCATAATGGGAAGCCAGTTAAACTGGAGCATTTGACAGGCTGGGTTTATTCATGCTTCTGGTGAGTGCATAGTGGTGGAGGATTCTAGCACACTGTGGATGCACTTTGGGTCATACGGAGGAGCACTTCTTTATTGGATGTCTTCACTTGATGTCTTCAGAGTAACTTGGGGGATAATTCTTCTCAGTAGGAGACTGATTTGTGGAAACTTTAGTTATTTTGAATGAAATTACACTTTTTTATTTTTATTTATTTATTTATTTAATCTCAATGATTTTTATTGTTTTCAAAGATAAACATACAGGAAAAGGGAGTAAACACCCAGTTGTGACTGCATGCACATCATCAATAACATATATGTCGTTGCATATAGGTAATATATGAACATTTGAAGCAAGTTGAGGTTAGTAGTAATAGTGTCAGTAGAATACTATTGTGTATTTGCACATCTTTCCGACCAGATTTTCAAAGAGTTATCAATAGATTGACAGGTTAAAGAGTTAAAAGACAATAAGCGGTGTAGTTTCTTTGAACCAATACCTTTACCTCTGAAACATTCACAGTTTTATCACTCTTCCAGTTTCGGAGGATTAAAGTATGAGCGGCCAGCTCACACCTCTCCTGTACATCTCCCCGAGGCCCACCATTGGGTCTCCTCCCTAAGCCGACAACTATCCCTCTCTGCTCCTGGGCTTCCTTTGCCCGGTGGACGGGCGTACCCATTACCACCGCCTTGCTCCATTTGGGAATGTGTTCCCACCTTAGGGATCCCCGTAATCCTGCAAACCTTACGCGCTCCCTCTGCCGCTGGGATCTCATCTCATCTCAACTCCTCAGACCACAGGTCCTGCCTTTACCCAGGGTACCTTTCTGTATCAGTTTTACCCACTTGTACAATACAATCCTCACTGGCCTTTCTGAATAGTTGTTTACTATGTCTTCCCACTACTCAGAGACTGGTTGCTTTTGATCCTGTGTAGGCTGGGTTAGTTGTCATGTGTTATGTTGATTTAATTGCCTTGTTTATACATTTATGCCTGTATTACCACCTGCATTCCATGTTTTTGTTACTGCTACTTTTATTACCAATAAAACATTAAAAAAAAAAAAAAAGTATGAGCGGCCAGTAGTACCTGGGAAATAACATGTTTAAAGTTGGAGGGGAGGTTTTTTTTTCGATACCAATGTGGGTAAGGCTGTGTTATTTAACCAGTAAGGGTAGATATCAATTGGAAAACCTGGTTCCAATAGCTTTGTATACTAGAGGATCCCTAGAAGATATATAGGAGATGTCCCGTCTGGTCGCAGTTACACCAGCAAAGAGAAGAAGTGTCTGGAAACATTTTAGCCAATCTATGGGGGGTGTACTGCCATCTGTTGAATATTTTGATCATCATTTCCCACTGGGCAGTGCAATGGGAGGTTTTAGAAATTACCTGGAAGGCTATCTTCCATTTTTTTGCATTGAAGGATTGAATTTAGGTGTGATTCTCATTTTTTGGGGAATGTTGATTTGTTATAGGACTTTTTCTCTTGCATAAGGTTGTAGAGGAGTGATGTACCTTTGGTATTGGGTTCCAGGGATGTATAGAATTGCCATATTTTTTGGGGTAGATATTGGCCTGGAATAGGGTATGTGCAAGAAAATACAGTATGTGAGCACTTGGGAAATGCATATTTCCAAGTAGGTCGTACTCAGTCATGAGATGCTCTACCCTTTTTGGCCTAGAATTTACTAGGAAGTTTTCTAGGGAATTAATACCATAGGTTGAGTATGGTTTAGTGGATAGCATAGGGATTTTGGCTTCTAGTAGACCTAGTAGAAACTTGTATTCTTCCTTTAAAGAATTCAATGTACAATGTGTATGTAAGAACCTCCAGGCTTGTATAGATACTTGTATAGAGGGGGAATTATTCCAGATATCCCATGGTTTCCAGAGATCACCTATAAGGTAGGTTTTTTTGATCTTTTGTAAGGGCTAGGGATTTCTCTACCTCTATCCACAGTGGTACATCTCCATCTTTGAACCACCACCTAACTTGATCCAGTCTGACTGCCCACATGTAATCCCCTATATCTACTAGACCAGCACCTCCAACATGTTTGTGAGAGATGCAGTTTGAGCATGAACCTCTTGCTTTTTTGCCTTTCCAAATATATTTTCACATGATTCTTGACAGGGTTTGAATGTATTGGGAGGAGATGGGAATAGGTAAATCACAAAATATGTATAGTATTTGGGGCAGGATTATCATCTTAAATGCTGCTATTCTGCCTAGCCAGGATATTTCTCTTTTTGAGATCTCTGTGAGTTGATTTTCTAACTTTGCGATTTAAGGGTTTAATGGTACTAGCTAAGAGGTTGTGGTTGTCAGTTTTATACCTAGGTACGTGATTTTACTCCACATGTAGGGGAGAGTTTTTTGAAGCCTTTGCTTGGTAGTCTTTTGTCCTCCCAAGTCTAGGATAAGGGATTTTGTGTAATTGACCTTATAATAGGAGATATTGACAAAATCTATTAGGATCTTGTGGGCATGCGAGAGGGAAGTGAGCGGATCTGTTGAGAGGAGAATGACATCATCCGCAAAAAGGTTAATTACGTGTGATTCGGAGTCAAACTGAAATCCCTTAATTACAGAATGTGCATGAATCGCCTCAGCTAGGGGCACTATCATTAAGTTGAAAATGGATGGGGAGAGGGGGAAACCCTGTCGAGTCCCATTGGAAATGTTGAGAGTTTTCCATAGAAGGCCAGACGTATAGACTTGTGTGGTGGGGCAGGAATATAGAGCCAAAATCGCATTAAGTATATGACCTTGAAATCCAATTTCATTCCCCAAAGTGCCAATCCAACATTCCCCAAAGTGCCATCTTTATGTACCCCCAGTGAACTCTGTCAAACGCCTTCTCTGCATCTATGGATAGTAGCAGAGAAGACATTTGGGTTTTTTTCAGCATAGTGAATATTATTTACAGCCCTTCTAGTAGTATCTGAGGTCTGTTTTCCCTTCACAAATCCCATCTGGTCGTGTTGTATTAGAGAGGGGATAATGCTCGTTAGGCGCTTAGCTAGTAATTTAGCATAGACTTTAACATCAGAGTTAAAAAGTGAAATCGGCCTAAAGTTGGCAGAAGTGTTGGGACGACAGTATGTAGGCTCTCAGAATCTCAAGGGGAAAAGAAGCAGATGTTGCAGCTTTGGTAAAGACTTTTTGCATGTAAGGGGATAATACTTTGCTGAAAGTTTTGTGGTACTCGTTGGAAAAACCATCAGGACCAGGAGACTTGCTGTTTGGTAGTGTATGAATTACTGATTCTATCTCTGATGTCGTGAATGGGGCATTCAGTTCCTGGATGTGTGTGTCTGAAAGAGAAGGAATATTTAACCTTTGTAGGAATTGTATGTTTTCAGTAGTCGATTGAGGGGTCGTCTGAAGGTTATAGAGCACTCTGTAGTAACTAGAGCATTGGTCTGCAATTTCTTGTGGGTAATAATTTTGTAGAGATGGGCGAATAAGTTGAGCTAGTCTAGTTTTGGTGCATACTGCCTTAATTCTATTTGCTAAATATTTACCAGCTCTGTTTGCGTTAGCATAAGAATTCATTTGTAGGCGTTGGAGATGCCTGTTGAAAAAGAAGGTCTCTCAGACTCTCTCTGAGTGTGGAGAGGGTATTTTGAGTGATATGTTGGGATAGGTTTTATTACGAGATTCTAAAGTGTGAATTTCAGAAAGCAGGGAATTAAGTTTGGCATTGTAACGTTTTTTCTCTCTGGATCCAATTTATATGAGAATGCCTCCCATGAATGCTTTGGGGGCATTCCATAATGTACATGGGTCTTCTACTGAGTCTTTGTTGTTGTGAAGAAAGTCCCTGAGATGCTGAGAGACCGCTGAAGTGGAATTAGGTTCTTGTAGAAGTCTTAAATTGCAACGCAAGATAGGGGAGGAAGGGGGGGGGGTGGGGGAGGCACCCTTTTCTGCAATCGATAAGGAAATGACAGCATGGTCAGACCACGTAATATCGTGAATGTGTGTGGAGGACACCTTTTGGAGTAGCCATTTGTCCGTCAAAAGCATATCAATACGGGAATATGATCAATGCTTGTGAGAGAAATAGGTGTAGTCCCTCTAGCCAGCATGCTGGAATCTCCATGCCTCGAACAGGTGTAGAAGGTGTCGGAATGTAGTGTAGTAAGATGGTTTATTGGTTGTGGTATCCATCTTTGGGTGAACAATTAGGTTGAAGTCCCTACATATGAGAAGGTTGTCATGTTTTACGGAGGATACACATTTGAGCAATTTCCTTAAGAAACAAATTTGATGGGAGTTAGGTGCGTAGACTGCTACTAGAGTGTAAGGCCTTGAGTTTATGGTGCAGGTGACTATGATATATCTGCCTCCCTGACCCAAGAGGGTTTCTTTAGTTTGCAAAGAAAGTGAGTTTCTCACTGCCAGTAGTACTCCTCCTTTCTTACGCCCAGGAGTACAAGCTAGGAAAATGTGTGGGTAAACTCTATGTGAGCAGGGGGGCACTTTGGCTGTTTGGAAGTGGGTTTCTTGCACAAATAGGATGTTCGCTTTGTGTTTGATGGCCTCTTTCCACAGAGAGTGTCTCTTTGTGGGGTGGTTAGGTCCCCTTGCATTTAAAGATAGACATTTGATGGTCATTTGTACATTGGATTTTGGTGTGTGGTGACATGTTGGGAATACTCACTGTTAGGCATGAGCTTTGAGTTCGAGTTGATGGTAAGTTTAACTCAAACATCGGTAATTCAATTGTTCATCGAATGACGAACAAATGTGCTTCTTCGTGCGAAATTTGAGTTTCCCATAATGCACTGCGCGCGCGCCACGCGTGCAGTACGTTATGTGATTAGCCAAAGCATGCACCCTGACCTCATGCTTTGGCCAATCAAATGATCTCTGCCATGATTGGACTAAAGGCAGGCTTCCTTTAGCCAACCAAGGCTCAGGGGCCAAGTACATGATCCACACTACAAAAAGGCTGCCTGCGCAGCGGCAGCGTGTAGTGTCATTGTGCAGGTGATGAGACAGGGACAGGCACGCGATTCAGGCAGGGAGAGAGTAGTTTTTTTTGAGTCAGACAGTGCAGAGAGACATTCCTAGCAGTATAGGAAGGTACAGGTTCCTGTGGGAGGTAGGGAGAGATTGATTTCTTTACATCATATCAGACAGTATAGCGCCAGTGAGTGAGTAGCAGTGTAGGGAGGGCCAAGGTTCCTGTGTGAGGTAGGGAGAGCTGTCTTTCTTTACATCAGATACCAGTCAGTATTGTTCATTAGTTAGCTTCTGCAACATTCTATAATATTCACAGACCTGTAAGAATAGAGATCACTGCAGATATCAGCCACAGTAACCATTGCTCAGTTGTGGATCTTTCTATAGGGATCTCAGACCTGTAGGAATAGAGGTCACTGCAGATATCAGCCTGAGTAACCTTTGCTCAGTTGTGGATCTTTCTATAGGGATCACAGACCTGTAGGAATAGAGATTACTGCAGATATCAGCCACAGTAACCTTTGCTCAGTTTTTGATCTTTCTATAGGGATCACAAACCTGTAGGAATAAAGATCACTGCAGATATCAGCCACAGTAACCTATGCTCAGTTGTGGATCTTTCTATAGGGATCTCAGACCTGTAGGAATAAAGATCACTGCAGATATCAGCCACAGTAACCATTGCTCAGTTGTGGATCTTTCTATAGGAACACTTGACACATGTTCCATGCTTGGCACATGTTCTGAATCTGGTGGTGCAGCGTTTCTTTTCAGGCCATAAAAGTCTGAGGCAGAACAGGGGCAGGAAGAGGAGGACTTCCTTTCCTCACAAGGCCCCCTTTATGCAGATATCATTCCTGCAGGGCCACAAAATACAGAGGAGGAAGAGGAGAATGAGGATTTCGGCAGCATGGATGTAGAGGAAGAGGATAGAAGTCTTCAAGGGATGGTTTTTAATCCCCAGAAACCCCAGGAGTTGTATATGGTTGGGGAGAGGTTTCTCCTGCTGACAATGTCATCCTTAGTGACCCAGAGGACTCAGAAGCTCATGCCTCCTCCAACTTACGTTGCATGGGCTCCCTGAATCTGCAAAGCCTGCGAAAGGACTCGAGGATTCGTGCTATCAAGGAGAAGGATAATTACTGGTTGGCAACCCTTCTTGATCCACGTTACAACGGTAAAGTTGCAGAGCTCATCCTTCCTTCACAGATGGAGCAGAGGATGAAACATCTTGAGGAGGCCTTGAAAAAAAATTTGTGTACCACCTTTCCAGGCACTGGGAGGTCAACATTCTCCAGATGTGTTTCTGAGGCATCGTTCAGCCAAAGGAGCGGTGAAGAAGGTGGCCGGGTGACCGATGCCTTTAAACAGTTCTTTTGTCTTCAGCAGCACTCAGGGCTGTTAGGTTTAAGCAACCATCACCAGTGTCTCCGTTTCCTGCTTTCAGCATGCTTTCCAAACGGATGTTCAGTGCTGGTGGAGGTTTTGTGACGGACAAAAGAGTGCGTCTGTCCAAAGACTCTGTTGATCAGCTGACTTTCATCAAAATGGACCAGTCCTGGATTAACAAGAGCTATCAGGCCCCTGATGCTGATGTAACAGTTTGAATTTGCTAGGAGTCAGCCATCCCTTGAAGACTGCATATGCTGCCTATTCTATTCCTCTACCTTGATTCTGCTGGCTTCCAACAATGTTTTTGGTTAGGTAACTACCAACCCCCAAAGCCTAATTTTCTACACTTGTATGACAGGTGCATACAATTTAAATGTCATTGTGCCCTGCTAACTGTGAGGGGTTACGGTGTTCAGGCACCACCAACACCAAAGGCCCAATTTTTTGGCACCTGTGTAGCACATGCAATTTTAAATTTGCATTGAATTCTTACCAGCAGGTCCCATTCCTGCACCCAGCAAGAGTAACTGCGAGGCCTTGGTTACGATGTTCAGACAACACCTCCCGCAAAGGCCCAATTTTTGGCACTTGTATAGCACATGCGATTTCAAATTTGCATGGAATTCTTACCAGCAGGTCCCGTTCCTGCACCCAGCAAGAGTAACTGCGAGGCCTTGGTTACGGTGTTCAGGCACCATAAACGGCAAAGGCCCAATTTTTGGCACTTGTATAGCACATGCGATTTCAAATTTGCATGGAATTCTTACCAGCAGATCCCGTTCCGGCACCCAGCAAGAGTAACTGCAATGCCTTGGTTACGGTGTTCAGGCACCACCTTCCGCAAAGGCCCAATTTTTGGCACTTGTATAGCACATGCGATTTCAAATTTGCATGTAATTCTTACCAGCAGGTCCTGTTCCGGCAACCGGCAAGAGTAACTGTGAGGGGTTGGTTACGGTGTTCAGGCACCAGCAACACCAAAGGCCCAATTTTTGGCACCTGTATGACAAGTACATGCGATTTCATATTTGTATGGATTTTTTAGCAGCAGGGCCCGTTCCTGCACCCAGCAAGAGTAACTGCGAGGGGTTACGGTGTTCAGGCACCATCAACAAGCAAGGCCCAATTTTTCTGCAACCGTATGACAAGTACATGTGATTTTAAACTTGTATGTATATTTGTATATGACATTTTTTGCTTTAGAAATGTCAGTATAGCTGCATCATAGAGATGCATTACTTTACAGGCACATTCAGGGGACCCCCCAGGCACGATATTTGAAGGAATTTTTCATTTTTATAGTTTCACTTTAAGCCTCAGTAAAATCAGTAAATCAGTGCTCCTTTAAAAACGATTGTTTTTAAAAACGTTATTTTCATTGCTACATGTTCCCCAGGTCAGGACCCAGACCCCCATGCACTTTTTTGGGGCAATAACTTGCATTTAGGCCTTCAAAATGAGGCCGTTTGATTTTCAAGGTTCGAGTCCCTTAGACTTCAATGGGGTTCGTTTGTTCGAACAAACTTTCCTCTGTTTGCGGTGTTCTGGTGCGAACCGAACCAGGGGTTGTTCGGCTCATCATTACTCACTGTGCCGGCGAGGTCTTCTCCAGTCAAAGGCTGATTCTCTAGGTGTGGTTATAGGCATCTTGATGTCAGCAAGCTTGAAATTTCTTAGGTTGGATGCATCCGTTCGACATAGGTGTAACATAGTGGTCATGCAGATGTCAGTAGAAGTATTTAAAAAAAAGATTTAGTGTTAAGAACAGGAATAGAACTATAAAAAGAGGATCTTTTAATGGACCCATAAGCAGTGTATTCTGCTTAAGGGAGTTGGGGGAAACAGGAAGAAACATGGTGGTCTTCCGGGACCGGAGAGAGAGTTGGATGGATTAAGACATTTTTCTCATGAGCCTGTATTGGTGTGTTTGATATTAGAGCGCGATACCAACTGCCAAGGGTCTTAGATTGCCGGTATTTGCAAGGTGTGCGTGGAGGTTGGTGCTTGATCATGGATAATACCCGACTTGCGTAGAGCCAACATGCCTTCTTCGAATGTGTTGATTGAAGATGTAGGCCTGTGGTAGGTGGCGGATAGTGTCGCAGGGTATTTCCACTTGTGTAAAACTTTGTGATTCCTTAGGGCCTTGGTAATGATCGCCCTTTTGCGGGAGCATTGTAGCATAGACAGGTCTGGGAGTAGTTGTAGGGAAGCATATTGAGGTGGGATGTTATCAAGCCTTCTAGATGCGTTTAGAATTTGTTCTTTTACATGGTAGAAATGAATCCTTAGCAGGACATCCCTGGGTGTCTCTGCGGATAGGAATGAGGGTTTAGGCACTCTGGGAATCCTGTTGATTATAAGATCTTGAGCAGTTAGGGACGGTACCAATGTTGAGAACAAAGCCTGAGCGTTGTTGTATCTGTGTGACTGGCACAGATTCAGGAACTACCTGAATTTTGAGGTTGTTCCTTCTCGATCTGTCCTCTAAGTCTGCGATTTTATCTTTTAACCAGGCTACATCTTCAATCTGAGTGGTGTGTGCATCTACTAGGGTGTTAAAAGAGGAAGTATACGCATTGACTCATTTTCTGCTCTATGTGATCGACTCGTTTACCGGCAGCGTGGACGTCTGCCTGACATTGATTTATGCCTGCCAGTATATCTGAATGCAGGGATGCTCTTAGAGACAACAGCATTTCTTTTAGTGTAGTATCGCATATTAGTTGATCTGATGTCGGGAATGTGGCAATGAGATCATTTGTGAGGGATGAAGCAGCAGCATTGTTTGTGTGGGGTCCGCTTGCCTCCCTGCTGAGATCACTATGCTGTCTGGCTGGGGAGTCCATGAGAGGTCTGGATTTTTCAGGGCTCCTTGTGTAGGGACTGGATGTGCCAAGGAGGACCCGCTCTGTGTAGTGGCCTTGTAGGATGTCGTTTGGGGTGTCCCCTGCCCACTGTGCTTTGTCACTACCTTCTTAATCTGCCGTTGTGTCCATATGCCCCCGCCATTTTGTTGTAGCTTGCGCATTGCCAAGGTGAAGAATGCCGGCAGCTTGCAGAGCTGTGGCTAGCTTTTTCTTTGCCTCGCCATTTTGGAGGGTCCCTGCGGGCTCAGGGCAGTGATTGAGGCGGTGGATGCAGCTTGGAGGCTCGGATGTATGTGGATTCTCTCCGGCGGCCAAGCAGAGCTCCTATCTTATGCTGCCATCTTGGAGATTGGTCCCCACGCCCACCTTTATTGTTTTATGTATCACCATATATGCACATTTGCATTTTATAGATAATTGATTACTGAATATTGGATTCAGCGCTGTACATTTTTTTATTTATTTTTTTAATTTTGAGGCCATCCTTTTATGCTAGCTGCTTTTGCTTTTCTAGCAATATCTGTTTTGCGCGTATTGTTAGTTGGCCTTCATTGCTTTTGACCATGGTTAATGAACAATTTCCATTCACCTGCATCTGCAACAATAAAACCCCATAGTATGTTTCTGCTACCTACAAATCTTTCTATGAGACCTGCCTATCTGCAGGCAGCAATTCTTTGTTTCATGAACCATAAAAAAACGACATATTGACAGAAACATAATGCACAGATATACATTTAAACGTGACTCCTAAAAATATTCAATTTCAATCAACTGAACTAATTGAATAATGCATCAGACAGACAGGCTCAGATGGGTAGGTATTGAAAAACATAAAATCAAGCCTAATAAGTTTTGCTGCTCAGTGTTGATTTTGAAGAACATCAACTCCTAATGCCGCTTCCTTTAAAGGTGGATCAAAAAATGCTTCACCAGAATTATTAATTTGCTGCACTGGCATTAGTGCAAGCACAACAGATTTAACAAAGCAAAGTTTGAAGAATTCCCCCTTAAGAACATTTCTGTAACTTTGGGACTGGCCACATTATTGACTAAGATGGGAAACATTTCCTTTCTCTTCAGCATTTTCAAAGATATATGCACTCAAACTCACATCGATAGTCTACACAGATATTAAACAAAAAAATCGGGAAGCAATTTAAAAAAAATACAAAAGATTTTCCTACAATATGTCTCCTAAGGCAAAAGTTCTCTAAAAGTGCCACTTTAAAAGATGTCACCATGGTTAACCAAGACTTGCTCCCCAACAACAGGTTTCCTCTATGGTTTTCTTAGTCGGGAAGCTCTCCTATTGGATGCTGCCACCCCATGTGGCTCTGACAGCCATCTTGGGTCAGGCAGAGCCTATTTAAGGCCCTGGCTCCCAGGTTTGGTGCACATTTATGCAAGTGGGTAGCGTGACAAAAGGTACCCCATTTACTATGGACAGCACTAGTGATTGGGAAAGGTTCCTGATGAATAGGGTAAGCGTAGGATTGCAACTGGATACTTTCCTGATTGGGCACAAGATTGCTATGCGGCATTCTGCCCCTCTCAACAGATGCTGTCAGTCCAGCTGGAAACTAGAGAAGGGGAAGAAGGAGTTAATTAGAACTGGTAAGGGTAAACTAAGGGTTGATAAGGGGTAAAACAGAGACAAATATTATTAAAAAAAATGTTTTAACTAGTCAGGTTGCTTTAACTAACATCATATCCATCCCCTTTTTCTGTAGATGATTGAAACAGAGTAGTTGCAAATTCAACGAAGTTACTTTGTATCTCCATATTTCACTTATGAAATGTGTTGAGGCACACTGAGTCATACAGCCTTACTAGAGCTGCTGTACAGTAACAACACAACAACTCTGGAATTTGTTTTAAGAGCTGGGACTTGCCAGCAAGGGGGAGAGGTGTATGCAGTAGCAGGGCAGAAGGACTAGACATACTAAACACGCCCTGTGTACTTTGAAGACGTTTTTTGGAACAAGTTCTATTCCCATCACTTCACTTGTGTTGCACACGGGTACCCTTCTCAGTGGAGCTTTTGTGAACTTTGAGCATTTGAGCACTATACTATACCTGTTATAGACTAGTGGACCTGGTGTTGGATTATTTCTATAGATTGAACAGGTCTGTTTTGCATGTGTGGATTATGAGATTGTTCCTATCCAAAGCATTGTAGTATGATTACAAGTTATGGACAATTCTATTTTACAGAATTATTGATTCATGAGTTTACTTGAACATTATTGAATAGAGGACTACATGTGTTTTTTTTCCTCTCAGCAATAGCTGCAAAAATTTCCAAATTCAGGTGGTAGCAACCTGTATGGATGTTCACCGGTTGACAAATGGCACTTTACATATGGCTAAGTTAACACACTCAATATGCTTCTTTATGGCATGTATCAGCCTTTGCAACAATGACACTTCTTGGTAGCTCAGTATTTCAAGAAGTTGTCCATGTCCAAACTTGTGTGTATTTGCATTGATATGGTATATGTTTACACCCACTTACGCTGTGACTCGCTTGTTATAAAATACTTTATACCTTATATTTACTTGGTGGAAATATACATATTTTTATCTTGTTATGGATTTCCGGACTGTTTGAATGTATGTGAACTAGGGTGCCAAGATTATCAAAGATACAATAGATAAAGCATTTAGAAAGGACCCCACTAAAAGTTTTAAAGTTTATTTTAATGTATCAATACATAAAGTATTGACATTTTATATGCTTGATTTTGATGGTTTACCTGTATTTGTGTGTGACTTAATATTTTAGATCAATGAACCCGCTCCATTATTTATATTTAGAGAAAAAGTCACCTTACCTCCAAGTACTGATCCCAAGTTTATGAACCCCTGCTTTTCTCTACATGATACAGGTGATCAAGCAATTACTATGTAAAATCCTGTACCTCACCTGACAAAATATACACATTTTCACCCCCCCCCTCTCTGTTACTTTAGCTACAAGCCAATGCAATACTGAATGCAATCACAGTGACAAAGGAGGAAAGAGATCTGTGAAAGATCTTGCTCTATAGACCTACACTTGGCCCATACCCATAACTGGTAACTGACAGCGTAACTTACAACTAAATAAAATTGTGTCAATCAGCGCAAGCCCAAAAATCTGTGAAAATCAAACATAAAATGAAAATAATCTACAATTAAACAATATAATGCTGACTAGCCAAACACTGTGTAAGTGAGTCCACAACACCTCACAATAAATCTATTCAAAATAGATACCGTGTAAGCACAATAATAATGGAAAAGTCCAAAGAGTCCCATAAAGATGTGATCACACACACATCTAACTAAACCATGGAATAGTCGTGCAATTACCAAAAGAATAGGTGAAATCGTCCGTGAATGTCTATTTGATTGCTTCCAAACACCCGGTGCTTAATCTTTACACACTGTGATTATCCGTCACTGAGTGCCTGCTTACCTCCATATAGATTAAAAAAACAGCTTATCTTCTCTCATCCCCCTAGATAATATGTATTAAGTCAGAAAGGACAGACATGGGGGTTTATTCACTAAAGGCAAATCCACCGTGCACCTACTGAAGAAGTCACGTGGTGATACTCGTCTAGGGGGAGTACCAGAGCTCTGTGATGTTTACCAGAGTTACTCCATGTGAGGTGGTGAGCCAGATGATATATACTGTAAAACAGTTTCAAAAACGTTGGTCTTAACCTAAGTGATGTCATTGGTGTGTGGCCTGTTGTTCTTCAGACTGTCATATTGGAGATTGCTGTACCTAAAAGATCAAAGTTCTACAACATCTTAGAGTGTACACTCCTAATACTCCTAATACTCAGTTTATACATATAGGAAATGCTACATTTAATTGTGTGACTGAGAACAGTTTAATATAACTGTGCAAGTGAACATACTGTGTCTTGCACATACTTGGGTATTTAAAGTGAAATCTTTTTAGGTAAAATCCTTGTGTCCTCACAGATCATAAGGGAACTGCAGGCGCATGTGAGCAGCTAGAAGATATAAACTCTCAGATGAGGGAAATGTGGTATGTTTAAGGGTTGAGAACGTTCAAAGCACCAATAGCCCACTAGCAGGGTCACCATTCTCCACACTTATAGCTTAGAGATAAAAGAACCTTAACTTAAAGATACACATGCTTGTATGCGGTCATGCGTACATTCTAAAATTGCACTTTGAGGAAAACTGGTAAACCATTTTTTTGCATGGAAATAAAAGATGTACCTAATCCTAAGAGTCAGTTGGCAACTCAGTTTGCTACCAAATTCTTTGCTGGAACTTTTATAAACTACCCCTTTGGGTTCTTCCCTCCACCACTATTTAGTTGCAAGAGTGTCTGTCCCTTTTAAGGTAATGCCAATGCAATAAAGGAAAAAAATATAGAAAACTAGTTAGAGTGTGGAGTCATCAGGATCCTGAAAATGTTGGTGAGTGTATTTATCACTAACATAAACCAGCACAATTTTCATTAATTTTACTGAAAGTTTAAACTTCCTATTATACGTACTGCATACAGTATATGTAGAGCTCCATTGCTTCATATCCTCCACAGGAGTATTCACCCTTTACATAGTCTAATATTAGAGATAAAAAAAATAACAAAAAAACTTTTGTCACAGTTTTTTATACCAGGGTAAAAACTCTTGCTTGTGTGTGATTGGACAGAAAAAGGAAAGGCAGCAACTGATGAGCTAATTTTCAATCGGCTCTGTCCTTCTATCAGCATTATCCTTGTAGCACATGAGCATTGCAGTACATTTGGTTGGCTCCTTGTGCTGCTCTTTCGTCGCCCAGTCTGAGCTCTGCTGTTCAGGAATTACTAGTGGCTAAAACATGTAAATAGAAGGTTTTACACTGCTTAAAAAAGCAATATATTTGTATTTATAAATACAGAACTGCATTTATTTAGGTCTTTTATATCTGCCTGGAGTTCAGCTTCAATTAATTAGCTTTAGAGACCACGTCATTTATGTTTTATATCCTTTTATTGATAGATGTCATTCCACCAACAGATGGTAGATAATCAGGAAAAGTATAACTGACAACTGACTTTCCTCCAATGTCAGGGTTATTAGAGTGCAGACTACTCAACAAAAATGTTTATGCAATATATAAATATGGGACATGAATAAAAAGTGGTGCATCTATGGTGCACATTTATTGGGCACAATCTTTAGGGATCATGGTATTTAATGTCCACCTACCAGAAATACATTTAGAAGAGCTAAGCAGACAATGATGACAAATTATTGCATGTATTCTTTGAAACTGCCATTACCTCTAGCACATGTCACATATTGCCACCCTACCATAAGTCCATCCCAGGGCAATCAATTGCAGATTAGAGGGCAGGGCTTATTGATTGGGATAGATCCTATCATTTTAAAGAGGTTTCTATATTCATTGGAATATTGAGTAGCCTTGGGTAACTCTTATTTCTGTGTGATTTGTAAAATGGTGAGTATCTATGGGAAAACACTACCTTTGCATAGCATTAAAAGGCAGAGAAATTCTTCCATTTTGACTGAACAAGGTAAAGTGGTTCTAAAAGCTCAAGGTTTTTTACTTTCATGTATTCTATGTGTGAAGGTAAACCTTCTCTGTGCAGCAGCCCCCCCCCCCAGCCCCCTCCTTATAATTTCTGTGTGTAAATGGACAACTGAATGAGCCTGCTTGGGTGCCCCATTGCCTGGGGGTACTCGGCAGGAGGTAGGGGCCTAGGGCGCTGGTGAGGGGCCTGAGAAGAGGAGTATTGGGGCTGCTCTGTGCAAAACCACTGCACAGAGCAGGTAAGTATAACATGTTTGTTATTTAAAAAAAGAAAGCCTTTAATATCACTTTAATACTAAAATCTCTTTCTAGCTATATAGGTCGAAATAGACTTTACAGCTTGAAGTTCAGTTTTCTTTCTTGAACATTTAAGACCCATTTGGACTTTCCTATTAGTTAAAATAATTACAATGGGGCTAATGGCAGAGTAACAAGAATCAAAAAAAATACGTGCATCTGTAAAACGTGGAGATAGTGGAAAAGTACAGAGAGTAAGAATCCAAAACAAGTTGTCTAGACCAAAACTGACTATGTACATCATGACCAATGTGAAGACAGCTTTGGCAGCACGAATCTCAGCATGTTTGGTATTTAAAGTTGGAATACATTTAACCTGTTTGCCATGCTGGTAGAAAACATAAAGCAGATAACCACTGGATAGCATCATTAGACTCAAAAAGAACAAATCCCGAACAACATAGATCACTCCATTCCCTAAGTAAATCAGAGAATTTGGAAAGATCACAAAGCAGAATTTGTAACTCATAATGTATCTGGAAGTAACGTTCTTGATAGAGGCTGTAGAGTAGGCCAGACGAGTACTACTTATGATAAGATTGAAAGTCCAAAGAAAGAGCATTATTGGGAACAGAGAGTCAAGGAGCTTCTTCCTTGCATTCATCCAAAGTCGATGGGATGGAGTGATAGAAATACACTGAAAACATCCTAGCAAGGAAGTAATGCTGACAGACATGGCTCTTCCTACACAGTAAAGATAAAGGTTTATCTGGCAGGATAAATCACCAAATACCACATAGGTTCCAGTAGACTGTAGGGTGATTGGAAGCCCCCATGTCAGTATCACTAGCAAATTAGCCAAAGCCAGCTTACCGAGGATAATTTCTCCAGTGGTTACGCTGCCATGGTTGTGAAAGGTGTGCACAAAAGCAAATAAAATGATGAGATTGCCAGGAATTCCTATCATGTCTAATGAAATATAACTAATTATATCAAGGACAAGCCAGGTCCCCATTGTGTGCTTTTAAGGCAGAAAGTCTTTACAGGCCAGTATCTGTAAGATAAATATATTACATTACTGATTATAATACATTTATTTCAAATTCATTAAGTTCAAACTGTCACAGACTCAAGGGGCTTTGACCCAAAAACAGTAAATCACACCGCTCAAAGGCACTATGCACATCTTGGGGTTGATTTGCTAAAACTACGGATTGCAAATCTGGTGCAGCTCTGCATTGAAACCAATCAGCTTTCTAGATTTTTTTTGCCAAAGCTTACTTACTTACCAAGCTGAAGTTAGAAGCAGATTGGCTACCATGCATAGCTGTACCAGATTTTGTGCCACTCCAGTTTTAGCAAATCAACCCCATTGTACCACACAGGAAAAAAACATATTTTCATAACTTTTCATACAATTACTTTTAAAGTATTTCTCAAAAAAATGTTTTATGAAATTCGGCTGATTTTACCATTACTGTCTTCAACAGCCTGTTTACTCTTGCTGTAGAAAATAGTTTCCTGTATTGATAGCATAATCTCATTTTTTTTTATACACAACCAATATCTCTTTGTCTTTTGTACAGTTCTTTAGAAAAAAATCTCTACGCTGACCTTGAATATATTTTCACAAAACGAATGCATCACTGTTAAGTTTTTTAATTTCCAAGACATAATTATTCTAACCTTTTTTAGTCTTCTCATCTTTAATAATTTGATTGTTTGCCTTTGTACCCTTTTTACATGTCCTATCTTTCTTAGCATCCCAAGTACCTAAAACTGCATTAAAATTCCATGAGCAGGGTTACAAGCTTTTTGTACAGAAATAGTATTTGACCTCATGCACATCTGACTCTAAACGCCCTTGCATGTTAGCCTATGTATTCATGCACGCATAGGTGTTTAGAGGCAGGGGCATTTAGAGGCAAAAAAAAAAAAAACACTGCCATCCCATTGGGTTTGCCTGAGGGTCAGGGGGGTCTCCCCCGATTGCATGATGTTCTACTTTCACTCGCGTTGCTCTTCCTCCATAGGAGCCTCTTTACCTGTATTGTTGTTTATAGATTACATTTTTCACTCCTCATGTCTTAACTTGTATGATGAAGCTTTCTGTATGTTACCTACCAATTTATATCGCTAAATGATGTTATCTGTTGATGGCTTTTGTTTTGTTAAAACTTAATAAAAATCTTTGAAAGTAAAAAAAACACTGCCATCATGTCCAGGAGCAGCATCATTTTGACAGAAAAAAACTCTTAATGCATGTAAATGCATTTAAACACACCTTAATGCTAAGCACATTTAGTACTTGAGCATTAATTCAGTTCAAAGACCAGAATAAATTATTATTCTGACCTAAAGCAATGAATTAATGCCCAAGCGCTATTCACCCTGTTCACCCAATTTACCTTGAAAATAAATTTTTTGATATGTTTATGTATTTCATCCAGAGTACTGTACACCTTTTCCTGGTGAAAAAATGAAATACATTGATGGTGTTTTTTTTTACCTGTTTTTTGTTTCAGTGAATGCCTACCTTAATTTGGCAGCAACTTTTTATTCAATGGACACCTCAGCTGACCACACATTGGTTCCATTTTCAGGCATCATTACTTCTACCAGTGTTTAGCAGAACCTGATTACAGCCTAGCATAGTGTAGGAATTTCCAGAAAAACCCAAGCTAGCAGGGATTGTGTCCACCCACATTCTGTTTGGGACAGTCATATTCTCCACATGTGCTAAAATAGGTTGCTCGACCTAAAGAGAGGATAGATAACTTACCATACTTTTTGCAATACTTTCCATATAAGTACATTTGAACACTACTCTTAGAAGGATCTCTCTTGCTGCTTTTCATCCTTGTCTCTGCCCAACTGGAGCACCATCTTCGGCTGACCATACATGTTTAATTTTATTGTAACATTTTCTTTTAGAATTACCTTAAACAATGTAGTGCAAGGGTCTGCCTAGTTGGATTATTGGATTAGTTTGTTTGACCTCATATTATATTGTTTTTGATAAATCTAAAGGAAAATTGTGCAAGATTATTGAACATGTATGCCCAGCCTTAGGCTAATGGGCCATACACACTATAAGATTTTCTGAAGACTTTTTCCTTTAGACTTATCAAAACCATATAATATGAGGTCAAACCTAAACACTTTCAATATGTATGCAATCAGGCAGGCCCTTGCACTACATAGAAAAGGTAAATCTGAAGGAAATCTAACCACAAAAGTTGTATAGTGTGTATCCAGCTTAAGTATAAAAGCTGTACAGTTACCACTCTTTTAACTAAGCATAATGGGGTTGATTTCCTAAATAAATAGAAGCTAGTCAATTATAGAAATGCATGCTTGCTTTACAAAGTGAATGATAGTAAATAAAGTAAACTGATGTTAACTTTAAACACCCAATCATGTGCAAGGAAAACAAAAAAAAAAATGTTTTTGCTTTTTTGCTAGCATATGATTGAGAAATTGAATTAAACTTAGCATTGATGTATGCACTAGGCTGAGTGGACATTCATTTTGCAAACTAAACAGTATTTGTTTGTTTAGGAAATCAACTATAGTGTTTAATTGTAATTTAGAAAGGCACCTAATGAAAGGCATATTTGAATACAATAGTTTTTATTTCTTAAGAAACATGAACTATTTTGGTATCGTATGCTCACTTCCCCCTTTTCTATGCATGTGAAAAGTTGTACTATACTTATAATATGATTTTAGCGCATGATCTGGCACCATGATGGCTTGAAAGAGGTAGACCACACCACATTACTAAATTATATTAAAATACATAAATAGCATATGTTAATGCCTAATAAAAATACAATGAAAAATAAAAAGGGCTTGTATGACAGAGCTTTATTTTAAATAACTAAATTTCAAAGAAATTAACTACTTATTTGTAACTTCTCTGAGCATTTGTCCTTTTATAAGCGTACCATTAATTACTTTTATTATTATTATTAGTATCACCCTTTATTTACAAAGTGGTAACATATTACAAAGAGACACACTAAATGGATGGCAATTTCCAACATCAAACAAAAGTGCAAAACATGACACAATAACATTTAAGCTTAATGCATTCTATAAAGGTGCAGTTAAAACTATTTCATGTGTCCATTTCGGCAGTAAAATAAAATGTCAAGGACTCCCACACAAATAGAAAACACTTGTGGCTGTAATATAATTTGCTATTGATGCCAACTATTATCAGAGTGACTCTGTAGAATTAATTTATTTTAAAATTACATTTTTTCCTAGCACATTAGGGCTAAGTTTGCTTCAATCATCCATCCATGCACCAATAAATTCATATTTTTAAATCATGCATATAATTGGGTATTTACAGTTAACACAGGTTCATAATTAGTTAGTCAGATTGAAAAAAAGACACTAATCCGCTTACTTCAACCATTAACATAAAAAAAAGAAGAGGAGCATTTGATCCAGAGGCAACTCTCCCCCCCCCCCAAAAAAAGCATGATATAGTTTGTTCCAGTGTGTGTGTGTGGGGGGGGGGGGGGTCCTTCCTGAACCCCCATGGGGAAATTGGACGTTCCTTGGATAAACTATCCCTGATGTTATTACCTCTAAAAATGAGTATCCAGTTAGATTTTGTGAATTAAAAAAATGCATTCAGCCTAATCATTTCTTCTCAAGAGAGAATACTTTCAGATCAGCTAATCTTTCCTCATAGCTGAGGCCCTCCATGCCCCCTATAAGTTTGGTTGCCCTTTTCTGAATTTTCTCCAGGTCTCTGATATCTTTTCGTGAACGTTAACCCAAAATGAAAAAGCATTTTCCAAATTAGTTCTTACTAATGATTTGTACAGGTGAAAAATTATGCCCCTCTCTCTTTCTCTAGAGTCTTTACCTCTTTTAATATAAGAAAGTATTTTTTAGCTTTAAAAACTGCAGCCTGGCATTGCATGCTATTATTAAATCTGTGATTTACCAGAACACCCAGATACTTCTCCACCATTGACTCCCCCAGCTGTTCTTCTCCTAGTATGCATGAATGTTTTTACAACTTTACATTTATCAACATTAAACTTGTATTGCACACTATAAGTTTCTCCGTAGAGATCTCAAAGGCACCGCATCCCATATAAATAAATTGATTCATTTTTATCAAATGTTGTGATTTAACTTATTGGCACCTAAGAAATCCCAACTCTATTTGAGAGCATCATTGTGTGTCTTGTTCAACATTAGACTTCATTTGCCACATAGTTGCCCAAATAAACAGTGCATTGTGGTCAACTAAGTTGGAGACATCCTGTATGGACATAATTCCACTGCATAGGTTGTTGTCATCTGCAAACACTGAAATGGTACTTTTAATCCCAGATCCTATATAATTTATAAATATGTTATAAAGTAAGGGTCCCAACATCTTTGGGTACACCACAGATAATCTGAGACCAAGCACAGTATGAATCATTAATCAATACTCTCTGAATACAGTCTATCAATTTACAAACTGAATTTTCGAAGCCTGTAGACTTTATTTACACATTAGTGTGGGGATGCTTTGGCAAAATCCAAGTATACTATGTGCACAGCCACTCCTTTGTCTAAGTTTTTTCTTACCTACTTATTAAAATAAATCTTATTTGTTTGACAACTTCAGTCTTATGTAAATTCACGCTGACAGTTGCTTAACCTCCCTGGAGGTATTCCCGAGTGTGGCTCGGGGTGGAATTTCAGTGCCATTAGCGGTAACCCCGAGCCACACTCGGGGTACCACCAGGGAGAAATCGCTGGATCCTAGAAGAGGTTACTTCCTTGTCCCCAGGATCCCGTAATGTATTCCGGCAGTGTACGGCGGCCAGATCTTCCGCCTGATGCTGTGTGCCCCGGCTTCCATTCCCTGTGATCGCCGCGTCGCAGGGGGGTGGAACTAGTGGCAAATTCAAAAAGTAAAACACACAAACACACTGATATATTGTAATCCTATTGGATTACATTACTAAATAAAATACATTGACCTTAGTTTGCCCCCCAGTGCCCTTGCCTGCAGTTTTACTGTACTTATATATATATATACTTTAACTTATTTATAGTTATTTATTATATTATAATTTCTGATTTTGTGTTTCAAACTTTATCACATCTGGGATGCCTACTAGAGTCTTGTTTGGTCAGGTATAAGTAAGTAATTACTAAGAATTGTAGGCCTACAATACATATCACCAAATTTCCATACACAAAATTGTACCGCTTTTGGTACAAAATTCCTGACATAATCATCCCGCCAGGGAGGTTAAAATATTATATTATATATTTATAACAAAAAATCTCCCATATTGTATTTTATAAACTCCCAAGTATCTTCCCACCTATAGAAGTTAAACTAAACTGTCTGTAGTTACTTAATAAAGACTTTTACCCATTTTTAAATATAAGCATAAGGTTGGCCTTAACCAACCCAGTGATACCATGCCAGTCAATAAACAGTCTCTAAAAATTAGAGACAATGGCCTAGGTATAACAGAGCTCAGTTCTTTGAGGCCCCCTGTGTGTAAACCATGTGGTTCAGGTGCTTTCGTCACTTTTATTTTGTCTAATTGTTTCTGGGCCATGTCAATTGTAAGCCATTGTGGATCATTTGTCAATGCTATCACATGTCAATACTATCCCACATTAGGTTGATTTAACTACTTGCTGACCGCTTACTATATATGGCTCTCCTGCGCAAACCGACGTAGGGGTACAGGAGGCTAGGGGGCAAGGGGGGAAGCGATGTGTGTTTCAGGTGGCTCCGATTGCCATCTGACACCTGCGATCGCTCCCCGCTGAGAGAGAAGGGCAGTCGGCTGTTGTTAACACAGCTGACCGTCCTTCTCCCTGAAATGATCACAGAGCTCATGTGATCCTTCTATATAGGATCACATGTCTCTATGGTCATTTCACAAGCCATGCCCCCCCACAGTTAGAATCACTCCCCTAGGCTCACATTTAACCCATTGATCACCCATAGGTTTAACCCCTTCCCTGCCAGTGTCATTATTACAGTAACAATGCATATTTGTAGCACTGATTACTGTAGTAATGTCACTGGTACCCCCAAAAGTGTCAAAAATGCCAGTTAGGGGTCCGATCTTTCCGCCACAATGCCACAGTCCCGCAAAAAATGGCAGATCGCCGCTATTACTAGTAGTTAGTAGACATGATAACTTTTGTGCAAACCAATCAAAATACACTTATTGTGATTTTTTTTTTACCAAAAATATGTAGCAGAAAACAAATTGGCCTAAAATGTTAAAAAATTTAAATTTTTAAATTATTTTTTTTTTGAGAATGTTTTTTTGAGAATGTCATGTAGCAGAATGTTAAAAAATATTGTTTTTTTATTTCAAAATTGCCGCTCCTTTTTTGTTTATAGCGCAAAAAATAAAAATCGCACAGGTGATCAATTACCACCAAAAGAAAGCTCTATTTGTGGGAAAAAAGGACATCAATTTTATTTGGGTATAGCTTTGCACGACCATGCAGATGTCCATTAAAATAACACAGTGCCGAATCGCAAAATAGGGCCTGGTCATTAAGGGGGCAAATCGTTCCGGTTTTAAAGTGGTTAAAGCATTCCCATTTCTGTTCTGTGTTCTTTAATAACAAAATATCCTCCCTGTCTAAATCTTGGAGAGCACCCCTCAACTTTGGAAAATGTATTTTAGTAAAAGTTTTTTTTTATCTTCCCAGTATGTGTTGTTTACAGCTTCATTTCAATGAAATCATGTTATGGTTTCATCTACTCTGTTCTTTTATATGGACATTAGTAATAAGAAGACATTGTGCACATTAGGAAGATAGAGTACACATTAAACAATTTAATAAAACTGGAGATGCTAGTTGTCAGTAAGTGAATTTCTAACACACTAGGGTTGATTCACTATAACTGGAGCACTCAGAATCTGGTGCAGTGCAGCTGTGCATGGTAGCCAATCAGCCTCTAACTTAAGCTAGTTTAACCACTTAAGGACCGGAAGTTTTTACCCCCTTAATGACCAGGCCATTTTTTGCGATAAGGCACCGCGTTACCTTAACTAACAATTGCGCGTTCGTGTGACCCTGTACCCAAATCTGTCCTTTTTTCCCCACAGATAGAGCTTTTTTTTTATGGTATTTGATCACCTCTGCAATTTTTATTTTTTTGCGCTATAAACAAAAAAAGAGCGACAATTCTGAAAAAATAAAATAAAAATAATTTACTTTCTGCTATAAAACATTCCCAATAAAAAAAAATATAAAAATCTAATTTTTTTCACCCGTTTAGACCAATATGTATTCTGCTACATATTTTTGGTAAAAAAAAAACCCCCAAGAAGTGTATATTGATTGGTCTGCGCAACAGTTATCAGGTCTATAAACTAGGGGAAAGATTTATGTAATTTTAATTTATTTATTTATTTTTTATTAGTAATGGCAGGAAACAGCGATTTTTATCGGCACTGTGACATTGCGGAGGACAGATTGGACACCTGACATTTTTGACACTTTTGGGGGGACCAGTGACATTACTACAGTAATCAGTGCTAACAATATGCACTGTTACTGTAATAATGACACTGGCAGGGAAGGGGTTAACACCAGGGACGATTAAAGGGTTAAATGTGTGCCTAGGGGATGTTTTCTAACTGCATGGGGGATGGACTAATTGGATTAACACAGAGACCTGTGCTCCTAAATAGGAGGAACACAGGTTCCCTGTGTTCATCAATGACAGAACAGTGATCTGCCATGTTTACATCAGCAGACCGCCATTCTGTCTCCATGGGGAGCTCCCCCTCTAGCCCAGTGTTTCTCAACTCTGGTTCTCAGGGCACACTAACAGGCCAGATTTTAGGTATTACCTTGGGGAGATGCAGACTAGAATACTGCAATCACTGAGCAGCAAATTATATTACCTGTGATGTATTTCAGTTTTCTTGTAAACCTGGCCTGTTAGTGTTCCCTGAGGACCAGAGTTGAGAAACACTGCTCTAGCCAATCGGCGTGCTTGATTGGTTTCTATGCAGAGCTGTAGCACATTTTGTACACTCCAGTTTTAGTAAACACACCCCCCCCCCCCACACACTCTGATGATTTGCATTCTTGCTCTGGCCTAGTAAATTAGAAAGTATTGAAGCCATTAGATTAGAAGTATTGAAGCCATTAGACATGACAGCCAGGAAACTAGCATTTTTTAAAATGAGAGGTCATCAGTGGCAGCTTCCATGTTTCTCAGAGTATAGGATTATTAAGAGTGCGTATGTCAGAATTAAAAAAGCACCTCTGTGTTGCCATTAATTATAAGATACCATATTTACCAAGGTTTTAAATGGTATGATAAAACTTAGACCAAAATGTAAGACTACTAGATGCACTGTAGATGTCTGATGTCATTAGAGGCTGCAGAGAGTCTATTTTCAATAAGAAAGAACTTAACAGTAAGATAAGAAGTTCACTGAAAAGGAAAACATGTTTATGTAATATGCAAAATGGTTGTCCCAATGCTCATCATAATCATAAATTATACACATAAAAAACAAAGTTTTACATCATTGCAATTTGATTACAATTTTTTTCATTGTGTTGACCTTAGGTGCTTACCTAAAAACAATAAAATGTATTTAGGCCCTTCTTAGGGCATTTCAAGTTATTACAAGTATTAGGCCCTGTTCACATCTGAGCATTTTTCAGCTCGTAAAACGCTCATCTCTGAAGTCTCAAAATCCTATTCATTTCAATGGACCCTGTTCACATATGAGCATTTTGTTGCCGGAAGCAAAACGGCTGAAGCTCAAGAAAGTACACAAGCTTCTTTTTTTTGGCAGATTACAAGAGCTTTTGTGAGATGTCAATGCCTGCCTCCAAACATCTGCAAAAAATGCCTGAAAAAACATCTGAAAAACAACCAAATAAATGCCTGAAAATGATACGCTCAGGTGTGAATGGAGCCTTAAGCTGTGGCTACAGCACAATCCTTGTTGCTTTTTCTAAGTACCGATATCCCTTCCTAATTAGGTACATGAAGTGCATAGCAGCCATTGTAAAGGCAATACTGAACACTGTTGCCTCTGCCTCTTACCTTTAGAAATGGGAGTAGCTTCTGTGTATCATCTAGAATACGTTAGGGTTTTATAGTACTGCCCTCATCCACTTGGGACGCACATTGTTAATTGTGATGAGATGTAATACTACCTAAGATATTACAACAGACATATATATCTCACTGAATCTTCAAAATAACATTTATTGCTACAAATTGCTAAATATTTCTAACATATTACAACAATGTGTTCAATTTTTTTAAATTAGAGTTGTCAAGATTTAATGGGACATACAGTATGCTCAGTTTAGTTTACAGGGATGATTTCAAAGAACTCCAAAATAATAATAATAATAATAATAATAATAATAATAATAATAATAATAATAATAATAAAAATATCTACAATTACTACTTGCACAACAGATTCGATTTTTAAATGGAACCTTTTGTGACATGCTGTTTTGTGTTTCTACAGGAAAGAAGATTGGGTTTGCAGTTACAATGGGTTTGCAGCAGATTCAGATGATTTGGAATTTGCTATCCCCACAAGTTATTGTGGAAGCTTTCTAGACTGAATTATTTTTAACCATAACTCACTGCCCAACCTTTCTGCTTTGATCATCTCAGTGTTACAATGGCAAATCATGTGGGCTTTGTTATATGCTAGTAGTTTGGTGTAGTTTATTGCGCTTTTCCACTGCATGGAACCAAACGGTTCGGCTCGCTTTTGTGCTTTTCCACCGCATGGTACAGTGTAGGAGCGGTTCGGTACGGTACGGTACGGCGGGACTTTTGCATGGAATCGAACGGTACGGCTCTCAAAAACAGTACCACCTCGATTGGGGTTCCAAGAGGTACCATACCCGGTACCATATCCCACAATCCTTTGCATGCAGTCACTACTAGCCACTGATTGGTCAGAGAATCGTTGTTATCCCACCCACTTAACTTTAATACTACTTTAGTGGAAAAGCAAACCATACCGTACCGTACCGAACCGTTCCAACACCGTACCATGCGGTACCAGCAGTGGAAAAGCAAACCGGGCCAAGCAGGGCCAAGCAGGGCCAAGCAGGGCCGAGTAGAGCTGGGCTGGTACTTGCAGTGGAAAAGTGCCATTAGAGAGACCTAAAATTCTTCATAGGGAGAGTTAGTTGCTGTTCAATGGAATACTGTGCTATTTTGCACTAAATTACTATTGGTTGCAGTTTGATGCTCTTGTGTAACCCCCCCTGTGTTCACAGTTCAGAGACCCAACAGTCCTTTTAGGGGCATCTATTTTCTTGCAGCTCACCAGGCCAAGAGGTGGCCGACCCCATGTCATGTTCAGCCAGGTCATATATATCAATAATACTTACGTGCTGGCAGCTCTTTACCTGCAAAATGCACACATATACCTTGCCTTGCTCATTTCCTCTGAGAAACAGCAACATGCCATAAATGAGTACTGGGGTTCTTTTCACCATGTCATTACCTCATCATTTAGAGACCATGCAGCATTTTGGCACCTTTTGAAAAGGTGACCAAAACGGTGAGCCACGACGAGGCAGGGATTAATAATATAATACTTTTCTTGTTACTCGTGGAGTACACACTCTATGACTTGAAAAGCTGAGCACTAGATTAATAGCAGTAGAATGAAGAGGAGTTCTTGCTGCTTTTTCAGGGCCAGCAGGATTCTTAGCCAAGTGCCTCCCTCCCTATGAGGCAGAGGAGGATTAAAAGGTGGAGGACGGTTGGGATGCTGCCATTTAGGAGAAGAAGCAAATGAGGCTGGCTTCAAGGAGGACATTTCATCCTTTTTAAGCCCCAGGAATTGTATGTGGATGGGGTGAGATTGTCGAGGTCAGTGTTGTCCTCAGAGATACCAAAGACTCAGGGTCCTCTGCTACATGCAATGGGGAATTGGGCCTTTATTCTCAAATGGCTGTGCAAAGATCTCAGGATTCAGGACATCGAGGAGAGGGACCACTATTGTGTAGCCACCCTATTAAATCTTCTGTTCCAGGGTTCTGCAGCATGTCCTTTAAATTTCTGCTTTTTGCACTCTCTCTGGGATGGTGGCAGTATATCAACCATTTTTGATATACTGCCACCATCCCAGTGAGATTGCAAAAAGCAGAAATTGGAAGCAAATGCTACAGAACTTTTTTGCTATATGGTGGCAGGATCCCCTCTGATGTTGAATGTGCCTCCAATCATCAATTTCAATAAAACAAACTAGTAGTATATAGAGATGTATAGAACTGTTCGCCGGCGAACAGTTCCCGGCGAACTTCGCATGTTCGCGTTCGCCGCTGCGGGCGAACATATGCGATGTTCGGTCCGCCCCCCATAATACATCATTGAGGCAAACTTTGACCCTGAACCTCACAGTCAGCAGACACATTTCCAGCCAATCAGCATACCTCCCTCCCACACCCTCCCACCTCCTATAAATAAGCAAGGGCAGCATCCATCTTAGATCATTCTGAAGCAGTGTGTGTAGTGAGAGTAGGGAGAGAGCTGCTGCTGCTGCTGTTAAGCTAGGGACAGTTAGTCAGTGTTCCTGGTCTTGCAGTGTTCTTGGTCCACTACTGCTGTAAGGACAGCACCCCAAAAAGCCCTTCTAAGGGCTGGTATTTGTGTAATTTTTTTTTTTATATATATATATATATATATATATATATATATTTCTAGCGTCCCCAAAAGCCCTTTTAAGGGCTGGTAATTGAGTTGTTTCTTCTTATATATATCTATATCTATCTATCTAGTGTCCCCAAAAGCCCTTTTAAGGGCTGGTAATTGAGGTTTTTTTTTTTATTTATATATATACATATATATATATTTAGCGATTTAGCGTCCCCAAAAGCCCTTTTAAGGGCTGGTAACTGGTAATAGAGTTTTTCCTATATATATATATATATATATATATATATATATATATATATATATATATATATCTATTGTACACTGCAGTTGCCTGCCCGCTGTGTGTGAGAGGCCAAAGACCTACCACAGACTGTACTGTGTGCACACCACACTCATTTCGGGTGGCACAGGCACAGTACCTGGCATTTTAAAAAATATTTTTTTTTTTCCTCTGTCATAATTGCAGTGAGTGCTGTGTCAGGTCCACAGAGTGCACTGTACCCACTGCAGTGCACTGCCCACCATTGATATATATACGGTGGCACAGCATCTTGTTGCAATAAATTGAAAAAAAAAAATATTTTTTATTATTGCAGTTGCCTGGGCTGCCAGTGACTGTCAGGTCCACAGAGTGTACTGTGCCCACTGCAGTGCCACTGTGTGCCCACCCACCACTGATATATAAGGTGGCACAGCAGCTTGCAAAGTAAAAAAAAATATATATTTTTTTTAAATTGCAGTTGCCTGGGTGCCAGTGACTGCTGTCAGGTCCACAGAGAGTGTACTGTGCCACTGCCCACCCACCACTGATATATAAGGTGGCACAGCAGCTTGCAAAGTAAAAAAAAATATATATTTTTTTAAATTGCAGTTGCCTGGGTGCCAGTGACTGCTGTCAGGTCCACAGAGAGTGTACTGTGCCACTGCCCACCCACCACTGATATATAAGGTGGCACAGCAGCTTGCAAAGTAAAAAAAAATATATATTTTTTTAAATTGCAGTTGCCTGGGTGCCAGTGACTGCTGTCAGGTCCACAGAGAGTGTACTGTGCCACTGCCCACCCACCACTGATATATAAGGTGGCACAGCAGCTTGCAAAGTAAAAAAAAATATATATATTTTTTAAATTGCAGTTGCCTGGGTGCCAGTGACTGCTGTCAGGTCCACAGAGAGTGTACTGTGCCACTGCCCACCCACCACTGATATATAAGGTGGCACAGCAGCTTGCACTCATAGTACAACAGTAACAACACATTAAAAAAAATGACAGGCAGAGGCAGGCCACCCCGCAAGGGCCATCGTGGTCGTGGTGCTGTGATTTCCTTAGGCCCTAGAATAATGCCCAGTGTTCAGAGGCCACCACAGACCCTGAACTCAAAAAATTCTGAGGCCATAGTTGACTGGCTTACACAGGACACCCAATCATCTACAGCTTCCGCTCGGAACCTTAATGTACCATCCTCCTCCAGCTCAGCTTCGGGCACCTCTCAATTTACCACTCGCCAGCCCGCCGGCACCACCACCAACACTAGCACCACAGCCGCTTCACTTGATCCATCAGAGGAGTTATTTTCACATCAGTTGGAAGAAATAAGTGATGCGCAACTATTAGTGCCAGAGGATGTAGATAACGGGGATATGTCTCAGTCAGGCAGCATTATACACATGGACGTACATTGTGATGATGATGATGATGATGTTGTACCTGCTGCTGCTGCCTTTGCTGAGTTGTCAAGTGAAGCGGCTGATGATGACGATGTGTCTGTGGATGTCACCTGGGTGCCTGCTCGAAGAGCAGAAGAAGAGGGGGAAAGTTCAGATGGGGAGACAGAGAGGAGGAGGAGACGAGTTGGAAGCAGGGGGAGGAGGTCATCGCAAGGAGCTAGTGGCGCAGTCAGACAGCATGTAGATTCGGCACCCGGGGTCAGCCAGACAGCACGCCAATCAACGCAAGCTGTTGCCACCACCAGAATGCCGTCCTTGCAAAGCTCAGCAGTGTGGCATTTTTTTTGTGTGTCTGCCTCTGATATCAGCGATGCCATTTGTAACCTGTGCCAAAAGATACTGAGTCGTGGGAAGTCCAACACCCACCTAGGTACAACTGCTTTGCGAAGGCACATGATCTCACATCACAAACGCCTATGGGATCAACACATGAGTAAAAGCAGCACACAAACTGAAAGCCACCATCCTCCTCCTGGTCTAGCATCTTCAGCCACACCAACCACTGCTGTCCTCCATGCCCCCTATCAACAACCCGCCCCTCCGCCTCTCACCTTCAGCAGTTCCTGCTCGTCACCTGCCCACAGTCAGGTGTCTGTGAAGGAAATGTTTGAGCGTAAGAAGCCAATCTCACAGAGTCACCCCCTTGCCCGGCGTCTGACAGCTGGCTTGTCGGAACTCTTAGCCCGCCAGCTTTTACCATACAAGCTGGTGGAGTCTGAGGCCTTCAAAAAATTTGTCGCTATTGGGACACCGCAGTGGAAGGTACCCGGCCGAAATTATTTTTCACAAAAGGCAATCCCCAACCTGTACTCTATTGTGGAAAAGGAAATCATGTCCCGTCTGGCACACAGTGTTGGGGCAAGGGTCCATCTGACCACTGATAGCTGGTCTGCAAAGCACGGTCAGGGCAGGTATATAACTTACACTGCGCATTGGGTAAACCTGCTGGCGGCTGCCAAGCATGGAATGCGTGGCTCTGCTGCAGAGGAGTTGGTGACACCGCCACGACTTGCAGGCAGGCCTGCTGCCACCTCCTCTACTCCTCCTACTCCATCCTCTTTGCTAACCTCCTCGGCTGAGTCCTCTTCTGCTGTTGCGTCTTGCTCCACACCAACTGCACCCCCCCAGCTCCCCAGGGGCTATTCCACATGTCGGATACGACAGTGTCACGCTGTCTTGGGGTTGACTTGCCTGAAAGCAGAGAGTCACACCGGACCAGCACTACTGTCCGCCCTGAACGCACAGGTGGATCAGTGGCTGACCCCGCACCAACTGGAGATCGGCAAAGTGGTGTGTGACAACGGCAGCAATTTGTTGGCGGCATTGAATTTGGGCAAGTTGACACATGTGCCGTGCATGGCACATGTGTTGAATCTGATTGTGCAACGTTTTGTGCAGAAGTACCCAGGCTTACAGGACGTCCTCAAGCAGGCCAGGAAGGTGTGTGGCCATTTCAGGCGTTCCTACACGGCCATGGCGCACTTTGCAGATATTCAGCGGCGAAACAACATGCCATTGAGGCGCTTGATTTGCGACAGCCCGACACGTTGGAATTCAACACTGCTAATGTTCGACCGCCTGCTCCAACAAGAAAAAGCGGTCAACGAGTATTTGTATGACCGGGGTGCTAGGACAGCCTCTGCGGAGCTGGGTATTTTTTTGCCACGTTACTGGACGCTCATGCGCAATGCCTGTAGGCTCATGCGAGGACCTTCAGCACAGCAGGAGGTATTGTCCTTTTGAGGAGGTGACAAACCTAGTGAGTCGCACCGAAGGCACCATCAGCGACATCATCCCATATGTTTTTTTCCTGGAGCGTGCCCTGCGAAGAGTGCTGGATCAGGCCGTAGATGAGCGTGAAGAGGAAGAGGAAGAGTTGTGGTCACCATCACCACCACCAGAAACAGCCTTACCATCGATTGCTGGACCTGCGGCAACACTGGAAGAGGAGTGTGAGGAAGAGGAGTCAGAGGAGGAATGTGGCTTTGAGGAGGAGGAACACCAAACACAGCAGGCATCCCAGGGTGCTCGTTGTCACCTATCTGGTACCCGTGGTGTTGTACGTGGCTGGGGGGAAGAACACACCTTCAATGACATCAGTGAGGACGAGGAATTGGACATGAGTAGCTCGGCATCCAACCTTGTGCAAATGGGGTCTTTCATGCTGTCATGCCTGTTGAGGGACCCTCGTATAAAAAGGCTGAAGGAGAACGACCTGTACTGGGTGGCCACACTACTAGACCCCCGGTATAAGCAGAAAGTCTGTGATATGTTACCCAATTACCGGCAGTCGCAAAGGATGCAGCAGCTACAAAATAAGTTAAAAAGTATGCTTTACACAGCATATAAGGGTGATGTCACAGCACAACGGGAATCCAACAGGGGAAGAGGTGAAAGTAATCCTCCTCCTACCACCACAACCACGCCGGCAAGGACAGGACGCTTTACAGACGTCTTGTTGATGGAGGACATGCGGAGCTTTTTTAGTCCTATGCATCGCCACAGCCCTTCGGGGTCCACCCTCAGAGAACGACTCGACCGACAGGTAGCAGACTACCTTGCCTTAACTGCAGATATCGACACTCTGAGGAGCGATGAACCCCTTGACTACTGGGTGTGCAGGCTTGACCTGTGGCCTGAGCTATCCCAATTTGCCATTGAACTTCTGGCCTGCCCCGCTTCAAGTGTGCTGTCAGAAAGGACCTTCAGCACAGCAGGAGGTATTGTCACTGAGAAGAGAAGTCGCCTAGGTCAAAAAAGTCTTGATTACCTCACGTTTATTAAGATGAACGAGGCATGGATCCCGAAGGGACTGACAGTGGGGGATGCATTTGACTAAAAAAGGCCTGGTGATGACTGAGATGCCTTGGCCTAAAAATGGTCCACATGCTGCTGTATATAATCATTCTCTGCATGCCGAATGACTTACGTGACGTCTCCGCCACCAACTACGGTTCAAGCCGCAATTTTTTAGTGCACTTTCTGCCTTAAAACCTCAATTTTTCAGGCCGCTGCTACAGCAGCGGCTGCAACAATACCTGCTTTTTCATGCATGTGTACATGCCTAATTTTTCTGGCCTCTGGTGCTACACTGTGGCTGCAAAAAAACAAAAAACAAAAAAAAGGCACATACATGTGTCAATTCCCCTTCGTGATCGTTACCTTGTCGTGGTGAAGGGGCTTGCGCATCACAATGAAGCGATCAGCTCTAGGATTGTGTTGGCACACCCCAGATGATAAGGTCGTTGCTTCATTGTGAACAGACCAAAAGCGATCCGCAGGATAATTTTTCATAGAAAAAACATTCATTTTCTTTCATTCTTTCTGCGGAGCTGGGTATTTTTTGGCCGCGTTACTGAATGCTCATGAACAATGGCTGTAGGCTCATGCGTCCTTTTGCGGAGGTGACAACCCTGGTGGTCAGTCGAACCCAAGGCAACATCATCGACCTCATCCCATATGCGTTTTTTCTGGAGCGTGCCCTGCGAAGAGTACTGGATCAGGCTGTAGATGAGCATGAAGAGGAAGAGTTGTGGTCCCCATCACCACCAGAAGCAGCCTTGTCGTTGTCAATTGCTGGACCTGTGGCAACGCAGAGAGAGGAGTCTGAAGAAGAGAAGTCAGAGGAGGATGTTGGCTTTGAGGAGGTGGAATACCAGCCACAGCAGGCGTCCCAGGGGGCTTGTTGTCACCTTTCGGGGACCCTTGGTGTTGTACGTGGCTGGGTGGAGGAAGAGACCTTCAATGATGTCAGTGAGGACAAGGAACGGGACATGGCTAGCTGGTATCCAACCTTGTGCAAATGGGGAGTTTGCGGTTGTGCAAATGGACTGACTGACTGTTAAACGGGGAGTTTGGTCTGTCAGAGTTTGGTCTGTCACTGTGAAGCGGGCGACGGGCGTAACCCTTACACTACTTGACCGATAAAACATCATACCTGATCGTATTCACACACTGGATGTTTTAGTGCTGGTTTGCACTGCCGCTACCACTAAAGTAGCGTCGCTTCCAGTGCGACTTTGGCGCGACTTAGCGCGACTTTGGCGCGACCTCATCGCGAGGCGACTTTTTATTTGGCCAATCACAATATCATGTTTTGTGACCGTCACCTAATTTCCTTTTCCTGTTTTTTGTTTTACATATTTCCCCATGTGTGCAGTGTTGTCTGTGTCATAGCTCAACTGATAGGCATGTTTGCCTTGGCATATCATATTTCAGCTTGCCAGAAAGAAAAAAAGACAGCTGGAAAGACACTGCATTAGTTTTCTACTAAAAATTATAAGAAAAATGCTGTTTTTTTGGGGTTCTGGACATACTACAGAGCTGAAACTTGACAGGTACACTTTTTAGACCCCCCAGACACTAAATACAAAAAATGACATGCCTGCCTAAAAAAATGCCCGATAAATGCCTGCAAGAAAAAAAGCCAGCCGCAGAGAAGCCATATTCCTGAAAATATAAGAAAAATGCTGTTTTTTAGGGGTTCTGGACATACAGAGCTGAAACTTGACAGGTACACTTTTTAGACCCCCCAGACACTAAATACAAAAAATGACATGCCTGCCTAAAAAAATGCCCGATAAATGCCTGCAAGAAAAAAAGCCAGCCGCAGAGAAGCCATATTCCTGAAAATATAAGAAAAATGCTGTTTTTTTAGGGGTTCTGGACATGCTACAGAGCTGAAACTTGACAGGTACACTTTTTAGACCCCCCAGACACTAAATACAAAAAATGACATGCCTGCCTAAAAAAATGCCCGCTAAATGCCTGCAAGAGAAAAAGCCAGCTGCAGAGAAGCCATATTCCTGAAAATATAAGAAAAATGCTGTTTTTTAGGGGTTCTGGACATGCTACAGAGCTAAAACTTGACAGGTACACTTTTTAGACCCCCCAGACACTAAATACAAAAAATGACATGCCTGCCTAAAAAAATGCCCGCTAAATGCCTGCAAGAGGAAAAGCCAGCCGCAGAGAAGCCGTATTCCTGAAAATATAAGAAAAATGCTGTTTTTTAGGGGTTCTGGACATGCTACAGAGCTAAAACTTGACAGGTACACTTTTTAGACCCCCCAGACACTAAATACAAAAAATGACATGCCTGCCTAAAAAAATGCCCGCTAAATGCCTGCAAGAGGAAAAGCCAGCCGCAGAGAAGCCGTATTCCTGAAAATATAAGAAAAATGCTGTTTTTTAGGGGTTCTGGACATGCTACAGAGCTAAAACTTGACAGGTACACTTTTTAGACCCCCCAGACACTAAATACAAAAAATGACATGCCTGCCTAAAAAAATGCCCGCTAAATGCCTGCAAGAGAAAAAGCCAGCCGCAGAGAAGCCGTATTCCTGAAAATATAAGAAAAATGCTGTTTTTTAGGGGTTCTGGACATGCTACAGAGCTGAAACTTGACAGGTACACTTTTTAGACCCCCCAGACACTAAATACAAAAAATGACATGCCTGCCTAAAAAAATGCCCGCTAAATGCCTGCAAGAGAAAAAGCCAGCCGCAGAGAAGCCGTATTCCTGAAAATATAAGAAAAATGCTGTTTTTTAGGGGTTCTGGACATGCTACAGAGCTGAAACTTGACAGGTACACTTTTTAGACCCCCCAGACACTAAATACAAAAAATGACATGCCTGCCTAAAAAAATGCCCGCTAAATGCCTGCAAGAGAAAAAGCCAGCCGCAGAGAAGCCGTATTCCTGAAAATATAAGAAAAATGCTGTTTTTTAGGGGTTCTGGACATGCTACAGAGCTGAAACTTGACAGGTACACTTTTTAGACCCCCCAGACACTGAATACAAAAAATGACATGCCTGCCTAAAAAAATGCCCGCTAAATGCCTGCAAGAAAAAAAGCCAGCCGCAGAGAAGCCATATTCCTGAAAATATAAGAAAAATGCTGTTTTTTAGGGGTTCTGGACATGCTACAGAGCTGAAACTTGACAGGTACACTTTTTAGACCCTCCAGACACTAAATACAAAAAATGACATGCCTGCCTAAAAAAATGCCCGGTAAATGCCTGCAAGAGAAAAAGCCAGCCGCAGAGAAGCCGTATTCCTGAAAATATAAGAAAAATGCTGTTTTTTAGGGGTTCTGGACATGCTACAGAGCTGCAACTTGACAGGTACACTTTTTAGACCCCCCAGATGCTAAATCAAAAGAAATTTTTTATTTTTATTTTTTTTTAATTTTTCCAATAATTGGCTCTCTATCAAAAAATTATAATTTTTAAGAACTTTTTTTTGCGTGATCCCTCTCCGGCATGCCACAGTCCAGGTGTTAGTCCCCTTGAAACAACTTTTCCATCACTATTGTGGCCAGAAAGAGTCCCTGTGTGTTTTAAAATTCGCCTGCCTATTGAAGTCTATGGCGGTTCGCCCGGTTCGCCGGTTCGCGAATTTTAGGTTCGCGACATCACTAGTAGTATATTGCCATTGACTACAAAACCCCTGCTGCCAATAATACATACTAAACTTTCAAGTGTCGTCCAGCCTCCAAAACAAAAATTATACCTACCACTATTTTAAGCTCCTTCACCACCATAAAACCTGCCTTGCCTCTCCCTCTCATGTTGCAGTATAACAAACCTTACATATTGTTCGGCCACTGTACCAAATAATATATTCTTCTTTTTTTTTTTTTTTCTAGATTAAGCTTGCCTGTAATTAATAAAGCATTTTAAAAATGTTTTTGCTTCGTTAAATGTCTCCTGTTTTCGTGCTGACTTCCACGTATTCTGTTTAGCTTGCCTGCTAGCTTTACAAATGGACATAATTTAGCATCACAGTCCCCCCCCCCCCCTTCCCTCATAGACTTCAATTGGATTCTTTGCTACATTTTGGTTTCAAATAGGATTTGCCCTGCATATTGACCCCAGGTAGATGCACTCATCCCCACTTTAGAGATTGATGCCAATAAAAGTAACCTGAATAAGCCAATGCTTTCTGCCACACATCTCTGATTCAGAACAGACAGGAACACCACTAGGACCACTAACAATAACTTCTGAATGTGAAATAGTTTGCATAATGACCGCCACCTGTCAGCTGTTGCTGTGCCTTCAAGCTGTAAAATTCGGCAATCGGTTTGTAACATAATTTTTTTTTTTGCTTTGGAAATCTATCCATCCACCATCATCACCTACTGCTACTGTGCTCTAATGTCCAATCATAAAACAAAACGCATACTATTTCTCCATATGTAGGATACTTCTTTGTGTTGTCTTGTGTAATGTGGCTGCTGTGGCAGCATATGGAGATGGCAGATAAACCATGGAGTTTAAAGGGTAGAGAAGACAGAGTGGCCTCTGTAGGGTTTGTGTGAAATGGACAGAATGGCAATTGGCCCGGGGAAAGGTGTAGCCTACACTGTGAATTGAGAGTAGCGTCAAAAACAGAAACATGGGAAGCAAGGGCAAAAGAAAAACAAAAAATAGGCAGAATGCATTATGCTGAAATTAGGAAAACCCTCCAAGTTGTAGATTTTAATATCTGTTTTAAAGTAGCCAGTGTCTGGCTGTTCAAATTTGGTGGATGAACACATACACAATCAGGATTGCTATTATTTATTTTTGGACAGAACACCAAGGAGCACCAGAACTAGTTTTCACTGCTCCTATTTTTCCACATTAACCATTGTAATCACTGGCAGCATGCTGGCAGCATGAACAAAATAATTAGAAGAAGACCTGAGTGGTGGAATTATACAAAACACAAAGGGTGCACCGACCTAGTGCATTATCTCCAGACAGATAATTTATTGAATAAAAACACGGTAAGTATTGTACTCACAAAGACATCAAAAAATTGCGCATTACAGATCTCTGTAAATTCCATCCAATGTATCAACACGTATGGGTGTAACAGTCACTGAAGACCCCGTGGGCTGACACGTTTCAAGGAATTCCTCTTCTTCAGAGCCACACGAGAAGACTACCCACACCCTTCTTATATAACAGATAACAAGAAGAAATTTCAAATATGGGCGTTACATCCCACCCCACTTGGCAACAACGTTAGCAACAACAGCCACCAAAAACCCCAGATCGTTAGAAAAAAAAACTAAATAAAATTATCAAAAATAATTATTCATTTATACACATACAGTCAGGTCCATAAATATTGGGACATTGACACAATTCTAATCTTTTTGACTCTATACACCACCACAATGGATTTGAAATGAAACAAACAATATGTGCTTTAACTTGTTTGGCAAACTCTAATCTGGCCTTCCGGTTTTTGAGGCTCACCAATGGTTTACATCTTGTAGTGATCCCTCTGTATTCACTCCGGTGAAGTATTCTCTTGATTGTTGACTTTGACACACATACCCCTACCTCCTGGAGAGTGTTCTTGATCTGGCCAACTGTGAAGGGAGTTTTCTTCACCAGGGAAAGAATTTTTCGGTCATCCACCACAGTTGTTTTCTGTGATCTTCCAGGTCTTTTGGCATTGCTGTGCTCACCGGTGCTTTCTTTCTTATTAAGGATGTTCCAAAAAGTTGATTTGGCCACACCTAATGTTTTTGCTATCTCTCTGATGGGTTTGTTTTGTTTTTTTCGGCCTAATGATGGCTTGCTTCACTGATAGTGACAGCTCTTTGGATCTCATATTGAGAGTTGACAGCAACAGATTCCAAAGACAAATAGCACACTTGAAATGAACTCTGGACCTTTAGCTGCTCCTTGTCAATGGGATAATGAGGGAATAACACACACCTGACCATGGAACAGCTGAGCAGCCAATTGTCCCATTACTTTTGGTCCCTTAAAAAGTGGGAGGCACATATACCATCTGTTGTAATTCCTACACCGTTCACCTGATTTGGATGTAAATGCCCTCAAATTAAACCTGAAAACCAAATTATTGAATTCAGCACTGTTAAAGCTGTATGCTATTTCTTTGATATTTAATAAAAATATTTTGGAAGAAAAAAAAAAAATAAATAAAAAAATTAAACCTGAAAGTCTGCAGTTAAAGCACATCTTGTTTGTTTAATTTCAAATCCATTGTGGTGGTGTGTAGAGCCAAAAAGACTAGAGATGTGTCAATGTCCTAATATTTATGGACCTGACTGTATATCCAATCATGGTATACACATATGTTAATGTGTGTGCATGCACATGCACACTCCCAACCTTGCACATTGGTATATATATAAATATACACATATACTTAACTCCCTGCATGATTGTTTACAATCTATATATACAAGGCCATTTTTTTTTATACAATAAATTATTTGTCTCGAGATAATGCACTAGGTCAGTGCGCCCTCTGTGTGTTTTGTATAGTTGCAGTATTAGACCCCCCCTAAGTCTTTGAGGGCAGCAAGACCCATTTCTAAGGGCAATGAAGACGTAATCACGTCCATCTGGACGGGTCATTTTCCTTAGCGCAGGAGGCATTGTGTGTGTGACTGAGTGGTGGAATACATACCTCAAGATAATGTCAGTTTGAAAACATGGAGGAAAGGAGCTTTGAGACAAAGCAAGGAAGGTGGTGGTGAATCTAGAAATATTTGCTAGAGCTGTATGAATATCAGTGCAAAGGATGGCAGATCATCCCTTAGCAGGAAAAGAAACCTTGCCTTTGCTGAGCCAATATTTTTTCTTGTTGATTTGCAATCTACTATGAGGGGGGCGGGGAGGTTGTCTTTTGCGATGTAAGGGGACTGAACAACTCTCTGAAGATATATAGTTTTTGACTACTTGAAACACATTTATCCTGCAGGAGACACACTTGATGGATGAAACATCAACATATTTAGACAAATCCTATTTCCAATTAGTATTACATTGCCACTATTCTAATTATGCTAGATGAGTCACAATATATCTACTGCAGTGTTCCTGCCACTTGCATGCAGATCAAGTTAGATAGCTTGGGTAAATGTATTTTTATCCTACAGTATATAAGGTATATGATCTTTAATGAGCTACTGCAATGCTACTGTATATATTCCCCCACCATATTTAAATAATGTAATGGAATCTCTTGTTTTTTATGACCTGTTCCTTCTTACAGCCCATTCAGACTGGCGCGATCCGACTTTGTGGGGCGACCTGTGAAGGCTGTGCACTGCGCTGTGCACCGCGACTTCGGCGCGACTTGCACGGAATTCATATAATTGAAGTCAATGCAAGTCACCTCCAGGTCGCCCCAAAGTAGTACAGGACCCTTTTTCTAAGTCGGAGCGACTTGTGTCACTCCTATTAGAACGGGTCCTGTGCTAATCATTGGCGAGCGAGCGAGCGCGACTTGTCAGGCTGACAAGTCGTCTGACAAGTCGCGCTAGTCTGAATGGACCCTTACTGTCAGGACAGTAGTTAGATAGCAGGAAAAACAGTTTAGTTGGGCTGATTGTACAGAATCTAGGCACTGACACCTGCAGCCAGAATTAAACTGACACTGTATACTACTGAGATTTTAAACAATATTCAGTCAGTACAACATGCTGTGAAGGGTTAGCTGAACATTCCTCTTTGTTGGCAGAGATTAGGTATGTGCTACTAGTTTGTTTGAACACAAATTCAAACCAAATCTCACATATACTAGTGGGGTTTTCTCCAGATGCTATATATGACAGCTTCCTTCATCTGCTGTCAATAGTTGTTAAAAAAGCAGCTGCCGCTTCCTAAGCAACCATAGACCCAATAATTTACCTGCTGGGACTCCCCAGCCATGTAAAGGAAGCAGTCAGGATAGCTAAAAGAAAAAATGACATGGGGTTCTGCCCATAATTTACACCAGACCTGAAAAGCTTGATAGCATATGCTAAAAAAGGGGACTCACTCAAAAGAAAAAAGAAAAAAAAGAAAAAAAAAGATGACATGGTCTGGTATAGACTTTAAGAGGGAAACCTCAATCAAAAATTATGAAAAAAAAAACATGGCCCCCAAAAATTCCTAACCAGATTCATGCAAGTTTCCTGTGAGGTCATTGACCAAATATGGACATGTCCATATCTGTTCAGTGATATCACCTGGGGAGCTTTTTTTTAATTAGCTGTCATCTCCCAAAACATGTCATTTGCAAGCAAGCATGTGTTGGGATTGGATGTGTTGGTGGGTTTTTCTCTTTCAGTGTGTCAATGAGCATCATTCATAGTGATTGACATCTATCTCTATCACTGGATGAGATAGGAAGTAAAGAGCAATCTCCCTAATGGGGCATGAACAGCAAGACAGCAATGGAATTAACTGGTTCTGTAGAAAAAATTACAGATCAACGGGAAACTAGAGATCAACTCCAGATTTGTAGCAGATGATATTGCTTCATCCCAATCTTGCAATTGTGCTTCCCAATGAGTTGGTCAAAATCTTCAGTAAAACATTACACAATCTATCGGTGAACCATTCTTTAAAAGTCTGGGATAGTGGCGTGATTTTGAGGTAGTTGAAACCTCTATACCCCGGGTCCTCAATAGGCGGACCCTGGGCCGCGTCCGGACCCAGACGCGCTTAGCTCTGGACCGCGGCGGTCTGTCTGTGCTGAAGCTGCTGCCTATTTCTTTTATCACTGGTTGCTAGATCACCGGCCGCCCAGCGTCTAGCAAACAGTGACGTCACACGCCAGCCACCCAGCATTCAGAGCGGAGGAGGAACTTATTCCTCCTCGCGTCTAAGCACCCCGCGCCGCGCTGCATTCCGGGAGTTGTAGTCTGTGGACACCGAGCTGAGGGAAGCCGGGCTTCGGCGGCAGGCGGTGAAGAGACATCTGCTCAGCGGCGAGGTTCATGAACATCTGAGCGCTCAGCTCATTGCCAAGCAGACAGACCGGGACCTACCACATCGAAGAGGGTCACTCCAAACTCACATCCCGACCATCCCTGCATCCCCGACCGACCACCGATCATGCCACCTAAGAGGAAGGAGGTGTCTCTTCTCTACAGCAATTGGGAAAACAAGTAAGTGCGGGAATGCTTGCATGTAAAATAAATCTATAATTTTAACTATACAGAACTACAGAAATGTTTTTAAAAAGATGAATGTATTTCACCTGCATATCCACTGAAAATATACAGCAAAAAATAGTTTGTACTACTGTAAACCATAAAAATGAAGTCTCACTGCATTTTTAAAGAATTATTTTCATATTTATGGTTTACAGTAGTACAAACTATTTTTTGCTGTATATTTTCAGTGGATATGCAGGTGAAATACATTCATCTTTTTAAAAACATTTCTGTAGTTCTGTATAGTTAAAATTATAGATTTATTTTACATGCACATATATATATTTGTTTTCCATCATTGCAGACACAATGGCTGAAATTATAAATCAGGCTGACGGGAAGAATAGCTAAAAGACACAAAATTCTGTTTGCAGTCTCTCCCATCTATGGATCAAACAGCGTCATATTTCACATATTGGTTGTGTATTTGTTAGGTCATTTTTTTGTGTATAGTTCAAAAGTTTTGGGGAATGCCTTTTTTTGTTGTTGGCGTTCTGTATTTGGAATTTGACGGTCACTTTTCCGGACCTCGGACTGAATGGAAAATTGGTAAGTGGACCTTTCAAGTTTACATTTGAGTACCCCTGCTCTATACACTAACCCTTCAATCTATTTACTCAAGCTAGACAACAACTCCCTTACCTTCACCTATACATTTGCCTTCTTATATTGAGTCACTACTTCCATTATCCAGTCCCCCCCCTCAATTAATCCTTCTCACCCCTACCCCTTCTCTATCCTTATCCTTCTCATTCCATGGGAGGAGTTGGTGCAGGGAACCAACCCCTCCCCTCTATCACCTACAGTTAACCTCTGCACAATCTAATTACATCAATCAAGTACCTGAATTAATCTTTGAGTCTGCAACCCTAATCTGCTTTTCACTCAGCAACTTGATGAAACAAAAGATATTCCCTCACCCGCACCTATTCTCTTATGTTATGCATACTCATTCAAACATATTCTAAATTCTGTTATATGGCACTTGTGTCTTAATGCATTCCTGTTTTTCTTCACTTATACCTTGAACACCGAGAATGTTGATCGGATTGTTCAACTGTTTGTATGATTCATTACAACCTTCTATGTATCAATAAATCGTTTTGGAAAAAAAAAAAAAAAACACCAGTTCAACTGAAGGTCAAAGGCTTTTTTGGTTATTGATGATTAAAATTAATTGGCAGGTGTGGCCAGGCAAATGCACACTGTTATTCCGAGTGGATTAACAGGATTTTGATAGCACTTTCTCATATGATAAATAGGAGGCTGAATGCTTACATACGGATACAGTGTAATGCACCATACCAAGTGAGTGCCATTTTGTTTTTAAATAAAGTGTCTTTGGTTTACACACTACACTATGGTATATTTCCTTTTTTTTGGACCATGCTTAAGTTTCAATGGCAGAGATAAAAACTGTGAAGGAGTTACTTTAAAAAAAAAAAATGGAGCTTTCGTTACAAGGGTGCTTTTATTTATCTAAAGGTCACTCTGTTCTGGGAAGTGATTCTATGTTCAATACTTGGATTGGCTTGGCTTTTCAATCTAATATACAGCAGAAGGATCACAGATTGCAAAGAAGAAAAAAAAAAAAGCACTTTCTTTCCTTATTTCCTTTCCTATTTGGAACTGTAGCAGCTTGCAACAGCTACTTTGCATTTTTATAGGCACAATTCACTTATTAGATATTTATACTATTGCTTATGGATGTAAATATTAAGCACTGTTTAGAGGTTTGAATAGTAGTTTATTGCAACATATTGTATGTTTAATGTTATTGATGTGGTTGTTACACACAGGGCCACCGTGGGAGTGAATACAGCCCACACACATGCAAGGGGGCCCCGGCATCCCGCGGGGCCTGGGCACCCGAAGGGCAGGGGCAGACTGGTTCAGGCGGCTGCTCTGATGCCCCATAAAAAGCCGCACAGATATACAAGACCCGAAGGAGGAGCAGGAGGCTGAGTCTGTGTGTGCAGCTGCTGGAATGTTTTCTTCCCCAGACACCATGGCCGACTCAGCTTTACCCCTCTAGCTCCAGCCCTGCACAGCCACTGGCAGCCTAGCATAGTAACACAGTGAAAGCGGGGAAAGCAGCTTGCCCAGGAGTCGGGCTCTACCAGCTCTGTCTCCTGTCCTGTCATCCTGTTTTTACTGTCCACCTAGCCCCTCCTTCACTCTGCTGCTTGTCCAATCTGACACTCCACCACCCATTTGTGTTTGCCCAACTCCACCCACACTCCAGCCACCTCAATGCATTACACTGTGTTGTAAGAGGAGTTCTGTGGGCAGCTGGGTGGGAGTTTTAAAACAATAGCTGCTGGCTGCCACAGCCCTGGGGGAGATAAGCCTAAATGGGGAAGGCATAATTGGTAAATGAGCCTTTTGCACCCAGAACAGCCCCCTCACTCCGTCACCCCTTTTTTCTCTGCACATTCTTTCTCCCCACACCACCTTCTGTTCCCCTTTCTCTTTCTACCCCTCTCCCCCCACCCATCTTTTCCTTCCTCTTCTCTTAATCCTTCTCACTCTTCTCTTTCACTCCCTTGTTCTCTCTCACATTCTCTCCCTCGTTCTCTCTCTTTCTCTCTTATTCTCTCTCATGTTCTCTCTCTCTCTCTCTCTCTCATTCCCTCTCTCTCTTGTACTCCCTTTCTCTCTCTCTCTCTCTCTCTCATTCTCCCTCGCTCATTCTCCCCCTCTCTCTCTCGTACTCTTATTCTCTCTCTCATTCTCTCTCTCTCTCTCTCTCTCGTACTCTTTATTTCTCATTCTCTCTCTCTCTCATTCTCTACCTCATTCTCTCTCTTTCATTTTCTTCCTAATACTCTCTCATTCTTTTACTCTTACTCTCTTTCTCTCTCATTCCCTCCCTCATTCTCTCTCATTCTCTCCCTCATTTCTCTCTGTCTCATTTTCTTCTTCGTTCTCTTTCTTTTCGTTTAGTTTCTCTTGTCTTCTCATTGTGTCATTTGTTTTCTCTCTCTCCCATTCTCTCCCTCGTTCTCTCTCTCTCTCTCTCATTTTCTCATTTGTTCTCTTTCTCTCTCATACTCTCTTTCTCTCCTATACTCTCTTTCTCTTCCTCATTCTCTCCCTTTTTCTCCCTCTCTCGCTCTCTCATTTTTTCTCTCTCTCATTCTTCTCCTCATTCTCACCATTGTTTTTTCATTCGCTCCCTTGTTCTCTCTCTATTATTTTTGCCCTTGTTTTTTCTCTCTCTATCTCTCTCATTCTCTCCCACGTTCTCTTGCTCTCATTCTCTCTCTCTCATACTCTCTTTCTCTCTCATTCTCTCCCTTTTTCTCTGTCCCTCTCTCTCTCCCTCATTGTATCTCTCTCTAGACTGGAGGTGGAAGAGGACATGGGATGTAGGAGATGAGACTGGAGGTGGAGGACATAGATGGGGAGGTGAGAATGGAAGAGGTGTACATGGGATAGGGCAGATGGGACTGGAGGAGGAAGAGGACATGGGATGGAGAAGATGGGACTGGAGGAGGGGGACATAATATGGAAGAGATAAGATATACTAAGTTTTAATAGTGTCAAAATAAAAGTGGGTGCCCGAAGAATTCAATGGGATGGCCAGTGGGCAGGTTCATTGGGATGGAAACTTCCGCCATGGGGTAGATGGAGCATATGGTGAGACATCCTGATGAAGCATACGTAAACTTATGCAAAATGCATTAACGTAGGCAGCGCAGCAGGCCCCTGCATGTCACTATGCACTCTGTCTACCCCGTGGCGGAATTTGCGGTGTGTTCACCAATCATCACTGTTACACTCCAAGGATTGAGGAGAGTCACGCTGCTTCACGGAGCTAACCACAAGCGATCTGCTGGCCCTTAAACCTCTACTGCAGGACATCTGCTTCGGATTATTGAACACATCCGTCCATCGGCATATAGATGGAGGAAAAAGTGATGTGCTGCGCAGTGGTGAGAGCCTTCCGGGCACCCTTCTATCTCCAGTGTGTATCAAGCCACTACTATCTATAATTCCGCTACACTGAGTAGGAGTTTAGTCAATTGACTACCAGCTGCTGTTATGGATAGAAATTTCAATGGGCCACCTAGCCAATAGGACTGGTGAGGAATACGTGGCAACTATGGCTTGGCTGCAAATGAAGTCATTTGATTATCCCCACTTAAAGGCTGATAGAGCTAACTGGTAAATGTCATATCTTGCTCGGTGAAATATGATTGCTATTTCCATCTGTGGTCATGTTGAAGTTTATGCATGGACTGCACTCTGAGGCCACCAGCCTTTCATCTATGTCTCCCCCCCCCCCCCCAAGGACTTTGTAAATAAGGGTACACAGTAGTGTGGTTAGAGTCTTCCCACTACACATGACCCTGGGCAGATTTGAACTGGCTTGGAATTGCTTTCATCAGCCCTATCTATATAGTCCGGTATTGGAAGACATACCTTTTAGGAATATTTGGTATGAATGTTAGTGAACGTGTGGCCCAGTTTTTGTCTGCATGTGTGTGATAATGTTGTCCACTTTGTTTTTATTTCATTGGATGCCTGGAGGTTATGGTCAAATTGGCCTCTCATGATGTGATGATTGGTAATTTTTTCAATAAAGTTTTTCTTAATTTATCCATACCGTAGTTGGTTCTCCATATAGAACCCCTTTTTTTCCTAAAGGTGACCTATTGGTCTTCCTTTGTATGTTTTCATTACCTAAATATGCACCTGAATACTAAACCATGCATTTAAAGCGTAATTCAAAGTTGTTGCTAAAGTTGAAGCACTCCTTAGCAGTAGTCATCTGATCTTTACAATGGTCTAACCCTCATGGAAACTCAATATGAGATCACATAAGCCAGGGAAATCAGCTTAAAAAAGATTGCAGAGTCAAGGCTTTTACAGTGAAAATGAAATAGTTACAAAGACATAGATAAATGATAAGATATTTCACATAATTAAAACGAAACATTTAATTAATAAGTGTTTTTCACTGTCAGAGTTAGATGCCAGCTGTTAATTAATGTGCCTATTAAGTGTACATTTAATGTAGGTCCATTAAGCCTAATTAACATGCATTACATCCCATCATTCAATATGCTAAGAATCAATTCTGTTTCTAATTTATATAGTAATATTACTAACATTTAGGTAATGATTTTTGCTGATTTTTTTTCTGCCTGTCACAAAAGTAAATGGTTTTATGAAGAGAGAAAACTATTATTACACATTGCTTGTGTGGAAATTTAATTATTTCCAACCAAATTTTATGTACTGGAAAGTTTCTCCCTTGTAAGGACAAATTTACTTAGACTTGTGGACTAAGCCTAACACAAAGATATCTATATTGCTGACGTTAATGAATGTACATGTAGACTCTATTTAAACATAAATTGACTGTATGTCACCAGCACACTTAAATAAAGCTAAATGTAACTTTTTTTTTCGTATTATAATCACACAATAAAGAATGCAACATTTAGTGACCTCACAGAACCTGTCATGCCTTCAGCTTGGAAGTAATTAATGTTAGTGGAACTTGTAATACCAATATTGTCCACAAGATGCCCCTGTGACAATACAATTGTTGTACAGTACTTTATGGTATTTCCTGTTCTCTATTACAGAGTATTAGTTCCACCTCTCTCTGAGAAAATCTCCATTTTAGACTTACCTCATGGAGGAGCAGTCAGCATCTGAGGTTGTTGTGGGAGATTCCTGAACCCCCCTTTGAAGCATCGCTGGTATGCCTATGAACTGTCAGTTATATACTCAGTGCATATATTGTTTATGTTTGTACACTGATTGTATGTTTATTTACAGTTTCACCTATTCACAATCCTATTTGCATATCCATCTGACTTGTAACCTGTTCATGTGACCACCATTCTTTCACTGGAATAAAGCCTTAAGTTACAAAAGGACTGGTTATTGTAGGATTAAAGGTTTAGCTGTATGTTGAGCTGCACACGCCTGGGGCATACGTGTAGTGAGAACAGAACAGTGAAACAGCGGCTATCCAGCAAGTGGGATTTAAGACAGATACTATACAGAGGCCTGCTACCCTGCCAGCGCAGTCATCTGCATATGCAATACAGCAGTATCTACACAGTCAAGCATTCCTGCAAGCAATATGTCACATAGCCAGACATCCTCACTCAAGACAAGGTCCCGAGTTTCCGGCTCCTCTAGATCTTCCTCCGCATGCAATGCACTCGCCATAGCACGTGCGAAAGCTGAAGCCGCCAAGGTGCGAGCAGCCTTTACTGAGCAGGAAATGCAGATTAAACAGGAGAAAGTGAGGATAAAAAAAGAGGAAGCCCTCCTAAAAGCAAAGGCAGAGGAAGCCCTCCTAAAAATGCAGAAAGAGGCAGAGGAGGCCCTCCTAGAAGTAGCCCTAGAGAAACTGACTGTAGAGAAGGAAGTAGCAGCAGCCATAGCTGAAGCAGACGCCTTAGAATTAGCTGTATACCCGAGAAGTGAACGCAGCAGACGCAGCAATATTCTCGATCCAGCAGCTGAAACTCCAAATTCTCTACAACAAACTTCAGATTACATCAATCAACACTTTAAAACAAGCAGTGTCAAAGATGACGTCAACGAGACAAGCCAAAGACACTCCACGGTACCGCCACAAGTCAGTGACAAGCCTCAAGCCTGCAAACGGGAGAAATCCGTGCAAAGTGACATCTCCTACGACAGACTCCCCATAAGTGAGATAATAGAATCACCTTCTAATCGCCCTCCAGAACCAACGTCCAAGCCAGAACGGTACATCAGAGGACAGCTCGGTGCCAGCAAAAGGTATGACTACACACAGCCATCTTACCATGACAACACACAGCAGGCTAACCAAGCCACCATAGACTTTGCATGGTTTTTAGCACGACGCAAGTTAGTCACCAAAGGACTTGAAAAGTTTAATGACCGCCCTGAAAACGACAGAGCTTGGTGGTCATACTTTCAAAACACTATCAGAGACTTAGGGCTATCTTGCAGCGAAGAGATAGACCTCCTGATCAAATGGCTTGGGAATGAGTCTGCCGAGCACACCAGGCGAATCAGGACAATAAATATAAACTACCCAGACACTGGTCTTAGAACAATCTGGGATAGACTTGATGAGTGTTATGGATCAGCAGAAGCAGTAGAAAATGCATTATTCAAAAGACTTGATAACTTTCCCAGAATACCTAGCAAAGCCTACCATAAACTTAGAGAGTTAAGTGACTTGTTAATGGAACTTCAAGTAGCTAAATCCGAGGGAGACTTACAAGGACTTGCATTCCTTGACACAGCCAGAGGTGTCAACCCCATCGTGCAAAGGTTACCCTATAACTTGCAAGAGCAGTGGATTACACATGGATCCCGATTCAAAAGACAGCATGATGTTCCATTCCCTCCTTTTTCTGTTTTTGTGGACTTTGTGTGCCAGCAAGCTAAAACAAGAAATGATCCGAGTTTTGATTTTACAGTGTTGTGTGCTGCTCCTGTGGGACTTAACCCTCGCAAACCTCCAGTAGCAGTACACAAAACTAACATGTCTCCTCCAGGTTCCTTTCACAGGTCTGCCAACTTCTCTAACTCAGAGACAAAGGTCAACGATCCTGGTAAGCAGTGTCCCTTGCATTGGAAGCCACATCCTCTCCTAAAATGCAGAGCCTTCAGAGAGAAAACCCTGCAGGACCGCAAAGCCTTCCTCAAGGAGAACCACATCTGCTACAGGTGCTGCTCTTCAACATCTCATCTCGCCAAGGACTGTAAGGTCAGTTTGAAATGCACAGAATGTGACAGCTCAGATCACAACACAGGGTTACATCCTGGGCCAGCTCCATGGACTTTACAACACACCCTCAGCACTAGTGAGCAAGGCGGGGAGGAGGAGCACACCACCACAACTACACCAGAGGTCCCTTCACAATGTACAGAGATCTGCAAAGGAGCCATAGGTGGTAGGTCCTGCTCCAAAATCTGCCTAGTCAGAGTCTACCCAGCAGGCCAAAAAGAAAAGGCTATTAAGCTTTATGTAATCCTTGATGACCAAAGTAACAAGTCATTAGCCAGCTCAACTTTCTTTGACATGTTCGGCATTAAAGGCCCCAGCATTCCCTACTCCTTAAAAACTTGTGCAGGAATAGTGGAGACGGCCGTTAGGAGAGCATCCGGCTACCAAATCGAGTCCATCGACGGGCGATCACGCTTGTCTTTGCCAACTCTTATCGAATGCAATCAGATCCCTGATTTGAAATTCCTACACCAGATGTAGCTGCTCATCAACCACACTTGAAACGCATAGCACATCTGATACCAGAACTTGATCTTCAGGCTCAGATCATCCTACTCCTCTGGAGAGATATCTTACAAGCCCACAAATCAAGAGCTCAGATTAATGGTCCCAATAACGCTCCTTATGCTCAGAAGTTAGACCTCGGATGGGTCATCATAGGAGATGTCTGTCTAGGAAGCGTGCACAAACCTAACTCCGTTAGCAGCATGCTCACAAACACCCTAGAGAATGGACGTCCCTCTCTTTTCCAGCCATGCCACAACCATTTCCTTGTTAAGGAATCAGCCTACGCCACCCACTCATCTTGTCCCTTCACAAGCCCCACTAGTGACAACTTTGCCTGTGACAGTGACCAAAACCATTTAGGGTGCACAGTCTTTCAGAGAACTACAGAAGACAATCGTGTGGCGATGTCTATCGAGGACAAACTCTTCCTAGAAATAATGGAGCAAGGTCTAGTCAAAGACAGCACAAACAGCTTGGTTGCACCTCTTCCCTTCAGACCACAGAGACAACGCTTACCCAATAACAAAGAACAAGCTTTACAACGTTTTGCTTCCCTTAGACGTAATTTACAAAGAAAGCCAGAGATGAGGGAACATTTCTTTTCTTTCATGGGTAAGATCTTTGAGAACGGTCATGCTGAGGTGGCTCCCACCCCTAAAGACTCTGAAGAGTGTTGGTACCTCCCTATATTCGGAGTGTACCATCCCAAAAAGCCAGGTCAAATTAGAGTAGTGTTTGACTCTAGTGCCAAATACAAGGGTATCTCCTTAAACAATGTCCTCTTGACAGGCCCAGACCTCAACAAAAAACTCCTGGGAGTGCTCTTACGCTTCCGCAAAGATTCTATTGCCTTCATAGCTGACATCCAGCAGATGTTCCATTGTTTCTTGGTCAGAGAGGAAGACAGGAACTTCCTAAGGTTCCTTTGGTTCCAAGACAATGATCCTTCAAAAGATATCTCAGAGTATCGCATGAAGGTACACATCTTTGGCAATAGCCCTTCACCTGCAGTCGCTATCTACGGACTCAGACATTCCGCCCAAGAAGGTGAACTTGAGTTAGGCTCAGATGCAAGACAATTCGTAGAGAAAGACTTTTATGTGGATGACTGTTTAAAATCCTTACCTTCCAGTGAGTCTGCAATCTGTCTTCTTAAAAGAGCGCAGGAAATGCTCGCTTGTTCCAACCTCAGACCTCACAAAATTGCTTCTAACAGCAAGGAGGTAATGGAAGCTTTCCCCGCTCAAGACCATTCCAGTGATCTAAAGGACTTAGATCTGGGTACAGACTCTTTACCTGTACTGCGCAGTCTAGGTCTACTTTGGGACTTGAAATCCGATTCCTTTACCTTCCAAGTAAATGGACAAGAAAGACCCTTCACTCGCAGAGGTGTCTTGTCTACAATCAATAGCCTGTACGATCCATTAGGATTTGCGTCACCTGTTACAATTCAAGGCAAAGCCTTACTTAGAGACTTGATTCGCGAAACATCCGACTGGGATGCCCCACTACCCCCTGATAAGAGGAACTCTTGGGTAGAGTGGAGGGACTCTTTGTCAGTCTTATCTGATCTCCATGTTTCACGCCCATATGCTCCTGTACCTTCTACAGAGATACAGAGTCAAAACCTTTGCATATTCTGTGATGCTTTTGTCAAGGCAATAGCTGCCGTGGCCTACTTAAGAACTGTTGACACTACAACATGATGCCACGTAGGATTCATCATGGGCAAAGCAAAGCTAGCTCCACACCCTGAGCACACTATACCTAGGCTAGAACTTTGTGCTGCAGTACTAGCTGTTGAACTAGCAGAATTAATAACCTCAGAGATGGACATTGACCTCAAGGATGTTAAGCTCTACACAGACAGCAAGGTAGTGCTAGGCTACATCTACAATGAGACCAGACGTTTCTATGTTTATGTCAACAACAGAGTGTTGAGGATTAGGAGATCCACTAGTCCAACACAATGGCACTACGTACCTACTGACTATAATCCTGCAGACCATGCTACAAGAGCTGTTGCTGCATGTAACCTTAAAGACACAACATGGTTTACAGGACCTGCATTCTTGTACGATGCAGAACAGACTTTTCCTAAAAGTGACACCATTGAACTAGTAGATCCAGACTCAGATACTGACATCCGTCCTGAGATCTCAACATTCCATACTACAACTTCAGACTGCCAGCTTAAATCTGACAGATTTACCAGATTCTCAAAATGGAAGACACTTGTTCGAGCTATTTTTTGTCTTATTCACATAGCTCGCTCCTTTAAAGGTGACTCAAACAGCTGTGACCGCAAGGGATGGCACCATTGTCAAAGGATCAGTTCAGTATTAGAGCTACAGCAGTCTCAGGATCTTATCATCCGCACTGTACAGCATGAAGCCTATACTAAGGAGATTGACTGTACCTTGAACGGAAAACCTATCCCTAGAGACAGTGCCCTGAAAAAACTTGACCCATTCCTTGATCAAAATGGACTACTTAGGGTAGGTGGTCGTCTAAGACAAGCCAACCTAGAGTCAGACGAGAGAAACCCTCTAATAGTTCCTGGTCACCACCACATCGCTTACTTGATTGTGTCACATCATCACTCCCATGTAAAGTGGAAGTCAAGATCCACAGAATCAAGGAGACAAAGTTGTTCCTCAGACCAGTTTCTGAAATTATTTGTTGTTATCATCTGAGGAATAAATAGTGGTATCTGATGATACCAGACGGGGAGTGTCATGCTTTCAGCTTGGAAGTAATTAATGTTAGTGGAACTTGTAATACCAATATTGTCCACAAGATGCCACTGTGACAATACAATTGTTGTACAGTACTTTATGGTATTTCCTGTTCTCTATTACTGAGTATTAGTTCCACCTCTCTCTGAGAAAATCTCCATTTTAGACTTACCTCATGGAGGAGCAGTCAGCATCTGAGGTTGTTGTGGGAGATTCCTGAAGCTCCGTTTGAAGCATCACTGGTATGCCTATGAACTGTCAGTTATATACTCAGTGCATATATTGTTTATGTTTGTACACTGATTGTATGTTTATTTACAGTTTCACCTATTCACAATCCTATTTGCATATCCATCTGACTTGTAACCTGTTCATGTGACCACCATTCTTTCACTGGAATAAAGCCTTAAGTTACAAAAGGACTGGTTATTGTAGGATTAAAGGTTTAGCTGTATGTTGAGCTACACTCGCCTGGGGCATACATGTAGTGAGAACAGAACAGGACCCCTTCATCACACATGCTTTGATTAAGGGGTCCTGAAAGATCTTAAAACATTGCATGCTTTATTGTGTGATTGTAATTCAACTTAAATGTAACTGTATTTCAGTGTGCGGATGACATATGATGGTGTGCAATAGGAATATGGTACATAAAACATGCCCCTTTAAAGCGGTATTAAACTCAACAACAAAAATGAACAAAAATGCAGGTCACCAATTCTGAAATGTGGTGACTAAATTTGTTTTCTTTTTTTAGGCTTTTTCCCTACTTTTTATGTGGTGATCTAGCCACTTAGTGTGTTATTTTTTAACCACTTCTGGACCGGGAGAATTTGCCCCCTTAATGACCAGGCCATTTTTTGCAATATGGCACTGCGTTACTCTAACAGACAATTGCGCAGTCGTGCGACGCTGTACCTAATTAAAATTTATGTCTTTTTTCCCCCACAAATAGAGCTTTCTTTTGGTGGCATTTGATCACCTCTGCGATCTTTACTTTTTTGAGCTATAAACAATAGAAAAAATAGCAGCAGTTCTGAAAAATAAAAACAATGTTTTTTACATTCTGTTATATAATATTCCCCCCCCCCCCAAAAAAAAAATCAAAAATCAAATTTTTTTAACATTTAAGGCCAATTTGTTTTCTGCTATGAATTTTTGGTAAAAAAAATAGCAATAAGCGTATTTTGATTGGTTTGCGCAAAAGTAATCGTGTCTACTAACTACTGAAAAGATTTATGTCATTTTTATTGTTTTTTTTTTTATTTACTAGTAGAGTTGAGCGGACACCTGGATGTCCGTGTTCGGTGGGTTCGGCCGAACTTGAAAAAAAAGTCCGGGTCCGTGTCCTGGACTTTTTCCGAACTTTACCCGGACACCGAACCCCATTGAAGTCAATGGGGACCCAAACTTTCAGGCACTAAAATGGCTCTAAAACACCAAAGGAAAGGGCTAGAGTGCTGCAAATGGCAGCAAAACGTAGTTAAGAGCATGGCAAGTGCTCTGCAAACAAATGTGGATAGGGAAATAACTTAAAACAAAAAAAAACAGAAAAATAAAACAATGTGCTTCATCTGTGAAGGACGAGGCCCATATGGAGTAGGAGGGAGGTTGAGGTGGTGGTGGATGTGGCGGTGTCATAGGCGTGCGCACAGGGTGTGCCGGGTGTGCCTGGGCACACCCTAATCACCTAGGGCACATTAGCATTATCGCTCTGTTTGCCAGTGAGGAGATGGGAAAGATCTCCCTCAGACCTGCTCTGCCATAAGAGAAGTGCCACACACTTCTATTTCACTTTGCCAGCAGGGAGAGTAATGTATCGGGGCCATGTGCATGTAGGCAAACACATGCATGTATATTTAAACTTTGGAGTGCACACCCTAATGCAATAGGCTGCGCACACCTATGGGCGGTGTAGGTGGAAGCGGCGGTGGAGGAGGACGAGGTAGCCAACACTGCTTTTTTTCAGAAATTTTAAATGAGGGTACACCCCAAAAGAGTGAGAAAGAGCAAAAATAGAACAATGGCTGGGTAAGGTCGGTATCCATCGCTATTCTGCACAAGGTACGGAAAAGTCCCGTGGGATCCATGCCTGGTTCATTTTAATGAACGTGAGCTTGTCCACATTGTCTCTGGACAGGCGGCTGCGCTTGTCTGTGATAACGCCCCCAGCCGTGCTAAATACCCGTTCAGATAATACACTGGCTGCAGGGCACGCCAGCACCTCCAAGGCGTAAAGGGCAAGCTCAGGCCATGTGCCCAATTTGGAGACCCAGAAGTTGAAGGGGGCAGACCCCTCATTCAGTACGTCTAGACGTGTGCACACATACTGCTCCACCATGTTGGTGAAATGCTGCCTCCTGCTAAAACGTTCCATATGAGCTGCTGGTGCTGCTGTTTGTTGTGGCGTGCTGACAAAGCTTTTCCACATTTCGGCCATGCTAACCCTGCCTTCTGAGGTGCTGGCCGTGCCCTGGTTGCGTTGGCGACCTCTTCCTCCTCCTCCTCCTCCTCCTCTGCCTTGTGCTTCCACTGTGGCCCCGCTGTCAGGTGGGAATGCCAGCAGCATCGCGTCTACCAGCGTGCGCTTGTACTCGCGCATCTTGCGATCGCGCTCCAGTGAGTGAATTAAGGACGGTACGTTGTCTTTGTAACGGGGATCCAGCAGCGTGGCCACCCAGTAATCAGCACAAGTTAGAATGTGGGCAACTCGGCGGTCATTGTGGAGACACTGCAGCATGTAATCGCTCATGTGTGCCAGGCTGCCCAGAGGCAACGAAAGGCTGTCCTCTGTGGGAGGTGTATCGTCTGTGTCCTCTGTATCCCCCCAGCCATGCACCAGTGATGGCCATGAGCTGGCCTGGGTGCCACCCTGCTGTGAACATGGTTCCATCTCCTCCTCCGTCACTGTCACGGCACTGCCGCGTACTCACCTGCGTCTGGGCGCCTGCGGCGTTCTCGCAACAGAGTCTCGGTGCTTGCCGGTCGCAGAGACACCCCCTCTGGGTCTGCGGTGGCTCCTTCTCCTCCCCTCACCTCTGAGGCCTGCAGCGGCACACTGTCATGGCAAGATGGCGGTCGCCATGCGGTTACAGTGTTTTACACACAGGGAGAGAGGAGAGTTGAAGATCTGGTAAGATCAGGTTCTATGAAGCAAACCAAGATGGCGCTGGGTCTCTGACCTCCCTTTATAGCCCCTGGCAGCCCCACCTACTGGTGGGAGGTGGTCGGGTCATGTGATCCTGGCTCCCTATATAAACCAAGCACACCTTCCAGTCAGTGCTTGGTTATTTTCCTTGCTCCTGTGTGTCTGCTAATTGCATTGCCTGTGTTCCTGGTTCCTGATCCTTTCTCCCTCAGGTGGATACTCCTTGATTGCCTGCCAGACCTGACTCCAGAGTTGTCGACCTTACCTCCTTCTCTTCATTAAAGGCCTCCGTGCCACCACAGACCCTACGGGGCCCTGTTCCCACTTCCAGGGACTCCTGAGGGTCGTGATTGTAAGGGAGTGCTGTTCCACTGCAACTGGGTTCCCTCTCCACTGCAAGACCCCAGGTGGGTTGTGACATAATAACCAAGCCGCAAAAATGGAACCCGCAGGAACAGCCGAAGCTATTACTGCTCTCACCCAACAGATGACAGCCTTGGCTCAAGCCGTCCAAGATCTACAAGCCAGTAACGCTATGCTTCTTCAACATGAACAAAGAAGGGCTCAGTCTGTACCCCTTCCAGACTCACCCCCAGCCACTGGTCCAGTACTAACTGCATTCCCAGAACCAGCCATTCCTATGCCTGACAAGTTTACTGGAAAGAAGTCTGAACTGCGATCATTCATCACAGCTTGTGAACTACTCTTCGTCCTAAAACCACGCACCTACCCCAATGATTACGTGAAGGTCCGCACAACCATTGCCTTGCTGTCAGGTCAACCACAAACCTGGGCACACCAACTCCTGCACTCAAAGAGTCCAATACTGGAGACCTGGGACTCTTTTGCCGCAGCTATGCGTACATTATATGATGACCCTTTGAGACCCTCCGCTGCTCGCTCAGCCCTCCGTTCCCTCCGGCAAGGAAGAAGACCTGTGGAGGATTACACCACGGATTTCCGGGAGTTGGCGTCTGACACTGGTTATAATGAAACTGGCCTGATAGAACAGTACCGACTAGGACTATCCGAGGCCTTAAAAGATGAATTAGCCAGAGTTGGGGTACCCCCTTCCTTGGAGGATCTGATCCTCCTAGTCACCCAATTAGACCGACGCTTCCGTGAACGAAGAAGTGAGAGACAGGCTCCAGCTAATCTCCGGTCCTTGGATTCCCCAGGCCCTATGCCTTCTGCTTCTCCGTCCTCTTCCTCATCCGAGGAACCTATGCAAATAGGCATGGTTCGCCGTCCACTAACGAAAGAAGAACGCAAGAGACGCAGTTCTCAAGGACTTTGTCTCTATTGTGGGAAAGCCGATCACCAACTCCGGTCATGCCCCGTCCGACCCACAACCTCACCTGGTAAGGGTTCCTTAGCCCCTTCTTCCTGGACTTCTACTGTTCCAGCCACCTCTTCTTACTTGTCTGTTTCTCTTTCTCTCCAGTGGGGAAGTAGAGATCTCCAGATTACGGCCATCATCGACTCCGGAGCCAGCGGGTGTTTCATAGACCAGACCTTGGTCCGATCACATCATCTGCCTATGCAACTTAAGTCACGGCCGTTATCCCTATTCGTGGTAGATGGGACTCCTATCAAAACTGGACCCGTACTACATGAAACCGTTCCCATCTGTCTCCTACTTGGTCACCATAAAGAGACTATCAATTTGGATATTGTACCCTCACCAATATTCCCACTCATCCTCGGCCTTCCCTGGCTTCGCGCCCACAATCCAGCGATAGACTGGATTAAGGGTACTCTCACCTTCTCTTCCACCTTTTGCACCACCACTTGCTTAAAAGAGGCACCCACGCATCTACTCACGATAAACCTTGACCCTCCAGTTATCTTGCCAGACAAATACAAAGAATTCCAGGATGTCTTCAACAAACAGAATGCAGATCAGTTGCCCCCAAGACGTCCATATGATTGTCCAATCGATTTGCTCCCAGGTGCCCCTATCCCCTATGGACGTGTATTCCCTCTGTCGGAAACTGAACTCGTGCACCTCAAAGGGTACATTTCTGACAGCCTCGCCAAAGGTTTCATCAGACCTTCCACGTCACCAGCAGGAGCAGGTATATTTTTTGTTGGTAAGAAAGATGGAGGTCTTCGCCCATGTATTGACTACCGTGCCTTGAATAACATCACTATTAAAAATCGATATCCTTTACCTCTGATACCTGAGCTCCTAGATCGATTAAGGAAAGCAAAGATTTTCTCGAAACTAGACCTAAGAGGGGCATATAACCTGGTCCGCATACGCAAGGGGGATGAGTGGAAGACAGCATTCAGGACACGCTACGGACATTTTGAATATCTTGTCATGCCCTTCGGGCTCTGCAATGCCCCGGCCACATTCCAGCACTTTCTGAATGATGTCTTCCGTGATATACTGGATTCTTTTGTCGTAATATATCTAGACGACATCCTGATCTTCTCCTCTTCTTCTGCTGAACATAATGAGCATATGAGAAGGGTACTTCTCCGTCTCCGTGAGCACAGACTCTATGCCAAGTTGGAGAAATGTGTTTTTGATACAGAATCTGTGGAATTCCTGGGGTACTTGATCTCTCCGGGGCAGATACAAATGGACCCTCGTAAGATCACAGCTATCCTGGAGTGGCCTATCCCTAAGGACAAGAAGTCTGTACAGCGCTTCATTGGGTTTGCCAATTTCTATAGACGTTTTATCAAAGGTTTTTCCCAGGTATGCTCCCCCATTACAGCCCTGACAAAAAGCCACAACCTGTTCACATGGACCAACCAAGCTCAAGAGGCCTTTGAGAAACTAAAAGAACTGTTTACCCAGGCTCCTATTCTCATCCAGCCCGATTCTACAAAGGCCTTCTTCCTTGAAGTTGATGCCTCCGATATTGCCATTGGGGGTATCCTGTCCCAAAGAGGTGAGAGGGATGATCGACTTCACCCCGTGGCATTCTACTCACGAAAACTCCTGCCCGCTGAAATAAACTACGACGTGGGCGAAAGGGAACTTCTTGCTGTCAAAAACACTCTAGAGGAATGGCGCCATCTCCTTGAAGGAGCACCCTTACCTGTAACTGTATATACAGACCACCGTAATCTAGAGTACCTACGTACTGCTAAGAGACTGCGCCCCCGTCAAGCCCGCTGGGCTTTATTCTTTTCCAGATTTAATTTGCAGATCACCTACCGCCCTGGGTCAAAAAATCAAAAGGCAGATGCTCTATCACGCATGTATGAAAAGACAAACCCAACAGGTCAAACCCAAGACACCATCCTACCTCCAAACCAATTCCTAGCAATACAGGTATCACTCCTAGACCGTATACGCAATTCATCGGTCCAACCACCGGTGATGATACCTCCTCTGATCCAGAAACAAGGCTTATGGTACCATGGTGAACAACTGTATATACCACCTTCACTCCAGTCTGAGGTAATTGGCCAGTTCCATGATACCCTTTCAGCAGGTCACGGAGGAATTACCCAGACATTTGAAAACATTAGCCGTTATTATTGGTGGCCTTCTATTAAATCGGACGTCAGGGATTATGTCCTTTCTTGTGATATATGTGCTCGATCAAAGACCCCAAAGATAAAACCTGTGGGTCTTCTCCAACCTCCTGCAGTTCCTCGAGGACCATGGACCGACATAGCCATGGACTTTATTGTGGATCTACCCTTATCACACAAACACAACACCATCATGGTGGTAGTGGATAGATTCACAAAAATGGCACATTTCATTCCTTCTGTAGGACTTCCATCTGCTTCAAAGACTGCCTCCTTGTTCCTGCAAAACATCTTTCGGATACATGGATTACCCCAAACCATCATCACTGACCGTGGGTCCCAGTTCACCTCCCATTTCTGGTCCCATTTTTGTCGTCATCTAAGGATCCAACGATGTTTATCCTCGGCTTACCATCCTCAGACCAACGGCCAAACAGAACGTACCAACCAGATTCTAGAACAATATCTTCGTTGTTTCACTACACATCTGCAAGACGACTGGTTATCTCTGCTTCCCACAGCAGAGTTCTCCTACAACAACCACATGCACCACTCCAGCAAGATGACACCTTTTTATGCCAACTATGGTTTCCATCCATGTGCCCTTCCAGAGCTACCTTGTCCAAACACAGTGCCCGATGTAGCCTCACAACTGAACAAACTTAGACATCTTAAGCCTATGTTGTACCAGACCCTGAAAATAGCACAACAACGCTACAAAGGATATGCAGACAAGAAAAGGTCCCCAGCACCCACCTATGTGCCAGGGGACAAAGTCTGGCTGTCCACACAACATATGCATTTGTCTTGCCCCTCACGGAAGTTGGGACCACGTTACATAGGGCCTTTCACTATCACCGAGATCCTATCTGCTGTGGCCGTCCGCCTGGATCTCCCTTCCACCTACAGGTTACATCCGGTTTTTCATGTATCCCTCCTAAAACCTTGGAAACCCAACAGATTTCCTTCCCGTATTGTGGCTCCACCCTCTCCAGTGGTTGTGGATGGCTCTGAAGAGTTTGAAGTCCAAGAGATTCTTGATTCCAGACGTCGTAGGGGAAATCTGGAGTATCTCATCCACTGGAAAGGGTATGGCCCAGAGGAAAGATCCTGGGAGCCAGCTAAGAATGTTCATGCACCTGCCAAGGTTAGAGCTTTCCACAGAAGACACCCTGGCCGACCAACCCTATTTCGCAGCCTGAGGTCGCGTTTAGGAAGGGGGCTCTGTCACGGCACTGCCGCGTACTCACCTGCGTCTGGGCGCCTGCGGCGTTCTCGCAACAGAGTCTCGGTGCTTGCCGGTCGCAGAGACACCCCCTCTGGGTCTGCGGTGGCTCCTTCTCCTCCCCTCACCTCTGAGGCCTGCAGCGGCACACTGTCATGGCAAGATGGCGGTCGCCATGCGGTTACAGTGTTTTACACAGAGGGAGAGAGGAGAGTTGAAGATCTGGTAAGATCAGGTTCTATGAAGCAAACCAAGATGGCGCTGGGTCTCTGACCTCCCTTTATAGCCCCTGGCAGCCCCACCTACTGGTGGGAGGTGGTCGGGTCATGTGATCCTGGCTCCCTATATAAACCAAGCACACCTTCCAGTCAGTGCTTGGTTATTTTCCTTGCTCCTGTGTGTCTGCTAATTGCATTGCCTGTGTTCCTGGTTCCTGATCCTTTCTCCCTCAGGTGGATACTCCTTGATTGCCTGCCAGACCTGACTCCAGAGTTGTCGACCTTACCTCCTTCTCTTCATTAAAGGCCTCCGTGCCACCACAGACCCTACGGGGCCCTGTTCCCACTTCCAGGGACTCCTGAGGGTCGTGATTGTAAGGGAGTGCTGTTCCACTGCAACTGGGTTCCCTCTCCACTGCAAGACCCCAGGTGGGTTGTGACAGTCACCTCCTCCTCATCCTCCTCATCCTCCAGAACTGTGCCCCTGCTGGACAATTGTGTCCCTGGCGTTTGTGTGTGCAGGAACCCACCCTCGGAGCCCCTTGCGAATGACTGCCCTAAAAACCTTGGAAATGTTACCTCTTCATCCTCCTCCTCCTCATCCTGTGCCTTATCCTCTTCCATCATCGCCCGAATTGTTTTTTGAAGGAGGCATAGAAGTGGGATAGTTAAGCTGACAACGGCGTCATCGGCACTGGCCATGTTGGTGGAGTACTCAAAACAGTGCAACAAGGCACACAGGTCTCGCATGGAGGCCCAGTTATTGGTGGTGAAGTGGTGCTGTTCCGCAGAGCGACTCACGCGTGCGTGCTGCAGCTGAAACTCCACTATGGCCTGCTGCTGCTCGCACAGTCTTTCCAGCATGTGCAAGGTGGAGTTCCACCTTGTGGGCACGTCACATATGAGGCGGTGAGCGGGAAGGCCGAAGTTACATTGCAGCGCTGACAGGCGAGCAGCAGCAGGGTGAGAACGCCGAAAGTGCGCACAGATGGCCCGCACTTTCTGCAGCAGCTCTGACATATCGGGGTAATTTTTAAGGAACCTCTGCACCACCAAATTTAGCACATGCGCCAGGCAAGGGATGTGCGTCAAACCGGCTAGGCCCAGAGCTGCTATGAGATTTCGCCCGTTATCGCACACCACCAGGCCGGGCTTGAGGCTCGCTGGCAGCAACCACTCATTTGTCTGCTGTTCCATGCTCCTCCGCAACTCCTGCGCGGTGTGTGGTTTTTCCCCCAAACAGGCAAGTTTTAAAACTGCCTGCTGTCGTTTACCCCTGGCCGTGCTGAAGTTGGTGGTGAAGGTGTTACGCTGACTGGATGAGGAGGCGGTAGAGGATGAGGAAGCGGAGTAGGAGGAGTTAGGAACAGGAGGTAAACTGAAGCGCCCTGCAATCCTTGGTGGTGGAAGGACATGCGCCAAATTGCTATCCGCCTCAGGCCCATCAGCCACTGCATTTACCCAGTGTGCCGTTAGGGAGATATGACGCCCCTGACCGTGCTTACTGGTAGTTGGGTGAACCTTGCCACAGATGGCGTTGCGCAGTGCACACCTGATTTTTTCCCCCACTTGGTTGTGCAGGGAAGGGATGGCTTGCCTGGAAAAGTAGTGGCGGCTGGGCACGACGTACTGTGGGACAGCCACCGACATAAGGTTTTTAAAACTGTGCGTCTCCACCAGATGGAATGACAGCATTTCAAAGGCCAAGAATTTTGAAATGCAGGCATTCAGGGCCAGGGATCGCGGGTGGGTAGGGGGGTACTTCCTCTTCCTCCTAAGTGTTTGGGAGATGGAAAGCTGAACGCTTCCACGGGACATTGTGGAGATGGTTGGTGACCCAGGTGGTGGTGTTGCTGACAGATCGTCTGTTTGCGGGGTGGCAGGTGCCAGTATCACTACAGATGTGGATGGAGAGGCCGAGACTGCAGCAGAAGAGGAAGCAGGATGTGCCAGAGACGTTTCTTGGTTTTGAAGGTGTCTACTCCACTGCAGCTCATGCTTTGCACTTAGATGCCTGATCATGCAGGTTGTGCTCAGGTTGAGAAGGTTTATGCCTCGCTTCAGGCTCTGATTGCACAGGGTGCAAACCACTCGTGTCCTGTCATCAGCACATTTTCTGAAGAACTTCCACGCTAGAGAACTCCTTTGAGCTGGCTTTGATGCGCTCGTTCCCTTGCTGCGTTGGGCAGTAGCAGGTGTAGTGTCTAGGGCACGGCCGCTCCGCTTCTGCACCCTGCTCCCTCTTCTGCTTTGCTGGTGGCTCTGTGCGACCACCGCCTCTTCCTCCAAACTACTCAGGTCACCTGCATGACCTTCATTCCATGTGGGGTCGAGGATCTCATCGTCCTCCACATCATCTTCCACCCAGTCTTCACCCCTGCCCTCCTTGTCGGTCTCCACAATTCTGAATGCCGCAGCAGTTGGCACCTGCGTTTCGTCATCATCGGAGACGTGCTGCGATGGTCCTTGCATGTACTCATCTTGAGAAATAAGTGGTTAGGCATCGCTGCACTCAATCTCTTCCACTTCTGGGGCAGGGCTAGGTGGATGGCCCTGGGAAACCCTGCTGACAGAGTCCTCAAAAAGAAGAAGAGACTGCTGTATGACTTGGGGCTCAGACTGCTTGCCTGATTTGCAAGGGGGTGAGGTGAAAGACGGTTGGACATTGGCTGCAGGTGCCAACTCTGACCTTTCTGCAGTAGACTGGGTGGAAGACAATGTGAAGGAACTGGAGGCACTGTCAGCATCAGTCATCCAATCTACTATCGCCTCTACTTGTTCTGGCCTCATCACTTCTAGAGGCGTATGATGCCGTACGAAATACTGCTGCAGGTTCTGTCGCCTACTCACACTTGAGGAAGGTGTTTCACTTGTGCGTTTAGCTGGCACAGATCGACCACATCCTCTCCTTGCAACAGGAGCTCTACCAGCAGCACCATGACCCAGGCCACGGCCCCTATTTGACGGTCTCCTCATATTTCTGTAATTTATGATCTTGCCCTAGAAAGGTGTTTATTGAATAGCGGAACAAAACAACAACAGTATCGCACGGGTGTATCTCACAGTCAAATATGCAAACTATGCCGCAATTTAATTTTTTTTACCCCAAAAGGGTGTATATTGAATAGCGGAATAGGAAAAAGGATAAAAAACGGTGTATCTCACACGTACAAACACAGACTAGGCCCCGATTAAAATTTTTTGTACCCTAAAGGGAGGATGAGGAAGAGGAGTAGGAGGAGTTCGGAACAGGAGGCAAACTGAAGCGCCCTGCAATCCTTGGCGGTGGAAGGAGATGCGCCAAACAAATTTAAAAGGTGTATCTCACACGTACCGATACAGACTATGACGTAATTTAATTTTTTACACTCCAAAATGGTGTATATTGAATAGCGGAATAGGAAAAATTTTATAATACGGTGTATCTCACACGTACAAACACAGACTAAGCCCCGATTACAATTTTTTGTACCCTAAAGGCAGGATGAGGAAGAGGAGTAGGAGGAGTTGGGAACAGGAGGCAAACTGAAGCGCCCTGCAATCCTCGGCGGTGGAAGGAGATGCGCCAAACAAATTTAAAAAGGTGTATCTCACATGTACCGATACAGACTATGCCGTAATTTAATTTTTTACACTCAAACAGGGTGTATATTGAATAGCGGAATAGGAAAAATTTTACAAAACTGTGTATCTCACACGTACAAACACAAACTAGGCCCCGATTACTATTTTTTGTACCCAAAGGCAGGATGAGGAAGATTAGTAGGAGGAGTTGGGAACAGGAGGCAAACTGAAGCGCCCTGCAATCCTCGGCGGTGGAAGGAGATGCGCCAAACAAATTTAAAAAGGTGTATCTCACATGTACCGATACAGACTATGCCGTAATTTAATTTTTTACACTCAAACAGGATGTATATTGAATAGCGGAATAGGAAAAATTTTACAAAACGGTGGTGTATCTCACACGTACAAACCCAGACTAGGCCCCGATTACTATTTTTTGTACCCCCAAAGGCAGGATGAAGAGTAGGAGGAGTTCGGAACAGGCAGGAGGCACACTGAAGCACCCTCAAATCCTCGGCAGTATGAGATGCGCCCCAAAAATTTGAAAGGTGTATCTCACACGTACCGACACAGACTATCCCGCAATTTAATTGTTTTTACCCAAAGGTGTAGATTAAATAGCGGAATAGAAAATATTATCAAAAAAAAAGGTGTATGTATCTCACACGTACAGAACCAGACTAGGCCCCGATTACTATTTTTTGTACCCCCAAAGGCAGGATGAGGAGTAGGAGGAGTTCGGAACAGGCAGGAGGCAGACTGAAGAACCCTCAAATCCTCGGCAGTATGAGATGCGCCCCAAAAATTGGATAGGTGTATCTCACACGTACCAACACAGACTATCCCGCAATTTAATTGTTTTTACCCAAAGGTATAGATTGAATAGCGGAATAGAAAATATGATATCAAAAGGTGTATGTATCTCACACGTACCGACACAGACTATCCCGCAATTTAATTGTTTTTACTCCAAAGGTGTAGATTAAATAGCGGAATAGAAAATATTATCAAAAGGTGTATGTATCTCACACGTTCTGACACAGACTATCCCGCAATTTAATTGTTTTTACTCCAAAGTTGTAGATTGAATAGCAGAATAGAAAATATGATATCAAAAGGTGTATGTATCTCACACGTACCGATACAGACTATCCCGCAATTTAATTGTTTTTACTCCAAAGGTGTAGATTAAATAGCGGAATAGAAAATATTATCAAAAGGTGTATGCATCTCACACGTACCGACACAGACTATCCCGCAATTTAATTGTTTTTACCCAAAGGTGTAGATTAAATAGCGGAATAGAAAATATTATCAAAAAAAAAGGTGTATGTATCTCACACGTACAGAACCAGACTAGGCCCCGATTACTATTTTTTGTACCCCCAAAGGCAGGATGAGGAGTAGGAGGAGTTCGGAACAGGCAGGAGGCAGACTGAAGCACCCTCAAATCCTCGGCAGTATGAGATGCGCCCCAAAAATTGGAAAGGTGTATCTCACACGTACCAACACACACTATCCCGCAATTTAATTGTTTTTACCCAAAGGTATAGATTGAATAGCGGAATAGAAAATATGATATCAAAAGGTGTATGTATCTCACACGTACCAACACAGACTATCCCGCAATTTAATTGTTTTTACTCCAAAGGTGTAGATTAAATAGCGGAATAGAAAATATTATCAAAAGGTGTATGTATCTCACACGTTCCGACACAGACTATCCCGCAATTTAATTGGTTTTACTCCAAAGTTGTAGATTGAATAGCAGAATAGAAAATATGATATCAAAAGGTGTATGTATCTCACACGTACCGATACAGACTATCCCGCAATTTAATTGTTTTTACTCCAAAGGTGTAGATTAAATAGCGGAATAGAAAATATTATCAAAAGGTGTATGTATCTCACACGTACCGACACAGACTATCCCGCAATTTAATTGTTTTTACCCAAAGGTGTAGATTAAATAGCGGAATAGAAAATATTATCAAAAAAAAGGTGTATGTATCTCACACGTACAGAACCAGACTAGGCCCCGATTACTATTTTTTGTACCCCCAAAGGCAGGATGAGGAGTAGGAGGAGTTCGGAACAGGCAGGAGGCAGACTGAAGCACCCTCAAATCCTCGGCAGTATGAGATGCGCCCCAAAAATTGAAAGGTGTATCTCACACGTACCAACACACACTATCCCGCAATTTAATTGTTTTTACCCAAAGGTATAGATTGAATAGCGGAATAGAAAATATGATATCAAAAGGTGTATGTATCTCACACGTACCGATACAGACTATCCCGCAATTTAATTGTTTTTACTCCAAAGGTGTAGATTAAATAGCGGAATAGAAAATATTATCAAAAGGTGTATGTATCTCACACGTTCCGACACAGACTATCCCGCAATTTAATTGTTTTTACTCCAAAGTTGTAGATTGAATAGCATGAATAGATAATATGATATCAAAAGGTGTATGTATCTCACACGTACCGATACAGACTATCCCGCAATTTAATTGTTTTTACTCCAAAGGTGTAGATTAAATAGCGGAATAGAAAATATTATCAAAAGGTGTATGTATCTCACACGTACCGACACAGACTATCCCGCAATTTAATTGTTTTTACTCCAAAGGTGTAGATTGAATAGCGGAATAGAAAATATGATATCAAAAGGTGTATGTATCTCACACGTACCGACACAGACTATCCCGCAATTTAATTGTTTTTACTCCAAAGGTGTAGATTAAATAGCGGAATAGAAAATATTATCAAAAAAAAGGTGTATGTATCTCACACATACAGAACCAGAGTAGGCCGCGATTACTATTTTTTGTACCCCCAAAGGCAGGATGAGGAGTAGGAGGAGTTCGGAACAGGCAGGAGGCAGACTGAAGCACCCTCAAATCCTCGGCAGTATGAGATGCGCCCCAAAAATTGGAAAGGTGCATCTCACACGTACCGACACAGACTATCCCGCAATTTAATTGTTTTTACCCAAAGGTGTAGATTGAATAGCGGAATAGAAAATATGATATCAAAAGGTGTATGTATCTCACACGTAGAGACCCAGACTAGGCCCAAATTACTATTTTTTGTACCCCCAAAGGCAGGATGAGGAGTAGGAGGAGTTCGGAACAGGCAGGAAGCACACTGAAGCACCCTCAAATCCTCGGCATTATGAGATGCGCCCCAAAAATTGGAAAGGTGTATCTCACACGTACCGACACAGACTATCCCACAATTTAATTGTTTTTACCCAAAGGTGTAGATTGAATAGCGGAATAGAAAATATGATATCAAAAGGTGTATGTATCTCACACGTAGAGACCCAGACTAGGCCCAAATTACTATTTTTTGTACCCCCAAAGGCAGGATGAGGAGTTGGAGGAGTTCGGAAAACAGGCAGCACCCTCAAATCCTCGGCAGTATGAGATGCGCCCCAAAAATTGGAAAGGTGTATCTCACACGTACCGATACAGACTATCCCGCAATTTAATTGTTTTTACCCAAAGGTGTAGATTGAATAGCGGAATAGAAAATATGATATTAAAAGGTGTATGTATCTCACACATAGAGACCCAGACTAGGCCCAAATTACTATTTTTTGTACCCCCAAAGGGAGTAGGAGGAGTTCGGAACAGGCAGCACCCTCAAATTCTCGGCAGCATGAGATGCGCCCCAAAAATTGGAAAGGTGTATCTCACACGTACCGATACAGACTATCCCGCAATTTAATTGTTTTTACCCAAAGGTGTAGATTGAATAGCGGAATAGAAAATATGATATCAAAAGGTGTATGTATCTCACACGTAGAGACCCAGACTAGGCCCAAATTACTATTTTTTGTACCCCCAAAGGCAGGATGAGGAGTAGGAGGAGTTCGGAACAGGCAGCACCCTCAAATCCTTGGCAGTATGAGATGCGCCCCAAAAATTGGAAAGGTGCATCTCACACGTACCGACACAGACTATCCCGCAATTTAATTGTTTTTACCCAAAGGTGTAGATTGAATAGCGGAATAGAAAATATGATATCAAAAGGTGTATGTATCTCACACGTAGAGACCCAGACTAGGCCCAAATTACTATTTTTTGTACCCCCAAAGGCAGGATGAGGAGTAGGAGGAGTTCGGAACAGGCAGGAAGCACACTGAAGCACCCTCAAATCCTCGGCATTATGAGATGCGCCCCAAAAATTGGAAAGGTGTATCTCACACGTACCGACACAGACTATCCCGCAATTTAATTGTTTTTACCCAAAGGTGTAGATTGAATAGCGGAATAGAAAATATGATATCAAAAGGTGTATGTATCTCACACGTAGAGACCCAGACTAGGCCCAAATTACTATTTTTTGTACCCCCAAAGGCAGGATGAGGAGTTGGAGGAGTTCGGAAAACAGGCAGCACCCTCAAATCCTCGGCAGTATGAGATGCGCCCCAAAAATTGGAAAGGTGTATCTCACACGTACCGATACAGACTATCCCGCAATTTAATTGTTTTTACCCAAAGGTGTAGATTGAATAGCGGAATAGAAAATATGATATTAAAAGGTGTATGTATCTCACACATAGAGACCCAGACTAGGCCCAAATTACTATTTTTTGTACCCCCAAAGGGAGTAGGAGGAGTTCGGAACAGGCAGCACCCTCAAATTCTCGGCAGCATGAGATGCGCCCCAAAAATTGGAAAGGTGTATCTCACACGTACCGATACAGACTATCCCGCAATTTAATTGTTTTTACCCAAAGGTGTAGATTGAATAGCGGAATAGAAAAAATGATATCAAAAGGTGTATGTATCTCACACGTAGAGACCCAGACTAGGCCCAAATTACTATTTTTTGTACCCCCAAAGGCAGGATGAGGAGTAGGAGGAGTTCAGAACAGGCAGCACCCTCAAATCCTCGGCAATATGAGATGCGCCCCAAAAATTGGAAAGGTGTATCTCACACGTACTGATACAGACTATCCCGCAATTTAATTGTTTTTACTCCAAAGGTGTAGATTGAATAGCGGAATAGAAAATATGATATCAAAAGGTGTATGTATCTCACACGTAGAGACCCAGACTAGGCCCAAATTACTATTTTTTGTACCCCCAAAGGCAGGATGAGGAGTAGGAGGAGTTCGGAACAGGCAGCACCCTCAAATCCTCGGCAGTATGAGATGCGCCCCAAAAATTGGAAAGGTGTATCTCACACGTACCGATACAGACTATCCCGCAATTTAATTGTTTTTACCCAAAGGTGTAGATTGAATAGCGGAATAGAAAATATAATATCAAAAGGTGTATGTATCTCACACGTAGAGACCCAGACTAGGCCCAAATTACTATTTTTTGTACCCCCAAAGGCAGGATGAGGAGTAGGAGGAGTCCGGAACAGGCAGCACCCTCAAATCCTCGGCAGTATGAGATGCGCCCCAAAAATTGGAAAGTTGTATCTCACACGTACCGATACAGACTATCCCGCAATTTAATTGTTTTTACCCAAAGGTGTAGATTGAATAGCGGAATAGAAAATATGATATCAAAAGGTGTATGTATCTCACACGTAGAGACCCAGACTAGGCCCAAATTACTATTTTTTGTACCCCCAAAGGCAGGAGGAGGAGTAGGAGGAGTTCGGAACAGGCAGCACCCTCAAATCCTCGGCAGTATGAGATGCGCCCCAAAAATTGGAAAGGTATATCTCACACGTACCGATACAGACTATCCCGCAATTTAATTGTTTTTACCCAAAGGTGTAGATTGAATAGCGGAATAGAAAATATGATATCAAAAGGTGTATGTATCTCACACGTAGAGACCCAAACTAGGCCCAAATTACTGGTTTTGTACCCCCAAAGGCAGGATGAGGAGTAGGAGGAGTTCGGAACAGGCAGCACCCTCAAATCCTCGGCAGTATGAGATGCGCTCCAAAAATTGGAAAGGTGTATCTCACACGTACCGATACAGACTATCCCGCAATTTAATTGTTTTTACCCAAAGGTGTAGATTGAATAGCGGAATAGAAAATATGATATCAAAAGGTGTATGTATCTCACACGTAGAGACCCAGACTAGGCCCAAATTACTATTTTTGTACCCCCAAAGGCAGGATGAGGAGTAGGAGGAGTTCGGAACAGGCAGCACCCTCAAATCCTCGGCAGTATGAGATGCACCCCAAAAATTGGAAAGGTGTATCTCACACGTACCGATACAGACTATCCCGCAATTTAATTGTTTTTATCCAAAGGTGTAGATTGAATAGCGGAATAGAAAATATGATATCAAAAGGTGTATATATCTCACACGTAGAGACCCAGACTAGGCCCAAATTACTATTTTTTGTACCCCCAAAGGCAGGATGAGGAGTAGGAGGAGTTCGGAACAGGCAGCACCCTCAAATCCTCGACAGTATGAGATGCGCCCCAAAAATTGGAAAGGTGTATCTCACACGTACCGATACAGACTATCCCGCAATTTAATTGTTTTTACCCAAAGGTGTAGATTGAATAGCGGAATAGAAAATATGATATCAAAAGGTGTATGTATCTCACACGTAGAGACCCAGACTAGGCCCAAATTACTATTTTTTGTACCCCCAAAGGCAGGATGAGGAGTAGGAGGAGTTCGGAACAGGCAGCACCCTCAAATCCTTGGCAGGATGAGATGCGCCCCAAAAATTGGAAAGGTGTATCTCACATGTACCGCTACAGACTATCCCGCAATTTAATTGTTTTTACCCAAAGGTGTAGATTGAATAGCGGAATAGAAAATATGATATAAAATTGGTGATTTATCAATAGCACATGTGAACAGCAGTGTCTTATAACAATCAGCTCTGCTGAAGGCTATGGAGGGAAAAAAAGAAGAAAATTCCCCTTTTAAGTTTGTAATTTTTAACTAGATTAGTACAGACTATGCCACAATTTAATTTTTTTAACCCAAGGGTGTATATTGAATAGTGGAATAGAAAACAGTGTATAACTTTTGAAATCACTCAATAATAGCATATGTGTGAACACAGCAGTGTATTATCACAGTCAGCACAGCAGCACTGAAGGAAAAACGCTGCACACAACTGACTGATAAAAAATACTTTTTTCTCCCTCCTCCTCAGTGGGCAAAAAGATTGTGTTCACACCACCCCACACACAGCAAAATCGATGTGGACCACTGACACCTGCCTATCTCCAGACTCTCCCTAAAAGGATCGATAAGATCGGTCACTGCCGGCACTGCAAACCCCCCCACACTGCAAAATCGATTGTAGAACACTGACCCTAAATATCTCCAGCCTCTCCCTAAAAGGATTGATAAGATCGGTCACTGCCGGCACTGCAACCCCCCCCCCCACACAGCAAAATCGATTGTAGAACACTGACCCTAAATATCTCCAGCCTTGCCCTAAAATGCCTATATCTCGCCCTGCCTGCAGCACTCCGACCTGTCCCTCAATTCTTTTCGGACACAATATTATTTTTTGCCTGTCTGTCCCTAATCAGCAGCCAGCACGTATGATGTGTGCTCTGTCCCTGTACTACAGCATAATGACGCAGCGGCGCTCGGTCTCGAACTTATAAAGACTTGGTCACATGCTTCAGATGGCCAATCACAGCTACTAATACATTTGTAGGCATGGCTGGGATGGCTTAAGGCACACCAGTTAAACGCTTGTTGATTGGCTGTTGAAAGCCCGCCATTAAAAGCGCGCCAATACATACAAACCCGGAAATAAAATGACCGAACACGGATTTTTACCCGAACATACAGTAAAGTTTTCGGGTCCGTGTTCGGGTAACAAAAATCCAATTATTCGGTACGAACACGAATAATACAGTCCGTGTTCGCTCAACACTATTTACTAGTAATGGCAGCGATCTGCGATTTTTGTAGGAATGCAACATTGCGGCGGACAGATCAGACCCCTAACTGACATTTTTGACACTTTTGCGGGGACCAGTGACATTACTACAGTAATTAGTGCTAAAAGTATGCACTGCTACTGTAATAATGACACTGGCAGGGAAGGGGTTAACAAACACAGTGGGTGATCAAGGGGTTAAATGTTTGGCTTTCGAAATGATCACAGAGAACGGTCAGCTGTGTTCTTCTCTTTTAGCGGGGAACAATTGCGGGTGGCCAGCAGCAATCAGAGCCGCTGACCCCGTGCATTGGAGTCCCCGCTGCTGAATGGGGGCAGGAGTGCACTGCCGGCGGTGCGCGCTGGCCCCCTAGCTGCAGGCATGCAGCCGACGTAGATGGACTTGACTAACAAAGTGACGTTGAACTCTAGCTAACACCTTATGAGCAGCCACAGCAAACTGCTGTTTTTTTTTTAAAGGTTTTCCCTAAATGAACTAAAGCTGACCATTGGAAGCACGGCTGTCAGTGGTAAATGGTTTATCTCAGTCCCCTGACTGTAAATCTTAGTACCACATTACCCTTTCTCCAGACTTACAATGTTGCTGTCCAAAGGTGTCTGCTTTACTACTTACTACTTTTACTACTATAATTTACTACCTAGAATGCAGGGAGAATTTAGGTTCCTGTATGGGCCCCTTGGTTATGCATTAGTTGATCTACCAAGCGACGTTTGTACAACCAGCCTATTGGGTTTTTCCCCTATTGATCAGTTCTGCTGGCTATAGCTGACAGCACTGAACATTGTATTCTGGGCCTTCCCCACCGTCAGAACACAAAAGCACAGCAAGAGGATTCCCTCATTCACTTAGACTGTGCTTGAATGAAAAAAATGAATAAAAAAATGATAATGTATGGGCTCCATAAGACAGGAAGTGTGTTAATGGCTGGATCACCAGATGAATTAAAAGAAAATAGGCCCAAGGCCTCATGCACACTAGACATTTCATCTGCTGATGCAAGGTGTGTCTGGCTTTTTGTTTTCTGTCCCTAAACGCCCCTGTATATTAGCTCATGTGTTCATGCACACATAGGAGCTTAGAGGAGTTTAGAGGCAGGGGCGATTAGAAGCAGAAAACAATCGCACAGCCATTGCGTCCAGGAGCAAGGGTGGTTCGGCAGAAAAAAATGCTTGACGCAACTAAGCGTGTCTAAATGCACTTAAATGCAAGTCAGTGCTAGGCATGTTTAGCGATTAAGCGTCAATTCATTTTAATGGCCATAATAAATGATTATTTTGGCCAGTGAAATTATTTACTGCCCAAGCCCTAAATGAGCCTAAACATGCCTGATTGCGTACATGTGGTTTTTTTGCCAAAAAATTGCTGCCAGGTGGAAGGGAGTCTATGAGAGTTAGAAAAAAGTGTGCATGAGGCCTAAAAAAGAAAACAATTTCAGCCACCACATTTAAGGACTGGTAAACTCCAAAATATTACATTTTGTTTTTGAGTTTACTACTGCTTTGAACCACATCCAATATTTAGTTTTATGCAACCATGCTCACTTTTTGCTGCATTGTGTTGCATACAGCACATAGCCCTGAAGCCCATCCCAAGTTTAATTCTAAACTTGGGATGTATAGATACAGGTGACTTTCACAGGAGGTGGGTTTTACTGGGTTGGCTGGATTGCATGCCCTGTAGTGTAGAGAACTTATCAAAGAGCTATAAAAATATTACTTGTGGTTGTAATGGTACTTGTCAATTAAATACTATTTTGGTGGTCACATGGTACTTGTCAATTAAATTATATTTCATTGGTCACATGACTGCTTAAGGGAGCACTCTATTATTAGATGTTTGCTATCTCTGTCACAAAAAGTAATGCTATCTGTACATAGTAAATGTCTGTTAAAGTGGTTCTAAAGCTTTAAGGGTTTTTAGGATAATACATTCTATGCATTATGGTAAAAAGCCTTCTGTTGCTGCCCCCCATTATACTTACCTGAGCCCGATCTCTATCCAGCACTGTTCACGAGAGCAGCTGCTCTCCTGACTCTGTCCCTCCTCACTGGGCAGATTGATATCAGTGGGGGGCTATTGGCTTCAGCTCCTGTCAATCAAATCCCATGACGAGGGAGCAGGGGGCAGGGCTGAGCCCAGCTGTCTGTGTCAATAAACACAGACAGCGGGGCTCAGGGATGCAGGTGGGGGACTGGAGAGAAGGAGGATTGGGGCTGCTCTGTGCAAAACCATTGCACAGAGCAGGTAAGTATGACATGTTTATTATTTTAATAAAAAAGGGAAGCTTTAATATAACTTTAAGGAAACACAAGACATCAGTGCAGCATTTCATACATGGCCAATATAAACAGATACAGTATATAGAGTTTTGAATATGAGGCTTTAAAAACATGGAGAAAGACACTGTTGTTGATTTATTCAATATTTACAGGCTGTAGAGGATGCATGGTGATGTGGTTAAATTGAATACCCAAACATCTGCGAGGGATATTAAAAAAAAAACAGGATTGGTTGATTTGGCTAAAAATAGAACTACCTCCAAACTCTTAGAACTCCTGCCTACAACTGTGTGAGATGCTATCTTGGGCATAATAAAATAAAAATATTTTCTCCTTCCAAACTGACTTTTATCCACAACACTCCACAGAAAGTACCCTTCTAAACATCATTGGAGACTTACTAACTGCTAAAACCAATAACCACTACTCTGTGCTCTTACTATTAGACCTTTTTGCTGTCTTTGACACAGTTGGCCATCTACTCCTGTTAAAAAAACTCCATTCCTTTAATTTTCAAGATTCTGCTCTTTCCTTCAACTGTACAACTTCCCCTCTCCTCTTTTTCTGTCTGTATGGGTGGCTGCCAGGGCTTTGTCCTCAGACTTCTTCTATTCTTAATCTACTCTATCTCTATCTCTGTCTTTTCAGCCTTGGTCAGTTGACAACCACACATGGCTTCCAAAGCGATCTCTATCCTGACGATATCCAAATCTCGCTCTCTACACTTCAGCTCACCCCTTCTCCTTGCACATTACTAATCTACTAATTGGCTTATCAGTATGGATGTCAAACCATTTCCTAAAACTTGACCTTTCAAAAACTGAGCTCATAATATCCCCCCCCCCCCATGCCCATTCCCAGACTTTTCAATCTAGCCTAATGGCACAACTATCCTTCTCTCCCCTCATACTAGGGTGCTAGGTGTAATCCTAGACTGAGACACCTCCTTTCAGCCTCACATTTAATTACTGTCCAAATTTTTATGCCTTAACTTCCATTAAATTTCCAAAGTATGGCACTTCCTAATCAACGTTACCACCGATTTACTAAATCACGCTCTCCCTACAACTGCACTGACTACCTCCCTTCAGTCTGTCATGAATGCTGTTGCCATACTCACCCACCTTACCAACCACTCAGTGTCTGCCAACCATCTCTGCCAATCTGCCACTGTCTTCTGATCACCTAATGGAACAAATTGAAAATATTGAATACTTACAAAATATCAACCTAACCGTTCACTTCAGGGCCACCTCGATAGTAGGGATGAGCTTTGAGTTCGAGTCGAACGTAAGTTTGACTCAAATATTGGGTGTTCGTTAGTTCGTAGGACAACGAACAAATGGGACCGTTCGTGGGAAATTCGCCCGCCATAATGCAATGCTTGTGATTGGCCAAAGCATGCACCTTGACCTTTATGCTTTGGCCAAACACAGCATAATGTCCGTGATTGGCAAAAGGCAGAGTGCCTTTAGCCAATCATGGCTCAGGGGCTAAGTCCACTCCCCAAACTATATAAAGGCTGCTTAAATGGCAGCCATGTGTAGTGTGTTAGGAGTGGAGATTAGGCAGGGTAGTTAGTGGAGTGTGCGGTTTATATAGTAATAGATCAGCCAGTGTAGTATATATATATATAGTATATATATAGTGGAGTATATATTTTTATCAGTTATTGTAGGCTATATATCCACCAGTGTATATATATCAGCAAAGTCCAGTGTATATATCCGCCAGAGCAGTATATATATATATATATATATCAGCAATTGCAGTATAGTGTAGGACTGAACACGTCTGTGTCACCCCACTGATACCATTCTGTATTTCAATTATATATATATATATATATATATATATATATATATATACAGTGCCTTGCAAAAGTATTTGGCCCCCTTGAACTTTTCGACCTTTTGCCACATTTCAGGCTTCAAACATAAAGATATAAAACTGTAATTTTTTGTGAAGAATCAACAACAAGTGGGACACAATCATGAAGTGGAACGAAATTTATTGGATATTTCAAACTTTTTTAACCACTTGCCTACTGTGCACTTAAACACCCTTCCCATCCAGGCCAATTTTCAGCTTTCAGCGCTGTCACACTTTGACTGACAATTGTGCGGTCATGCTACACTGTACCCATATGACATTTTTATCATTTTTTTCACACAAATAGAGCTTTCTTTTGGTGGTATGTAATCACCTCTGGGTTTTTTATTTTTTTCAAAAAAAAAGAATAAAGACAGAAAATTTTGAAAAAAAAAAAAGTTTTTCTTATTTTCTGCGAGTAAATTTTGAAAATAAATTTTTCTCCTTCACTGATGTGCGCTGATGAGGCGGCACTGATGGGCACTGATAGGCTGCACTGATGGGCACTGATGAGGTGGCACTTATGGGCACTGATGAGGTGGCACTTATGGGCACTAATGAGGAGGTACTAATATGCCGCACTGATGAGCACTGATAGGCGGCATTGATAGGCGGCACTGAGAGGCGGCACTGAGAGGCGGCACTGATGAGCACTGATAGGCGGCACTGATGAGCACTGATAGGCGGCACTGCTGGGCACTGAGAGGTGGCACTGCTGGGCACTGAGAGGCGGCACTGACGGGCGGCACTGATGGGCACTGATAGGCGGCACTGATGGGCACTGGCGGATGGCACTGGACACTGATGGGTGGCACTGATGAGCGGCACTTATGGGCAGCACCATCAGTGCCCAGACTCAGTGCCCATAGTGCTGCCAGTCAGTGCTCATCAGTGCCTAGATGAGCAGGCACTGATGGGCACTGAATAGCAGCACTATGGGCACTGATTGTGGGCATTGATGGGGGGCACTGATGGCGGGCACTGTGGGCACTGATGGGGGGGCACTGTGTGTGTGTTTTTACCTTCAGTAATCAGGGCACTGGTGATCGGTGCCCTGATTACATTCTCCTGTGTCCCCGGCGCTGTGAGGCTCCCCCTCCTTCCTCACACTGCAGGCTCCGTGTGAGGAAGGAGCGCCGGCGATGAGAGATGATATCATATGTTTACATATGAGATCATCGCTCATTGGACGGCCCGATCACGTGGTGAATGGCCGCTGTGATTGGCCATTCACCACGATCTGTGATCGGCCGTGTCCAAGGGACACGGCCGACACAGATTTTCCCCGCAGTGCGCTCGCGGGAGCGCGCTGGGGGCGTGTCACTGGGAGGCCGTTTAAAAACGGCCTCCCGAAAATTCGAGTCTGCGCTGCAGCCGTATATAGGCTGTAGCGCGGATGGGAAGAAGTTAACAAATAAAAAACTGAAAAGTTGGGCATGTAAAATTATTCAGCCCCCTTAAGTTAATACTTTGTAGCGCCACCTTTTGCTGCGATTACAGCTGCAAGTCACTTGGGGTATGTCTCTATCAGTTCTGCACATCGAGAGACATTTTTGCCCATTCCTCCTTGCAAAACAGCTCGAGCTCAGTGAGGTTGGATGGAGAGCGTTTGTGAACAGCAGTTTTCAGTTCTTTCCACAGATCCTCGATTGGATTCAGGTCTGGACTTTGACTTGGCCATTCTAACACCTGGATATGTTTATTTGTGAACCATTCCATTGTAGATTTTGCTTTATGTTTTGGATCATTGTCTTGTTGGAAGACAAATCTCTGTCCCAGTCTCAGGTCTTTTGCAGACTCCATCAGGTTTTCTTCCAGAATGGTCCTGTATTTGGCTCCATCCACCTTCCCATTAATTTTAACCATCTTCCCTGTCCCTGCTGAAGAAAAGCAGGCCCAAACCATGATGCTGCCACGACCATGTTTGACAGTGGGGATGGTGTGTTCAGGGTGATGAGCTGTGTTGCTTTTACGCCAAACATAACATTTTGCATTGTTGCCAAAAAGTTTGATTTTGGTTTCATCTGACCAGAGCACCTTCTTCCACATGTTTGGTGTGTCTCCCAGGTGGCTTGTGGCAAACTTTAAATGACACTTTTTATGTATATCTTTAAGAAATGGCTTTCTTCTTGCCACTCTTCCATAAAGGCCATATTTTTGCAGTATACGACTGATTGTTGTCCTATGGACAGAGTCCCCACCTCAGCTGTAAATCTCTGCAGTTCATCCAGAGTGATCATGGGCCTCTTGGCTGCATCTCTGATCAGTCTTCTCCTTGTATGAGCTGAAAGTTTAGAGGGACGGCCAGGTCTTCGTAGATTTGCAGTTGTCTGATACTCCTTCCATTTCAATATTATCTCTTGCACAGTGCTCCTTGGGATGTTTAAAGCTTGGGAAATCTTTTTGTATCCAAATCTGGCTTTAAACTTCTCCACAACAGTATCTCGGACCTGCCTGGTGTGTTGTTCTTCATGATGCTCTCTGCTCTTTAAACGGACCTCTGAGACTATCACAGTGCAGGTGCATTTATACAGAGACTTGATTACACACAGGTGGATTCTATTTATCATCATTAGTCATTTAGGTCAACATTGGATCATTCAGAGATCCTCACTGAACTTCTGGAGAGAGTTTGCTGCACTGAAAGTAAAGGGGCTGAATAATTATGCACGCCCAATTTTTCTGTTTTTTTATTTGTTAACATAGTTTGAAATATCCAATAAATTTTGTTCCACTTCATGATTGTGTCCCACTTGTTGTTGATTCTTCACAAAAAATTACAGTTTTATATCTTTATGTTTGAAGCCTGAAATGTGGCAAAAGGTCACAAAGTTCAAGGGGGCCGAATACTTTCGCAAGGCACTGTATATACAGTATATAATGCAATCTAAGGAGTGAGGTGCACAATGGTGATAGAAGTGAGTACAGGCAATCAGGCCCTCCCACAGGCCATATATAGAAAAAATTCAAAGGGATTACTGCTCAAAAATAGTCATTTTTGATCCGAATATAAAATTACAAACCGAATACATACAACTATGATAATACAAAACATGACGTATATATATCAATTGGAAAACATGGAACCAATTTCACTGATTCTTCAATTCATTCAAAGTCGTTATACACACATCCTCAATGTTTCATTCACACATTGAGGATATGTGTATAACGATTTTGCATTAACTGAAGGATCAGTGAAATTGGCTCCATGTGTTCCAGTTGATATATATATATATATATATATATATATATATATATATATATATATATATATATATATATATATATATATATACGTCATGTTTTGTATTATCATAGTTGTATGTATTCGGTTTGAAGAAGGGCGCTATCAATACAGACCAGAACTGTTGCCATGAATACTTCTGAAATAATGACATTTTATATTCGGATTAAAATTACTCTTTTTATGCAGCAATCCCTTAGAATATATATATATATATATATATATATATATATATATATATATATATATATATATATAGATACATTGGGCATGCTTTGCCAGTCAACACAAAAAGTGTAAAATGTATACTAATGTTATGAATACAATGCTTTTATTTCAGCAATAGACTCTGTTTTAATACAATTTTGTCATCATGTGGGCACTAAAGTGTTAATTTAATTAAACTCCTGTGTTGCCCTTTATAGTTAAAGTGAAGATAGATAATTAGAAATGTTCATTTACTGTATATTATCTCCTAATAATTACACCCTAATTAATCCTGTTGTGCTGTTTACTCTAGAGTTTAATTACTAATTTTTAGAAAGAGCAAAGGAGCCTTGTGATGCAACAGATATTTTGATTACACGGTACAGATTCTGTTAACATGTCCATACTTGCCGGAAAACCGCAATTTGTCAGAAGAAATAAAACTTTCCTTATCTGCTGTTTATGTATTCTCACACAGAATAATGGCTTGACATTTCAATGTCTTTGTCCTTTCCACACAACACAAGGGACCTAGTTTTACACTTGTTTGAATGTATATTTCAAATAAATAAAAAAAATTTTTATGATAACTTCAAAACAAAAAACCCAAGTACTGTCTATAATTATGATGATACATTAGCTATTTCCTGTGCGCTGTATTGCAATAAACTGCAAATTACATGTGATTATTTGATTCATGACTATGAATTTAATGAATATATAATATGTAATACAATTACCTTTGTATAAGATGCAAGGAATTCCCTTTAAGGTTTATGTTATTTATTTGCCTAAGAACAAAACCAGTTGTGAAGCAACTTTTAATTTTACTGTTGAAATGCCAATTATACCACTGACTTGCTTGAACACTCTTTCACTTATCTGATAAATACTATAGTTAGAAAGCAGGTAAAATCATGTGCAGTGGACTCATTTGGTTATTTTAAGTTCAATTTCCACAAACCTTTCTCTTTAACCACTTCAATACTGAACCCTTTTCCGCTCAGGCCAATTTTTAGCTTTTAGCGCTGCCCCTCTTTGAATGACAATTGTGCGGTCATGCAACATGCTAAGGCATTCTATACAGTTCCCCACAAACGCTTAATCTACAAACTAAGGTCTGCAGGCATCAACCTCAAGGTTTGTTCTTGGACAGAAAACTGGTTACATGGGCGTGTTGAAATGGTGGTGATAAATAACGTGTACTCATACTGGTCAGGAGTGGTAAGTGGGGTCCCCCAAGGCTCAGTCCTGGGACCAATTGTGTTCAATTTATTCATCAATAACATAGAGGATGGAATCAGTAGCTCAATCTCAGTTGTCGCGGATGACACAAAAATATGCAGGGCAATAACTTCTCATCAAGATATAGAAATCTTACAGAATGACCTAAACAAAATAACAGAGTGGGCAACTATGTGACAAATGAGATTTAATGTAGAGAAGTGTAAGGTATTGCATTTGGGTGCAAAAAACTTAAACGCAAATTATGCTCTGGGGGGGGGGACCTCTGGGGGAATCCAGGATGGAGCAGGATTTAGGGGTTCTAGTAGATGATAGACTAAGTAATAGCATGCAAAGTCAAGCTGCAGCTCTCAAAGCTGGCAGAATTTTAGCATGCATAAGGAAGGGGATATATTCCAGAGACAAAACTATAATCCTACCAGCTCCGTGATGTCGTCATGAAGGAGTGGAAGAGGACTCCAGTGGCAACCTGTAAAGCTCTGGTGAACTCCATGCCCAAGACGGTTAAGTCGGTGCTGGAAAATAATGGTGGCCACACAAAATATTGACACTTTGGGCCAAATTTGGACATTTTTCACTTAGGTGTGTACTCACTTTTGTTGCCAGCGGTTTAGACATTAATGGCTGTGTGTTGAGTTATTTTGAGGGGACAGCAAATTTACACTGTTATACATGCTGTACACTCACTACTTTACATTGTAGCAAAGTGTAATTTCTTCAGTGTTGTCACATGAAAAGATATAATAAAATATTTACAAAAATGTGAGGGGTGTACTCACTTTTGTGAGATACTGTGTGTGTGTGTATATATATATATATATATATATATATATATATATATATATATATATACACACACACAGTATCTCACAAAAGTGAGTACACTCCTCACATTTTTGTAAATACTTTATTATATCTTTTCATGTGACAACACTGCAGAAATTACACTTTGCTACAATGTAAAGTAGTGAGTAGGGTTGAGCGGACACCTAGATGTCCGTGTTCGACGGGTTCGGCCGAACTTTAAAAAAAAGTCCGGGTCCGTGTCCCGGACTTTTACCGAACTTTTCCCGGACACCGAACCCCATTGAAGTCAATGGGGACCCGAACTTTAAGGCACTAAAATGGCTCTAAAACACCAAAGGAAAGGGCTAGAGTGCTGCAAATGGCAGCAAAACGTAATTAAGAGCATGGCAAGTGCTCTGCAAACAAATGTGGATAGGGAAATAACTTAAAACAACAAAAAAAAACAGAAAAATAAAACAATGTTCTTCTTCATCTCTGAAGGACGAGGCCCATATGGAGTAGGAGGGAGGTTGAGGTGGTGGTGGATGTGGCGGTGACATAGGCGTGCGCACAGGGTGTGCTGGGTGTGCCTGGGCACACCCTAATCACCTAGGGCACATAGCATTGCCAGTGAGGAGATGGGAAAGATCTCCCTGGGACCTGCTCTGCTCTATTTCTCCTTGCCTACAGGTACATGGCCCCGATACATTACTCTCCCTGCTGGCAAACACATGCATGTGTATTTCAACTTTGGGGTGCACACCTTAATGCAATAGGCTGCGCACACCTATGGGCGGTGTAGGTGGAAGCGGCGGTGGAGGAGGACCAGGGCCGGATTAACAGCATCATGGGCTTGGTGCTGAGGATTTTGAAGGGCCTTAAGGGCCGTGCCTTGCCATGCACCCAGAGGAGGAAGGGTGCAGCCATGCATGCCTAATTCAACATGGGATGCTGTTTCTGAAGCCCATAAACACATCCATGCATCGCCAACTGTCCCTCCTTGTCCGGCCTTCACGCTGTGTGGGGAGGTTCTGAGGGTGCTGCCTGGGGAAGCGAGCATAGAAGCCAGACTTCTGTGTTTACAAGTGACAGAAGAGCGGTAACAGTGAATATGGCCAACCCGGGGCCTATATAAAAGGTAGGGGCCTGGAGCTGCAGCTCCAATAGCCCCTACATTAATCTGGCCCTGAGGAGGAGGACGAGGTAGCCAACACTGCTTCTTTTCAAAAATTTTAAATGAGGGTACACCCCAAAAGAGTGAGAAAGAGCAAAAATGGAACAATGGGTGGGTAAGGTCGGTATCCATTGCTATTCTGCATAAGGTACGGAAAAGTCCCGTGGGATCCATGCCTGGTTCATTTTAATGAACGTGAGCTTGTCCACATTGTCTCTGGACAGGCGGCTGCGCTTGTCTGTTATAACGCCCCCAGCCGTGCTAAATACCCGTTCAGATAATACACTGGCTGCAGGGCACGCCAGCACCTCCAAGGCGTAAAGGGCAAGCTCAGGCCATGTGCCCAATTTGGAGACCCAGAAGTTGAAGGGGGCAGACCCGTCATTCACTACATGTAGGCGTGTGCACACATACTGCTCCACCATGTTGGTAAAATGCTGCCTCCTGCTAAGACGTTCCATCTGAGCTGCTGGTGCTGCTGTTTGTTGTGGCGTGCTGACAAAGCTTTTCCACATTTCGGCCATGCTAACCCTGCCTTCTGAGGTGCTGGCGGTGCCCTGGTTGCGTTGGCGACCTCCTCCTCCTCCTCCTCTGCCTTGTGCTTCCACTGTGGCCCCGCTGTCAGATGGGAATGCCAGCAGCATGGCGTCTACCAGCGTGCGCTTGTACTCGCGCATCTTGCGATCGCGCTCCAGTGAGTGAATTAAGGACGGTACGTTGTCCTTGTAACGGGGATCCAGCAGCGTGGCCACCCAGTAATCAGCACAAGTTAGAATGTGGGCAACTCGGCGGTCGTTGTGGAGACACTGCAGCATGTAATCGCTCATGTGTGCCAGGCTGCCCAGAGGTGACGAAAGGCTGTCCTCTGTGGGAGTTGTATCGTCCGTGTCCTCTGTATCCCCCCAGCCACGCACCAGTGATGGCCATGAGCTGGCCTGGGTGCCACCCTGCTGTGAACATGGTTCCATCTCCTCCTCCAGCTCCTCCTCCTCCTCATCCTCCTCATCCTCCAGAACTGTGCCCCTGCTGGACAATTGCGTCCCTGGCGTTTGCGTGTGCAGGAACCCACCCTCGGAGCCCCTTGCGAATGACTGCCCTGAAAGCCTTGGAAATGTTACCTCTTCATCCTCCTCCTCCTCCTCATCCTGTGCCACATCCTCTTCCATCATCGCCCGAATTGTTTTTTCAAGGAGGCATAGAAGTGGGATAGTTAAGCTGAGAACGGCGTCATTGCCACTGGCCATGTTGGTGGAGTACTCAAAACAGCGCAACAAGGCACACAGGTCTCGCATGGAGGCCCAGTTATTGGTGGTGAAGTGGTGCTGTTCCGCAGAGCGACTCACGCGTGCGTGCTGCAGCTGAAACTCCACTATGGCCTGCTGCTGCTCGCACAGTCTTTCCAGCATGTGCAAGGTGGAGTTCCACCTTGTGGGCACGTCACATATGAGGCGGTGAGCGGGAAGGCCGAAGTTACGCTGCAGCGCTGCCAGGCGAGCAGCAGCAGGGTGAGAACGCCGAAAGTGCGCACAAACGGCCCGCACTTTCTGCAGCAGCTCTGACATATCGGGGTAGTTTTTAAGGAACCTCTGCACCACCAAATTCAGCACATGCGCCAGGCAAGGGATGTGCGTCAAACCGGCTAGGCCCAGAGCTGCTATGAGATTTCGCCCATTATCGCACACCACCAGGCCGGGCTTGAGGCTCGCTGGCAGCAACCACTCATTTGTCTGCTGTTCCATGCTCCTCCACAACTCCTGCGCGGTGTGTGGTTTGTCCCCCAAACAGGCAAGTTGTAAAACTGCCTGCTGTCGTTTACCCCTGGCCGTGCTGAAGTTGGTGGTGAAGGTGTTACGCTGTCCGGATGAGGAGGCGGTAGAGGATGAGGAAGCGGAGTAGGAGGAGTTAGGAACAGGAGGCAAACTGAAGCGCCCTGCAATCCTCGGTGGTGGAAGGACATGCGCCAAATTGCTATCCGCCTCAGGCCCATCCGCCACTGCATTTACCCAGTGTGCCGTTAGGGAGATATAACGCCCCTGACCGTGCTTACTGGTCCACGTATCCGTAGTTAGGTGGACCTTGGCACAGATGGCGTTGCGCAGTGCACACCTGATATTTTCCCCCACTTGGTTGTGCAGGGAAGGGATGGCTTGCCTGGAAAAGTAGTGGCGGCTGGGCACGACGTACTGTGGGACAGCCACCGACATAAGGTTTTTAAAACTGTGCGTCTCCACCAGACGGAATGACAGCATTTCAAAGGCCAATAATTTTGAAATGCTGGCATTCAGGGCCAGGGATCGCGGGTGGGTAGGGGGGTACTTCCTCTTCCTCTCAAGTGTTTGGGAGATGGAAAGCTGAACGCTTCCACGGGACATTGTGGAGATGGTTGTTGGTGACCCAGGTGGTGGTGTTGCTGACAGATCGTCTGTTTGCGGGGTGGCAGGTGCCGGTATCACTACAGATGTGGCTGGAGCGGCCGAGACTGCAGCAGAAGAGGAAGCAGGATGAGCCAGAGACGTTTCTTGGTTTTGAAGGTGTGTACTCCACTGCAGCTCGTGCTTTGCACTTAGATGCCTGATCATGCAGGTTGTGCTCAGGTTGAGAAGGTTTATGCCTCGCTTCAAGCTCTGATTGCACAGGGTGCAAACCACTCGTGTCCTGTCATCAGCACATTTTCTAAAGAACTTCCACGCTAGAGAACTCCTTTGAGCTGACTTTGGTGCGCTCGTTCCCTTGCTGCGTTGGGCAGTAGCGGGCGTAGTGTCTAGGGCACGGCCGCTCCGCTTCTGCACCCTGCTCCCTCTTCTGCTGTGCTGGTGGCTCTGTGCGACCACCGCCTCTTCCTCCAAACTACTCAGGTCACCTGCATGACGTTCATTCCATGTGGGGTCGAGGACCTCATCGTCCTCCACATCATCTTCCACCCAGTCTTCACCCCTGCCCTCCTTGTCGGTCTCCACAATGCTGAACGCCGCAGCAGTTGGCACCTGCGTTTCGTCATCATCGGAGACGTGCTGCGATGATCCTTGCATGTACTCATCTTGAGAAATAAGTGGTTGGGCATCGCTGCACTCAATCTCTTCCACTTCTGGGGCAGGGCTAGGTGGATGGCCCTGGGAAACCCTGCTGACAGAGTCCTCAAAAAGAATAAGAGACTGCTGTATGGCTTGGGGCTCAGACTGCTGGCCTGATTTGCAAGGGGGTGAGGTGAAAGACGGTTGGACATTGGCTGCAGGTGCCAACTCTGACCTTTCTGCAGTAGACTGGGTGGGAGACAATGTGAAGGAACTGGAGGCACTGTCAGCAGCAAACCAATCTACTATCGCCTCAACTTGTTCTGGCCTCATCACTTCTAGGGGCGTTTGATGCCCTACCAAATACTGATGCAGGTTCTGTCGCCTACTCACACTTGAGGAAGGTGTTTCACTTGTGCGTGTAGCTGGCACAGATCGACCACGTCCTCTCCTTGCAACAGGAGCTCTACCAGCAGCACCACGACCCAGGCCACGGCCCTTATTTGACGGTCTCCTCATATTTCTGTAATTTAAGATCTTGCCCTAGAAAGGTTTTTATTGAATAGCGGAATAGGAAATATGATCCAAAAAAGTGTATGTATCTCGCACGTACAAAACCACACTAGGCCCCAATTACTATTGTTTCTACCCCTAAAAGGATGGATGAGGAGTAGGAGGAGTATGGAACAGACAGCACCCTCAAATCTTCAGAAGTATGAGATGAACCCCAAAAACTTGGAAAGGTGGATCTCACACGTACCGACACAGACTATCCCGCAATTCAATTGATCCTCAAAGGTTTTTATTGAATAGCGGAATAGGAAATATGATCAAAAAAAGTGTATGTATCTCGCACGTACACAACCACACTAGGCCCCAATTACTATTGTTTGTACCCCTAAAAGGATGGATGAGGAGTAGGAGGAGGAGTATGGAACAGGCAGCACCCTCAAATCTTCAGAAGTATGAGATGAACCCCAAAAACTTGGAAAGGTGGATCTCTCTCACACGTACCAACAAAGACTATCCCCCAATTTAACTGATCCCCAAAGGTTTTTGATTAAATAGCGGAATAGAAAATATGATCCAAAAAAAGTGTATGTATATCACACGTACACAACCACACTAGGCCCCAATTACTATTGTTTGTACCCCTAAAAGGCTAGATGAGGAGTAGGGGGGGTATGGAACAGGCAGCACCCTCAAATCTTCAGAAGTATGAGATGAACCCCAAAAACTTGGAAAGGTGGATCTCTCTCACACGTACCAACACAGACTATCCCCCAATTTAACTGATCCCCAAAGGTTTTTGATTAAATAGCGGAATAGAAAATATGATCCAAAAAAAGTGTATGTATATCACACGTACACAACCACACTAGGCCCCAATTACTATTGTTTGTACCCCTAAAAGGCTAGATGAGGAGTAGGGGGGGTATGGAACAGGCAGCACCCTCAAATCTTCAGAAGTATGAGATGAACCCCAAAAACTTGGAAAGGTGGATCTCTCTCACACGTACCAACACAGACTATCCCCCAATTTAACTGATCCCCAAAGGTTTTTGATTAAATAGCGGAATAGAAAATATGATCCAAAAAAAGTGCATGTATATCACACGTACACAACCACACTAGGCCCCAATTACTATTGTTTGTACCCCTAAAAGGCTAGGAGTAGGGGGGGTATGGAACAGGCAGCACCCTCAAACCTTCAGAAGTATGAGATGAACCCCAACAACTTGGAAAGGTGGATCTCTCTCACACGTACCAACACAGACTATCCCCCAATTTAACTGATCCCCAAAGGTTTTTGATTAAATAGCGGAATAGAAAATATGATCCAAAAAAAGTGTATGTATATCACATGTACACAACCACACTAGGCCCCAATTACTATTGTTTGTACCCCTAAAAGGCTAGGAGTAGGGGGAGTATGGAACAGGCAGCACCCTCAAACCTTCAGAAGTATGAGATGAACCCCAACAACTTGGAAAGGTGGATCTCTCTCACACGTACCAACACAGACTATCCCCCAATTTAACTGATCCCCAAAGGTTTTTGATTAAATAGCGGAATAGAAAATATGATCCAAAAAAAGTGTATGTATATCACACGTACACAACCACACTGGGCCCCAATTACTATTGTTTGTACCCCTAAAAGGCTAGATGAGGAGTAGGGGGAGTATGGAACAGGCAGCACCCTCAAACCTTCAGAAGTATGAGATGAACCCCAACAACTTGGAAAGGTGGATCTCTCTCACACGTACCAACACAGACTATCCCCCAATTTAACTGATCCCCAAAGGTTTTTGATTAAATAGCGGAATAGAAAATATGATCCAAAAAAAGTGTATGTATATCACACGTACACAACCACACTAGGCCCCAATTACTATTGTTTGTACCCCTAAAAGGCTAGGAGTAGGGGGGGTATGGAACAGGCAGCACCCTCAAACCTTCAGAAGTATGAGATGAACCCCAACAACTTGGAAAGGTGGATCTCTCTCACACGTACCAACACAGACTATCCCCCAATTTAACTGATCCCCAAAGGTTTTTGATTAAATAGCGGAATAGAAAATATGATCCAAAAAAAGTGTATGTATATCACACGTACACAACCACACTAGGCCCCAATTACTATTGTTTGTACCCCTAAAAGGCTAGGAGTAGGGGCAGTATGGAACAGGCAGCACCCTCAAACCTTCAGAAGTATGAGATGAACCCCAACAACTTGGAAAGGTGGATCTCTCTCACACGTACCAACACAGACTATCCCCCAATTTAACTGATCCCCAAAGGTTTTTGATTAAATAGCGGAATAGAAAATATGATCCAAAAAAAGTGTATGTATATCACACGTACACAACCACACTGGGCCCCAATTACTATTGTTTGTACCCCTAAAAGGCTAGATGAGGAGTAGGGGGAGTATGGAACAGGCAGCACCCTCAAACCTTCAGAAGTATGAGATGAACCCCAACAACTTGGAAAGGTGGATCTCTCTCACACGTACCAACACAGACTATCCCCCAATTTAACTGATCCCCAAAGGTTTTTGATTAAATAGCGGAATAGAAAATATGATCCAAAAAAAGTGTATGTATATCACACGTACACAACCACACTAGGCCCCAATTACTATTGTTTGTACCCCTAAAAGGCTAGGAGTAGGGGGGGTATGGAACAGGCAGCACCCTCAAACCTTCAGAAGTATGAGATGAACCCCAACAACTTGGAAAGGTGGATTTCTCTCACACGTACCAACACAGACTATCCCCCAATTTAACTGATCCCCAAAGGTTTTTGATTAAATAGCGGAATAGAAAATATGATCCAAAAAAAGTGTATGTATATCACACGTACACAACCACACTAGGCCCCAATTACTATTGTTTGTACCCCTAAAAGGCTAGGAGTAGGGGGAGTATGGAACAGGCAGCACCCTCAAACCTTCAGAAGTATGAGATGAACCCCAACAACTTGGAAAGGTGGATCTCTCTCACACGTACCAACACAGACTATCCCCCAATTTAACTGATCCCCAAAGGTTTTTGATTAAATAGCGGAATAGAAAATATGATCCAAAAAAAGTGTATGTATATCACACGTACACAACCACACTAGGCCCCAATTACTATTGTTTGTACCCCTAAAAGGCTAGATGAGGAGTAGGGGGAGTATGGAACAGGCAGCACCCTCAAACCTTCAGAAGTATGAGATGAACCCCAACAACTTGGAAAGGTGGATCTCTCTCACACGTACCAACACAGACTATCCCCCAATTTAACTGATCCCCAAAGGTTTTTGATTAAATAGCGGAATAGAAAATATGATCCAAAAAAAGTGTATGTATATCACACGTACACAACCACACTAGGCCCCAATTACTATTGTTTGTACCCCTAAAAGGCTAGATGAGGAGTAGGGGGGGTATGGAACAGGCAGCACCCTCAAACCTTCAGAAGTATGAGATGAACCCCAACAACTTGGAAAGGTGGATCTCTCTCACACGTACCAACACAGACTATCCCCCAATTTAACTGATCCCCAAAGGTTTTTGATTAAATAGCGGAATAGAAAATATGATCCAAAAAAAGTGTATGTATATCACACGTACACAACCACACTGGGCCCCAATTACTATTGTTTGTACCCCTAAAAGGCTAGATGAGGAGTAGGGGGAGTATGGAACAGGCAGCACCCTCAAACCTTCAGAAGTATGAGATGAACCCCAACAACTTGGAAAGGTGGATCTCTCTCACACGTACCAACACAGACTATCCCCCAATTTAACTGATCCCCAAAGGTTTTTGATTAAATAGCGGAATAGAAAATATGATCCAAAAAAAGTGTATGTATATCACACGTACACAACCACACTAGGCCCCAATTACTATTGTTTGTACCCCTAAAAGGCTAGATGAGGAGTAGGGGGGGTATGGAACAGGCAGCACCCTCAAATCTTCAGAAGTATGAGATGAACCCCAAAAACTTGGAAAGGTGGATCTCTCTCACACGTACCAACACAGACTATCCCCCAATTTAACTGATCCCCAAAGGTTTTTGATTAAATAGCGGAATAGAAAATATGATCCAAAAAAAGTGTATGTATATCACACGTACACAACCACACTAGGCCCCAATTACTATTGTTTGTACCCCTAAAAGGCTAGATGAGGAGTAGGGGGGGTATGGAACAGGCAGCACCCTCAAACCTTCAGAAGTATGAGATGAACCCCAACAACTTGGAAAGGTGGATCTCTCTCACACGTACCAACACAGACTATCCCCCAATTTAACTGATCCCCAAAGGTTTTTGATTAAATAGCGGAATAGAAAATATGATCCAAAAAAAGTGTATGTATATCACACGTACACAACCACACTAGGCCCCAATTACTATTGTTTGTACCCCTAAAAGGCTAGATGAGGAGTAGGGGGAGTATGGAACAGGCAGCACCCTCAAACCTTCAGAAGTATGAGATGAACCCCAACAACTTGGAAAGGTGGATCTCTCTCACACGTACCAACACAGACTATCCCCCAATTTAACTGATCCCCAAAGGTTTTTGATTAAATAGCGGAATAGAAAATATGATCCAAAAAAAGTGTATGTATATCACACGTACACAACCACACTAGGCCCCAATTACTATTGTTTGTACCCCTAAAAGGCTAGATGAGGAGTAGGGGGGGTATGGAACAGGCAGCACCCTCAAACCTTCAGAAGTATGAGATGAACCCCAACAACTTGGAAAGGTGGATCTCTCTCACACGTACCAACACAGACTATCCCCCAATTTAACTGATCCCCAAAGGTTTTTGATTAAATAGCGGAATAGAAAATATGATCCAAAAAAAGTGTATGTATATCACACGTACACAACCACACTAGGCCCCAATTACTATTGTTTGTACCCCTAAAAGGCTAGGAGTAGGGGGAGTATGGAACAGGCAGCACCCTCAAACCTTCAGAAGTATGAGATGAACCCCAACAACTTGGAAAGGTGGATCTCTCTCACACGTACCAACACAGACTATCCCCCAATTTAACTGATCCCCAAAGGTTTTTGATTAAATAGCGGAATAGAAAATATGATCCAAAAAAAGTGTATGTATATCACACGTACACAACCACACTGGGCCCCAATTACTATTGTTTGTACCCCTAAAAGGCTAGATGAGGAGTAGGGGGAGTATGGAACAGGCAGCACCCTCAAACCTTCAGAAGTATGAGATGAACCCCAACAACTTGGAAAGGTGGATCTCTCTCACACGTACCAACACAGACTATCCCCCAATTTAACTGATCCCCAAAGGTTTTTGATTAAATAGCGGAATAGAAAATATGATCCAAAAAAAGTGTATGTATATCACACGTACACAACCACACTAGGCCCCAATTACTATTGTTTGTACCCCTAAAAGGCTAGGAGTAGGGGGGGTATGGAACAGGCAGCACCCTCAAACCTTCAGAAGTATGAGATGAACCCCAACAACTTGGAAAGGTGGATCTCTCTCACACGTACCAACACAGACTATCCCCCAATTTAACTGATCCCCAAAGGTTTTTGATTAAATAGCGGAATAGAAAATATGATCCAAAAAAAGTGTATGTATATCACACGTACACAACCACACTAGGCCCCAATTACTATTGTTTGTACCCCTAAAAGGCTAGGAGTAGGGGCAGTATGGAACAGGCAGCACCCTCAAACCTTCAGAAGTATGAGATGAACCCCAACAACTTGGAAAGGTGGATCTCTCTCACACGTACCAACACAGACTATCCCCCAATTTAACTGATCCCCAAAGGTTTTTGATTAAATAGCGGAATAGAAAATATGATCCAAAAAAAGTGTATGTATATCACACGTACACAACCACACTGGGCCCCAATTACTATTGTTTGTACCCCTAAAAGGCTAGATGAGGAGTAGGGGGAGTATGGAACAGGCAGCACCCTCAAACCTTCAGAAGTATGAGATGAACCCCAACAACTTGGAAAGGTGGATCTCTCTCACACGTACCAACACAGACTATCCCCCAATTTAACTGATCCCCAAAGGTTTTTGATTAAATAGCGGAATAGAAAATATGATCCAAAAAAAGTGTATGTATATCACACGTACACAACCACACTAGGCCCCAATTACTATTGTTTGTACCCCTAAAAGGCTAGGAGTAGGGGGGGTATGGAACAGGCAGCACCCTCAAACCTTCAGAAGTATGAGATGAACCCCAACAACTTGGAAAGGTGGATCTCTCTCACACGTACCAACACAGACTATCCCCCAATTTAACTGATCCCCAAAGGTTTTTGATTAAATAGCGGAATAGAAAATATGATCCAAAAAAAGTGTATGTATATCACACGTACACAACCACACTAGGCCCCAATTACTATTGTTTGTACCCCTAAAAGGCTAGGAGTAGGGGGAGTATGGAACAGGCAGCACCCTCAAACCTTCAGAAGTATGAGATGAACCCCAACAACTTGGAAAGGTGGATCTCTCTCACACGTACCAACACAGACTATCCCCCAATTTAACTGATCCCCAAAGGTTTTTGATTAAATAGCGGAATAGAAAATATGATCCAAAAAAAGTGTATGTATATCACACGTACACAACCACACTAGGCCCCAATTACTATTGTTTGTACCCCTAAAAGGCTAGATGAGGAGTAGGGGGAGTATGGAACAGGCAGCACCCTCAAACCTTCAGAAGTATGAGATGAACCCCAACAACTTGGAAAGGTGGATCTCTCTCACACGTACCAACACAGACTATCCCCCAATTTAACTGATCCCCAAAGGTTTTTGATTAAATAGCGGAATAGAAAATATGATCCAAAAAAAGTGTATGTATATCACACGTACACAACCACACTAGGCCCCAATTACTATTGTTTGTACCCCTAAAAGGCTAGATGAGGAGTAGGGGGGGTATGGAACAGGCAGCACCCTCAAACCTTCAGAAGTATGAGATGAACCCCAACAACTTGGAAAGGTGGATCTCTCTCACACGTACCAACACAGACTATCCCCCAATTTAACTGATCCCCAAAGGTTTTTGATTAAATAGCGGAATAGAAAATATGATCCAAAAAAAGTGTATGTATATCACACGTACACAACCACACTGGGCCCCAATTACTATTGTTTGTACCCCTAAAAGGCTAGATGAGGAGTAGGGGGAGTATGGAACAGGCAGCACCCTCAAACCTTCAGAAGTATGAGATGAACCCCAACAACTTGGAAAGGTGGATCTCTCTCACACGTACCAACACAGACTATCCCCCAATTTAACTGATCCCCAAAGGTTTTTGATTAAATAGCGGAATAGAAAATATGATCCAAAAAAAGTGTATGTATATCACACGTACACAACCACACTAGGCCCCAATTACTATTGTTTGTACCCCTAAAAGGCTAGGAGTAGGGGGGGTATGGAACAGGCAGCACCCTCAAACCTTCAGAAGTATGAGATGAACCCCAACAACTTGGAAAGGTGGATCTCTCTCACACGTACCAACACAGACTATCCCCCAATTTAACTGATCCCCAAAGGTTTTTGATTAAATAGCGGAATAGAAAATATGATCCAAAAAAAGTGTATGTATATCACACGTACACAACCACACTAGGCCCCAATTACTATTGTTTGTACCCCTAAAAGGCTAGGAGTAGGGGCAGTATGGAACAGGCAGCACCCTCAAACCTTCAGAAGTATGAGATGAACCCCAACAACTTGGAAAGGTGGATCTCTCTCACACGTACCAACACAGACTATCCCCCAATTTAACTGATCCCCAAAGGTTTTTGATTAAATAGCGGAATAGAAAATATGATCCAAAAAAAGTGTATGTATATCACACGTACACAACCACACTAGGCCCCAATTACTATTGTTTGTACCCCTAAAAGGCTAGGAGTAGGGGGAGTATGGAACAGGCAGCACCCTCAAACCTTCAGAAGTATGAGATGAACCCCAACAACTTGGAAAGGTGGATCTCTCTCACACGTACCAACACAGACTATCCCCCAATTTAACTGATCCCCAAAGGTTTTTGATTAAATAGCGGAATAGAAAATATGATCCAAAAAAAGTGTATGTATATCACACGTACACAACCACACTAGGCCCCAATTACTATTGTTTGTACCCCTAAAAGGCTAGATGAGGAGTAGGGGGAGTATGGAACAGGCAGCACCCTCAAACCTTCAGAAGTATGAGATGAACCCCAACAACTTGGAAAGGTGGATCTCTCTCACACGTACCAACACAGACTATCCCCCAATTTAACTGATCCCCAAAGGTTTTTGATTAAATAGCGGAATAGAAAATATGATCCAAAAAAAGTGTATGTATATCACACGTACACAACCACACTAGGCCCCAATTACTATTGTTTGTACCCCTAAAAGGCTAGATGAGGAGTAGGGGGGGTATGGAACAGGCAGCACCCTCAAACCTTCAGAAGTATGAGATGAACCCCAACAACTTGGAAAGGTGGATCTCTCTCACACGTACCAACACAGACTATCCCCCAATTTAACTGATCCCCAAAGGTTTTTGATTAAATAGCGGAATAGAAAATATGATCCAAAAAAAGTGTATGTATATCACACGTACACAACCACACTGGGCCCCAATTACTATTGTTTGTACCCCTAAAAGGCTAGATGAGGAGTAGGGGGAGTATGGAACAGGCAGCACCCTCAAACCTTCAGAAGTATGAGATGAACCCCAACAACTTGGAAAGGTGGATCTCTCTCACACGTACCAACACAGACTATCCCCCAATTTAACTGATCCCCAAAGGTTTTTGATTAAATAGCGGAATAGAAAATATGATCCAAAAAAAGTGTATGTATATCACACGTACACAACCACACTAGGCCCCAATTACTATTGTTTGTACCCCTAAAAGGCTAGGAGTAGGGGGGGTATGGAACAGGCAGCACCCTCAAACCTTCAGAAGTATGAGATGAACCCCAACAACTTGGAAAGGTGGATCTCTCTCACACGTACCAACACAGACTATCCCCCAATTTAACTGATCCCCAAAGGTTTTTGATTAAATAGCGGAATAGAAAATATGATCCAAAAAAAGTGTATGTATATCACACGTACACAACCACACTAGGCCCCAATTACTATTGTTTGTACCCCTAAAAGGCTAGGAGTAGGGGCAGTATGGAACAGGCAGCACCCTCAAACCTTCAGAAGTATGAGATGAACCCCAACAACTTGGAAAGGTGGATCTCTCTCACACGTACCAACACAGACTATCCCCCAATTTAACTGATCCCCAAAGGTTTTTGATTAAATAGCGGAATAGAAAATATGATCCAAAAAAAGTGTATGTATATCACACGTACACAACCACACTGGGCCCCAATTACTATTGTTTGTACCCCTAAAAGGCTAGATGAGGAGTAGGGGGAGTATGGAACAGGCAGCACCCTCAAACCTTCAGAAGTATGAGATGAACCCCAACAACTTGGAAAGGTGGATCTCTCTCACACGTACCAACACAGACTATCCCCCAATTTAACTGATCCCCAAAGGTTTTTGATTAAATAGCGGAATAGAAAATATGATCCAAAAAAAGTGTATGTATATCACACGTACACAACCACACTAGGCCCCAATTACTATTGTTTGTACCCCTAAAAGGCTAGGAGTAGGGGGGGTATGGAACAGGCAGCACCCTCAAACCTTCAGAAGTATGAGATGAACCCCAACAACTTGGAAAGGTGGATTTCTCTCACACGTACCAACACAGACTATCCCCCAATTTAACTGATCCCCAAAGGTTTTTGATTAAATAGCGGAATAGAAAATATGATCCAAAAAAAGTGTATGTATATCACACGTACACAACCACACTAGGCCCCAATTACTATTGTTTGTACCCCTAAAAGGCTAGGAGTAGGGGGAGTATGGAACAGGCAGCACCCTCAAACCTTCAGAAGTATGAGATGAACCCCAACAACTTGGAAAGGTGGATCTCTCTCACACGTACCAACACAGACTATCCCCCAATTTAACTGATCCCCAAAGGTTTTTGATTAAATAGCGGAATAGAAAATATGATCCAAAAAAAGTGTATGTATATCACACGTACACAACCACACTAGGCCCCAATTACTATTGTTTGTACCCCTAAAAGGCTAGATGAGGAGTAGGGGGAGTATGGAACAGGCAGCACCCTCAAACCTTCAGAAGTATGAGATGAACCCCAACAACTTGGAAAGGTGGATCTCTCTCACACGTACCAACACAGACTATCCCCCAATTTAACTGATCCCCAAAGGTTTTTGATTAAATAGCGGAATAGAAAATATGATCCAAAAAAAGTGTATGTATATCACACGTACACAACCACACTAGGCCCCAATTACTATTGTTTGTACCCCTAAAAGGCTAGATGAGGAGTAGGGGGGGTATGGAACAGGCAGCACCCTCAAACCTTCAGAAGTATGAGATGAACCCCAACAACTTGGAAAGGTGGATCTCTCTCACACGTACCAACACAGACTATCCCCCAATTTAACTGATCCCCAAAGGTTTTTGATTAAATAGCGGAATAGAAAATATGATCCAAAAAAAGTGTATGTATATCACACGTACACAACCACACTGGGCCCCAATTACTATTGTTTGTACCCCTAAAAGGCTAGATGAGGAGTAGGGGGAGTATGGAACAGGCAGCACCCTCAAACCTTCAGAAGTATGAGATGAACCCCAACAACTTGGAAAGGTGGATCTCTCTCACACGTACCAACACAGACTATCCCCCAATTTAACTGATCCCCAAAGGTTTTTGATTAAATAGCGGAATAGAAAATATGATCCAAAAAAAGTGTATGTATATCACACGTACACAACCACACTAGGCCCCAATTACTATTGTTTGTACCCCTAAAAGGCTAGATGAGGAGTAGGGGGGGTATGGAACAGGCAGCACCCTCAAATCTTCAGAAGTATGAGATGAACCCCAAAAACTTGGAAAGGTGGATCTCTCTCACACGTACCAACACAGACTATCCCCCAATTTAACTGATCCCCAAAGGTTTTTGATTAAATAGCGGAATAGAAAATATGATCCAAAAAAAGTGTATGTATATCACACGTACACAACCACACTAGGCCCCAATTACTATTGTTTGTACCCCTAAAAGGCTAGATGAGGAGTAGGGGGGGTATGGAACAGGCAGCACCCTCAAACCTTCAGAAGTATGAGATGAACCCCAACAACTTGGAAAGGTGGATCTCTCTCACACGTACCAACACAGACTATCCCCCAATTTAACTGATCCCCAAAGGTTTTTGATTAAATAGCGGAATAGAAAATATGATCCAAAAAAAGTGTATGTATATCACACGTACACAACCACACTAGGCCCCAATTACTATTGTTTGTACCCCTAAAAGGCTAGATGAGGAGTAGGGGGAGTATGGAACAGGCAGCACCCTCAAACCTTCAGAAGTATGAGATGAACCCCAACAACTTGGAAAGGTGGATCTCTCTCACACGTACCAACACAGACTATCCCCCAATTTAACTGATCCCCAAAGGTTTTTGATTAAATAGCGGAATAGAAAATATGATCCAAAAAAAGTGTATGTATATCACACGTACACAACCACACTAGGCCCCAATTACTATTGTTTGTACCCCTAAAAGGCTAGATGAGGAGTAGGGGGGGTATGGAACAGGCAGCACCCTCAAACCTTCAGAAGTATGAGATGAACCCCAACAACTTGGAAAGGTGGATCTCTCTCACACGTACCAACACAGACTATCCCCCAATTTAACTGATCCCCAAAGGTTTTTGATTAAATAGCGGAATAGAAAATATGATCCAAAAAAAGTGTATGTATATCACACGTACACAACCACACTAGGCCCCAATTACTATTGTTTGTACCCCTAAAAGGCTAGGAGTAGGGGGAGTATGGAACAGGCAGCACCCTCAAACCTTCAGAAGTATGAGATGAACCCCAACAACTTGGAAAGGTGGATCTCTCTCACACGTACCAACACAGACTATCCCCCAATTTAACTGATCCCCAAAGGTTTTTGATTAAATAGCGGAATAGAAAATATGATCCAAAAAAAGTGTATGTATATCACACGTACACAACCACACTGGGCCCCAATTACTATTGTTTGTACCCCTAAAAGGCTAGATGAGGAGTAGGGGGAGTATGGAACAGGCAGCACCCTCAAACCTTCAGAAGTATGAGATGAACCCCAACAACTTGGAAAGGTGGATCTCTCTCACACGTACCAACACAGACTATCCCCCAATTTAACTGATCCCCAAAGGTTTTTGATTAAATAGCGGAATAGAAAATATGATCCAAAAAAAGTGTATGTATATCACACGTACACAACCACACTAGGCCCCAATTACTATTGTTTGTACCCCTAAAAGGCTAGGAGTAGGGGGGGTATGGAACAGGCAGCACCCTCAAACCTTCAGAAGTATGAGATGAACCCCAACAACTTGGAAAGGTGGATCTCTCTCACACGTACCAACACAGACTATCCCCCAATTTAACTGATCCCCAAAGGTTTTTGATTAAATAGCGGAATAGAAAATATGATCCAAAAAAAGTGTATGTATATCACACGTACACAACCACACTAGGCCCCAATTACTATTGTTTGTACCCCTAAAAGGCTAGGAGTAGGGGCAGTATGGAACAGGCAGCACCCTCAAACCTTCAGAAGTATGAGATGAACCCCAACAACTTGGAAAGGTGGATCTCTCTCACACGTACCAACACAGACTATCCCCCAATTTAACTGATCCCCAAAGGTTTTTGATTAAATAGCGGAATAGAAAATATGATCCAAAAAAAGTGTATGTATATCACACGTACACAACCACACTGGGCCCCAATTACTATTGTTTGTACCCCTAAAAGGCTAGATGAGGAGTAGGGGGAGTATGGAACAGGCAGCACCCTCAAACCTTCAGAAGTATGAGATGAACCCCAACAACTTGGAAAGGTGGATCTCTCTCACACGTACCAACACAGACTATCCCCCAATTTAACTGATCCCCAAAGGTTTTTGATTAAATAGCGGAATAGAAAATATGATCCAAAAAAAGTGTATGTATATCACACGTACACAACCACACTAGGCCCCAATTACTATTGTTTGTACCCCTAAAAGGCTAGGAGTAGGGGGGGTATGGAACAGGCAGCACCCTCAAACCTTCAGAAGTATGAGATGAACCCCAACAACTTGGAAAGGTGGATCTCTCTCACACGTACCAACACAGACTATCCCCCAATTTAACTGATCCCCAAAGGTTTTTGATTAAATAGCGGAATAGAAAATATGATCCAAAAAAAGTGTATGTATATCACACGTACACAACCACACTAGGCCCCAATTACTATTGTTTGTACCCCTAAAAGGCTAGGAGTAGGGGGAGTATGGAACAGGCAGCACCCTCAAACCTTCAGAAGTATGAGATGAACCCCAACAACTTGGAAAGGTGGATCTCTCTCACACGTACCAACACAGACTATCCCCCAATTTAACTGATCCCCAAAGGTTTTTGATTAAATAGCGGAATAGAAAATATGATCCAAAAAAAGTGTATGTATATCACACGTACACAACCACACTAGGCCCCAATTACTATTGTTTGTACCCCTAAAAGGCTAGATGAGGAGTAGGGGGAGTATGGAACAGGCAGCACCCTCAAACCTTCAGAAGTATGAGATGAACCCCAACAACTTGGAAAGGTGGATCTCTCTCACACGTACCAACACAGACTATCCCCCAATTTAACTGATCCCCAAAGGTTTTTGATTAAATAGCGGAATAGAAAATATGATCCAAAAAAAGTGTATGTATATCACACGTACACAACCACACTAGGCCCCAATTACTATTGTTTGTACCCCTAAAAGGCTAGATGAGGAGTAGGGGGGGTATGGAACAGGCAGCACCCTCAAACCTTCAGAAGTATGAGATGAACCCCAACAACTTGGAAAGGTGGATCTCTCTCACACGTACCAACACAGACTATCCCCCAATTTAACTGATCCCCAAAGGTTTTTGATTAAATAGCGGAATAGAAAATATGATCCAAAAAAAGTGTATGTATATCACACGTACACAACCACACTGGGCCCCAATTACTATTGTTTGTACCCCTAAAAGGCTAGATGAGGAGTAGGGGGAGTATGGAACAGGCAGCACCCTCAAACCTTCAGAAGTATGAGATGAACCCCAACAACTTGGAAAGGTGGATCTCTCTCACACGTACCAACACAGACTATCCCCCAATTTAACTGATCCCCAAAGGTTTTTGATTAAATAGCGGAATAGAAAATATGATCCAAAAAAAGTGTATGTATATCACACGTACACAACCACACTAGGCCCCAATTACTATTGTTTGTACCCCTAAAAGGCTAGATGAGGAGTAGGGGGGGTATGGAACAGGCAGCACCCTCAAATCTTCAGAAGTATGAGATGAACCCCAAAAACTTGGAAAGGTGGATCTCTCTCACACGTACCAACACAGACTATCCCCCAATTTAACTGATCCCCAAAGGTTTTTGATTAAATAGCGGAATAGAAAATATGATCCAAAAAAAGTGTATGTATATCACACGTACACAACCACACTAGGCCCCAATTACTATTGTTTGTACCCCTAAAAGGCTAGATGAGGAGTAGGGGGGGTATGGAACAGGCAGCACCCTCAAACCTTCAGAAGTATGAGATGAACCCCAACAACTTGGAAAGGTGGATCTCTCTCACACGTACCAACACAGACTATCCCCCAATTTAACTGATCCCCAAAGGTTTTTGATTAAATAGCGGAATAGAAAATATGATCCAAAAAAAGTGTATGTATATCACACGTACACAACCACACTAGGCCCCAATTACTATTGTTTGTACCCCTAAAAGGCTAGATGAGGAGTAGGGGGAGTATGGAACAGGCAGCACCCTCAAACCTTCAGAAGTATGAGATGAACCCCAACAACTTGGAAAGGTGGATCTCTCTCACACGTACCAACACAGACTATCCCCCAATTTAACTGATCCCCAAAGGTTTTTGATTAAATAGCGGAATAGAAAATATGATCCAAAAAAAGTGTATGTATATCACACGTACACAACCACACTAGGCCCCAATTACTATTGTTTGTACCCCTAAAAGGCTAGATGAGGAGTAGGGGGGGTATGGAACAGGCAGCACCCTCAAACCTTCAGAAGTATGAGATGAACCCCAACAACTTGGAAAGGTGGATCTCTCTCACACGTACCAACACAGACTATCCCCCAATTTAACTGATCCCCAAAGGTTTTTGATTAAATAGCGGAATAGAAAATATGATCCAAAAAAAGTGTATGTATATCACACGTACACAACCACACTAGGCCCCAATTACTATTGTTTGTACCCCTAAAAGGCTAGATGAGGAGTAGGGGGAGTATGGAACAGGCAGCACCCTCAAACCTTCAGAAGTATGAGATGAACCCCAACAACTTGGAAAGGTGGATCTCTCTCACACGTACCAACACAGACTATCCCCCAATTTAACTGATCCCCAAAGGTTTTTGATTAAATAGCGGAATAGAAAATATGATCCAAAAAAAGTGTATGTATATCACACGTACACAACCACACTAGGCCCCAATTACTATTGTTTGTACCCCTAAAAGGCTAGATGAGGAGTAGGGGGGGTATGGAACAGGCAGCACCCTCAAACCTTCAGAAGTATGAGATGAACCCCAACAACTTGGAAAGGTGGATCTCTCTCACACGTACCAACACAGACTATCCCCCAATTTAACTGATCCCCAAAGGTTTTTGATTAAATAGCGGAATAGAAAATATGATCCAAAAAAAGTGTATGTATATCACACGTACACAACCACACTAGGCCCCAATTACTATTGTTTGTACCCCTAAAAGGCTAGATGAGGAGTAGGGGGGGTATGGAACAGGCAGCACCCTCAAACCTTCAGAAGTATGAGATGAACCCCAACAACTTGGAAAGGTGGATCTCTCTCACACGTACCAACACAGACTATCCCCCAATTTAACTGATCCCCAAAGGTTTTTGATTAAATAGCGGAATAGAAAATATGATCCAAAAAAAGTGTATGTATATCACACGTACACAACCACACTAGGCCCCAATTACTATTGTTTGTACCCCTAAAAGGCTAGGAGTAGGGGGAGTATGGAACAGGCAGCACCCTCAAACCTTCAGAAGTATGAGATGAACCCCAACAACTTGGAAAGGTGGATCTCTCTCACACGTACCAACACAGACTATCCCCCAATTTAACTGATCCCCAAAGGTTTTTGATTAAATAGCGGAATAGAAAATATGATCCAAAAAAAGTGTATGTATATCACACGTACACAACCACACTAGGCCCCAATTACTATTGTTTGTACCCCTAAAAGGCTAGATGAGGAGTAGGGGGAGTATGGAACAGGCAGCACCCTCAAATCTTCAGAAGTATGAGATTGTGTTCACTGTACCCCACAAAGATTGAGTTCACTGCACCCCACAATGATTGTGTTCACTGCACCCCACAAAGATTGTGTTCACTGCACCTCACAAAGATTGTGTTCACTGCACCCCAAAAAGGATTTTGATCACTGCACCCCAAAAAGGATGTTGTTCACTGCACCCCAAAAATGATTTTGTTCACTCCACCCCAAAAAGATTGTGTTCACTGCACCCCACAAAGATTGTGTTCACTGCACCCCAAAAAGATTGTGTTCACTGTACCCCCCAAAGATTGTGTTCACTGCACCCCACAAAGATTCTGTTCACTGTACCCCACAAAGATTGTGTTCACTGCACCCCAAAAAGATTGTGTTCACTGCACCCCAAAAAGGATGTTGTTCACTGCACCCCAAAAAGGATGTTGTTCACTCCACCCCAAAAAGATTGTGTTCACTGCACCCCACAAAGATTGTGTTCACTGCACCCCAAAAAGATTGTGTTCACTGCACCCCAAAAATGATTTTGTTCACTGCACCCCAAAAAGGATTTTGTTCACTGCACCCCAAAAAGGATGTTGTTCACTCCACCCCAAAAAGATTGTGTTCACTGCACCCCACAAAGGATTTTGTTCACTGCACCCCAAAAAGATTGTGTTCACTGCACCCCAAAAAGGATGTTGTTCACTGCACCCCAAAAAGGATTTTGTTCACTGCACCCCAAAAAGATTGTGTTCACTGCACCCCACAAAGGATTTTGTTCACTGCACCCCACAAAGATTGTGTTCACTGCACACCAAAAAGGATTGTGTTCACTGCACCCCAAAAAGATTTTGTTCACTGCACCCCAAAAAGATTGTGTTCACTGCAGCCCAAAAAGATTGTGTTCACTGCAGCCCAAAAAGATTGTGTTCACTGCAGCCCAAAAAGATTGTGTTCACTGCAGCCCAAAAAGATTGTGTTCACTGCAGCCCAAAAAGATTGTGTTCACTGCAGCTCACACACAGAAAAATGGATGTGGATCACTGACACCTGCCTATCTCCAATCCCACACCACACAGCAATATCGATTGTAGTTTGTAGAACACAGTTTCCCTAAAATTCAGCAGACTCTGTCCCTAACAGGATTGAGAAGAGATCGTAGATCAGGATTGAGTGCAGATTCACCCCACCCCCCACACAGCAATATCGATTGTAGTTTGTAGAAGACACTGACCCTATAATTCAGCAGACTCTATCCCTAAAATGCCTACAACTCGCCCTGCCTAAACACTCCGACCTGTCCCTCAATTCTATCCGGACACAAATGGTTTTTTCCTGCCTATCTTTCCCTAATCAGCAGCCAGCACGTTGATGTGTGCTCTGTCCCTGATATAAGCAGCATAATGACGCCGCTGCGGCTGCCTCGAACTTATAAAGACTTGGTCACATGCTTCAGACGGCCAATCACAGCTACTAAGACATTTGCAGGCATGGCTGGGATGGCTTAAGGCACACCAGTTAAACGATTGTTGATTGGCTGTTGAAAGCCCGCCATGAAAAGAGCGCCAAAGCATGCAAAACCCGGAAATAAAACGACCGAACACGGATTTTTACCCGAACATACAGTAAAGTGTCCGTGTCCGTGTTCGGGTACAAAAAATCCAATTATTCGGTACGAACACGAATAATACAGTCCGTGTTCGCTCAACACTAGTAGTGAGTGTACAGCTTGTATAACAGTGTAAATTTGCTGTCCCCTCAGAATACCTCAACACACAGCCATGAATGTCTAAACCACTGGCAACAACAGAGAATACACCCTTAAGTACAAATGTCCAAATTGGGCCCAAATAGCCATTTTCCCTCCCCGGTGTCATGTGACTCGTTAGTGTTACAAGGTCTCAGGTGTGAATGGGGAGCAGGTGTGTTAAATTTAGTGTTATCACTCACTCTTACTGGCCACTAAAAGTTCAACATGGCACCTCAAGTCTTGAGGATCTGAAAAAAAGAATTGTTGCTCTACATAAAGATGGCTTAGGCTATAAGAAGATTGCTAAGACCCTGAAACTGAGCTGCAGCACAGTGGCCAAGACCATACAGTGGTTTAACAGGACAGGTTCCACTCAGAGCAGGCCTCGCCATGGTCGACCAAAAAAGTTGAGTGCATGTGCTCAGCATCATATCCAGAGGTTGCCTTTAGGAAATAGAGGTATGAATCCTGACAGCATTGCTGCAGAGGTTGAAGGGGTGGAGGTTAGCCTGTCAGTGCTCAGACCATATGCCGTATACTGCATCAAATTGGTCTGCATGGCTGTCATCCCAGAAGATGATGCACAAGAAAGCCCGCAAACAGTTTGCTAAAGACAAGCAGACTAAGGACATTGATTACTGTAACCATGTCCTGTGGTCTGATGAGACCAAGATAAACATATTTGGTTCAGATGGTGTCAAGCCTGTGTGGCAGCGACCAGGTGAGGAGTACAAAGACAAGTATATCTTGCCTACTGTCAAGCATTGTGGTGGGAGTGTCATGGTCTGGGGCTGCATGAGTTCTACTGGCACTGGGGAGCTACAGTTCATTGAGGGATCCATGAATGCCAACATGTACTGTGACATACTGAAGCAGAGCATTATCCCCTCCCTTCTTAGACTGGGCTACAGGGGAGTATTCCAACATGATAACAACTCCAAACACACCTCCAAGATGAGCATTGCCTTGCTAAAGAAGCTGAGGGTAAAGGTGATGGACTGGCCAAGCATATCTCCAGACCTAAACCATATTGAGCATCTGTGGGGCATCCTCAAACAGAGGGTGGAGGAGCACAAAGTTTCTAACATTCACCAGCTCCGTCATTTCACCATGGATGAGTGGCAACCTGTGAAGCTCTGGTAAACTCCATGCCCAAGAGGGTTAAGGCAGTGCTGGAAAATAATGATGGCCACACAAATTATTGACACTTTGGGCCCAATTTGGACATTATAACTTAAGGGTGTATTCACTTTTGTTGCCAGCGGTTTAGATAATATTGGCTGTATGTTAAGTAATTCTGAGGGGACATCAAATGTACACTGTTACACAAGCTATACACTCACTACTTTACATTGTAGAAAAGTGTCATTTCTTCAAGGTTGTCAAATGAAAAGATAAAATAAAATATTTACAAAAATGTGAGGGGTGTACTCACTTTTGTGAGATACTGTAGATATACTGTATATGAAAATTGGTCAATCCTGATGTACTGACATCCTATGTCATTTCATGAGGCCCTAAAATGCGAAGATAGTACACCCTCCAAATGACCCCTTTTTGGAAAATAGACAGTCCAATGTATTTATTAAGAGTCATGGTGAGATTTTTGAAGTTGTAATGTTTTGTCAAAATTTTTTAGAACCTGAAGAAGTAATAAAAAAAATGTTCACAATTATTTTTTTACATACTGTCACCAGTGCAATATTGCATCATCATATAGCTGATGTGGATGATCAGGGACACTGACTGGTGATGACAATAGAAAAAAATATTAATTTCTTCTTCATTTTTTTTATTTTTTTATTTTTTATGACATTTTTTTTTTCCTTTTTTTTTTTTTTTTTTTTTTATGATTTGTTTTTTACACACCATAGTAACATTGTACTACTCTGGCAAAGTGAGCAGAATTTTTTTTTTCTTTTACACATTATGATTGCTTATAGCAGTTCATTAATTGCATAAGTAAGCATTGTACTGAATGAAACTGATTTGTTCAGCTTGTTTTGTTATGATTGGCCAGAGCTAATTACATGGTACAGATGAGCTGTGATTGGCCTTGTCTGTACCATATGATCACACAGACCAATCCCAGCTAGCAACACAATTGTACACAATGGATGGAATGAAAGTAAGCCATCCATTGTTTACAACTGTCATGTGACCTGCTGTAATTGGTCCCAGCAGTCAGATGATACCGGCAGTGAGCCGGTACACTGATCAGTCATCGGCTATGTACAGTGGATGCACCCGGTGACAGATCGTGTCGCTGTGTGCGGTCCAGGAGGATGTCAAATGACATCCATCCAGATCGACAAGAGGCCCGTCCAGCCATCATTTTGTTATAGGCTGCCCGGGAAGTGCTTAGGTACCTATTTTTTCCTGCACATTTAATCTGCCTATAATAAGAGGTTTTGTGGCTGTGCAAAAATTGTTGTTTTTTTAATCAATCTCTCTTTCCTTTTGGGCAAATATGATATTAAAATATCATCAGATGGAAGGCAGGGATAGCTACCAAACTAATAATCACAACTGACAGAAAGTGTGATGATTCTGAGGCATTATGGGTGGAGCTGAAGTAGGCATACTTTAAAGTGAGTTGTTGGAGTCTGTTACAGGTCCCCAGTGTTAAAGAGGAGGGGGGATCTCAGCAACTTTCACAGATCGAAAGGGTTACATAGGCATTTACCACCCTGAAATTGACTGGGGTAATGGCACTGCTAGAGCAATAAAGAGGCAGAAAATCTATTCCAAGACAATTTTATGGTATAGATTATTGAAGCCCCAATTAGAAATGATGCTCTGTTGGACTTTGTAATCTAAAACTATGAAGAGCTGATCACTAAGAGACATGCTGGAAATGTTTTCTCAATTAGCAGCTTCAGCCAATAGGCTGAAGCCGCAGTTCAGAGTATTCTGACAGCAGCAGGTTCCACTGTCAGAATACAATGTCCCAGCAGGGAGAGGTATTGCTTCATCCACCTAGCTTGTGTGGATGAAGGAATATGTTCATTTTTTTCATTAAGCCATTTAGACTGGGAGAGATTATTGTCATTAACGGCCACAAAAAATCAAATTGAACAACAGGTTGCAAAATATAGGACAAACCTCAAAAAATTCTACAAAAATATTTAAAGTAAAATAGTAAAATGGGGAGCGCAAGCCCATAATGGGGATAGTATTGATGTAAGGTAGCTCCAAAAGAACAACAGTGGCTTAAAATTGATATGGTCCAAAAATGTTTAGACAAAATAACGATGAATAAAGCACCTGGACCACCCATGTGTCCTAAAAAATGTTGAGCTCCCGTAATTCAACCACTTCCCACCCATTACATAGGCTGGGCAGGAAGTGGTAAATAACAGAACTTTCTTATTGCGGGTGGACATCATACTTCCTCCCACTCTTGCCGATTGTGCGTTTACCCGGGGGTCTGCAGTGGCACAATCTGTGATTGCTGTGTCTCTTGGGCACAGCTCACCACAGATTGGAAAGGCCAATCACAGAGCCCCTTTACTATTGTTGTGTCCAATCACAGTGGATCACACAATGTAAACAATGGCTGGTATGTGCTGTTACTGGCTCTCCTTCTTCACACACAGATTGTGTGTCAGAGGAAGGAGAAAGATCTGAAAAGGTATCTGCAAGTTTTAAATTCCATTATGATTTACTGTAATCTTTACTGTGACAATACACTGTTACACATACAGAACCACCTGTCAGTGCCCTGATTGCAGCTAATGTACCTGTCACAACAGAGCAGCCATCATCAGTGCCCTGATTGCAACAAGTGTACCTGTCACAACAGTGCAGCTGTCATCAGTGTGTGATCAGCCACAATGGTGCAGCCATAATCAAATCTCTAATCAGTCACACCAGTGCAGATGTCAGCAGTGTCCTGATTTGGGATGATCAAACGGTTCAGGTCGACCATCGGTTTGACCATCGGTTCGACCCGAACATTGGCTGTTCGAGGTTCGGCCGAATTTAGAACTTTTTGCTGAAAAAGTTGGGAATTCGGCAACCAGAACCGACCAAAATGCAATGGTTCAGGAAATGGGCTTTAAAAGCCCCTGATTGGACCAGAACCATCAGTAAAAGCCAATTGAGGGGGCAGGAGAATGCTAGGAATGTGATTGGAGTGACTAGGGGGGTCCATAGTCCAATCATTAGTAAATATGCCCCCCAGTATATAAGATAACCCCCGCCAAATTCCTAGCATTGTTATACAAGGACATTGAAGAGAGTGGAAGCAGTTCTGTGACTTTTGCTACAAAGTGTCATTTAGCAATTTTTAGTGTGAGGAAAGGGATATCTAGTGTAGTTAGGGTGCTATTTTCCACTATAGTTAGCTTTAATTATTCAGTTTCTGTAGGGAAAGTGTTAAGTGTAAGGGGACCGTAGTGTAGTGTAGGGTTAACTGACTCTAACTGCTATGGCAGGGTGACAAAACCCTTCCATATCAGGGTAACCGCTATAGAGAAAATATCGTTTCTCTTGTATCACATTCAGAGCACTGATATGGCTTCTCACCGGTCAGCTTGCTTTTTGGCTGTAGGCGTTTATAGGGCTTTTTTGAGGAGATGTTTGGAGTCAGGCATGACATCTGAACATCTGTGTAGGTGTATATATACATACACCCATGTCTGTATATATACACATACACATATATAGGTGTGAAAGTAGCAGAAACATATGCTTGCGCTAATTAAATAATTAATAGGCATATGCCAAAAAAATGCCCAGGTGTGTTCTTGCAGGCGTTTTTTTGGGGCTTTTTTTGGGGTCTTTGGAGGGAGGCTAAACATCTGAACTTCTGTATAGGGTTATATATACACACACACTTGTATATATTTATACACATACACACATAAAGGTGTTATAGGAGCGGAGCCATATTAGTGTGAATTAGCGCAAGCATAGATTTCTGCTATTTTCACACCTATATATGTGTATGTGTATATATACATACATGGGTGTATATACCCTTACACAGAAGTTCAGATGTTATGCCTGCCTCCAAAGACGCCCAAAAAATGCCCCAAAAAAAAGCCTGCAACAACACACCTGGGCATTTTTTTTGGCGCAGGCATTTTTTTGGGTCTTTGGAGGCAGGCAAAACATCTGAACTTCTGTGTAGGGGTATATATATATATACATACACCCATGTCTGTATATATACACATACACATATATAGGTGTGAAAGTAGCAGAAACATATGCTTGCGCTAATTAAATAATTAACAGGCATATGGCTCCGCTCCTATAACACCTATATGTGTGTATGTGTATAAATATATACAAGTGTGTGTGTATATATATAACCCTATACAGAAGTTCAGATGTTTTGCCTGCCTCCAAAGACCCCAAAAAAATGCCTGCGCCAAAAAAAATGCCCAGGTGTGTTCTTGCAGGCGTTTTTTTTGGGCATTTTTTTGGGGGTCTTTGGAGGCAGGCAAAACATCTTAACTTCTGTATAGGGTTATATATACACACACTTATATGTATTTTACACATACACATATATATAGGTGTTATAGGAGAGAAGCCATATTAGTGTGAATTAGCGCAAGCATAGATTTCTGCTATTTTCACACCTATATATGTGTATGTGTATATATACAGACATGGGTGTTTGTATATATACCCCTACACAGAAGTTCAGATGTTTTGCCTGCCTCCAAAGTCCCCCAAAAAATGCCCAAAAAAACGCTTGCTACTAAACCGGCAAGGTGTGAAAATAGCGGAGCCATATCCCTGTTCTATAAGTGACATAATACAAACAATCTTTTTTTTTATGGTTCTGGACATGCTACAGAGCTGATACTTCACAGGTACACTTTTTAGACCCCCCAAATCCAAAGTCAAAATCCAAAAATCTCTTTTCTTTTTTTTTTTTATTTTTTCAATAATTGGCTCTCTATCAAAAATGACAATTTTTAAGAACTTTTTTTGTGTGATTAATAGTCCCTGGGGCATGACCCAGAACCCTAGGCACTTTTTAGGGGCATTTATTGGGTTTTAGGGCTTCAAAATGGTGTTTTTCGATTACCGAAGTTCGGGTCCCATTGATTTCAATGGGGTTCTGAAATCCGGGCCGAACTTTCGGGAAGTTCGGATGTTCTGGCCGAACTGAACTTTTGAAAAGTTCGATCATCCTTAGTCCTGATCAGCCAGTGTAGCTGTCACACCAGTGCCGTTGTCATGAGTGCCCTGATCAGCCAGTGTATCTTTCACACCAGTGCAGCTGTCATCTGTGTCCTGATCAGTCAGTGTACCTGTCACACCAGTGCAGCCATTATCAATGCCCTGATCAGCTAGTGTAGCTGCCACACCTGTGCAGCCATACCAGTGCAGCCATCATCAGTGCAACATCTGTCGGTGCCCTGATTCAGTCACACCTATCCAAGTGTCACCAAAGACAACTTACTCCTAAAAAAATGTACATCAGCGAGGAAACTTTCCAGATTTTGACAGTGACAGATGAGTAATGTGGGGATCTCTCACTGTCAGATTTAGATTCTGAGTACAAATCCATGGAGAGCAGTGGGTCTGTAACAGGATTGGAGGAGGAAAGGATGCCTACAAAAAGGATGAGGCATTGTGAAGAGCAGGCAACAACTAGCAATGCTGTACATTATCCTGGTGAAGTGGCGAGCACCAGCAGCACAGTACACCTGGATGAAAGGCTCAGTACTAGTTGTGGGGTGTCTTGTCAGCCACCAAGAATTAGGGCCCATACAAGTCTCCCAGAGTCACTTGAAAATATTTTATGGCTTTCCTCTAACCCATCATCAGCTAATATGCCACTTTTTCTGCACAGCCAGGCATTCAGACCAAGAGTGAAGAGAGTGGAAGCAGTTCTGTGACTTTTGCTACAAAGTGTCATTTAGCAATTTTTAGTGTGAGGAAAGGGATAGCTAGTGTAGTTAGGGTGCTATTTTCCACTATAGTTAGCTTTAATTATTCAGTTTCTTTAGGGAAAGTGTTAAGTGTAAGGGGACCGTAGTGTAGTGTAGGGTTAACTGACTCTAACTGCTATGGCAGGGTGACAAAACCCTTCCATATCAGGGTGACCGCTATAGAGAAAATATCGTTTCTCTTGTATCACATTCAGAGCACTGATATGGCTTCTCACCGGTCAGCTTGCTTTTTGGCTGTAGGCGTTTATAGGGCTTTTTTGAGGAGATGTTTGGAGTCAGGCATGACATATGAACATCTGTGTAGGTGTATATATACATACACCCATGTCTGTATATATACACATACACATATATAGGTGTGAAAGTAGCAGAAACATATGCTTGTGCTAATTAAATAATTAATAGGCATATGGCTCCGCTCCTATAACACCTATATGTGTGTATGTGTGTAAATATATACAAGTGTGTGTGTATATATATAACCCTATACAGAATTCAGATGTTTTGCCTGCCTCCAAAGACCCCAAAAAAATGCCAAAAAAATGCCCAGGTGTGTTCTTGCAGGCGTTTTTTTTTGGGCATTTTTTTGGTGTCTTTGGAGGGAGGCTAAACATCTGAACTTCTGTATAGGGTTATATATACACACACACTTGTATATATTTTCAGTCACACCTGTCCAAGTGTCACCAAAGACAACTTACTCCTAAAAAAATGTACATCAGCGAGGAAACTTTCCAGATTTTGACAGTGACAGATGAGTAATGTGGGGATCTCTCACTGTCAGATTTAGATTCTGAGTACAAATCCATGGAGAGCAGTGGGTCTGTAACAGGATTGGAGGAGGAAAGGATGCCTACAAAAAGGATGAGGCATTGTGAAGAGCAGGCAACAACTAGCAATGCTGTACATTATCCTGGTGAAGTGGCGAGCACCAGCAGCACAGTACACCTGGATGAAAGGCTCAGTACTAGTTGTGGGGTGTCTTGTCAGCCACCAATAATTAGGGCCCATACAAGTCTCCCAGAGTCACTTGAAAATATTTTATGGCTTTCCTCTAACCCATCATCAGCTAATATGCCACTTTTTCTGCACAGCCAGGCATTCAGACCAACACTGAACATTTTAAACCAGTTGAATTTTTTTATGTATTTTTCACTAATGATTTATTTAATTTAACTGTGGACCAGTGCAATCTTTTTGTCCAGCAATACATCACGAATAACCCTAATTCATATTATAACTATCTATCCATCATAGGTTGAACTGGATGGACTGATGTCTTTTTTCAACCTCACTAACTATGTAACTATGTATTTGAATGGTAACCTGTCAGTTCAAAATATTTTTAGGCCTCACACATAACATGGGACTTAAAAAAAATTAAGTACACATTTACTGATCCACATATTTTCATTGATTAATCCCTCATCCATATAACTGGAAAGCTGATATACAAACAATACATCCCCAGTTTAAAGGCCAAATACAGGGTAAAGCTATACAAACTGTGAGAGGGCCACAGGGTATACATATGCCTTCCTCATGGGGAGCAGTTGAAAAATTGTGTGGGACCTTGCATTGCCACTATTCCAAAAGGGGTTCCACCTCTATATGGACAACTTTTACCCAAACCTGTCCCTTTCCCACCACCTTCACCTTCAGAAAGGTTAGCCTGCAGTACAGCACAAACAAATCAGAAGGGCTTCCCACAAAGGCTGGTGACCACAAGGCTACAAAGAGGGGAGTGAGTTTGAAGAATGAAGAAATGTTGGCTTTGAAATGGAGGGAAAAGCAAGATGTGTATGTTCTGTCCTCCACAATTATACTCCATTGGAAGTCCACATAGGGCACAGTCGAGTCCAAAAGCCTAAGTGCATACATGATTACAATAAGTTAATTGGAGGTTTATAATGATTATAATGACCAAATGTTACAGCCCTATCTAGCAACCAGAAGGTTCTGCCACTGGTACAAAACAGTTTAAATTTACATTTTGCAATTGGCAATTTATAATTCCTATGTCATCTATCACAAGTCCATGAAAAGATCTGCTTCCTTTCTAAAATTTCAAGAGGATATTGCCCAAGCTCTTATCCACCAGGAAGGCCCTCCACCTAAAAAACATTCACTCTTTTGCAGTGAACAAGCTGCATGAGGGACATCTTCCAGATATTGAAAATATATAATCTGTAACTCCTTGCTTGGGAACAAGGCCCTCAACACTGTGTCTTTTATGGAGAACTAATACATTTTGAAGATTTTAAAGAACTAGCAAGGAGTTGTGGATTATCTCTTTTCATGATTGCTATTGCAGAAACAGGCCAAAGACACCAAAGAAAAATGTTGGGTATGCAGCAGAGATGGTGTAAGGCAGTGGTCCTCAACTCCGGCCCTCGGGGCCCACTAACAGGCCAGATTTTAAGTATTACCTTGGGGAGATGCAGACTAGAATACTGCAATCACTGAGCAGCAAATAAGATCACCTGTGATGTATTTTAGTTATCTTGCAAACCTGGCCTGTTAGTGGGCCCCGAGGACCGGAGTTGAAGACCACTGGTGTAAGGCATGACACCCCTTTTTACTGTCCCCAATGTGCCTCCCAACCGGGCTTATGCATAGCTTCTGATGTTACCACGCTTCACAAAGGTATTAGTGAAGGTATAGTGAACATATTTCTGACTGTCTGCCATTTCCCTGTAGCTAATATTCTTTGTGTTAACACATTTTTGCTGCCCAGGTTGATCTGTCTGCCACCTGTAATGACCCTGGACTGTTTATTACCAAGTTTCTGCCTTCTGCCTGAACTGAAATTTTGCACAGTGTGAGGCCCTGCCACTGTAGTAGTGGGATTAATGACAAAACAAGGATCTCATGTATGAAGAGTCAGGGTCTTCAGAGTAGTGTTTCCAAATTGAGAAAACTAAGCTTTTGATTTTCCTTGGGTTTTGTAATTCCCAGATCAGGGTCTGAAGTCTGGAGGCTTTAAAGAACTTTGAGTGGGAGGAAGCCTCTACCCCTGTGTCCAGTTCTTATCTGATCAAGGCCCTTAATCTGATGTTTCTGCATGCTGCCTGGATTAATTCCTTGGCTATTAGCTGACCACATTACTGCCTGAGCTGATCCTGGCCTGTTTATTGATCATGTTTCTGCTTGCTGCCTAAATTAATCCTTTGGTTGTTGTTGATCACATCTTTGTCTGCTCTCTGGACCAATTATTTGACTGTTTATTGATCATGTCTCTGCCTGGCACTAATACTGACCCATCTGCATGTCCCTCTGGCTACATGTCTGCAAGGCACCAGTCTCACCCATCTTTTATGGACAACTGTATTACTAGAACCACAGGTAAACTTTTGTTTACCCTTTGCTCAGCCTCCTGTACTTCCTAGCCAGTGAACAAAGCATTGTGCTATGGGGGCAGTCCTGTACCAGTAAGTTAGACCTGCATGGCTTTTAAGAACAGGAACTGCTGTAGGTAAAGTTACACTATGCTATATTCACGCACCACTTGTACAGAGGATACCATTACAATTTATTGTTTTCTGTATGGTGCTGGTTGATTTTTGTGATACACATTTTGCAATGTCAGGTACATAATCAGTCCAGACATTGTAAAGGTTTGTGTGGCATCCCCATACTCGGGAGATGTAGCAGAATGTATTTTGGGGTGTAATTCTAAGTATGTTCATGCTGTATGTTAGAAATATCTTCTTAAATTGACAACTTGGTATAAAAAAAATGCATTTTCATGTTCTTTCCACATATTCTAAAAACTTGTGGCACAAAAATTAAAATTTCCGAAGAGTCGATTTGCCTAAAAGCAAATACTTTGGGGTGTTTGCTTTTCCAAAATGAGGTGATTTTTGTGGGTGTTTTCAATGTTCTAGTGCTCCAGGGCCTCTAAAAATGTGAAAGGTAGTCAGGAATTAGATATGTAGTATATGTCCCTAAATTCCTGAAGAAGCTCCTTTAATGTTGGGCGTCTCTTTGTGGCTAGGCTGTGAAAAAGTTTCCCGCATGCGGTATCCCCATACTTAGGAGGGCTAGCAAAATGTATTTTGGGGAGTAATTGTATATCCATGTTGTGTGTAAGAAATATCATATAAATTGACACCTTTGTGTCCAAAAATATGTTTTCATTTTCTTTCCACATTTTCCAAAAATGTGTGGCAAAAAATGATCACAAGACACAAATACCTCATAAGATATATTGGGTGTTTGCTTTCCAAAATGTGATTATTTTGTGGGTGTTTCCATTATCCTGGTGCTCCAGGGCCTTCAACAAAGGGATAGGTAGTCAGGAAATTAAATGTGTAATGTATGCGTAATTTATACTCCTTGAAAGCTCAAAGGTGTTTTTTGGATATTTGGCCCCTCTATGTGTGCTCCAGGGCCTTCAAACAAAGTGATAGGTAGCCAGAAAATCAGATGTGTAATTTATGCATAATTTATTATTTCATTATGCATAATTTATTATTTATTTTATTTATAATTTATTAATTTATTATTTCAAAGTCTTTACCAAGTAACTACAGAGCTTTTAGTTTACTCTCCTTGAGAGTTTGATAAAATACTATATGGAAGAGTTTTTGCTAGAAAACAATATTATAAGCAATAGTCAACATGGATTCACAAAAGACAGAAGTAATCAAACAAATCTGATTTCTTTTTATTAGGAGGTAAAGAAAGAAGTGACTGTGGATATAGTACATTTGGACTTTGGAAAATCATTTGTCACAATTTCCCATACCCGACTAATAGTGTTGGGTGAGCAGTTTGGACCGAGCATAAGAACATTGCCTGTTTGCCTGTTCGGCGGACACCCGAAATTGCGGGGCGTTCACCCGCAAGTGCCCCCCAGTGCATTCTAGGGCCCTGATTGGCTGAAGCAATGCACCTGACCACTTGTCAGGTGCTAGGCTTTGCCCAATCAGGGCACAGAGCACTGTTAGAGGCCTGATTGGATAAAGTCATGATGACTTTGCCTTATCATGACTTTGTGCTCATAGTTCCACCCCACATTATAAAAGGTTCCAAAACCTTTTGCAGTGTGTTGTTGGAGTAGAGATAGATAGAGCAGGGCTCAGTGATAGCTTGTTAGTGTTATTGTGACTAAGTGTAAGTATAGAGTGTCAGTGTAGCGTGAGTATAGTGTAGTGCAGTGTTTAACAGCATTACATTACATTTAGTCCTGTTTACAGTGCAGTATGCACATTTTTTTGGTTGCTATATCTTTGAGTCCTTTGCGTCTCGTATGGATTTTAAGTAAAACCTGATGCCAAAATGAAAAAAAAACTGTGTGGGGTCCCTCCCAAAATCCATACAAGACCCTTATTCCAAGTATGCAGCCTGGCAGGCCAGAAAAAAAGGGGGGGGGGCAAGTTCCTCCCCTCCTGAATCATACCAGACCACATGCCCTTAACATGGGGGGGGTTCTTTGGGGCAGGGGGGGCTCTGTCATAGACAAAATTTTGAATAAGTTAATTTTCCCCCACATTATTAAGACCTCATTTGAAATATGCAGTTAGGTTTTGTGTAAAAAAATAGGATGTTGGAGAACTGGAAAAAAATGCAGAGAAGGGCAGCCAAAGTGATTATCATGCATAAATACAAAAGTGGTCCATATAGTAAACTTGGTACAAATGTATTCACTTTTAGGTGATTACATAGGACCAGGGGGCACTCCTTATGTCTATAGGAAAATAGATTCAACTTCCACATACGGAAAGGCTTCTTCAGTGTGGGAGCTGTGAAAATGTAGACTAAACCACCTCAGGAATTTGTTACAGCCAGCTCAGTAGACAAGATTTCTAAATGCACAAAATATAACTGTATATTAACATTTATAAGTAGAGTTGAGCGGACACCTGGATGTCCGTGTTCGGCGGGTTCGGCCGAACTTTAAAAAAAAGTCCGGGTCCGTGTCCTGGACTTTTGCCGAACTTTTCCCGGACACCGAACCCCATTGAAGTCAATGGGGACCCGAACTTTCAGGCACTAAAATGGCTGTAAAACACCAAAGGAAAGGGCTAGAGTGCTGCAAATGGCAGCAAAACGTATTTAAGAGCATGGCAAGTGCTCTGCAAACAAATGTGGATAGGGAAATAACTTAAAACAACAAAAAAAAAAACAGAAAAATAAAACAATGTTCTTCATCTCTGAAGGACGAGGCCCATATGGAGTAGGAGGGAGGTTGAGGTGGTGGTGGATGTGGCGGTCTCATAGGCGTGCGCACAGGGTGTGCCGGATGTGCCTGGGCACACCCTAATCACCTAGGGCACATAGCATTATCGCTCTGTTTGCCAGTGAGGAGATGGGAAAGATCTCCCTCGGACCTGCTCTGCTCTATTTCACTTTGCCAGCAGAGAGAGTAATGTATCGGGGCCATGTACATGTAGGCAAACACATGCATGTGTATTTAAACTTTGGGGTGCACACCCTAATGCAATAGGCTGCGCACACCTATGGGCGGTGTAGGTGGAAGCGGCGGTTGAGGAGGACCAGGGCCGGATTAAGAGCATCATGGGCTTGGTGCTGAGGATTTTGAAGGGCCTTAAGGGCCGTGCCTTGGCATGCACCCAGAGGAGGAAGGGTGCAGCCATGCATGCCTAATTCAACATGGGATGCTGTCTCTGAAGCCCATAAACACATCCATGCATCGGCAACTGTCCCTCCTTGTCCGTCCTTCATGCTGTGTGGGGAGGTTCTGAGGGAGCTGCCTGGGGAAGCGAGCATAGAAGCCAGACTTCTGTGTTTACAAGTGACAGAAGAGCGGTAACAGTGAATATGGCCAACCCAGGGCCTATATAAAAGGTAGGGGCCTGGAGCTGCAGCTCCAATAGCCCCTACGTTAATCTGGCCCTGAGGAGGAGGACGAGGTAGCCAACACTGCTTCTTTTCACAAATTTTAAATGAGGGTACACCCCAAAAGAGTGAGAAAGAGCAAAAATGGAACAATGGGTGGGTAAGGTCGGTATCCATCGCTATTCTGCACAAGGTACGGAAAAGTCCCGTGGGATCCATGCCTGGTTCATTTTAATGAACGTGAGCTTGTCCACATTGTCTCTGGACAGGCGGCTGCGCTTGTCTGTTATAACGCCCCCAGCCGTGCTAAATACCCGTTCAGATAATACACTGGCTGCAGGGCACGCCAGCACCTCCAAGGCGTAAAGGGCAAGCTCAGGCCATGTGCCCAATTTGGAGACCCAGAAGTTGAAGGGGGCAGACCCGTCATTCACTACATGTAGGCGTGTGCACACATACTGCTCCACCATGTTGGTAAAATGCTGCCTCCTGCTAAAACGTTCCATCTGAGCTGATGGTGCTGCTGTTTGTTGTGGCGTGCTGACAAAGCTTTTCCACATTTCGGCCATGCTAACCATGCCTTTTGAGGTGCTGGGGGTGCTCTGGTTGCGTTGGCGACCTCTTCCTCCTCCTCCTCCTCTGCCTTGTGCTTCCACTGTGGCCCCGCTGTCAGGTGGGAATGCCAGCAGCATTGCGTCTACCAGCGTGCGCTTGTACTCGCGCATCTTGCGATCGTGCTCCAGTGAGTGAATTAAGGACGGTACGTTGTCCTTGTAACGGGGATCCAGCCGCGTGGCCACCCAGTAATCAGCACAAGTTAGAATGTGGGCAACTCGGCGGTCGTTGTGGAGACACTGCAGCATGTAATCGCTCATGTGTGCCAGGCTGCCCAGAGGCAACGAAAGGCTGTCCTCTGTGGGAGGTGTATCGTCCGTGTCCTCTGTATCCCCCCAGCCACGCACCAGTGATGGCCATGAGCTGGCCTGGGTGCCACCCTGCTGTGAACATGGTTCCATCTCCTCCTCCAGCTCCTCCTCCTCATCCTCCTCATTCTCCAGAACTGTGCCCCTGCTGGACAATTGTGTCCCTGGCGTTTGTGTGTGCAGGAACCCACTCTCGGAGCCCCTTGCGAATGACTGCCCTGAAAGCCTTGGAAATGTTACCTCTTCATCCTCCTCCTCCTCCTCCTCATCCTGTGCCACATCCTCTTCCATCATTGCTGTAACGCTCCTGCGTTTTTATTATAGGCTGGATTTGCAGCTGCAAAATCTCTACTCAGTAGTCATGTAGAGATGTGTTGAATACCAGATCCAACTCTCCAGGACTCATCACCGTGGGCCTGTCAGCTTCAACATACAGATATATACACACTCAATTAGATGTTCCTGGAGTGATAGTATGTATATGATAGTATGAAGGTGATGTGCTGAAGGGACAGGTGTGAACAGTGACAAGGATGGTAATCACTTGATAGGTTTTGTATAGGAGAGTTCAAGATGGTATTTAGGAATGCAGATAGGTTAGTATCGAGTATGCTAACAGGTGGTGAGGAAAGCAGATGACAAATACAGGATAGACTAACCCAGTGCAAGGATAGATAGTAGTAGACAGGAGAGCTTAGCAATCTATGCAGCAGTGCAGATGATAGATGGTAGTAGGCTCAAGAGCTAGCAATCTATGTAACAGTGCAGATGATAGGATAGTATGGATAAGTGGTAACAGTCCTTAATGTGCATAGGTAGATAGTGCAATAAGGTTATGGAGGGTTCCCCTGCGGGGTACTTATCACTTGTAATGTTAGTAGTTTAGAGAGGTCCAGTAGATAAGGAATGGACCGGTAGCGAGATACAGGGATCAGTAGTGAGGTTCCGGTCTGCTCCAGGTAAAGGGAATAGCTGGAGGTTCCGATCGAGAGACAGGCTTAAAAGCATGTGGATAACAAGGCAGGTTGAACGAACAATGTGAGTGAGACCGCCGGCGGTTGAAATAGCCGCTCTGCGGCGCTCAGCAGTGACATCATCGTTCTTAAAGGTATATGCGTACCACCTGAAGAGAAAGGTGGGACGCATTACAGAGGAAAGTGGTGATTAAGGGTACCGGAGGTACCGGAATCTTACAGTACCCCCCCCCTTAAGGCCGGCTCCGGAAGGCCTATAGGACAGGTTTCTCTGGGTGTTTCGAGTGAAAGTTCCGTATAAGTCTAGGCGCATGAATATCAGAGGTATCTAGCCAGGTGTCGTCTTGGGGTCCATAGTTCTTCCATCTTATGAGATACTGGAGTCTTCCTCTATGGATGCGAGAATCCAAAATTTCCTTGATCTCATACTCTTCTCCGCCTTCAACTTGTATTGGAGGTGGAGGCGAGATGGTAGGCCTTATTCCTTGGTTAGGAACATGGGGCTTCAGTAGCGACACATGGAAGATGGGATGGATCTTGAGATCTGCTGGTAGGGTGAGCTGTACTGCAGCTTTTCCGATAAGTTTTTTAATTGGGAAGGGTCCCAAAAATAAAGGTCCAAGCTTCTTGCTAGGGATTTTTAATCTTAAGTTCTTTGTCGATAGCCAAACAAGGTCCCCAATAGCATACTGAGGAGAAGGTCTTCTACGAAGGTCGTAGTACTTTTTTTGTTGACTGTGAGCGTGTGATATAGTGGTATTGAGTAAACCCAAAGAGTCTTTTATTTGGGTAAGATAATCCGAGGCTACTGGGTAATTCACCTCTGGGCTGCTTAGTGATTTTGAAAAGAAAGCAACTGGGTGGAGTGATGAAGTGTTTGTTGGTCGTTGGGAGAGAACTGCTCCTACTGCCATATTTGACACATCTACCTCTAGAATATATTGGAGGGATGGGTCTGGATGGCGTAGTATGGGAGCAGAAGTAAAGCTTGATTTTAACAAGCAGAAAGCTTGATTTGCTTCTTCTGACCATTTGAATGTTTTTTTTATACTTGTCAGTTGTGTGAGAGGTCTCACAATAGCGGAAAAGTTCTTGATGAACTTCCTATAGAAGTTCGAGAATCCAAGGAATCGCTGTAGGGCCTTACGAGTTGTTGGTATAGGCCAGTCTAGAATACAGGATATTTTACTTATATCCATCTTAATTCCAGTTTTGGATATGAAGTATCCTAGAAATAATATTTCTTCTTTATGAAATAGACATTTTTTTAATTTCACATATAGTCTGTGTGAGAGCAGTCTGGACAACACAAGTCTTACATGTTTTATGTGTTCAGGCATAGATTGAGAATAAATAAGTATATCGTCTAGGTATACTACAACACAGACATCAAGTAAGTCTCTAAAGATGTTGTTTATGAATCTTTGGAAAGCTGCGGGAGCATTACATAGCCCGAATGGCATCACAAGGTATTCGAATAGTCCGTATCTGGTTCTGAATGCTGTTTTCCACTCATCCCCGTCACGGATTTGGATTAGGTTGTATGCCCCTTTCAGGTCTAATTTGGTGAAATAAGTAGCCCCACGCACCTGTTCAATAAGTTCAGGGATGAGCGGCAAAGGATAGCGATCCTTTATCGTAATCGTGTTTAATTGCCTATAATCGATAATAGGCCTGAGACTGGAATCCTTATTGCGGACAAAGAAAAGTCCTGCAGCAGTGGAAGAAGTAGAGGGTCTAATGAACCCCTTTGTCAAATTCTCATCCAAGTATTCCTTGAGATGAGAAAGTTCATCCTGTGAAAGGGGATAAACATGACCGAAAGGCAATTTGCTGTTAGGGAGTAGATCGATAGTGCAATCGTAATCCCTATGGGGAGGCAACACTTGAGCATTTTTCTCAAGGAACACTTCGGACAGATCCTGATAGCATAGTGGTGCAATTTCATCTGACACCACAGACAGAATCTTCCCATAAGATGGGAGGTTACACGTATTCTCACAATAGTGAGAAGGGAAAACCAAAGTCCATTTTTTCCAATCTATGATTGGTTGGTGTGTGTGTAACCAGGGAAGTCCCAAAATAATAGGAAAATGGGGTGAGGATAGAATGTCAAAGGTGATGGTCTCCACATGTGATTCGTTGGTAGTAGCAAGGAGTGCCTGTGTCTGGTTGGTGATTGGACCAGAAGACAGTGGAATACCATTAATGAAACTAACAGAAACAGGCTTAGATTTTGAAATAATAGGTATTTTATTTAAGGTAACAAAGCGTGTATCAATATAGTTTCCACAAGATCCAGTGTCGACCATAGCCTTGGGGGTGATCCTAGTTTGGTCCCACTGTAATATTAAATGAACAAAAAGATAGGGGTTAGAAAAGGAAGTCGTTAATCCTCCCAGCAAGACATGTGAACACTCACCCTCTTTTTTGCGGATAAGGGGACAGGTGTTTATCAAATGATCCGAGGATGCGCAGTACATGCAGAGATTTCTGGATGTTCTTCTAGCTCGTTCGGTAGTCGTTAAAGGTGGGCGTATGGTTCCTACATCCATGGGAGTAGGGTCAACGGCCGAAATCTGAGAAGGACTAGACAATGGCATTCCCATCTTTTCAGCCCATCTTTCTCGCAGTCGTCTGTCGATGTTGATACTAAGTTGTATCAAGGCCTCCAAGGAGCCAGGTAAATCCGCTCGGGCGAGCTCGTCTTTAACAGCTTCCGATAACCCGAGTCTGAATTGAGTTCGCAAAGATGTGTCATTCTACCCTGAATCAAGGGTCCATCTTTTGAACTCAGATACAAAGTCTTCTACAGGTCTCCTTCCTTGTTTTAAGGCCCTCAACTGAATATCAGCAGTACTCTGCCTATTGGGGTCATCGTATAAACTAGCAAGTTCCACTAGGAATAAGGAATAGGTGTTGAGAATCTGATCATTATTCTCAAAGAGAGAGTCTGCCCAGGCCCGTGGATCACCCGTCAAGTATGAAAAATAACGGTACAGACTTTTATTTGATCAGTGGGGTATGTACGAGGTTTTAACAAAAAAAGCAATTGACATGCGTTTTTGAATTCACAAAATTTTTTCCAATCACCTGTAAACACCAGAGGAGAGTTTATTTTAGGTTCAGGAGGCTGAACAGCAGTAAGCTGTTACCTGCGGTTACCTGCTGTGTCAGAGTCTGATTCTTTTCTTGTACGTCAGTCAGAGCAAGTATTAACGCTTTTACTTGTTGTGTTAATTGTGTCACTTGAGTGGGTAATTCTGCTGAATCCATTTTTAAGGTTCGTTCAATCTGTAACGCTCCTGCGTTTTTTTATTATAGGCTGGATTTGCAGCTGCAAAATCTCCACTCAGTAGTCATGTAGAGATGTGTTGAATACCAGATCCAACTCTCCAGGACTCATCACCGTGGGCCTGTCAGCTTCAACATACAGATATATACACACTCAATGAGATGTTCCTGGAGTGATAGTATGTATATGATAGTATGAAGGTGATGTGCTGAAGGGACAGGTGTGAACAGTGACAAGGATGGTAATCACTTGATAGGTTTTGTATAGGAGAGTTCAAGATGGTATTTAGGAATGCAGATAGGTTAGTATCGAGTATGCTAACAGGTGGTGAGGAAAGCAGATGACAAATACAGGATAGACTATCCCAGTGCAAGGATAGATATAGATAGTAGTAGACAGGAGAGCTTAGCAATCTATGCAGCAGTGCAGATGATAGATGGTAGTAGGCTCAAGAGCTAGCAATCTATGTAACAGTGCAGATGATAGGATAGTATGGATAGGTGGTAACAGTCCTTAATGTGCATAGGTAGATAGTGCAAAAAGGTTATGGAGGGTTCCCCTGCGGGGTACTTATCACTTGTAATGTTAGTAGTTTAGAGAGGTCCAGTAGATAAGGAATGGTCCGGTAGCGAGATACAGGGATCAGTAGCGAGGTTCCGGTCTGCTCCAGGTAAAGGGAATAGCTGGAGGTTCCGATCGAGAGACAGGCTTCGAAAGCATGTGGATAACAAGGCAGGTTGAACGAACAATGTGAGTGAGACCGCCGGCGGTTGAAATAGCCGCTCTGCGGCGCTCAGCAGTGACATCATCGTTCTTAAAGGTATATGCGTACCACCGGAAGAGAAAGGTGGGACGCATTACAGAGGAAAGTGGTGATTAAGGGTACCGGAGGTACCGGAATCTTACAATCGCCCGAATTGTTTTTTCAAGGAGGCATAGAAGTGGGATAGTTAAGCTGAGAACGGCGTCATCGCCACTGGCCATGTTGGTGGAGTACTCAAAACAGCGCAACAAGGCACACAGGTCTCGCATGGAGGCCCAGTTATTGGTGGTGAAGTGGTGCTGTTCCGCAGAGCGACTCACGCGTGCGTGCTGCAGCTGAAACTCCACTATGGCCTGCTGCTGCTCGCACAGTCTTTGCAGCATGTGCAAGGTGGAGTTCCACCTTGTGGGCACGTCACATATGAGGCGGTGAGCGGGAAGGCTGAAGTTACGCTGCAGCGCTGACAGGCGAGCAGCAGCAGGGTGAGAACGCCGAAAGTACGCACAGACGGCCCGCACTTTATGCAGCAGCTCTGACATATCGGGGTAGTTTTTAAGGAACCTCTGCACCACCAAATTCAGCACATGCGCCAGGCAAGGGATGTGCGTCAAACCGGCTAGGCCCAGAGCTGCTATGAGATTTCGCCCGTTATCGCACACCACCAGGCCGGGCTTGAGGCTCGCTGGCAGCAACCACTCATTTGTCTGCTGTTCCATGCTCCTCCAAAACTTCGGTGCGGTGTGTGGTTTGTCCCCCAAACAGGCAAGTTGTAAAACTGCCTGCTGTCGTTTACCCCTGGCCGTGCTGCAGTTGGTGGTGAAGGTGTTACGCTGTCCGGATGAGGAGGCGGTAGAGGATGAGGAAGCGGAGTAGGAGGAGTTAGGAACAGGAGGCAAACTGAAGCGCCCTGCAATCCTCGGTGGTGGAAGGACATGCGCCAAATTGCTATCCGCCTCAGGCCCATCCGCCACTGCATTTACCCAGTGTGCCATTAGGGAGATATAACGCCCCTGACCGTGCTTACTGGTCTACGTATCGGTAGTTAGGTGGACCTTGGCACAGATGGCGTTGCGCAGTGCACACCTGATTTTTTCCCCCACTTGGTTGTGCAGGGAAGGGATGGCTTGCCTGGAAAAGTAGTGGCGGCTGGGCACGACGTACTGTGGGACAGCCACCGACATAAGGTTTTTTAAACTGTGCGTCTCCACCAGACGGAATGACAGCATTTCAAAGGCCAAGAATTTGGAAATGCTGGCATTCAGGGCCAGGGATCGCGGGTGGGTAGGGGGGTACCTCTTCCTCTCAAGTGTTTGGGAGATGGAAAGCTGAATGCTTCCACGGGACATTGTGGAGATGGTTGGTGACCCAGGTGTTGGTGTTGCTGACAGATCCTCTGTTTGCAGGGTGGCAGGTGCCGGTATCACTACAGATGTGGCTGGAGCGGCCAAGATTGCAGCAGAAGAGGAAGCAGGATGAGCCAGAGACGTTTCTTGGTTTTGAAGGTGTCTACTCCACTGCAGCTCGTGCTTTGCACTTAGATGCCTGATCATGCAGGTTGTGCTCAGGTTGAGAAGGTTTATGCCTCGCTTCAGGCTCTGATTGCACAGGGTGCAAACCACTCGTGTCCTGTCATCAGCACATTTTCTAAAGAACTTCCACGCTAGAGAACTCCTTTGAGCTGACTTTGGTGCGCTCGTTCCCTTGCTGCGTTGGGCAGTAGCAGGCGTAGTGTCTAGGGCACGGGTGCTCCGCTTCTGCACCCTGCTCCCTCTTCTGCTGTGCTGGTGGCTCTGTGCGACCACCGCCTCTTCCTCCAAACTACTCAGGTCACCTGCATGACGTTCATTCCATGTGGGGTCGAGGACCTCATCGTCCTCCACCTCATCTTCCACCCAGTCTTCACCCCTGCCCTCCTTGTCGGTCTCCACAATGCTGAACGCCGCAGCAGTTGGCACCTGCGTTTCGTCATCATCGGAGACGTGCTGCGATGGTCCTTGCATGTACTCATCTCGAGAAATGAGTGGTTGGGCATCGCTGCATTCAATCTCTTCCACTTCTGGGGCAGGGCTAGGTGGATGGCCCTGGGAAACCCTGCTGACAGAGTCCTCAAAAAGAACAAGAGACTGCTGTATGGCTTGGGGCTCAGACTGCTTGCCTGATTTGCAAGGGGGTGAGGTGAAAGACGGTTGGACATCGGCTGCAGGTGCCAATTCTGACCTTTCTGCAGTAGACTGGGTGGGAGACAATGTGAAGGAACTGGAGGCACTGTCAGCAGCAAACCAATCTACTATCGCCTCTACGTGTTCTGGCCTCATCACTTCTAGAGGCGTATGATGCCCTACCAAATACTGATGCAGGTTCTGTTGCCTACTCACACTTGAGGAAGGTGTTTCACTTGTGCGTGTAGCTGGCACAGATTGGCCACGTCCTCTCCTTGCAACAGGAGCTCTACCAGCAGCACCACGACCCAGGCCACGGCCCCTATTTGACGGTCTCCTCATATTTCTGTAATTTAAGATCTTGCCCTAGAAAGGTGTTTATTGAATAGCGGAACAAAACAACAACAGTATCGCACGGGTGTATCTCACAGTCAAATATGCAAACTATGCCACAATTTAATGTTTTTTACCCCAAAAGGGTTTATATTGAATAGCGGAATAGGATAAAAAACGGTGTATCTCACACGTACAAACACAGACTAGGCCCCGATTAAATTTTTTTGTACCCTAAAGGGAGGATGAGGAAGAGGAGTAGGAGGAGTTGGGAACAGGAGGCAAACTGAAGCGCCCTGCAATCCTTGGCGGTGGAAGGAGATGCGCCAAACGAATTTAAAAGGTGTATCTCACACGTACCGATACAGACTATGCCGTAATTTAATTTTTTACACTCCAAAAGGGTGTATATTGACTAGCGGAATAGGAAAAATTTTATAATACGGTGTATCTCACACGTACAAACACAGACTAGGCCCCGATTACAATTTTTTGTACCCTAAAGGCAGGATGAGGAAGAGGAGTAGGAGGAGTTGGGAACAGGAGGCAAACTGAAGCGCCCTGCAATCCTCGGCGGTAGAAGGAGATGGGCCAAAAAAATTTAAAAAGGTGTATCTCACATGTACCGATACAGACTATCCCGCAATTTAATTTTTTACACTCAAAGAGGGTGCATATTGAATAGCGGAATAGGACAAATTTTACAAAACGGTGTATCTCACACGTACAAACACAAACTAGGCCCCGATTACAATTTTTTGTACCCTAAAGGCAGGATGAGGAAGAGGAGTAGGAGGAGCAGGCAGGAGGCAGACTGAAGCACCCTCAAATCCTCGGCAGTATGAGATGCGCCCCAAAAATTGGAAAGGTGTATCTCACACGAACCGACACAGACTATCACGCAATTTAATTGTTTATACCCAAAGGTTTTGATTAAATAACGCAATAGAAAATATGATAAAAAAAAAGTGTATGTATATCACACGTACACAACCACACTAGGCCCCAATTACTATTGTTTGTACCCCTAAAGGCAGGATGAGGAGTAGGGGGAGTATGGAACAGGCAGCACCCTCAAATCTTCAGAAGTATGAGATGAACCCTAAAAACTTGGAAAGGTGGATCTCACACGTACCAACACAGACTATCCCGCAATTTAATTGATCCCCAAAGGTTTTTATTGAATAGCGGAATAGGAAATATGATCAAAAAAAGTGTATGTATCTCACACGTACAGAAGCACACTAGGCCCCAATTACTATTGTTTGTAACCCTAAAAGGATGGATGAGGAGTAGGAGGAGTATGGAACAGGCAGCACCCTCAAATCTTCAGAAGTATGAGATGAACCCCAAAAACTTGGAAAGGTGGATCTCACACGTACCAACACAGACTATCCCCCAATTTAACTGATCCCCAAAGGTTTTTGATTAAATAGCGGAATAGAAAATATGATCAAAAAGAGTGTATGTATCTCACACGTACAGAAGCACACTAGGCCCCAATTACTATTGTTTGTACCCCTAAAAGGATGGATGAGGAGTAGGAGGAGTATGGAACAGGCAGCACCCTCAAATCTTCAGAAGTATGAGATGAACCCCAAAAACTTGGAAAGGTGGATCTCACACGTACCAACACAGACTATCCCCCAATTTAACTGATCCCCAAAGGTTTTTGATTAAATAGCGGAATAGAAAATATGATCAAAAAAGTGTATGTATCTCACACGTACACAACCACACTAGGCCCCAATTACTATTGTTTGTACCCCTAAAAGGATGGATGAGGAGTAGGGGGAGTATAGAACAGGCAGCACCCTCAAATCTTCAGAAGTATGAGATGAACCCCAAAAACTTGGAAAGGTGGATCTCACACGTACCAACACAGACTATCCCCCAATTTAACTGATCCCCAAAGGTTTTTGATTAAATAGCGGAATAGAAAATATGATCAAAAAAGTGTATGTATCTCACACGTACACAACCACACTAGGCCCCAATTACTATTGTTTGTACCCCTAAAAGCATGGATGAGGAGTAGGAGGAGTATGAAACAGGCAGCACCCTCAAATGTTCAGAAGTATGAGATGAACCCCAAAAACTTGGAAACGTGGATCTCACACGAACCAACACAGACTATCCCCCAATTTAACTGATCCCCAAAGGTTTTTGATTAAATAGCGGAATAGAAAATATGATCAAAAAAGTGTATGTATATCACACGTACACAACCACACTAGGCCCCAATTACTATTGTTTGTACCCCTAAAAGGATGGATGAGGAGTAGGGGGAGTATGGAACAGGCAGCACCCTCAAATCTTCAGAAGTATGAGATGAACCCCAAAAACTTGGAAAGGTGGATCTCACACGTACCAACACAGACTATCCCCCAATTTAACTGATCCCCAAAGGTTTTTGATTAAATAGCGGAATAGAAAATATGATCAAAAAAAGTGTATGTATCTCACACGTACACAACCACACTAGGCCCCAATTACTATTGTTTGTACCCCTAAAAGGATGGATGAGGAGTAGGAGGAGTATGAAACAGGCAGCACCCTCAAATGTTCAGAAGTATGAGATGAACCCCAAAAACTTGGAAACGTGGATCTCACACGTACCAACACAGACTATCCCCCAATTTAACTGATCCCCAAAGGTTTTTGATTAAATAGCGGAATAGAAAATATGATCAAAAAAGTGTATGTATCTCACACGTACACAACCACACTAGGCCCCAATTACTATTGTTTGTACCCCTAAAAGGATGAATGAGGAGTAGGAGGAGTATGAAACAGGCAGCACCCTCAAATGTTCAGAAGTATGAGATGAACCCCAAAAACTTGGAAACGTGGATCTCACACGTACCAACACAGACTATCCCCCAATTTAACTGATCCCCAAAGGTTTTTGATTAAATAGCGGAATAGAAAATATGATCCAAAAAAGTGTATGTATATCACACCTACACAACCACACTAGGCCCCAATTACTATTGTTTGTACCCCTAAAAGGCTGGATGAGGAGTAGGGGGAGTATGGAACAGGCAGCACCCTCAAATCTTCAGAAGTATGAGATGAACCCCAAAAACCCCAAATATCATTCAGCTCTGCTGCAGGCCACAACTTAATTTTTTTTAACCCAAGGCTGTATATTGAATAGTGGAATAGAAAAAAAGTGTATGATTTTTGAAACCACTCAATATTAGCACATGTGAACTGAACACAGCAGTGTATGATCAGTCACTCAGCACAGCACAGCTGAAGGAAAAAGGCTGCACACAGTGCCTGATAGAAAAATACTTTTCTCCCTCTTCCTCAGTGGGCAAAAAAGATTGTGTGCACTGCACTCCAAAAAGATTGTGTTCACTGTACCCCAAAAAGATTGTGTTCACTGCACCCCAAAAAGATTGTGTTCACTGCACCCCAAAAAGATTGCGTTCACTGCACCCCAAAAAGATTGTGTTCACTGCACCCCAAAAAGATTGTGTTCACTGCAGCCCCCACACAGCAAAATGGATATGGATCACTGACACCTGCCTATCTTCTATCCCACACCAGCAATATCGATTGTAGTTTGTAGAACACACTTTCCCTAAAAATCAGCAGACTCTATCCCTAACAGGATTGATAAGATCGTAATTCGGGACTGCAAAACGCACCCCACACAGCAATATCGATTGTAGTTTGTAGAACACACTTTCCCTAAAAATCAGCAGACTCTATCCCTAACAGGATTGATAAGATCGTAGATCGGGACTGCAAACCCCACCCCACACAGCAATATCGGTTGTAGTTTGTAGAACACACTTTCCCTAAAAACCAGCAGACTCTGTCCCTAACAGGATTGATAAGATCGTAGATCGGGTGACTGCAAACCCCACCCCACACAGCAATGTCGATGGTAGTTTGTAGAACGCACTGTCCCTAAAATCAGCAGACTCTCTCCCTAAAATGCCTACAACTCGCCCTGCCTAACACACTCCGACCTGTTCCTCAATTCTATCCGGACACAAATGTTTTTTTTTTCCTGTCTGTCCCTAATCAGCAGCCAGCACGTTGATGTGTGCTCTCTCCCTGATCTAAACAGCAGAATGGCGCCGCAGCGGCGCTGCCTCGAACTTATAAAGACTTGGTCACATGCTTCAGACGGCCAATCACAGCTACTGATACATTTGCAGGCATGGCTGGGATGGCTTAGGCACACCAGTTAAACGCTTGTTGATTGGCTGTTGAAAGCCCGCCATGAAAAGCGCGCCAAAGCATGCAAAACCCGGAAATAAAACGACCGAACACGGATTTTTACCCGAATATACAGTAAAGTGTTCGTGTCCGTGTTCGGGTAACAAAAATCCAATTATTCGGTACGAACACGAATAATACAGTCCGTGTTCGCTCAACCCTATTCATAAGCAATAACTCCAGAGATTGTTGCTCCAGGGAATATTCATCACCTGGGGGGTCAGGAAGAATTTTTACTTTTCCCTTGCTGTAATTGAACCATGCTATATTTATTTATTTATTTTTTTTGCCATCCTCTGTATCAACCGTGGGTATATGGTTCTGTATATGGAAGTTTTCTATGGGTTGAACAAGATGGAAGTGTGCCTTTTCTCAACCTAAGTGACAGTGACAAGCTGAACATACTCAGGTTCAGATTGGTGATAGTCTTGCAAACATTATTGAAGTTCAGGTCCAAAATCCAAGACTCATTACAATTAATAGGAGCTTAATGTTCATTTTCAGTAATAGCCTTTTTCTAACCTAAAAGTCAAGGGATTGACAAAGATAGGAAAGAAAGGGCACAGTGGACATATACCAAAGAAGAAAAAAAAGTGATTGTTTAACAGGGAGAGGGCATCTTACAATGTCTCAAGGGGCAACAGAAAGAGTATGAAATTATTTTAAACAGCAGGCTTGGGAGATGCCTTAAAGCTGTTCCTGTAATTAGAGAACCTTATGACTCTCTGAGACAGTGTCAGCAACGGCGTATTCTGGCATCACATAAATTGCACATCTAATTATTTACTTTGATTGGATCACATACAGCAACACCTAATATGAATGATTTCCACCCCAAAAGAAATTTATAGAAGGTTGATTTTTACCAAAACAGCTGATTTTTTTGTGTGTAGCAGTAATAGCTAACTGCTAAAAGCAAATACAGCAAAAAAAAAAAAAAACTATTGTAAGGTACATATTTTTGTCTTATTCATTTCTGAACAGGGCCAAAGGAAGTCACAGAGCATGCATCAAAACACCCCCAAACCAAAAACCCACACATTGCTTTGCTTACCTGAGGCATTTCTTTTACTGAACAAGAAAAAAAGGTGAGTGCCATGTTTCAGAGACAAAAGCTGAAATGTTTACACAGTAACTGGAAAGCATGCAAGCAGTTTAATTGGGGCCCAAGGCAACAATGTAAGAGGAACAGGTGAATCATTTTTTCTAAGAAATAAAAATTAGAGTATGATATTACAAAACAGCAGTCCTAAATATTGTAGAGACTCACTGCCCGTTAAGCAAGCATTTGTGCTTGGCACTATGTTAAGATTCTTTCACTCTGTTCCTGCTGAACTTCGGCCACAGCATGGGTTCAGAGCAGTGTACCCATGGTTTTCGTGTGGGTTAGCTATGCTTTCCCATAGACTTCTATTATGTCCCGCATTTTTGGTGCGCTTTCTGAAAGTGCACCAAAACTGCGGGATATAATAGACATAATCTAGCTAAAGAAGTGGAAGGACAACAGAAGGAGTAGGGGAGAAAGAGAAGCAGAAACATACAGTATATATACTGTAGAGGGAGATACTTGATAAGAGAGAGGAATGGGGAGAGAAGGGTTCAACATCCAAAGCCGAAGCCTGACTGCCCAAAAGGTGAATATAAATCTAGACGAAAGAGCACCAGAGGGATCATGAAGGGTTCAGGAAGGGGATCAGGAAGGGTTTTCCAAAATTTGCCAGATTATCCAAACCCCATTGAATTGATCAACAGTTGTTATTAGTGGCTGTAAGATACTCCATCTTTTTGACATCTCTAAACCAGTAGCGGAGTCAGAGAAGGAGGTTCATGTTATTTCCAATAAAGGGCAACTAAACCAGCCATTGTTTAGAGGCTTTAGAGAAAGCCAAAGGAAGTAAACCAAGGATAGGCCACCTTAGTTCTTTGGGGTAAACAAAACCGATCTGGAGAGTCTATGGTGTTTTTAGTTCCAGATGAAGTTGAGTAAACTGTTTTGTACTGTTTTAAAGTGTGGGGTTGGGACTGGTATTAGTAATTTTTGAAGAGGTACAGTAGCTTCAGTAAGATGACCTTTGGAGAGAAAGTGGGCTCTGATAAGGGCACCAGAGGCCGTGAGACATCAGGTGGGGGTATCTTTGGAGGGAAAGAGAGACCAGAAAAACAGTTAAGAGAAACCAAAATGAAGAGAGCAATGCAACACAAAACTTAACAATTATGATCCTGCTGAAGAAAAGCAGGAAAGGGCAGTTCAGTCAACCAAATGAGACAGAATACAGAAGTAAAGTATCTGTCATACTTACATACAGGAAGGCAAAACTCACCAGAGGCTGAGGGGTCCTTAAACCTATGTAGCATAGGCATCGGCATGCCTGCCTAATGAAGTAGTGAATTTGAAATGCTACCAATGAAAAACATAAAAGGAGGGGAAATTGGTCTGGGAAACAGCTGGAGTAACACAGGCACTCTAGAGGGTATAAATCCTAATAATCAAATCTTTAGAGAGAAATAAGAATACAATTCTGTTCCCTGATAGCCCATTCAGATAATAACATCACTTGTGGTGTGGATAGAGTGAAGAATAATAGCATGGAGTGAAAATCTGACCATCAAAAGAAGACATTGAGCTAGATGAAAACATCCACATAGCAAAATACAAATGTATGTGTGTATGTACAATGAGTAAGGAGCTATTGAAGTCCATCATTGGTCCCAGGCAAGAAAAAGTCAAGGCCATATGGCACTCGGATCTATTAAGCATGAGAGCTCAGTAAAAATGTTGAAGATGAGGTCAAGCTGGATGAAAACATCCACATAGCAAAATACAAATGGTGTAAGACGGGTGTGGGTTGTGGATGGGCTCAAACAGGGGAATCCCCATAAACAATAGGGTAGAAATCAACAACAGCCCTGTAGAGCTTTAAGTTAAAGCCTGTATACAACAAGTCAGCAAGTAGAGAAAACAAAACACATGAGAGAAAAAAAAACTTCAAAGCGAAAACCATAGAGTCCTATATTGAGGAAGTTCAGGCAATGGAGTAACAGACTATCAAAGTGCATCAGTGGTCCTAGGCAGGAAAAGTCAAGGCCATATGGAACTCAGGTCCATTAAGCGTGAGAGGTCAGTGAAAATGTTGAAGATACTGTGCTTACTATATGTCATACAGGGTGCACAAAATGGCTCCGAACACACTGCGTAATTGCTGGAGGTATTCTCACCCTAGAGGTGATTTCATTCACATTTTTTGGTCTTGCCCAACCATAGAACAATACTGGAAGGCAGTGGTTCAAATCATACAAAGGGTCTACAGTCGGGACCTTTCCCCCTCTGTACCAGTTTGCCTGCTGGGCCTGGTTGAGGAGCTTGCCCCTATGGTGGTAGAACACACATTGGTGGGGCTGCTGCTCTTTTATGCAAGGAGGGCAATAACTCTGGCCTGGAAGAAACCTTCTCCTCCTACAGTTTCAGCATGGATGAGCCCGGTCAACTCTGCAATACCCCTCTATAAAGGCACATACTTTAATAGAGGTTGTCCTAGGGAGCTTGACAAAGTCTGGAATAAATGGATTAATGGCGACTCCACGGCACACGTCTGCTGCTCCTTATTAAGGGTTGATGTAATTTTCTATTCTATGTGCTCTGACATCTTATTGTTGGGGTGGGGAGCGAGTTTGGTTGGGGCAGCCTACTGAGCTTAGTTTATATGCTTGTTTAATTTTTTATATACTGGGGTGAGCCTGGCACACACAGTTTTTTAGTTGTTTTTGTATTGTTTTTATCTTTGACCATCGTATAGTGCTCCGGCGGTCTGCTTTGGTTGCCATGCATTGTGTGTTGAAGATGACACACATCACAGCCTCATTTTCCTAGTGACAGTAGTCCAAAGTTCTGTGTATGGAGGAAAAGTTGGCACGGGATTCCAATGGGGATATGGGAAGAACTGGAAGGTTCAAAGTACTACAAAAAAAATGTAGTTTCTTTGGATATTTCAACATTTTGGATATGCCATCTTTCTAAGTCGTTAGGTTAAATCCCCATCTGTATTGGATAGCATTTTTCCTGAGTGTCATCAGGAGGGACTGTAGAAGCCTGCAGTTTGGAAGGAAATTTCAAGAGAGGTCTGGGTAGAGTAGCATACTCTAAATCAAAGTCAGTAGTACGAATTACAGGATTTTTGCATAATTTATTTTTTGAGGCAAAAGTCATGCACTCTACAGAAGACATCCCAAAGTCTCGAGTGAAGGCCTTGTGGACGAAGAGCTCTATGAGTACAATCCAAATTTATTACTTGCTCTGTTCGATGGCTTAGGAGTTAGGATTGTATTGAAAATAGTCCACACAGTATGTTTAAGGTTCTTGGTGTGAGTTGCTTCTGGGAGACCACAGATTCTAAAGTTGTTGTGTCATACCCTGTTATCAAGGTCCACCAGATGACGTTGGTAGTCTTGAAGCATTAAGGCTTCATCAATATAGGGGACTTCTTGCCTTTTTTAATGAATATCTTCCTCCAAGGTGCCAACTTTAGTAGAAAATTGTTAGAAACCAGGCTGAAGGATTGTAATTTCAGATCTACAACCGTCACAGACTTCTTGATTCAACAGGCAAAAGTCATTTTTTATCGGCATGCAGCGAGATTAGTCCCTCCAAGTTACACAATCTTCTGAGTCCACATCAGAGTCAGGATAGACATCATGGGCATTCAAGTCAGATGGAAGATATTGGGGACAGGAAACTGGGGTGGAGTCCGAAGGAGAGTCATCTGAGGCTGGGAGATGTAGTGTTCCTGAGAGGATACAGCAGCTGGTTGGGAGAGAGAGCCCCAATTCTTTACCCATTTATAAGGGTTTCTGAGATGTTTTAGGCTTACTAGTGGTGGAGACAGCAGAGGTGGATCTGTGGGAAGGCCCCCAAAGATTCTAGACTTCCACTATGAGGAGTGCTGGGCAGCATGCTGTGCACAGTCCTTGTGCTTGGAGCGAGAGGAATAGGGTGGCATTAATTGCTCCCAATGTCCCTTGAGCCCTGTGTCCCCCTTATTTGAATAAGACGAAGCAGAGTCGGTGTGATTTTTATCAATCCCTCTGATCTGTGTCCCAATGCCTTGGTAGCAGGGTAGAGAAATTCCTGCTGAATGGCCTAAATGTGTGGGACCCAGATACATGCCAATCAGCAACTGTTCAATGTGACTATGTGGTCAGGTGGCAAAGCATAACTGATACTGGGGCTTGGATAATGTGCCTGTACCATCCCTTTATATCAGTTCTTCCATTAGCCTTTTGTTAATGTGTAAAATTAGAGTATTGAGGAACAGCTAATAGTGATTTCAGACAGAGATTGTCTTAGTGCTACTATACAGTGCAATTCATAATAATGCAACCCCTCAATGCTAATCAAAAGGTGAATATGTTTGTGAACCAGAAATATATATATATATATATATATATATATATATATATATATATATATATATATATATATATATATGAAAAAAAATAATATTAATAATATTAAACTACTCTACAAATAAAACTATATATATACAGTATCTGACAAAAGTGAGTACACCCCTCACATTTTTGTAAATATTTTTCTATATCTTTTCATGTGACAACACTGAAGAAATTACACTTTGCTACAATGTAAAGTCAACGCACAGCCATTAATGTGTAAACCGCTGGCAACAAAAGTGGGTACACCCCTAAGTGAAAATGTCCAAATTGGGCCCAAAGTGTCAATATTTTTGTGGCCACCATTATTTCCCAGCCCTGCCTTAACCCTCTTGGGCATGGAGTTCACCAGAGCTTCACAGGTTGCCACTGGAGTCCTCTTCCACTCCTCCATGATGACATCATGGAGCTGGTGGATGTTAGAGACCTTGTGCTCCTCCTCCTTTCGTTTGAGGATGCCCCACAGATGCTCAATAGGGTTTAGGTCTGGAGACATGCTTAGCCAGTCCATCACCTTTACCCTCAGCTTCTTTAGCAAGGCAGTGGTCCTCTCGGAGGTGTGTTTGGGGTCGATATGTTGGAATACTGCCTGCGGCCCAGTCTCCGAAGGGAGGGGATCATGCTTCAGTATGTCACAGTACATGTTAGCATTCATGGTTATCTCAATTAACTGTAGCTCCCCAGTGCCAGCAGCACTCATGCAGCCCCAAACAATGACACTCCCACCACCATGCTTGACTGTAGGCAAGATACACTTCTCTTTGTACTCCTCACCTGGTTGCCGCCACACACGCTTGACACCATCTGAACCAAATACATTTATCTTGGTCTCATTAGACCACAGGACATGGTTCCAGTAATCCATGTCCTTAGTCTGCTTGTTTTCAGAAAACTGTTTGCGGGCTTTCTTGTGCATCATCTTTAGAAGAGGCTTCCTTCTGGGACGACAGCCATGCAGACTAATTTGATGCAGTGTGCAGCGTATGGGCTGAGCACTGACAGGCTGACCCCCCCACCCCTTCAACCTCTGTAGCAATGCTGGCAGCACTCATACGTCTATTTCTCAAAGACAACCTCTGGATATGATGCTGAGCACGTCCAATCAACTTCTTTGGTCGACCATGGCGAGGCCTGTTCTGAGTGGAACCTGTCCTGTTAAAAAAACGCTGTATGGTCTTGGCCACCATGCTGCAGCTCAGTTTCAGGGTCTTGGCAATATTCTTATAGTCTAGGCCATCTTTATGTAGAGCAACAATTCTTTTTTTTTTTTTTTCAGATCCTCAGAGTTCTTTGCAATGAGGTGCCATGTTGATCTTCCAGTGACCGGTGAGAAAGTGAGAGCAATAACACCAACATTTACCACACCCGCTCCCTATTCATACCTGAGACCTTGAAACACTAACGAGTCACATGACACTGGGGAGGGAAAATGGCTAATTTGGTCCAATTTGGACATTTTCATTTAGGGGTATACTCACTTTTGTTGCCAGCGGCTTAGACATTAATGGCTGTGTGTTGAATTATTTTGAGGGGACAGCAAATTTACACTGTTAAACAAGCTGTACACTCACCACTTTATATTGTAGCAAAATGTTGTGTTGTCACATGAAAAGATATAATAAAATATTTACAAAAATGTGAGGGGTGTACTCACTTTTGTGAGATACTGTATATATATATATATATATATATATAGTACTGTTCAGGAGGTATAGCACCTCTGGATCAAGTGCAACAGCCATTTTATTACAAACAAAAAACAGAATATAGCTGCAATACAAAACTTTAAATAACACAACGTAAAAGTCTGCTTATCTTCAGCACAAACAGAAATATCGGGGCTTTTATCCTAGAGTTAGCAGCGTCCAGCTTCAGATGTTTGCTGGTCCACATGTGCAACACACAGCCAGGTCTCCTCTCAAATCTTACTCCTGCCCCTAGCATTAGGAGCTTCCTGCCTTATGTTCCTGGAGACCTTGTTTAACCTTGTATGGACCGGAGTCCCTGTAGTTAGGAGTGGAAGTCCATTTCCCACATGAATATCACTCCAAACCTCCAAAATTCAGGATCCCAAATAAGCCACTACTAATCCTGGGAAGACTGCGAGTCAGTCCTCTCCTTTACTTGACTAGACTGGAATTCCTCAGCCATCGCGGGTGAGACTCCTGAGCACCCAAAATATTTCCCTTAAAGTGACCACAACTCAAATACTCCAAACACCCATCCTTGGTGTCCTGTACAATATATATGTATATATATATATATATATATATATATATATATATATATATATATATATATAGCTGGGACTAAGACAGCTCTCACAGGGCTTCAGATACTGACCATTCCACTTTCCTCAGCAGTGTCCTGGACTCTGAGCTTTGTGAAAAATGCCCTCCTGGTCTGTGGAGTGTTCCTGACGTTGCCCTGGGTACCAGTGTTGCCAACTCCCATTGACTTAGTTTACTGACAAAACATGAATTATTTACTTATGAAGCACATTTTTTACTGAAAACCTGATATATGACAGAAACCTCTATTATAAACTAAGGTAATCAATATTTAAAGGCTAAATTATTCTTAGGTAGTAAAATAGTACCATTAGAGTGCCCCTTATATCCTTCAGAGTGCCCCCTTAGTGACCTCTTACATCCTTCTCCAGAGTGCCCCTTGGCACCTCCTAGGTGCCCCCTATAACATTCAAAGTGCACACTTAGTACTACAGTACTGTACTAAGTATTCACTCTGGAAGATGTAAGGGGGCAATTTGGAGGTACTAAGGGGGTTCTCTGGAGGTACTAAGTTAGTACCTACAGAGTGCCCCCTTACATCCCTCAGAGTCTCTCCTTAGTGCCCCATTAGTACCTCCAGCATGCTCCCCTAAATCCTCTAGAGTGTTTCTTTACATCCTCCTCCAGAGTGCCCAATTACTACCACCAGAGTGCCTCCAGAGTGCCCCCTTATTACTAGAGGGGCACTCTGGTGGATGTAAGGGGGCACTTTGATGGTACTAAGGGGGGATTTTGGAGGATGTAAAGGGACACTCTGGAGGAACTAAGAGGGTACTCTGGAGGTACTAAGATAGTACCTCCAGAGTGCCCTTTACAAACTCCAGAGTGTCCCCTTACATCCTCCTCTAAGGTGTCCCCTAAATGAATGCCCCCCTAAATTCTCTTCCAGAGTGCCATTGCTCCTTTGCATCCTCCAGAGTGTCCCCCACATCTTCTACACTGCCCCTTTAGTGTCTCTAGAGTGCCCCCTTACATCCTCTTCCAGAGTGCCTGTGCCCTCCTATTGCCCCCTTACATCCTCCAGACTGCCTTCTTAAATCCTCCTCCAGAGTGCCTTCTTAGCACCTCCATAGTGCCCCCTATATCCTCTAAAGTGCCTCCTTACTTGTACTAAGTAGGGAACACTGGCGGTACTAAGGGAGCACTCTGGAGGTACTAGGGAAGCACTCTGGAGGAGGATATAAGGGAGCACTCTGCAGAATATAAGTTAGTACCTCAGAGTGTCCCCCTACATCCTCCACAGTGCACTCTTAGTGCCTCCAGAGTGCCCCCTTACATACTCCTCCAAAGTGCCCCCTAAGTTAGTGCCCCCTTACATTTTTCGCCAGAGTGCTCCCTTACACACACATTCCTGGCCTGGCTGCTGGTGGAAGTGGGCCACCCGTGGCTTGTGAGAAGATGGAGAGAAATCACTTTGAAAAAAAAATCCTTCGCAGCAACTCTAAACTGCACATGTGCAGTTCTAAAGCCAGCCGATTAGTGAACTACCAAGCTCGGCCACAACTTTTGTGGTGGAGTGTGTGAATATAAGTCACACACCGCTGCCCGATCCAAGGCCAAGGAGATTTTTATGGACAATTTTCACCTGTCTACAGAAATTTACGGACAAGAGAAAAGTGCCTGTTATTTAAAAACCATCATACAAGGAAGGTGTGATCTGGATCTCCCATCAGAGTGGTAGCCTCCATCCCAAATTTCATACAAACAGGAAATTAATTTGCCCGGGGGACTTTAAATGAAGCTACGCACTAAAAAATAACATGGTGCAGTGTTATACGAATAGTTCAAATGTTTTATTAAACAACCATATGGATAATAATCACATTCAGTAAAACCATGTTGGACTGATCAATAGTAAAATACATGTATAATGTGTACAATATAAAATAGAGTATACAAGTAACAGCATCAACATACATTGTGAGCACACACAAACATGTTACAAAAGACATGATAAAAAAATATAGCACCCTTTATACTCTGCACGTTTCGCAAAATGTAATTTGCTTCCTCAGGAGTAGGTGTACATCTAAGGTAAAATAGTATTGTAAATGATATGTGTGTGCACATATGGAGTGTCAAATGAAAGACGGACAAAACATGAAGGCTCCATACTTACTAGATCAGTCTTAGCATGGAAGCACTGGAAACAGCGGTCTGCTGGAAGGTCTGACCCGGGAGCCATGGGGGGGGGGGGGGGGTCAGGTGGGCACATGGGTTACAGGGAGAGCAGGACTGCTGGTGATGATGCTGGTGACAATGTGTGTGTCCATATACCTAGATTTAGGTTGAAAACAACCCAGGAAGCCAATCAGTGACTGATGTAAAAGATTAAATATAAATAATAGTATAAATCAATCGACATAAGTGAGGTCCTGCTCTCTCAAGAAGATCCCAAGGCAACCACTCTAGGCATCCCCCAACGCCATGTGTGCTGCCAAAGGGGTGCGGGGGAAGCCGCAGCGTGAGAACACACTCTGCAAGGTCACCGGGTGTATATTGAAGCCAGCAGTCTCCTCGCAAATGGCAGCGTGTGGAAAAATCACCACGCTGGCGTGCAGCACCCACATTTATTTTTTTATCATGTCTTTTGTAACATGCTTGTATGTTTATGCTGTTACTTGTATACTCTATTTTATTTTGTACACATTGTACATGTATTTTACTTTTGATCAGTCTAACTTGGTTTTACTGAATGTGATTATTATCCATATGGTTGTTTAATTAAACATTTGAACTATTGGTATAACACTGCACCATGTTATTTTTGAGTGCGTAGCTTCATTTAAAGTCCCCCGGGGCAAATGCATTTCCTGTTTGTTATTTAAAAACCGTCCATAAATTTACGGATGGTTAGCAGCACTTCTAGATACCTATATAGCCGATCTAAGGTGCCAAAGTGACTTGCCTTCTGGTCCACATATGTGAGGCTTTAAGATTGTTCAGAAAGATACCTCATGGTCCCCAGCTGTCAGGGTTTAAACTGTCCTCTCATTGATGTTGCTAGCATTTTTGAAGTATCCGATGCCCCAATCCCTCTCCTGTTACAAGTTTTACAAGCAATAAATCTCAAAAGACATCCCCCTACATCCCCTGTGGGGGTAGCACCACATGTGAATCAAAAGGTTTCCTCATATTGTACAACACTATCATCATTCTAAAATCATATAATAGAATCTAGAATAATTTACCTATGCATATGAGCAAAAACATTTATAATCCACACAGAAATAGTGAAAAGTCCACATACAAAGAGCTGAGTGAAAATTGGAGTCCCTGTAACACACCTAGTAATTAAAAAAAAAGTCCAAGAGAAAAAAAAAAAAACAAAAACAAAAAAAAAACAAAAAAAAAAACAGAAAAGTGTCCAGCATAATAAAGAGTATAATAAAATTCTTCCTCTTGGATGATCCTTAAAAAAACTGCCCCCCCCGTGAATCTTTATTTAAATTGATACCGTTCCTTATTCATCCCTTCACCTTACAATCAAGATTGCACTCACCAAAAGTACATGACTCTTTTTACTCAAGATAGGCAAGCTCAACTTGTTTTAATTCCCAGGAAGTGATCCTTCACTGTCTGAATGTAGCAGTGCTCCAGGGATCCAGGTGGATGGATGTATGGATAACCACCATAAAAAGAAACTTCACATAATGTGATATTGTTTTAAAAGGCATTTATTGTAAACACATCCACAGTATGTACTCACAATAATACAATGTTGCAGCACAAATGAAACTTGGAGAGAAACAGCTTCAGTAAAATCCTGCAGCTAAGTGGGCACTCACTCAACAGAAAAGTCCTGGCTGGTCAGTGAAGGAGCGCTCTTGGTCTCGAACACTGCACCGATCCTGCCTCACTGTTACACTACAGTGAAGTGCAGTGTGGAAATGGAGTGATTGAGATTGTGGTGCTTTGGTGCACTTGACACTGCTAATCCCCCCCTCCAAAAACAAAATGCATTAAACTAAGATATCAAAATAACATATAAAAATATTCTTACCTCAAAAGAATAAAACTAAAATGCTAAACTCCAACCCTGAAACAATAGAACTCCAAACACTGCTTCACGTTGTTTAAAGGAATTGTGTATTTTTAATGTTGCCCTTTAAGACCTATTTCCCATAAAACAGTATTTTTACTGTTTTATGTCCCTGGTGGCAGAGCCCAGCTACCCATGTACTTCTTTAACAAAAAAAAGCATGGAAACTGGCCCTAAAATAGCCAGAAAACACTAACAAGTCAGCTCCCTTAGCTTTCAGTGAGTCTTGGGAACTTTGGGGTTTTCACTGGATTTGATGAACGTCCAGCGAATTGAACTTTGCTTGGTTTGCTCATTACTAATTTGGATGTATGTAGGGAGGTATTTTTAAATTATTCATTTAATAAAATTTTAATTGTTTTCCCCGCTGACAGCTGAAGGAAAATAAAAACGTGCTGGCAATTCTAAAATGTGATTAAAAAATGGCGTTGGCCCCATGCCAAAATTGTTTTTAAAAATGAAGTATCCTCCCTCAAAATCCATACCAGACTCTTATCTGAGCATGGAGTCTGGCAGGCCAGGAAAGAGGGGGAAGAGGGAGCACCCCCCCTCCTGACCTATATCAGGCCACATGTCCTTAACATTGGGGGCTTTGGGGCAGGGGAGCTCTGCCAATTTACAGGCAGACTAAGGGGACCCCCTACAGGCACTATCTTAAAAGGAATTTTTCATTTTTATTGTTTCACTTTAAGCATCATTACAATTAGTGCTCTTCTAAAAAAGATATATTTTTTTTACATTTTGTTTTGCATTGATACATGTCCCCCAGGGCAGTACCCAGGCCCCCGTACCCTTTTTATGGGCAATAACCTGCATATAAGCCTTCAAAATGGGGACTATTGATTTTTCAAGTTCAGGTTCTATAGACTTTATTAGGTTTTACGATTGGGGTCCGAACTTTTTCCATGTTCGGGAGTTTTGAGGCAAACCGAACCAGGGGTGTTCGACTCATCACTACTTCAAATGAATATCACTTGAGAAGGATGATGGTTGATCCTGAAGTCTTCTCCAAAATCTATACCGTGACCATTGCTGTATTTTAGGATTGGTAACAAAAATAACAATGGGGCACACTGCAGAGTAGGCACAAGCTAGTACAACCCTGGCATCATTCATGTTGGTTCCAACATTTGATAGAGTCAGAGTATAGATCCACATGGCATTGTCCAACCCCATGAACATCACATAGCATATGACTAGTAGTATTACAGCTTTAGAAGCTTTATACTCAATTGATTTACTTTTTGTTTTGTTTGAACTTCGTATGCTTTTTACAGTTTTCTCATGCCTGAGTAGTACATACACAATGTAAAAACTTGCAAGAGCCATTATAGCAACAAAAAGAAAGTCCCTGGAGGCAAAAACAACCCCGTTGGCAATATAAGATACATATGTTTGAAAATCAGTGTCACAGTAAACCAGATGAAGTGTATATGGGGAAGTGTTGTTATTTCTGGCATTAGCATACATAAAACTTGTGCGATAAAGGGCAAGATTCATCAAAAGAATGGCAAGAATGATTGGTGTTATATTAGGAGACACCTTTTTTTTTAAATAGACCCAGATCTTAGTACTTGGGGCAATAATGATGCACTGATGACAGCTAAGCAAGGTGGTGATGCATATAGACATAGCTCTACCAACTCTGTAGGTATATCCAGATATCTTGCAGTTTAGGTCATCCATTAAGTCCTCAATTCCTAATGCATTCAGCGACTGTGGGATGACACGAGAGCAGACAATGAGAAGATTTGCAAATGCTAAGACTTGCAGAATTATATTGGATGGTAGAAGCCTCTTTTCTAGTAACCTAATAACCAAAAACTGGAGTACAATATAAAGGTTTCCTGGAATACCAGTCACAGTCAAAAGAATGAAGATAAAGGCCTTTAGAATATGTATATCCATTCCCCTAAGGTAGCAAAACACCACACCTGAAAATAAAAAATAACAAGGTGTTATTGTTTTTAAAATGTATTAGCTGTTGTACATCAAAGTTATAAGATGTTCTTTTAGTGGAATACTGGCAATTGTATAAGGGATGATGACATGTTCAAACACACTAGGAAGGAACTTTTCCAAATATGTGTTTTCAACTATATCAGAATCAATGTTTGTACTAAAGTGGTTTTAAAACCAAGACCAAAAATGAAACCAACAATGAAACAACTTATCAATGATTAAATGTGGTGACCGCTTTTTGTTTTTTTGTAAGTTTTTTTTCCCTTCGTTTTTTCCTTTCAGTAACAGACTTCCTGTCTTATGGTGACTCCACGCTGGATGGAGAAACAGTGGAGACACCTTTGGACAGCAGCATTGTCAAACTGGGGAAACGATAGAGCTAGATGTACTAGCAGATCAAGATGCACTTGACTAACAACTTATAGCTGAATTCTAGCTATCACCTTTTAACTAGGGATTGGCTGGATGTTTGAGTCGAATGTAAGTTCGGCTCAAACATCAGCCGTTCATGTGTTCGCCGAACACACAAACAAATGGGGCGCTCGGTGAGAAGTTTGCCCACGGATGAGCTCCCTGTAATGCACTGCGTTGGTGCAGTGAATAAATGACTGATGATTGGCCAAAGCATGCACCTGACCTGTATGCTTTGGCCAATCACAGCACAATGTCCTGTCAGAGCCATGATTGGCCAAAGGCAGGATGCCTTTAGCCATTTATGGCTCAGGGGCTAAGTCCACGCCCCACAATATATAAGGCTGCTGCTTACACGGCAGCCGTGTACAGTGTGTTATAATAGAGGTTAGGCAGGTAGTTAGTGGATAATGAGTTGAGTTAGTTTAGTGCAGTCAGTGTAGTGTTCAGGTTATACCCCACTTTTATAATGTATGGATATGTTGTAGTCCTGGGTCCCCTCTCAGTGCTCCCCAAGTTTTGTGTCCCTGTCACTTATAGTGACAAGTTGACCAATATTTCCCATAGATGCCAATGTTAAAGAAGGAGAGCAGTGCCATGTCAAGCTGTCCAATATTTCCCTTAGAGACCAATGAGCACTGAAAGCTGAAAATTGGTCAAGGGAGAAAGGGGGTGAAAGTGCCCTGTATTTAGGTGGTTAAGGGGAACCCTATGACAGAATAAAAAAAAAAAAAAGGCATGGGGTCCCCCCGAAATCTATACCAGGCCCTTCGGGTCTGGTATAGATTTTAAAGGGAACTCCACGTCAAAATAAAAAATATATAAAAAACGGTGTGCCCCCCCCCCCCAATCCATACCAGACCCTTAGGGTCTGGTAAAGATTTTAAGGGAAACTCCACGCCAAAATTGAAAAAACGCCAAACTCCACACCAGACCCTTATCTGAGCATGCAGGCCAGGATAGGGGGGAGATGAGCGAGCGCCCCCCCCCCCCCTGAACCATACCAGGCCATTTTTCCTCAACATGGGGAGGGTGCTTTGGAGTGCCCCCCAAAGCACCTTGTCCCCATGTTGATGGGGACAAGGGCCTCTTCCCGATAACCCTGGGCTGTGGTTGTGGGGGTCTGCGGATGGGGAGCTTATCGGAATCTGGAAGCCTCCTTTAATTGGAAGCTCCCAGATCCTGGCCCCCCCCCCCTATGTGAATGGGTATCGGGTACATCATACCCCTACCTATTCACCAAAAAAGTGTACAAAAAAAAAACACAAAGTTTTTGACAAGTCCTTTATTAAAAAAAAATAAAATAATGTCCCCAATGTAAATCCATCGTCAATCACGACGCCCGTCGCACACGAAAAATAGAAAAAAAATAGAAAGACGCTTCTGCCTCTTTTCAGGTGTACCCGCGGAATGACACTTTTGATCTTTGATAGCTCTTTTATAGACAAGGGGCGGGGCCACCCAATTACATCACCCAGTGGCACCAACCCTTCTGACGTCACGCAACTTCACGTGATGTCAAAAGGGGTGGTGCCACTGGGTGATATAACCGGGTGGCCTCGCCCCTTGCCTATAAAAGAGCTGTCAAATCTCAAGAGCGTCATTCGGCGGGACGCGTCTGAAGAGGCGAAGCATCTTTCAATTTTATTGATGATGGATTTACATGGTGGGGGGACACTATTTTTTATTTTTATTTTTAAAAAAAAGAATTTGTCAAAAACTGTCTTTTGTGTTTTTGCTTTTGTACACTTTTTTGGTGAATGGGTAGGAGTACGATGTACCCAATACCCATTCACATAGGGGGGAGCCGGGATCTGGGGGCCCCCTTGTTAAAGTGGGCTTCCGATTAGTCCCCCACCCGCAGACCCCCACAACAGCAGCCTAGTGTTGTTGGGAAGAGGCCCTTGTCCCCATCAACATGGGGACAAGGTGCTTTGGGGCACACCCCAAAGTACCCTCCCCATGTTGAGAGCAAATGGCCTGGTATGGTTCAGGAGGGGTGGCGCGCGCTCATTTCCCCCCATCCTGGGCTGCCAGGCTGCATGCTCGGATAAGGGTCTGGTATAGATTTTGAGGGGGGGTTCCCCTTAAAATCCATACCAGACCCGAAGGGCCGGGTATGGACTGGGGGGGGGGACCCTACGCCATTTTTTTCATTTTTTTATCTGTATTGCTGGACCCGACAATACATTACAGCTGGGAGCAAGTTTAAATAAAATTTTTTCCTTTAGAAATGTCAGTATTGCTGCAGCAGGCTACATACATCGTACAGATGGGCCATTTTACAGGCACATTAAGGGGATCCCCCAGGCATGATATTTAAACTAATTTTTCATTTTTATTGTTTCACATAAGGTATTATAAAAATCACTGCTCCTGTAAAAATAAAAAAATAAAATATCTTTTTTCATACATGTCCCCGGTTGTCCCGGTCCCCATACACTTTTTATGACAATAAATTGCATATAAGCCTTTAAAATGAGGACTTTTGATTTTTCATGTTCGTGTCCCATAGCTTTAATAGAGTTTTTTTTTTTTATGTTCGCTAGAACTTTTTCCCTGTTAGAGATGTTCTGGTGCAACTGAACAGCTGGGTGTTTGGCCCATCACTACTTTAAGCAGTTACAGCAACATTTTTTTATGCTTTTGGGATAAAGGTTTTACATAAATTAATTAATTCTGGCTATTGTAGTAGGTACCCCTGGCAGTGGTAATTGGTTTGTCCCAACCCTCTGACTGCTCCTGTGGGGGGATTAAGCTAGTTATACAATTTTCTTATTCAATCTCCTTTAGATTTACCTTCAACTATGTAGTGCAAGGGCCTGCCTTATTACATACAAATTGAAACTGTTTAAGTGTGACATCATATTATATGGTTTTGGTAAATCTAAAGGAAAATTGTACAAGAAAATTGTATAATGTATGGCCAGTATTGGGCCGGCCATACCTGGTTCAAGTTGGTAATGAGCAGGCTGAATGTACCAAGTTTGTAAAACCAGCCTGGATATGGCAATTGTGGATTCCCCTGTCAACGCTGTCTGTGTTGATGGGGGAATCATGAAAATTCTTTCCTGAAACCCATGGTGTATGGTCAGCCTTAAGCCTCGTACACACTACTATTTGTTTTTTTCCGCTCTGCATTTTGAAACAAGCAGAGATACGATGAATGTGAAAAAAATTTTGAAATCACTGAGCTTCTACATTTTCAGCTTCAAGTGTCCAAAGAGTATAATTCTTTGACAATGCAGTAGACTTCATAGCAGCGAATAAGGTACATGAGACCTCATGTAATAAAGGCTATTTGATTTGGCTAAAAGTAGAACTATAGGCAACTTTTTTTATTTGGGATAGAGTAAACTATAGCGATCCACTTAGCATATACTGTATCAAATGAGTGAAAATCATGCAAACTTATACTATATAATATACAGATGTAGAGCATATAGCTTGTGCATATCAATAAATAGTGACCATACCACTGTATCAATTCACAGGTGCTCGTCTTCATTGATTTGAAAGGTAGTTTTCGCTTGTCTGCAAAAAACAGGAATCTTTTTAAATTTATTTTAAACCCCCAAAAAATAATACATTATATTATAGTTCTTAGATGAGGTGCCTGCATTTGTTTTTTAAGGCCTTTTTAACCTAAATTTTTACCACGGGAGCCATGGTAGTCAATCAGGCTGAACTTCAAACATGCCTGCCTTTGTTTATCTCTATTACATTGGGTATGATAGCATTAGCAGTTTACACAATTAAAGTGGTTGTAAGCCTTTACATATACCCAGTAAAGTGACTAGCCTCAGGTGATACACAGAGATTAAACAAATCCTCCTATATAAGTTGTACCTGTTTATCTGCAGCCTCTGCAGAGATCAGTGAGGAGAGCTCTGAGAGCTTATTGGTTGGAATTGGAGGGAAGGGGCACCCCCCCCCTTTACACAGCACACAGGAAAACAGATCTGAGGCTCTCAATAAGCTGGAGCCCTATTATCTCTATTACATTGGGTATGATAGCATTAGCAGTTTACACAATTAAAGTGGTTGTAAGCCTTTACATATACCCAGTAAAGTGACTAGCCTCAGGTGATACACAGAGATTAAACAAATCCTCCTGTATAAGTTGTACCTGTTTATCTGCGGTCTCTGCAGAGATCAGTGAGGAGAGCTCTGAGAGCTTATTGGTTGGAATTTGAGGGAAGGAGCACCCTCCCTTTACACAGCACACAGGAATAGATCTGAGGCTGTCAATCAGCTGGAGCCCCTCCCCCCCAGTCACCTTTTTTCTCTTGGTGTCAGGAAAACTTGTCAGAAGTGATTTATGCTGATAGCAGACAGAAATGACACTTAGTGCTCTGGATTGAGTTCACACTATAGAGCAGTGCTCTCCAAACTTGCCCAGAGGCTGGATGCACCCCTTTGCTTGTTTTTACCTGGCCCTTGGAGCAAATTTCATCCTCTGAGACCAACATTGAGGCATAATCCCCCCCCCCCACACACACACACACTAAAGAAGGGGCACAATTCCTGTCAATAATTTCAACAATGGGGCACGGTTCCTCTCAATGGCACAAATGATGTGGCACAGTTCCTCCCAGTGACACTAACAATGGTGCAAGATTCTTCCCACAAACGACACTTACGATGGGGCACAATTCCTCTCACTGATGCCAAAGATGAGGCATTGTTTGATCCCAGTGATGCTGGGACATTTTCTATTTCCAACAGTCCAGCCCCCCTAAAGTATTGTTTAGAAAGTTTGGAGACCCCTGCTATAAAGGGATATGCTTTGTACATATATTTAATGTCTGAGGTTTAGAGCCCGTTCACATATGAGCGATCCGACTTGCCGGGGCAACCTCACAGGTCGCTATGCGCAGCTCGCACTGCGACCTCGGAGCGGCCGGCACGGACTTCATAACATTGAAGTCAATGCAGGTCGCTCCGGGTCTCCCCAAAGAAGCTCCGGACCCTTTTTCTAAGTCAGAGCGACTTGTGTCGCTCCTATTAGAACGGGTCCACAGCTTCTCTATGGCAGGTGACCTACGGCGACCTGTCAGGCGACCATGTCGCCTGACAGGTCGCCCCAGTGTGAACCGGCTCTTACAACCACTTTAATATAAGGCTGTTTTTACTTTTTGTTAACCTCACAGGAAGTGACAATAATCACATGTATTTTCTGTACTTAGTGAAAATATTCTTAACCTAAAAAAGAAAACAAATGCAGCAACCACATCTAGGGACTGGTAAGCCACAATATATTACATTTTTCTAACAATAAAAGATTAGTTGAGCTGTTCCTTGGGCAAGATAATATGCAGTTCTCAATGTCAAAAAGCAAAGTGTCTCCAGCTTGTTAAAATTCTCCTTTTCATTGGGCTCCAATCAACCCCATTTCTCTAGGAAGAAAGTTAAAACTTCACATACTTTGCACATATTAACCGGTTGCCGACCCCCGCACGACTATATACGTCGGCAGTCAGCCCCGGCCAGGCAAAGTGACATATATATACGTCACTAGCCTGTCACTTGCTTGGGAGCCAATAGTGGGCGGGACGCGTCTGAAGAGGCGAAGCATCTTTCAATTTTATTGATGATGGATTTACATGGTGGGGGGACACTATTTTTTATTTTTATTTTTAAAAAAAAGAATTTGTCAAAAACTGTCTTTTGTGTTTTTGCTTTTGTACACTTTTTTGGTGAATGGGTAGGAGTACGATGTACCCAATACCCATTCACATAGGGGGGAGCCGGGATCTGGGGGCCCCCTTGTTAAAGTGGGCTTCCGATTAGTCCCCCACCCGCAGACCCCCACAACAGCAGCCTAGTGTTGTTGGGAAGAGGCCCTTGTCCCCATCAACATGGGGACAAGGTGCTTTGGGGCACACCCCAAAGTACCCTCCCCATGTTGAGAGCAAATGGCCTGGTATGGTTCAGGAGGGGTGGCGCGCGCTCATTTCCCCCCATCCTGGGCTGCCAGGCTGCATGCTCGGATAAGGGTCTGGTATAGATTTTGAGGGGGGGTTCCCCTTAAAATCCATACCAGACCCGAAGGGCCGGGTATGGACTGGGGGGGGGGGACCCTATGCCATTTTTTTCATTTTTTTATCTGTATTGCTGGACCCGACAATACATTACAGCTGGGAGCAAGTTTAAATAAAATTTTTTCCTTTAGAAATGTCAGTATTGCTGCAGCAGGCTACATACATCGTACAGATGGGCCATTTTACAGGCACATTAAGGGGATCCCCCAGGCATGATATTTAAACTAATTTTTCATTTTTATTGTTTCACATAAGGTATTATAAAAATCACTGCTCCTGTAAAAATAAAAAAATAAAATATCTTTTTTCATACATGTCCCCGGTTGTCCCGGTCCCCATACACTTTTTATGACAATAAATTGCATATAAGCCTTTAAAATGAGGACTTTTGATTTTTCATGTTCGTGTCCCATAGCTTTAATAGAGTTTTTTTTTTTTATGTTCGCTAGAACTTTTTCCCTGTTCGAGATGTTCTGGTGCAACTGAACAGCTGGGTGTTTGGCCCATCACTACTTTAAGCAGTTACAGCAACATTTTTTTATGCTTTTGGGATAAAGGTTTTACATAAATTAATTAATTCTGGCTATTGTAGTAGGTACCCCTGGCAGTGGTAATTGGTTTGTCCCAACCCTCTGACTGCTCCTGTGGGGGGATTAAGCTAGTTATACAATTTTCTTATTCAATCTCCTTTAGATTTACCTTCAACTATGTAGTGCAAGGGCCTGCCTTATTACATACAAATTGAAACTGTTTAAGTGTGACATCATATTATATGGTTTTGGTAAATCTAAAGGAAAATTGTACAAGAAAATTGTATAATGTATGGCCAGTATTGGGCAGGCCATACCTGGTTCAAGTTGGTAATGAGCAGGCTGAATGTACCAAGTTTGTAAAACCAGCCTGGATATGGCAATTGTGGATTCCCCTGTCAACGCTGTCTGTGTTGATGGGGGAATCATGAAAATTCTTTCCTGAAACCCATGGTGTATGGTCAGCCTTAAGCCTCGTACACACTACTATTTGTTTTTTTCCGCTCTGCATTTTGAAACAAGCAGAGATACGATGAATGTGAAAAAAATCTTGAAATCACTGAGCTTCTACATTTTCAGCTTCAAGTGTCCAAAGAGTATAATTCTTTGACAATGCAGTAGACTTCATAGCAGCGAATAAGGTACATGAGACCTCATGTAATAAAGGCTATTTGATTTGGCTAAAAGTAGAACTATAGGCAACTTTTTTTATTTGGGATAGAGTAAACTATAGCGATCCACTTAGCATATACTGTATCAAATGAGTGAAAATCATGCAAACTTATACTATATAATATACAGATGTAGAGCATATAGCTTGTGCATATCAAGATAATATGCAGTTCTCAATGTCAAAAAGCAAAGTGTCTCCAGCTTGTTAAAATTCTCCTTTTCATTGGGCTCCAATCAACCCCATTTCTCTAGGAAGAAAGTTAAAACTTCACATACTTTGCACATATTAACCGGTTGCCGACCGCCGCACGACTATATACGTCGGCAGTCAGCCCCGGCCAGGCAAAGTGACATATATATACGTCACTAGCCTGTCACTTGCTTGGGAGCCAATAGTGGGCGAGCGCGCGCCCGCGGAGGTGCGCTCCCACCCCGGCTCGTTCCCTAGCAAGTCCATGCGTGTTACCGGCGGACCCGATGTCCGCCGGTCACTCGCCGATCGTCGGTGCAGAGGGAGAAAGGCAGGCGGCTAATGTAAACAAGCCGCCTGTCATTCTCCCCTGTGTAGGAATGGTGATCATAGGGTTCTACTATGTAGGACCGTTGATCACTGTTCCTACACTAGTAGCCACAGCCAATCACAGTAAGAATCACGCCCCTAGGGACACACTTAACCCCTCCTTCCCCAATAAAGTTAACCCCTTCCCTGCCAGTGTCATTTTGCAGTAACAGTGCATATGTATAGCACTGATTACTGCAGTAATGTCACTGGTAACCCCAAAAGTGTCAAAAATGTCAGTCAAGGGTCCGATCTGTCTGCTGCAATGTTGCAGTCCCGCAAAAAAAAAACACAGATCGCCGCCATTATGCGTTAAAAAAAAAAACACCAAAAATGACAGAAATCTTTCCCTTAGTTAGTAAACGCAATAACTTTTGCGCAAACCAATCAAAATACGCTTTTTGCGTTTTTTTTTACCAAACATATGTAGCAGAAATCAAATTGGCCAAAAATGTTAAAAAATTTAGATTTTTACATTTTTTTGGGGGGGGGGGGAATTTCACATAAAAAAATGTGAAAAATATTGTTGTTTTTGCAAAATTTACGCTCTTTTTTTGTTTATAGCACAAAAAGTAAAAATCGCACAGGTGATCAAATACCACCAAAAGAAAGCTCTGTTTGTGGAAAAAAAAAAGGACGTCAAATTTGTTTAGGTACAGAGTTGCATGACCGCGCAATTGTCCATTAAAGTCACGCAGTAAAAAATCGCAAAAAACCCCCTTGTCAGGAAGGGGGTAAAATCTTCCGGGCTTAAGTGGTTAAGTGTGAATTTCAGGCAAACAGCAAAATATACAGATGAAAACCATATATGAGAATTTTTTTTTACCTTACCTGCCAACGGCTTTGTATTTATCCCCACCCAGTTGCAAAATATAAACATAGCAGGGGAAAGGACCTGATATTATTCTGCTGCAGTTTCACTTCTACTTACAGGTCTCCTCCCCACCCTCACCCTGTGCCTGGACAGTGAAAGAAGAAGAAACACTGTGATGAGCTGATGAGCTCATCTCTCTTTCTTTCTGCTCTGTCCACCTAACAGAATGTTCCTGGTTAGCTCATGAGTACTGCAACACAACTGATTGGCTCCTTGTGCTGCTTCTTCCTCCAACTTTGTAAACTCTGCTGTAGACAGTAGACTGTGGAAGACTAAAATCTGGTGAAATGCAGGTACTTACACTGCTTGCATTTAAAAAAATACATTTAGAGCTGCATAAATTGTTGCTTTTAATGTCTGCCTGGAGTTAAGTTTTAACCAAACAGGTCACAAAGTACATTGCAGTGGTTTCGGAGCCAATGTTTAACCACTAGTAATTTAGTTCTTAAGCAGTTTGAAGACTTTGGAAAATGTCTTCTGAAAATCAGTAAGGGCTTGTTCACACTGTGTGTAGTGACCTGCATTTTTCCTCAGTGGATAAATGCAGATCACCACCAAGGCACATAGAAAACAATTGTTTTTTGTGTGCTTCACTCACTCCGCAATGCTGTTGTGATGTGCGGTGCATTTTGGTGCATAAAAACACAGCATGTTTGGGTTTTTATGCACTGCACTGGATGGTAACGCATGCTACTGCACAGCAGTGCAACATATCATACTGCTGTGCACCAAAATTAACAAGGACCCATTCACACTAGATCACACACTAAACAACTGTGGTTTAGTGTATAAACAGCAGCTGTTTTGGGCTACAGAGCCATGCCACAGGGGGGCAGCGTGATGCATGTTTTATGTGTCATTGCAGTTACCTGCAATTATTTAGAAGGAAAAAATGTTAATGGGCTCTGAATTGTCAATGAACTTCAAATAAAGTTAAAGGGATTGTAAAGGTAAAAGGTTTTTTTTTTTTTATCCTAATACTTCCTATGCATTAAGAATAAAAAACATTCAGTGTGCAGCAGCCCCCCTCAGCCCCCTTAATACTTACCTGAGTCCCATTTTTTTTATCCAGCGATGTTGCAGGAGTGTCTCAGCTGCCTTGGACTCCCCTCCTCCTTGGCTAAGATAGCAGCGCAGTGCGCTTGACTCCCACCACTGTCAATCAAAGGCAGTCAGCCAATCAGGAGAGAGTGGGGTTGGGTCACGGCTCTGTATCTGAATGGACACAGGGTGCTGTGACTTGGCTTGGGTGTCCCTATAGCAATCTTCTTGCTGTGGGGGCACTCAACAGGAGGGAGGGGCCAGGAAACACAGAAGAGGGACCTGAGAAGAGGAGTTATCCGGGCCACTCTGTGCAAAACCAACTGCACAGAGCAGGTAAGTATAACATGTTTGTTATTTAACCACTTGGCGACTGCCAGCAGCACATATACTGCAGCGGGTCAGCTCTGTCCTGTTAACCTTCTTAGCGGTATTCCCAAGCGTGGCTCGGGGTTAAATTTCAGAGCCAAAAGCAGTACCACCAGAAGCATCGGTGGATCCTGTAAAAGAGGTTTCTTACCTTGTCACCGGGATCCAGCGATGTATCTCAGAGGTATGTGGCGGCGGATCTTCCTCCCGATCCTCTCAGTGCCCCGGCTTCCGTCTCCTGCGATGTGACGTTCGCAGGGGGGTGGAACCGGCGGCAAATTCAAATGTAAAACACACCAAACACACTGATACCATTCAAAATAAAATAAATTCACATTACATTGCCCCCCAGTGCCCTTTCCTGCAGTTTTACTGTACTTTTTATGTATATATATATATATATATATACTTATACGTATATATATATATATATATATATATATATATATATATACGTATATATATATATATATATATATATATATACGTATATATATATATATATATATATATATATATATATATATATATATGGAAAAAGTGGGAAATATCCTATGTCTAGACAAATGGTCCTCATCCCGATTAGAGATTTGGAGAGAGTATGTGCTCACAACAGTGATCCCAGTATACACTGATGATAGGAGAGGAAGTTGGGACTCTGGCGGACTCAAATGTCAAAGATTTATAGGTAAGCAGAGAAAACAAATTAGAAATATAAAAATAACAGTATTTATTTAAATGAGTATAAAAGTCGACACATAGAGAAAAAAAAGTAATACAATTCAACATATTTCACATATAACTTGGTAGTAGTCGATCGAATGAGTGAGAGCCTTGTGTTCAATGCATTTCGCCTTTAGCTTCGTCAGGAACTCTGGCATAATACATTCACCCTTTTGTAGAGTCAGGACTACATTAACACCTTCAAAATGTATTCATAGAGAAGAAAAAAGATATACATAAACATAGATGAATATCATGATAGTTTAGAAAATCTACAATTTTCATTTTAACCTTTGTATTGGTATATACAGGGTCATGAGAAAAGGAAACATACAGCTTACCACACTTCAGAATGTTGTGCCTAATACAAAGAAAGATTGGACCACAGATTGCGTCTCCCAGTAGCTTGCCTCATGGTTCCAAACCGAAACGTCCCTGGCAGGACCCGCTGCGGGTCCTCCATGGAGGTGGCTTACAGGTATGGATTGGGCCAGTCTTGAATGGGTGCCACCACAACGGACAATAGGTGGAGCCCAGAGTTCTGTAAACAAAAATAGTAGTGTGCGTTGTATAACAAACCTGATGTCAAACAGAGCTGGTAAACATAAGTGGACATCAAAGGTGGTGTAATAGCTGATTATAGCCCCTATGGGGTTCAGAACAAGGATAGCGAAACATACGCTAAAGAACTGCCGGGTATAGAGTCAGCTTATGGCTAAACAAGAGAAATGAGGACGCTAAACCAAAATGACCATCCATATTCGAAATAGCGAGTTTATGGAGGCAGCAAATGAAAGCATTAACTTTAACGGGTTGCCCAAAAAGAACCATACGTATATGGCTAATATGCAGTCTAAACGACCGATATACCGTCTGACCGAAATGCGGGGCCCGAAGTTTAGCAGTCCACAGAGCAAAGCTAGAGTATCTATGGTGGTAAATAAACAAATCACGCAAAAGAAGCCCCATGTGGTGCGGGCTTAGGTATCTTACCTTTAGACCAGTAAAGCCGCGGGTCGGGAGAGCCGCCATGACTCATCCTCCCGCACCCGCGGCTTAAGACTGGTCCCACCGGAAGTGACGTATGTCCGCAATCGTCACTTCCGGCGCGGGCGCCATATTATCGGATGTCCACCACTAGAGGTCAAATGATCTCCGTGGATTACATCCGCACCGGCTGTGTCGGCCGGAGGGGGCGAGCAAGAATACTGTCCCCTGCTTGGCGCCCGAATCCATACCGAACAAGGAGCCAATGGACAAGTGGGGCACAATCCGGATCCATTACAGTGATCACAATAATATATACAGTAATATGAACTGCAAAAATATATTGAGTACATTCTAAACAAAGAGAAAACAGAAAGCTAAGACAACTCTGATTAGAATATAGAAAATATAAAACGCTTGGAACCTGTCAAGGACATATATATCCTACTGATAGTTCCAATATACACATCAAACAGGCAACTCTAAATATAAAAAAAAAAAAAAAAAAGGAAAAATTGAAAATAAAAAGCAGGAATGGTGAGGTGACTGAAAATAGGAAAAAGGGAGGGATGGGAGGAAATAGGAGGTGGGGGGAAATAAGAGGAATAGAGGGAAGATAAATCCACCCCCCTGTTATAGGATGTACAATGGAGCCGATAAGCACATCCTGTATTGTGAACGTTCTTAGAAGCAGTCCCCCTGATAACTAAGAAAGGACCCATATGAGATAAGCATGATATGCCCATACCTGGTTTCCTCCAGCATGTAGGAAAGTTCAGTAGGGAACATAGGTCCCCATTTGGAGGTTCAATATAACCTATATACCCAATAGGGTGATAAAGAACATACAACAAGAGAAAAAATAATAAGCAATAATCGTTGAATAAGACAAATAGGCCTCAATAAATGAGGCTTTATAGAGGTAAAACAAAAAAAGGAGAATTTTTTGAATTTTACTGCTGGAGGGTTGCAGTTTGTTAAATTCTGGGTCATGAAATAAGTGTCTATATACATTCTGACTAATAACTACCCAGTGATGGGGCCAGTTGTTGGAACGACCTGGGGGGAAATAGGAATAGAAAGTTCAGAGGTCTATAGGAAGGGCTTATACGAGACAGCTGTATTAAGTCCTGGCCATTGAGTGGCCTGTAAATTGAAGATCCACATAGCCTCTTTGCGAAGGACCTTGTTATCGAAGTCACCCCCCGTGGGTTGGCGGGGATGACCTCGAGAACAGCGAACCTGACATAATCGGGGTCAAAATCATGATACACACCGACGTGCTTACAAATGGGCGTGTAGATGAGACCCACCTCAAGATAATATAGGTGATCCTGTATGCACTTGGCTAGTTTGCGTTTGGTCTTTCCTACGTAGAAAGCCCCACATTTACAGAGGGCGATATACACCACCCCCTGTGTTTGGCAATCTGCGTAGGATCGACACTTATGAATACCTCCCCTGGGAAGTGGAAAGGAAGAGCCCTCCAGGACCCACGGGCAAAAGTCACAGGTACCACATTTGAACGTGCCTTTAGGGAGATGCTCCCCTTCAGGTTGCTCAGTGTAATGGCTGTGCACCAGGGAATCACGGATAGACCTAGACCGACGAAAAGTTAGCTGAGGGTATGTAGAGACGTATTTAGAGATGTTATGGTCTTCCCTAAGGAAGTGCCAATTTTTGGCAAGGAGATTGCGGACCAAATGGTGGTCTGTATTAAATTTTGTCACAATTCTAGTGACCGCTTCCTTTTTATCTTTTCTTTTGCCAAAGATTAATTTGTCCCTCTCCAGGCCACAGACTTTGCCATAGGCCCGTTTAAGGACCCTGTTGCTGTACCCCCGGGCCAAAAGTCGTTGACGAAGGGAATCAGCCTCCCTTTTGAAATCTGTTTCCTTGGTACAGATCCTACGTATTCTCAAGTACTGGGAATAGGGGATACTTTGTACCAATGAACGTGGATGACTGCTATCAAAATGCAGTATTGTGTTACCTGCTGTATCCTTCCGATGCAGCGTGGTGTAAATCGATCCGTCAGGGTCCAACAACACTTCAGTATCCAGGAAGGCTAATTTGTTCCTATGCCACTGCATCGTAAATTTAAGGTTGAAACAATTGTCGCCTAAAAGTGACATGAAAGATTGTAATTCCTCCAGCGAGCCCGTCCACACCATAAGTACATCGTCGATGTATCTTCTCACTGACAAGGGGGGCAATGTCGTCGTTATGGATCGTGATCAATACGTCACGATGTGCAACAAAATACTTTCCAATCTAGATTGGTATGCACCCATATCCCCGGATTGCATACAAGATAAAATAAATGAGTTTAACTTCTTGCTTCGTGATGCCTTTGACCAGGGAATCATTGACCAAGACCTATTGGGCTACCTCTCAACGAGATGGCCAATTACTCCGACCTTTTACGCTTTGCCTAAGGTCCATAAGGACCTTGTTGCTCCCCCCGGGCGCCCAATAGTCTCTGGCATGGGCTGTGTATCGGAAACAGCCAGCAAATATCTGGATGATCAATTGAGACCACATGTGGTGAGACTACCTTCCTACTTAAAAGATACCATTGAACTCCTAAAAACTTTGGAAGGACTAACTGTTCCTTGCCATTCTATCCTAGTAGCCATTGACATCAAGGCACTCTACTCCAGCATCCCCCACAGCAAGGGGTTGAAGGTGGTCGCTGCTTTCCTCCGGGAACAGGGACGCTCATTCTGGCCTAAAGTTGACTTTCTTTTGAAACTCTTGAAACATATTCTCAACTCTAACATCTTTACATTTAATGGCAATACATTCCTCCAGGTGCAGGGGGTAGCGATGGGGACTTCCTGTGCCCCGTCGTATGCCAACCTGTACCTGGGGGGATGGGAGCGTACCCTGTTCGCGGGGGAATCCAGCGACCCCCTCCTGAACCATATACTCCTTTGGAGAAGATACATCGACGATGTACTTATGGTGTGGACGGGCTCGCTGGAGGAATTACAATCTTTCATGTCACTTTTAGGCGACAATTGTTTCAACCTTAAATTTACGAGGCAGTGGCATAGGAACAAATTAGCCTTCCTGGATACTGAAGTGTTGTTGGACATTGACAGATCGATTTACACCACGCTGCATCGGAAGGATACAGCAGGTAACACAATACTGCATTTTGATAGCAGTCATCCACGTTCATTGGTACAAAGTATCCCCTATTCCCAGTACTTGAGAATACGTAGGATCTGTACCAAGGAAACAGATTTCAAAAGGGAGGCTGATTCCCTTCGTCAACGACTTTTGGCCCGGGGGTACAGCAACAGGGTCCTTAAACGGGCCTATGGCAAAGTCTGTGGACTGGAGAGGGACAAATTAATCTTTGGCAAAAGAAAAGATAAAAAGTAAGCGGTCACTAGAATTGTGACAAAATTTAATACAGACCACCATTTGGTCCACAATCTCCTTGCCAAAAATTGGCACTTCCTTAGGGAAGACCATACCATCTCTAAATACGTCTCTACATACCCTCAGCTAACTTTTCGTCGGTCTAGGTCTATCCGTGATTCCCTGGTGCACAGCCATTACACTGAGCAACCTGAAGGGGAGCATCTCCCTAAAGGCACGTTCAAATGTGGTACCTGTGACTTTTGCCCGTGGGTCCTGGAGGGCTCTTCCTTTCCACTTCCCAGGCAAGGTATTCATAAGTGTCGATCCTACGCAGATTGCCAAACACAGGGGGTGGTGTATATCGCCCTCTGTAAATGTGGGGCTTTCTACGTAGGAAAGACCAAACGCAAACTAGCCAAGCGCATACAGGATCACCTATATTATCTTGAGGTGGGTCTCATCTACACACCCATTTGTAAGCACGTCGGTGTGTATCATGATTTTGACCCCGATTATGTCAGATTCGCTGTTCTCGAGGTCATCCCCGCCAACCCACTTATGTTTACCAGCTCTGTTTGACATCAGGTTTGTTATACAACGCACACTACTATTTTTGTTTACAGAACTCTGGGCTCCACCTATTGTCCGTTGTGGTGGCACCCATTCAAGACTGGCCCAATCCATACCTGTAAGCCACCTCCATGGAGGACCCGCAGCGGGTCCTGCCAGGGACGTTTCGGTTTGGAACCATGAGGCAAGCTACTGGGAGACGCAATCTGTGGTCCAATCTTTCTTTGTATTAGGCACAACATTCTGAAGTGTGGTAAGCTGTATGTTTCCTTTTCTCATGACCCTGTATATACCAATACAAAGGTTAAAATGAAAATTGTAGATTTTCTAAACTATCATGATATTTATCTATGTTTATGTATATCTTTTTTCTTCTCTATGAATACATTTTGGTCTTAATGTAGTCCTGACTCTACAAAAGGGTGAATGTATTATGCCAGTGTTCCTGACGAAGCTAAAGGCGAAATGCATTGAACACAAGGCTCTCACCCATTCGATCGACTACTACCAAGTTATATGTGAAATATGTTGAATTGTATTACTTTTTTTCTCTATGTGTCGACTTTTATACTCATTTAAATAAATATTGTTATTTTTATATTTCTAATTTGTTTTCTCTGCTTACCTATAAATCTTTGACATTTGAGTCCGCCATAGTCCCAACTTCCTCTCCTATCATCAGTGTATACTGGGATCACTGTTGTGAGCACATACTCTCTCCATATATATATATATATATATATATATATATATATATATATATATATGTATATACGTATATATATGTGTATATATATATATATATATATATATATATATATATATATATATATATGTATACATACATACTTTAACTTTTTTATAGTTTTTTATTATATTATAATTTATGATTTTGTGTCTCTAACTTTATCATACCCGAGATGTTATAAAGAAGAACACACAGTAAAAAAAAAAATATGTAAATAGTTGGTTTGGGCTGCTCATTCTCAAGAATTACATGCAAAATAATGGTACCCTGCATGGTAATATGCTGCATTTTACGAGGCAGGGTAGTGTGAACCTAGCCTAGGTTTATAACCATCCCATACACTGTCCATGCTTTACTTTAATTAGAGTAAATGTAAATAGAATGTAATGTTTCTTCTACTCTACAAGACTCTGGTCCGGCCCCATCTGTATTATGCTGTCCAGTTCTGGGCACCGGTCCTCAGGAAGGATGTGCTGGAACTGGAGAAAGTCCAGAGAAGGGCAACAAAAATAATTAGGGGAATGGAGGACATCAGCTATGAGGAAAGACTACAAGCACTGAACCTATTCTCTCTGGAGAAGAGACGATTGAGGGGGGATATGATATCAATGTACAAATACTGTACTGGTGACCCTGGCATAAGGAACAAACTATTCAGAGTAAGGGAATACAATAAGACACATGGCCACTCACTAAAACTAGAGGAAAGGCGGTTTAACCTTAAAAGGGGTTTCCTCACTGTGAGAGCAGTAAGGATGTGGAATTCTCTTCCACAAGCAGTCGTATCAGCAGGGAGCATAGTTTCAAAAAACTGTTAGAAGGACACCTTAGAGACCACAACATACAGGGGTATACAATGTACGGTTAAAAGCAAACACACACACACATGATAGGTTGAACTGGATGGACTGTTGTCTTTTTTTCAACCTCACTAACTATGTTTCAGTGAGTAAAAAGCCAGTATTGATAACAGGCCTTTCCTAGATCTTTTTTTCAGTACACAGAAAGTCAACCTACTGGGCAACTGTTACCAGTTATGCCAAGCAAGAGGAAACAGATTTCTTGTAGACATATCCCATGGGCAGTTGGGTTAACTTCTTCAATACCGGGCACTTTCAACCCCTTCCTGCCCAGGCCAATTTTCAGCTTTCAGTGCTGTCTAATTTTGAATAACAATTGTGCGGTCATGCAACCCTGTACTCATATTACATTTTTATAATTTTCTTCACACAAATAGAGCTATCTTTTGGTGGCATTTAATCACCGCTGAGTTTTTATTTTTTGCTAAAAAGAAAAAAGACCAAAAAAATGTTTTTCTTAGTTTCTGTTAGCAAATTTTTTAAATTAGTAATTTTTCTCCTACACTGATGTGTGCTGATGAGGCTACACTGATGGGCACTGATAGGTGGCACTAATGAGGCAGCACTGAAGGGCACTGATGGGGGTGGCACTAATGAGGAGGCACTGATAGTCAGCAGTGATGAGCACTGATAGCCAGCAGTGATGAGCACTGATATGTGGCACTGATGGGCACTGATAGGTGGCACTCATGGGCACTGATAGGTGGCATTCATGGGCACTGATAGGCAGAACTTATGGGCAAAGCTAGGTGGCATAGATGGACAGCACTGATGGGCACTAAGGGTGGCGCTGATAGGGGCTAAGGGGGGCTGCTGCACACACGCTAGGCTTTTTATCTTAATGATAATACCTTCGGCCTTTACAACTCCTTTAAATGAACAAATCTTTATAAGCACTTGGATATATTTACACAATAAAGCTTCAGGCTCCAGGCAAACAACCAAATATATAGATAAAATACATTAGAGAGGACTGTTATACCCATCAAAGAATTTGAATTTCTTTTCATCCTGTTTTGAGATTTATACAGCTCTGCCACACACCACAGCCCAATCTGACAGGGCAGGAGGTCTAACTTTTATCTGCTGCAGTTTTCAGGTCTCCTTCCTACCTACTTTGTTACTGGACAGTGTAAGCATTAGCAGCAGATAGATATCTTTTCTCTCAGATACTCGGCTGTCTTCTTCTATCAGCATGTTCCTTGCACTGCAGCACAGCTGATTGGCTCCTTGTGCTGCCCCTTCCTCCCCCCCCCCCCAGTATTAGCTCTGCTTTAAAGGGAGTGCAAGAGACTGATCCCAGTTAGATTCAGATACTTAATCCGGCCATAGACAGTTAGAATCCAAACCACGTATGGGCAAGCTGAATGTATCAAGTTGATTAATCAATCAACTTGGGTACAACAGCCTGCTGGATTTACTTGCAATTAACGCTAGCTGCTGCTATAGCCACTAGCAATAATCACTGTCTTCTCCGGATGGGGATAGCTTCCCTCGCCCCCCTGCTGCGAGAATACAATGTCTTGTCAGGAGGGATTCCCCAGTCAACACTGTCTGTGTTGATGGGGGAAATTTCTTTCCTGCAACCATATGTGTTGATGGGGGAATCATGCAAATTTCTTCCTTGCAACCTATGATTGCAGGAAAGAAATTTGCACCAACTATGGCCTGCCTTACACTTCCTGGGTATAGGCTGCATTCATTTGTGTCTTTTATATCTGCTTTGAGTTGAGCTTTCAGTCATCTTTTTTGTAGATTTAAAACATACGCACTCTTGGATATATGAAGATTGGATATAATTTGTCCCAACACTGACCTTTGGTAAGCTAAGTTTAGCCCATTAAAAAAAAAGTTACTCTTACTCCCCTCTTATATATTTAGATCAGCTATTGAACCAGAATTAAATATTCTCTTACAACCCTTACATTATCGTGTTAGTTTTTTTTTTATAGCACTTCTTTTCTTGGGATGTTTGAGAATTACCTCCTAAGTTTTTGACTCGAACACTGCCTGTTCACCCGTTCGCCGAATGGCGAACAAATGGGCTTCTTCATGGAAACTTCAAGTCCCCGCATCCATAATTAAATTAATAGGTTTTGTTTAATATCCATAATTAAAATTAATCATCCGCTGGCCAGGGAATCCGACTCACAGCCTCTCATTTGCAAGCCCATTATTCTAGCACCTACGCCATCAAGCCAGCTGTTTAACCTAAGACTCTCTCTGCCTAACTAACTTCTATCTGAGTTTGACAGCTCTTTTATAGGGCTCTGACGTCACCAGCGCCCCATAATCCACTGCTCAGGTGCAGTGAATACATTACTGATGTCACGTCAGAAGGGGCGGGGAAAATTATTAGGTTTTAATTAAAATCCATAATTATCATTGATCACCCGCTGGCCAGGGTATTCAAACCCCCAGCCTCTAATTTGCTAGTCCGTTACTCTACCAGCTACGCCACCAAACCAGCTGACTAACCTAAGACTCTCTCTGCCTAACTAACTTCTATCTGAGTTTGACAGCTCTTTTATAGGGTTCTGACTAGTGTTGAGCGAACACGGACTGTATTATTCGTGTTCGTACCGAATAATTGGATTTTTTTTACCCGAACACGGACACGGACACTTTACTGTATGTTCGGGTAAAAATCCGTGTTCGGTCGTTTTATTTCCGGGTTTTGCATGCTTTGGCGCTCTTTTCATGGCGGGCTTTCAACAGCCAATCAACAATCGTTTAACTGGTGTGCCTTAAGCCATCCCAGCCATGCCTGCAAATGTCTTAGTAGCTGTGATTGGCCGTCTGAAGCATGTGACCAAGTCTTTATAAGTTCGAGGCAGCCGCCGCAGCAGCGTCATTCTGCTGCTTAGCTAAGGGACAGAGCACACATCAATGTGCTGGCTGCTGATTAGGGACAGATAGGCAGGAAAAAACCATTTGTGTCCGGATAGAATTGAGGGACAGGTCGGAGTGTTTAGGCAGGGCGAGTTGTAGGCATTTTAGGGATAGAGTCTGCTGAATTATAGGGTCAGTGTCTTCTACAAACTACAATCGATATTGCTGTGTGGGGGGTGGGGTGAATCTGCACTCAATCCTGATCTACGATCTCTTCTCAATCCTGTTAGGGACAGAGTCTGCTGAATTTTAGGGAAACTGTGTTCTACAAACTACAATCGATATTGCTGTGTGGTGTGGGATTGGAGATAGGCAGGTGTCAGTGATCCACATCCATTTTTCTGTGTGTGAGCTGCAGTGAACACAATCTTTTTGGGCTGCAGTGAACACAATCTTTTTGGGCTGCAGTGAACACAATCTTTTTGGGCTGCAGTGAACACAATCTTTTTGGGCTGCAGTGAACACAATCTTTTTGGGGTGCAGTGAACAAAATCTTTTTGGGGTGCAGTGAACACAATCCTTTTTGGTGTGCAGTGAACACAATCTTTGTGGGGTGCAGTGAACAAAATCCTTTGTGGGGTGCAGTGAACACAATCTTTTTGGGGTGCAGTGAACAAAATCCTTTTTGGGGTGCAGTGAACAACATCCTTTTTGGGGTGCAGTGAACACAATCTTTTTGGGGTGCAGTGAACAAAATCCTTTGTGGGGTGCAGTGAACACAATCTTTTTGGGGTGCAGTGAACACAATCTTTTTGGGGTGGAGTGAACAACATCCTTTTTGGGGTGCAGTGAACAAAATCCTTTTTGGGGTGCAGTGAACAAAATCATTTTTGGGGTGCAGTGAACACAATCTTTTTGGGGTGCAGTGAACACAATCTTTGTGGGGTGCAGTGAACACAATCTTTTTGGGGTGGAGTGAACAACATCCTTTTTGGGGTGCAGTGAACAACATCCTTTTTGGGGTGCAGTGAACACAATCTTTTTTGGGGTGCAGTGAACACAATCTTTGTGGGGTACAGTGAACAGAATCTTTGTGGGGTGCAGTGAACACAATCTTTGGGGGGTACAGTGAACACAATCTTTTTGGGGTGCAGTGAACACAATCTTTGTGGGGTGCAGTGAACACAATCTTTTTGGGGTGGAGTGAACAAAATCATTTTTGGGGTGCAGTGAACAACATCCTTTTTGGGGTGCAGTGATCAAAATCCTTTTTGGGGTGCAGTGAACACAATCTTTTTGGGGTGCAGTGAACAAAATCCTTTGTGGGGTGCAGTGAACAGAATCTTTGTGGGGTGCAGTGAACACAATCTTTGGGGGGGTACAGTGAACACAATCTTTTTGGGGTGCAGTGAACACAATCTTTGTGGGGTACAGTGAACAGAATCTTTGTGGGGTGCAGTGAACACAATCTTTGGGGGGTACAGTGAACACAATCTTTTTGGGGTGCAGTGAACACAATCTTTGGGGGGTACAGTGAACACAATCTTTTTGGGGTGCAGTGAACACAATCTTTGTGGGGTGCAGTGAACACAATCTTTGGGGGGGGGGTACAGTGAACACAATCTTTTTGGGGTGCAGTGAACAACATCCTTTTAGGGTGCAGTGAACACAATCTTTGTGGGGTGCAGTGAACAACATCCTTTTAGGGTGCAGTGAACACAATCTTTGTGGGGTACAGTGAACAGAATCTTTGTGGGGTGCAGTGAACACAATCTTTGGGGGGTACAGTGAACACAATCTTTGTGAGGTGCAGTGAACACAATCTTTGTGGGGTGCAGTGAACACAATCATTGTGGGGTGCAGTGAACTCAATCTTTGTGGGGTACAGTGAACACAATCTCATACTTCTGAAGATTTGAGGGTGCTGCCTGTTCCATACTCCCCCTACTCCTCATCTAGCCTTTTAGGGGTACAAACAATAGTAATTGGGGCCTAGTGTGGTTGTGTACGTGTGATATACATACACTTTTTTTGGATCATATTTTCTATTCCGCTATTTAATCAAAAACCTTTGGGGATCAGTTAAATTGGGGGATAGTCTGTGTTGGTACGTGTGAGAGAGATCCACCTTTCCAAGTTGTTGGGGTTCATCTCATACTTCTGAAGGTTTGAGGGTGCTGCCTGTTCCATACTCCCCCTACTCCTCATCTAGCCTTTTAGGGGTACAAACAATAGTAATTGGGGCCCAGTGTGGTTGTGTACGTGTGATATACATACACTTTTTTTGGATCATATTTTCTATTCCGCTATTTAATCAAAAACCTTTGGGGATCAGTTAAATTGGGGGATAGTCTGTGTTGGTACGTGTGAGAGAGATCCACCTTTCCAAGTTGTTGGGGTTCATCTCATACTTCTGAAGGTTTGAGGGTGCTGCCTGTTCCATACTCCCCCTACTCCTAGCCTTTTAGGGGTACAAACAATAGTAATTGGGGCCCAGTGTGGTTGTGTACGTGTGATATACATACACTTTTTTTGGATCATATTTTCTATTCCGCTATTTAATCAAAAACCTTTGGGGATCAGTTAAATTGGGGGATAGTCTGTGTTGGTACGTGTGAGAGAGATCCACCTTTCCAAGTTGTTGGGGTTCATCTCATACTTCTGAAGGTTTGAGGGTGCTGCCTGTTCCATACTCCCCCTACTCCTAGCCTTTTAGGGGTACAAACAATAGTAATTGGGGCCTAGTGTGGTTGTGTACGTGTGATATACATACACTTTTTTTGGATCATATTTTCTATTCCGCTATTTAATCAAAAACCTTTGGGGATCAGTTAAATTGGGGGATAGTCTGTGTTGGTACGTGTGAGAGAGATCCACCTTTCCAAGTTGTTGGGGTTCATCTCATACTTCTGAAGGTTTGAGGGTGCTGCCTGTTCCATACCCCCCTTACTCCTCATCTAGCCTTTTAGGGGTACAAACAATAGTAATTGGGGCCTAGTGTGGTTGTGTACGTGTGATATACATACACTTTTTTTGGATCATATTTTCTATTCCGCTATTTAATCAAAAACCTTTGGGGATCAGTTAAATTGGGGGATAGTCTGTGTTGGTACGTGTGAGAGAGATCCACCTTTCCAAGTTGTTGGGGTTCATCTCATACTTCTGAAGGTTTGAGGGTGCTGCCTGTTCCATACCCCCCCTACTCCTCATCTAGCCTTTTAGGGGTACAAACAATAGTAATTGGGGCCTAGTGTGGTTGTGTACGTGTGATATACATACACTTTTTTTGGATCATATTTTCTATTCCGCTATTTAATCAAAAACCTTTGGGGATCAGTTAAATTGGGGGATAGTCTGTGTTGGTACGTGTGAGAGAGATCCACCTTTCCAAGTTGTTGGGGTTCATCTCATACTTCTGAAGGTTTGAGGGTGCTGCCTGTTCCATACTCCCCCTACTCCTCATCTAGCCTTTTAGGGGTACAAACAATAGTAATTGGGGCCCAGTGTGGTTGTGTACGTGTGATATACATACACTTTTTTTGGATCATATTTTCTATTCCGCTATTTAATCAAAAACCTTTGGGGATCAGTTAAATTGGGGGATAGTCTGTGTTGGTACGTGTGAGAGAGATCCACCTTTCCAAGTTGTTGGGGTTCATCTCATACTTCTGAAGGTTTGAGGGTGCTGCCTGTTCCATACTCCCCCTACTCCTAGCCTTTTAGGGGTACAAACAATAGTAATTGGGGCCTAGTGTGGTTGTGTACGTGTGATATACATACACTTTTTTTGGATCATATTTTCTATTCCGCTATTTAATCAAAAACCTTTGGGGATCAGTTAAATTGGGGGATAGTCTGTGTTGGTACGTGTGAGAGAGATCCACCTTTCCAAGTTGTTGGGGTTCATCTCATACTTCTGAAGGTTTGAGGGTGCTGCCTGTTCCATACCCCCCCTACTCCTCATCTAGCCTTTTAGGGGTACAAACAATAGTAATTGGGGCCTAGTGTGGTTGTGTACGTGTGATATACATACACTTTTTTTGGATCATATTTTCTATTCCGCTATTTAATCAAAAACCTTTGGGGATCAGTTAAATTGGGGGATAGTCTGTGTTGGTACGTGTGAGAGAGATCCACCTTTCCAAGTTGTTGGGGTTCATCTCATACTTCTGAAGGTTTGAGGGTGCTGCCTGTTCCATACCCCCCCTACTCCTCATCTAGCCTTTTAGGGGTACAAACAATAGTAATTGGGGCCTAGTGTGGTTGTGTACGTGTGATATACATACACTTTTTTTGGATCATATTTTCTATTCCGCTATTTAATCAAAAACCTTTGGGGATCAGTTAAATTGGGGGATAGTCTGTGTTGGTACGTGTGAGAGAGATCCACCTTTCCAAGTTGTTGGGGTTCATCTCATACTTCTGAAGGTTTGAGGGTGCTGCCTGTTCCATACCCCCCCTACTCCTCATCTAGCCTTTTAGGGGTACAAACAATAGTAATTGGGGCCTAGTGTGGTTGTGTACGTGTGATATACATACACTTTTTTTGGATCATATTTTCTATTCCGCTATTTAATCAAAAACCTTTGGGGATCAGTTAAATTGGGGGATAGTCTGTGTTGGTACGTGTGAGAGAGATCCACCTTTCCAAGTTGATGGGGTTCATCTCATACTTCTGAAGGTTTGAGGGTGCTGCCTGTTCCATACTCCCCCTACTCCTAGCCTTTTAGGGGTACAAACAATAGTAATTGGGGCCCAGTGTGGTTGTGTACGTGTGATATACATACACTTTTTTTGGATCATATTTTCTATTCCGCTATTTAATCAAAAACCTTTGGGGATCAGTTAAATTGGGGGATAGTCTGTGTTGGTACGTGTGAGAGAGATCCACCTTTCCAAGTTGTTGGGGTTCATCTCATACTTCTGAAGGTTTGAGGGTGCTGCCTGTTCCATACCCCCCCTACTCCTCATCTAGCCTTTTAGGGGTACAAACAATAGTAATTGGGGCCTAGTGTGGTTGTGTACGTGTGATATACATACACTTTTTTTGGATCATATTTTCTATTCCGCTATTTAATCAAAAACCTTTGGGGATCAGTTAAATTGGGGGATAGTCTGTGTTGGTACGTGTGAGAGAGATCCACCTTTCCAAGTTGTTGGGGTTCATCTCATACTTCTGAAGGTTTGAGGGTGCTGCCTGTTCCATACCCCCCCTACTCCTCATCTAGCCTTTTAGGGGTACAAACAATAGTAATTGGGGCCTAGTGTGGTTGTGTACGTGTGATATACATACACTTTTTTTGGATCATATTTTCTATTCCGCTATTTAATCAAAAACCTTTGGGGATCAGTTAAATTGGGGGATAGTCTGTGTTGGTACGTGTGAGAGAGATCCACCTTTCCAAGTTGTTGGGGTTCATCTCATACTTCTGAAGGTTTGAGGGTGCTGCCTGTTCCATACTCCCCCTACTCCTCATCTAGCCTTTTAGGGGTACAAACAATAGTAATTGGGGCCTAGTGTGGTTGTGTACGTGTGATATACATACACTTTTTTTGGATCATATTTTCTATTCCGCTATTTAATCAAAAACCTTTGGGGATCAGTTAAATTGGGGGATAGTCTGTGTTGGTACGTGTGAGAGAGATCCACCTTTCCAAGTTGTTGGGGTTCATCTCATACTTCTGAAGGTTTGAGGGTGCTGCCTGTTCCATACTCCCCCTACTCCTAGCCTTTTAGGGGTACAAACAATAGTAATTGGGGCCCAGTGTGGTTGTGTACGTGTGATATACATACACTTTTTTTGGATCATATTTTCTATTCCGCTATTTAATCAAAAACCTTTGGGGATCAGTTAAATTGGGGGATAGTCTGTGTTGGTACGTGTGAGAGAGATCCACCTTTCCAAGTTGTTGGGGTTCATCTCATACTTCTGAAGGTTTGAGGGTGCTGCCTGTTCCATACTCCCCCTACTCCTAGCCTTTTAGGGGTACAAACAATAGTAATTGGGGCCTAGTGTGGTTGTGTACGTGTGATATACATACACTTTTTTTGGATCATATTTTCTATTCCGCTATTTAATCAAAAACCTTTGGGGATCAGTTAAATTGGGGGATAGTCTGTGTTGGTACGTGTGAGAGAGATCCACCTTTCCAAGTTGTTGGGGTTCATCTCATACTTCTGAAGGTTTGAGGGTGCTGCCTGTTCCATACCCCCCCTACTCCTCATCTAGCCTTTTAGGGGTACAAACAATAGTAATTGGGGCCTAGTGTGGTTGTGTACGTGTGATATACATACACTTTTTTTGGATCATATTTTCTATTCCGCTATTTAATCAAAAACCTTTGGGGATCAGTTAAATTGGGGGATAGTCTGTGTTGGTACGTGTGAGAGAGATCCACCTTTCCAAGTTGTTGGGGTTCATCTCATACTTCTGAAGGTTTGAGGGTGCTGCCTGTTCCATACCCCCCCTACTCCTCATCTAGCCTTTTAGGGGTACAAACAATAGTAATTGGGGCCTAGTGTGGTTGTGTACGTGTGATATACATACACTTTTTTTGGATCATATTTTCTATTCCGCTATTTAATCAAAAACCTTTGGGGATCAGTTAAATTGGGGGATAGTCTGTGTTGGTACGTGTGAGAGAGATCCACCTTTCCAAGTTGTTGGGGTTCATCTCATACTTCTGAAGGTTTGAGGGTGCTGCCTGTTCCATACTCCCCCTACTCCTAGCCTTTTAGGGGTACAAACAATAGTAATTGGGGCCCAGTGTGGTTGTGTACGTGTGATATACATACACTTTTTTTGGATCATATTTTCTATTCCGCTATTTAATCAAAAACCTTTGGGGATCAGTTAAATTGGGGGATAGTCTGTGTTGGTACGTGTGAGAGAGATCCACCTTTCCAAGTTGTTGGGGTTCATCTCATACTTCTGAAGGTTTGAGGGTGCTGCCTGTTCCATACCCCCCCTACTCCTCATCTAGCCTTTTAGGGGTACAAACAATAGTAATTGGGGCCTAGTGTGGTTGTGTACGTGTGATATACATACACTTTTTTTGGATCATATTTTCTATTCCGCTATTTAATCAAAAACCTTTGGGGATCAGTTAAATTGGGGGATAGTCTGTGTTGGTACGTGTGAGAGAGATCCACCTTTCCAAGTTGTTGGGGTTCATCTCATACTTCTGAAGGTTTGAGGGTGCTGCCTGTTCCATACCCCCCCTACTCCTCATCTAGCCTTTTAGGGGTACAAACAATAGTAATTGGGGCCTAGTGTGGTTGTGTACGTGTGATATACATACACTTTTTTTGGATCATATTTTCTATTCCGCTATTTAATCAAAAACCTTTGGGGATCAGTTAAATTGGGGGATAGTCTGTGTTGGTACGTGTGAGAGAGATCCACCTTTCCAAGTTGTTGGGGTTCATCTCATACTTCTGAAGGTTTGAGGGTGCTGCCTGTTCCATACTCCCCCTACTCCTCATCTAGCCTTTTAGGGGTACAAACAATAGTAATTGGGGCCTAGTGTGGTTGTGTACGTGTGATATACATACACTTTTTTTGGATCATATTTTCTATTCCGCTATTTAATCAAAAACCTTTGGGGATCAGTTAAATTGGGGGATAGTCTGTGTTGGTACGTGTGAGAGAGATCCACCTTTCCAAGTTGTTGGGGTTCATCTCATACTTCTGAAGGTTTGAGGGTGCTGCCTGTTCCATACTCCCCCTACTCCTAGCCTTTTAGGGGTACAAACAATAGTAATTGGGGCCCAGTGTGGTTGTGTACGTGTGATATACATACACTTTTTTTGGATCATATTTTCTATTCCGCTATTTAATCAAAAACCTTTGGGGATCAGTTAAATTGGGGGATAGTCTGTGTTGGTACGTGTGAGAGAGATCCACCTTTCCAAGTTGTTGGGGTTCATCTCATACTTCTGAAGGTTTGAGGGTGCTGCCTGTTCCATACCCCCCCTACTCCTCATCTAGCCTTTTAGGGGTACAAACAATAGTAATTGGGGCCTAGTGTGGTTGTGTACGTGTGATATACATACACTTTTTTTGGATCATATTTTCTATTCCGCTATTTAATCAAAAACCTTTGGGGATCAGTTAAATTGGGGGATAGTCTGTGTTGGTACGTGTGAGAGAGATCCACCTTTCCAAGTTGTTGGGGTTCATCTCATACTTCTGAAGGTTTGAGGGTGCTGCCTGTTCCATACCCCCCCTACTCCTCATCTAGCCTTTTAGGGGTACAAACAATAGTAATTGGGGCCTAGTGTGGTTGTGTACGTGTGATATACATACACTTTTTTTGGATCATATTTTCTATTCCGCTATTTAATCAAAAACCTTTGGGGATCAGTTAAATTGGGGGATAGTCTGTGTTGGTACGTGTGAGAGAGATCCACCTTTCCAAGTTGTTGGGGTTCATCTCATACTTCTGAAGGTTTGAGGGGGCTGCCTGTTCCATACTCCCCCTACTCCTCATCTAGCCTTTTAGGGGTACAAACAATAGTAATTGGGGCCTAGTGTGGTTGTGTACGTGTGATATACATACACTTTTTTTGGATCATATTTTCTATTCCGCTATTTAATCAAAAACCTTTGGGGATCAGTTAAATTGGGGGATAGTCTGTGTTGGTACGTGTGAGAGAGATCCACCTTTCCAAGTTTTTGGGGTTCATCTCATACTTCTGAAGATTTGAGGGTGCTGCCTGTTCCATACTCCTCCTCCTACTGCTCAACCATCCTTTTAGGGGTACAAACAATAGTAGTTGGGGCCTAGTGTGGTGGTGTACGTGCGAGATACATACACTTTCTTTTTGATCATATTTTCTATTCCGCTATTCAATTAAAACCTTTGGGGATCAATTCAATTGCGAGATAGTCTGTGTCGGTACGTGTGAGATCCACCTTTCCAAGTTGTTGGGGTTCATCTCATACTTCTGAAGATTTGAGGGTGCTGCCTGTTCCATACTCCTGCTCCTACTGCTCAACCATCCTTTTAGGGGTACAAACAATAGTAATTGGGGCCTAGTGTGGTTGTGTACGTGCGAGATACATACACTTTTTTTGATCATATTTCCTATTCCGCTATTCAATAAAAACCTTTGAGGATCAATTGAATTGCGGGATAGTCTGTGTCGGTACGTGTGAGATCCACCTTTCCAAGTTTTTGGGGTTCATCTCATACTTCTGAAGATTTGAGGGTGCTGCCTGTTCCATACTCCTCCTCCTACTCCTCATCCATCCTTTTAGGGGTACAAACAATAGTAATTGGGGCCTAGTGTGGTTGTGTACGTGCGAGATACATACACTTTTTTTGATCATATTTCCTATTCCGCTATTCAATAAAAACCTTTGAGGATCAATTGAATTGCGGGATAGTCTGTGTCGGTACGTGTGAGATCCACCTTTCCAAGTTTTTGGGGTTCATCTCATACTTCTGAAGATTTGAGGGTGCTGTCTGTTCCATACTCCTCCTACTCCTCATCCATCCTTTTAGGGGTAGAAACAATAGTAATTGGGGCCTAGTGTGGTTTTGTACGTGCGAGATACATACACTTTTTTGGATCATATTTCCTATTCCGCTATTCAATAAAAACCTTTCTAGGGCAAGATCTTAAATTACAGAAATATGAGGAGACCGTCAAATAAGGGCCGTGGCCTGGGTCGTGGTGCTGCTGGTAGAGCTCCTGTTGCAAGGAGAGGACGTGGTCGATCTGTGCCAGCTACACGCACAAGTGAAACACCTTCCTCAAGTGTGAGTAGGCGACAGAACCTGCATCAGTATTTGGTAGGGCATCAAACGCCCCTAGAAGTGATGAGGCCAGAACAAGTTGAGGCGATAGTAGATTGGTTTGCTGCTGACAGTGCCTCCAGTTCCTTCACATTGTCTCCCACCCAGTCTACTGCAGAAAGGTCAGAGTTGGCACCTGCAGCCAATGTCCAACCGTCTTTCACCTCACCCCCTTGCAAATCAGGCCAGCAGTCTGAGCCCCAAGCCATACAGCAGTCTCTTATTCTTTTTGAGGACTCTGTCAGCAGGGTTTCCCAGGGCCATCCACCTAGCCCTGCCCCAGAAGTGGAAGAGATTGAGTGCAGCGATGCCCAACCACTTATTTCTCAAGATGAGTACATGCAAGGATCATCGCAGCACGTCTCCGATGATGACGAAACGCAGGTGCCAACTGCTGCGGCGTTCAGCATTGTGGAGACCGACAAGGAGGGCAGGGGTGAAGACTGGGTGGAAGATGATGTGGAGGACGATGAGGTCCTCGACCCCACATGGAATGAACGTCATGCAGGTGACCTGAGTAGTTTGGAGGAAGAGGCGGTGGTCGCACAGAGCCACCAGCACAGCAGAAGAGGGAGCAGGGTGCAGAAGCGGAGCGGCCGTGCCCTAGACACTACGCCCGCTACTGCCCAACGCAGCAAGGGAACGAGCGCACCAAAGTCAGCTCAAAGGAGTTCTCTAGCGTGGAAGTTCTTTAGAAAATGTGCTGATGACAGGACACGAGTGGTTTGCACCCTGTGCAATCAGAGCTTGAAGCGAGGCATAAACCTTCTCAACCTGAGCACAACCTGCATGATCAGGCATCTAAGTGCAAAGCACGAGCTGCAGTGGAGTACACACCTTCAAAACCAAGAAACGTCTCTGGCTCATCCTGCTTCCTCTTCTGCTGCAGTCTCGGCCGCTCCAGCCACATCTGTAGTGATACCGGCACCTGCCACCCCGCAAACAGACGATCTGTCAGCAACACCACCACCTGGGTCACCAACAACCATCTCCACAATGTCCCGTGGAAGCGTTCAGCTTTCCATCTCCCAAACACTTGAGAGGAAGAGGAAGTACCCCCCTACCCACCCGCGATCCCTGGCCCTGAATGCCAGCATTTCAAAATTATTGGCCTTTGAAATGCTGTCATTCCGTCTGGTGGAGACGCACAGTTTTAAAAACCTTATGTCGGTGGCTGTCCCACAGTACGTCGTGCCCAGCCGCCACTACTTTTCCAGGCAAGCCATCCCTTCCCTGCACAACCAAGTGGGGGAAAATATCAGGTGTGCACTGCGCAACGCCATCTGTGCCAAGGTCCACCTAACTACGGATACGTGGACCAGTAAGCACGGTCAGGGGCGTTATATCTCCCTAACGGCACACTGGGTAAATGCAGTGGCGGATGGGCCTGAGGCGGATAGCAATTTGGCGCATGTCCTTCCACCACCGAGGATTGCAGGGCGCTTCAGTTTGCCTCCTGTTCCTAACTCCTCCTACTCCGCTTCCTCATCCTCTACCACCTCCTCATCCGGACAGCGTAACACCTTCACCACCAACTTCAGCACGGCCAGGGGTAAACGACAGCAGGCAGTTTTACAACTTGCCTGTTTGGGGGACAAACCACACACCGCGCAGGAGTTGTGGAGGAGCATGGAACAGCAGACAAATGAGTGGTTGCTGCCAGCGAGCCTCAAGCCCGGCCTGGTGGTGTGCGATAACGGGCGAAATCTCATAGCAGCTCTGGGCCTAGCCGGTTTGACGCACATCCCTTGCCTGGCGCATGTGCTGAATTTGGTGGTGCAGAGGTTCCTTAAAAACTACCCCGATATGTCAGAGCTGCTGCAGAAAGTGCGGGCCGTTTGTGCGCACTTTCGGCGTTCTCACCCTGCTGCTGCTCGCCTGGCAGCGCTGCAGCGTAACTTCGGCCTTCCCGCTCACCGCCTCATATGTGACGTGCCCACAAGGTGGAACTCCACCTTGCACATGCTGGAAAGACTGTGCGAGCAGCAGCAGGCCATAGTGGAGTTTCAGCTGCAGCACGCACGCGTGAGTCGCTCTGCGGAACAGCACCACTTCACCACCAATAACTGGGCCTCCATGCGAGACCTGTGTGCCTTGTTGCGCTGTTTTGAGTACTCCACCAACATGGCCAGTGGCAATGACGCCGTTCTCAGCTTAACTATCCCACTTCTATGCCTCCTTGAAAAAACAATTCGGGCGATGATGGAAGAGGATGTGGCACAGGATGAGGAGGAGGAGGAGGATGAAGAGGTAACATTTCCAAGGCTTTCAGGGCAGTCATTCGCAAGGGGCTCCGAGGGTGGGTTCCTGCACACGCAAACGCCAGGGACGCAATTGTCCAGCAGGGGCACAGTTCTGGAGGATGAGGAGGATGAGGAGGAGGAGGAGCTGGAGGAGGAGATGGAACCATGTTCACAGCAGGGTGGCACCCAGGCCAGCTCATGGCCATCACTGGTGCGTGGCTGGGGGGATACAGAGGACACGGACGATACACCTCCCACAGAGGACAGCCTTTCGTCGCCTCTGGGCAGCCTGGCACACATGAGCGATTACATGCTGCAGTGTCTCCACAACGACCGCCGAGTTGCCCACATTCTAACTTGTGCTGATTACTGGGTGGCCACGCTGCTGGATCCCCGTTACAAGGACAACGTACCGTCCTTAATTCACTCACTGGAGCGCGATCGCAAGATGCGCGAGTACAAGCGCACGCTGGTAGACGCCATGCTGCTGGCATTCCCATCTGACAGCGGGGCCACAGTGGAAGCACAAGGCAGAGGAGGAGGAGGAGGAGGTCGCCAACGCAACCAGGGCACCGCCAGCACCTCAGAAGGCAGGGTTAGCATGGCCGAAATGTGGAAAAGCTTTGTCAGCACGCCACAACAAACAGCAGCACCAGCAGCTCAGATGGAACGTCTTAGCAGGAGGCAGCATTTTACCAACATGGTGGAGCAGTATGTGTGCACACGCCTACATGTAGTGAATGACGGGTCTGCCCCCTTCAACTTCTGGGTCTCCAAATTGGGCACATGGCCTGAGCTTGCCCTTTACGCCTTGGAGGTGCTGGCGTGCCCTGCAGCCAGTGTATTATCTGAACGGGTATTTAGCACGGCTGGGGGCGTTATAACAGACAAGCGCAGCCGCCTGTCCAGAGACAATGTGGACAAGCTCACGTTCATTAAAATGAACCAGGCATGGATCCCACGGGACTTTTCCGTACCTTATGCAGAATAGCAATGGATACCGACCTTACCCACCCATTGTTCCATTTTTGCTCTTTCTCACTCTTTTGGGGTGTACCCTCATTTAAAATTTTTGAAAAGAAGCAGTGTTGGCTACCTCGTCCTCCTCCTCAGGGCCAGATTAATGTAGGGGCTATTGGAGCTGCAGCTCCAGGCCCCTACCTTTTATATAGGCCCCGGGTTGGCCATATTCACTGTTACCGCTCTTCTGTCACTTGTAAACACAGAAGTCTGGCTTCTATGCTCGCTTCCCCAGGCAGCACCCTCAGAACCTCCCCACACAGCGTGAAGGCCGGACAAGGAGGGACAGTTGGCGATGCATGGATGTGTTTATGGGCTTCAGAGACAGCATCCCATGTTGAATTAGGCATGCATGGCTGCACCCTTCCTCCTCTGGGTGCATGGCAAGGCACGGCCCTTAAGGCCCTTCAAAATCCTCAGCACCAAGCCCATGATGCTGTTAATCCGGCCCTGGTCCTCCTCCACCGCCGCTTCCACCTACACCGCCCATAGGTGTGCGCAGCCTATTGCATTAAGGTGTGCACCCCAAAGTTGAAATACACATGCATGTGTTTGCCAGCAGGGAGAGTAATGTATCGGGGCCATGTACCTGTAGGCAAGGAGAAATAGAGCAGAGCAGGTCCCAGGGAGATCTTTCCCATCTCCTCACTGGCAATGCTATGTGCCCTAGGTGATTAGGGTGTGCCCAGGCACACCCAGCACACCCTGTGCGCACGCCTATGTCACCGCCACATCCACCACCACCTCAACCTCCCTCCTACTCCATATGGGCCTCGTCCTTCAGAGATGAAGAAGAACATTGTTTTATTTTTCTGTTTTTTTTTGTTGTTTTAAGTTATTTCCCTATCCACATTTGTTTGCAGAGCACTTGCCATGCTCTTAATTACGTTTTGCTGCCATTTGCAGCACTCTAGCCCTTTCCTTTGGTGTTTTAGAGCCATTTTAGTGCCTTAAAGTTCGGGTCCCCATTGACTTTAATGGGGTTCGGTGTCCGGGAAAAGTTCGGTAAAAGTCCGGGACACGGACCCGGACTTTTTTTTAAAGTTCGGCCGAACCCGTCGAACACGGACATCTAGGTGTCCGCTCAACCCTAGTTCTGACGTTACCAGAGCAGTCAAACTCAGATAGAGGTTAGTTAGGCAGAGAGACTCTTACGTTAATCAGCTGGCTCAATAGTGTTGCTGGTAGAATAACAGGCTTGTAAGTGAGAAACTGTGGGTTTGAATCTGGCCAGCGGGTGATTAATATTAATTATGGATTTTAATTAAAACCTATTAATTGTCCCCGCCCCCTCTCACACGACGTCAGTAATTTATTCACTGCACCTGAGCAGTGGATTTTGGGGCGCTGGTGACTTTAGAGCCCGATAAAAGAGCTGTCAAACTCAGATGAAAGTTAGTTAAGCAGAGCGAGTGTTGGGTTAATCAGCTGGCTTGGTGGTGTAGCTGGTAGAATAACAGGCTTGCAAGTTGGAGGCTATGGGTTCAAATCTCGTCTGGCTATCGGGAGATTAATAGTTGCTTACATTTAAGCCTTTAAAATGAGGCCTTGTGGTTGTTCGTATGTTCACTAGAACTTTTCCCCTGTACAAGATGTCCTGGTGCAAACCGAACAGGGGGGTGTTGCGGCTTATCACTACTCCTAAGTGGTGTGGCTGACAAACTTTCCCATCGCAGGGGGGCATCCTTGGCCTATTGTGGGGTTGAAGAAAGGTTTGGTGCCAGTCACCAAAAAGAGAGCAAGATAGCTCAGGTTTGCTCGCAGCAGGTTGCAGGTAGTTTGTGGACTCTTAAAAGTGGTTCTAAAGGCACAAGGTTTTTCACCTTCATACATTCGCTGTATAAAGGTAAAAATCCTTCTATGTGCAGCAGCCCCCTCTCAATCCAGCGATGTCCACAAAAGCCTTGCCTCTCCCTGTACTCGCACTCCTGATTGGCTTTTGGCAGCAGCGGGAGCCATTGCTGTTAACCAATCAGGAGATGGAGAGGGTGGATGGACACACAGAGCCGCTGATCAGGAGCGCATCTGCTTGGGTGCCCCCATTGCACACTGCTTGCTGTGGGGGCACCTGGCAGGAGGAAGGAGGAAGGGGTAAGGAGCACCTTCAAGGGACACAGAGCAGGTAAGTATAACATGTTTGTAATAAAAAACAATAAAACAAAAGATTACATTCACTTTAATACCAGCCAAGCAATAACACTTTGGGAGTCACTGTCTTTTGTTGAAGATTAATGGTTCTTATTCTTTCCATAAATAAATTCTAGGCCCTTGAACCCTTCCTTACTGTCAACCCTGGCATCTACTCCCAGTAGGTTTTTCAGTTCCACAGGTTCATTTCAATAAAGTTATTTCCCTTACACTACCTTCTCATGTAGGCTCACGGTGGGCTTAACATTATTCAAAACAACAAAACATTTAACTAGGTACACTCCAGCTTAAAGGAGATCTGTGGGCACGGCATACACTTTAATTTTATAACACCAGCATTGTAATAGCAACACAAGCAATAGCTAGTTTTGACAATACATTATAAACTTACTTGAAAAATGTCCTTTATTGCAGAAATAAATATACGATTTTAAATTGTGACCATAGATACACTTTAAGGCAATGCCCCTGCATTAAATCTACTGCCTCATAAAACTGATAATGCTAGTCACACATGATGTACTGTATGTTCCATAAACCCATGTTAATTCTTTGTCATTATAGAATGTATATGGCTATACATTTTTGTTTGCCTTTTCTTCAAAATACTGCTTTCTTCGACTATCAATTCATTTTTTTGTTGCACACTACAGAAGTATGGCTTACAGGTCTACAGATACCTATTCACCATCCTTACTGCCACCAAACACTAGGGGAGGTGCCTCGGGAAAGTGTTCTTTACCCACCCTTACTTTGCCCAGATAAAGAAGATAGTGTAGTGATGTCATCCCTGTTCTAAAGATGGAAGCTTAAGCAAACCAAAAAAGAAACTAATGGGACTGTTGAGCATTTGGAAATAATGAAAGGCATGTTAAAACATAAATAAATCATCCTAAAGAGCCAGAAAAGGCCCAGTTCTGATATTTGCATTGTTGACCATTAGGTGCAGAAAGTTGGCAGAGAAATGTACACAACTGCAGGATTTCTAAATCTAAAATGTGCTCCTTTAAAACACACAGTGAAAATGCAAGTTTTGTTATAGCATCAGTAACCAATTCAAAAAAGACAAAATGTGCAACTAGGTCAAGAAAGGAATGCTGGGTAAAAAAAGCATGATTTAAAAGATGATATTATGCACAGTGATGGTGATGGAGATATAGTACTACCAGTTATAACAAAAAAGTATAAAATGATCAAAATGAAATAATATAAATAATTATATTTTCAATAAAGACCATGAAACAATGTTGGATTTTTCCAGCACCAAACACCCAGAAAGGCAAGGCTGTGTAAAAAAAAATGTAGCCATTATCCAGTGCACCAGATCAGAAATATAGTCTGCATTTGTAGCTGCCTGTGTCATGACTAGTGAAAGGGCAATCAAAGAGCTGTAAACAGCTAAAGTCAAGCAACGGAGACTGCATTTAAGAAGATGTAGGTGGGCAAACTGGATGCACATTTGTAATAGAAACTATGCTGGCAGGTGCAAAAAAGCCGCTGGCAAAAAAAAAAAAACAGTCAAACACACTGTGCAATCAATAAAATAAACAAAATTATGCCGCGCTTATAATATTGTAATACAAAGCACACCAATAGAATGCAAAAAATAAAAATAACGATGTCTATAAAGTCCACTTTAAATACATAAGATGAGAGCAACAGTCCCAATCCAAAAATACATACATCGCTCCAAGATCCAAGATGCATACACCGCTGTGTGATAGAAGGTATCAACAAAATTGGCAACGTGGGCCATCACAACAAATAAATGGACTCCCACCAGAATCAATGGCCGGCAAGCAGTATCCTATTATATGATGCTAAGACCCATATGTTTTTTTTTGATCCTCATGATATCTCTGATTCACCAGTGTGTATTAGATATACAGTACATGGCAACAGTAGTTATGCAGGATTCCTCCATGAAATCAAAATAGAAATGCCCACATAGTGTGAATCAGTAAAACATTTTTCTTAAAAGTAAAATCTAAGACTACTCACATGTGAGCGATGCAACAAGTAATTCCAGGTATTAAAAAACAATTCGAACAGGCATGGCGATGTCACTTGCGTTAGCTCCGCCCAATACGTTTCATCATGACTGATGTACTCGGGGGCATCAAAGCACTGCAAGTCACTGCGCCAAATATAAATTTATTCAGCAGGGGAGATGACACCCTAATTGTCAATAAATCAATTTCCAGTATATCCCACAAAGGTGGCTGACTGTGACTACCAAGCCTCGTTCCCAATCAAGCCTCATTCCCAATCTTCGGGATCCGCTTTTCAGTATTTTTAGAATTTACAGCTGGTAAATGATACAAACAATATATCAGTTACAGAAATAAATACATAAAAAAAAACATATCTTCTGGTAACATTTCCATCCACAAGGTGAGAAAGAAAAAAAATTAAGAAAAACAAAGCAATATAATTTTTAATTTGAAACAAAATGCAACAACTACAAACTGTTGGAGAAAAGGAAAGAGGAAAAAAAAAAAAGAGGGGGGAGGGGGAGAATTGCCTTTGCTGAGGTGCTAGAAATGCACAATTATTTTCATTTGCAGCAGAGTGACAGGACTATTGCTGCACTACCTTGATGGACTGGCAGGAACCAGTGGTCTAGCACTGCAGCATCTCATGGTGATGTAGCGAGTTCCAGAAGTGCGGTCCAAGCTGGTGAGGTTGCTAGCACCAGTAGCTTCTCGCAGCCACCAAAAATTCGAACACAGGCCTCTAGAGCCCATAGAGTCCTTCAAGAGGTGCTTGCAAATACATATTAGAAGCCCACAGATTTAGCAGCACCCGTTATTCCCCTATTCGCAGTCCAACTTGGAATTCAGGTGGAAATAGCAAATGTAACAACTCCTTGATTTATTTAGAAATTTTTCATGGAAAAAAATGTATAGTTTCATTGGGGACCAAAGGAATATTTATGCTGATCAGTACATCACCGCCAACCCAAATTCATACCTTGCCAGACCATTTGATGGTTTCTGAGTTTAACATTTTTTTGGGCCTAACCCAGCAGGTGCATTAGAAAAAAGAATGAATTGCGGTCATATTGGTCTACAGACCCAATTCATCATATGCCCATATTCTTTGCTGCAATGGCCGGCATAGATATGAGCATATAATTAGACATGTGTGGTTTTATTTTTTCTGAATTGCAATTCGGACAAAATTTTAGTTATTTGGAAGATGGAATATATCCGAATTTCTGAATACAACAGTGACAAATTTCAACAAATGCAAAATTATTAACAAAATAACTTTGCTTTTTCATTTAAATTATTTGTTTGTTTCATTCAGATGTTTGAAGCATCCAAATAAAAAAAAAATATTTAAATGTATTTGATAATAGCTGGTATGGTGGGTCTGGTATGAAGGGCCCCAGATCCTGCCCCCCATGTGAATGATTATGGGGTACATTGTACCCTTACTCATTCAGCAAAAAAGTGTAAAAAATAAATAAAAATATGAGCTCAGTTTTAAAAAAAAAAAAAAACTCCAAACACCATGTTCCCTAAAGTAAATCCAGTCAATCACGATGAACCCTGCCGACCCGTAGAAAAAAAAAAAAAACAGATCCGCACCCGTCGCATGCCTTCCAGCGTCTGGCATCTCAGGTTCCCACTGATGGTAAATAAACAAAGTCGCAGGGTCACAAGTTGCCGCGGGCGACCCCGCTCCTTTGTTTATATACATTTGCTAGGCACCTACCAACTGACAGCTCTGGTTCCCAGTGCGGATAGCAAATAAACAATTTTACTGTCGATAGGAACCGGAGATGTTAGAGGCCAGGAGGCAAGCAATGGGTGCAGATCTCTCTCTCTTTTTTTTTTTTTTTGGGTCATCATCAGCATTGTTAATCTTGATTGATGCTGGATTTGTTTTTATTTTTTTTAATAATGGACTGTGTTCCTCTTTATTTATTTTTGACACTTTTTTTGGTGTAACAGTAGGGGTACATAGTACCCCATACTCATTCACATAGGGGGGGGGGAATCTGGGGGCCCCCTTGTTAAAGGGGGCTTTCAGATTCTGATCAGCCCCCCACCCGCAGACTTCCCACAAGCACCACCAACAAGCATGGGGAAGAGACCATTTTTCCTATTAACATTTGGGCAGGGTGCTTTGGGGGGGAGCCCCCCTGGCCCAAAGCACCCCCATGTTGAGGGTATGTGCCTGGTATGGTTCAGGAGAGAAGGGGCACTCGCTTGTGCCCCCCCTTTCCTGGTATTGCGGGCTGCATGCTCGGATAAGGGTCTGGTATGGATTTTGGGGATGACCTTCAAGTTGTTTTTTTTTAACCGTTATTTGTTTAGTTTGCATTCTGCCAACAGTGGGAATGCCACTGACAGCAGATGAGTCATGGTTGTTAGGGATGCGGCAGTCGGCTTGCATGCCTGCTACTTAACAACCAGCTATTCTCAACACACAATTCTGTTTGGATCAATATTTTCAATTCAATTTCAATGTTAATACTTCCGAAAATGTTGAATCCATTAGAAAACATAAAAATAAACTAAACTAAACTAAAGGGAAGGAAACAAATTCCAAAAACGAATCATTCTAATCTAATGAATGCAACAAAACGAAAATAGTAACATAGCAAATCTAAAAAAAAAAAACAAAACACATTTTTTCGTTCTGCTTATGTTTATATATAATTTAATGTGTTTCATGCAATTCAATAACAATACACCCTGTCGTCCTTGGGGTAACCCTGAATTTTATCAGCTCCACAGCATTTGGCTCCTTGTAGATGTAGCTCCCTACAGGTAGGTGCTAGGTAAAAGTATAATGGGCATTGGCTTCCATAACAGCAGGGCCATGATTTCAGCTGGGCTGTCATGTCTCCCAGGTGTGGTTACTGAGAGGGGAGTCTTCCCTACTGGCTCTGTGAGAGGATTCTCATTGGGCGGTGGAGGAAATCCAATCAGTAGCACATTCGGGCTTGTATCTACCCCAGAAGGCAGATTCTGCCGCAGAGGATTCTGGGAGTGGGTATAAGTTTGCGGTGAATGCATGACGCAGTGTCTTTGGTGGGAAGCAGAGTCCCAGTAGGGAGAGTACTGCTGTCTCTCCTCCTGTCAGAAGGATCGGGTGTCTTGGGTGGCTGCCTAAGTATCCAGAAGGGAGAGCCAAGCTGCAGAGAGGATCCGGTGTGCCGAGGACAGATGAGAAAGAGGGGTTCAGTTCCAAGAAAGCCTTCCAAGGTCGTGAGTACTGTGAACTGCCCCTGGGGTCTGCCTAGGGTAGAGGGGACCACTCCGGTGAAGGTCCCAGGGATCCTAGAGCCCGCAAGTGTAAAGGGGGTTGCCTAGTGAAAGGACCATGAAGTATAAAGGGGGTTGCCTATTGAAAGGACCCTGGAAGTGTAGAGGGGGCACCAGCGTTTGGGCCCTGAAGAGTTAAGTGTTCAGTGTTAAGAGTTGCAGCAGTACAAGCAGTTACAAGGAGCTACCTCAGTCAGTAAAGGGCTGGAGGGAGTCATACACAGTGTCAAGAGGATCATTAAAGTCCTGGATCTTTTGAGTTAACCAAGGAGTTTAAAACAAAGTTTCAGCACTTTCAGCAGAACAAGTATTTAAAAGTGCCAGGAAGCTTTGGTCGGCATTCAGCTGGTGTCAGGACAGCGCTAATAGGCATTTTTCTACAAAGTGTCCCAGTTGAACCTAGTTGAGCAAGAGGAGTATCCCACTCATTCCCTTCTCCCATCCCCATTATAAAATAAACACAAACCAAAAATGCCAGAATGGTCATTGTCTCAGTTCTCACTGGGTTTTCAACTTAAATGTGTTGGAAGTGTTTCCGGTAACAATGGCAGACCCACCTCAGGCCCAATGCCTGGAAATATTGCTACATAAATTACCTGTCCCAAAACTAGGCAAATGTGTAAATGCCCCAACAAAACATCTGCATAGATGAGTCCCTCAATAAAGTGATTGTAAACGATCACCTTGTAAAACAATCTATTCAGTTTAAAATATAAATGAAAGGCAAAATATTTGTGTATAGATATTAAAAAACATTATCAATCCTTTTTATCCTGACAGACTCCATGGCAGCATACATGTGTGTTAACCCCACCTCCTCCCTTACCCTATAGGACCCCTACTCCCATAAATCTTTGCTCCACACCAAAGGCTGCATTCTTTTTTGTCCTCTTAAGGACCAAATTGTGTGTATTCTTACCTTTGACAATGTGTTCACGATCAAGGTGATTCCCGAAAGATGCGTGGAGTCTGCTGAAGTCCCCAACTATTAGGGGGGTGGAGAAGGATGATGGATGAGGTAGCCATGAAGAGCTTAGCCTGGTCATTGGCGAGGGAAAAGCAGCAGGCGGCCTAATAACCTAGTTATTGGCAGGTGGCCTTTAAACCCCCTGGACCCGTGCAGCAGCGTCTTCTGGATCCTGGTGTGATCGTGGGTAGGCCATGCCTGGTGATGTATTTCCCTTGTTTGCGTTTGCTCCATGGCAGCAGTGTTTTTGTGTGTTCTTTTTTTTCTCTCCATTTTCCTTTCTATGCCCTGACTCTAGCTCCGTGGCCCATGGCGGCTGGACCGCTGCTGCCTTTCAAGCCCCTATCTCAGCCCAATTGCTTCTGCACATGCGCTGTCCATTGCTGGAAACGAGGCTTGGTCTCATGCATCCCATCAAGATGGCGCATGCGTGCTTACAGGAGGCGGTGCCTTCACCGGCTGCGGGGGGATTTAAACAGCTGTCAAAGCTGTTACAAGTTGGGATGGATTGTGGCCTTAGGCAGCAGCTTCCCCAGGCACTAAGAATCTCTGTAGGAAGTAGTTGCCCTTGCTAGCATTTTAAGTCCACCTAATTTTTTGTGTTTTTTTTTTCTCTCCCCTCTTAATAGCAGCTGGTTATCTCCTTGCAGTCCCTGCTTGTACAGTATCTCTGCTATGAAAGTGTCACCTCCCCCTTCTGGCCAGCCCTCTCGCAGCACGCAGGGTCGGGTAGTTAAACCCTTTTTCTTCCATGCTGTCCTGGGCCCAGATCATTTTAATCTCTTTTTTTCTTTTCTCCATTCTTTTCTCTCCCTTTAGCCCCTCTAATCTGAACACCAATGCACGGAATGCAAAACTGGAGATCCTCAGAGGTCACAACATCCGCAATCCTCTTCTAGATCTGTTCACCATAGGTCATCATCCAGATCTAGGCTTCACGGGAGAGACTCCAAACCCTCATTCAGGCACTGCTCTCACCACCACTCCAGCCATTCTGAAGGGAAAACCAGATGGGCATGCAGATCCCTGGTCCTGGAAGGCGGATCACTCTGCGAACCATGTTTTGCCTATGGAATGGGTGAGAAAGCCAGCAGGTGGAATCTCTGGTTAGAAGAGTGGTCAAGGAATCCCTTAAAGATATGGGTACCAGCCACATCTGCAGCTCTCCTACCGGTTTGGCAGGCTCTTCTTTGAGAGATGTCGAGGACCCAGTGGAACCCTCCCAGCCCAGTCACCCATCCTTCGGATCCTCAGACGGCAAATCTGAGACTAATGCTTTCAGCGTAGGCTTTGACTTTGCCCTGGTACAGCCCCTGGTAAGGACAATCAAGGAAGCGTTAAAGTGGGGGGAGCCAGTCAAGTCCCTCTCTAAATGGAGAAAATTCTTCAAGCATCTCAAGAAAGAGGGCTTAGATTTTACTTTTCTTCAGGAACTGTGAGAGATTGTCACGGATGAAAGGAGCAAAGTTGACAAGAAGAACTCCCTGCTGACAAAGGTGGCCAAGCTGTATCCCTTCAAGAGTGAGGAAGTTAAACACTTGGAGTAAGCACCTTTGGTAGACACGGCATTGATGCGGTTAGTGAAACACATGACTCTTCTGCTAGAGGATGCGGTATCCTTTAAAGACGGCCTTGAAAGAATGATTGACACTGACCTAAAGTGGATTTACGTGACGGATGGCATGGCCTGAAAACCAGCCCTGGCTCTGGCAGCCATGTCCAAAGCAATAGAGGCCTGGACGGAGAATGTGGGTAAGACGCTGAGAAGTGTTACGAAAAAGGTGACCAGAAATTCGGCCGTTCAAGAGTTGCAGCTGGCATTAGCGTTTCTGGGAGAGCCCTCTATTGACATTATCCACCTGGTGGCATGGGTCATGCTCTCCTCTGTCACCGCTAAGTGTGCCTTGTGGCTTCAGCCGTGGGTAGCGAACCCTGCCTCTAAACAGGTGTGGTATAGGATTCCCTTTGAGGGTTCCTCGCTGTTTGGCAACAAGTTGGATACCGCCATAACCCATGCCACGGGGGGGGGGGGTAGGTCAGGTTTACTGCCCCAGACATTTTCTAAGCCAGAAGAGGACACAGCCCAGGAGACAAAGCTCAGAATGCTCCAGAGACACACGTCTTTACAGACCTGGCCGTGATTTCAGAAGAAACTGGAGGAAAAAACAGTCATCACTTCAGAAATCTTCTAAAAACAGTTCCTCGGGAGGCCAGGAGGCTTCCAAGTCTTTTTGAGATTTGGCCCGCTCAGGCAGGCCAGGTGGGGTCACGTCTTCTCTATTTTTGGCATGTCTGGGCAGGTCTCAATCCAGGATTATTGGACAATCAGGACGATCTCCTCAGGCCATTCTTGGGTATTTAGCAGAACCCCTCAGCTCAGGTTCGTTTCCACTACCCTTCCTCACTCCAAAGAGAAGAGACTAACGCTCCTGGTGTACGTAGAGTCTCTGGAACTGCTGTGCCCATTCCAAATGGCGAAACGTTTCAGGGCATTTATTCGCCCCCTCTTCATGGTCCAGAAGAAAAATGACACATGGAGACCAGTCATAGACCTGACCCATCTGAACGCATTAATCAGGAAAGAAAAGTTCAAAATGGAATCCTTACTCACAATTCAACAAACAGTTCAGCTAGGTGACTGGCTTTTGTCCATAGATCTCTAGGACGATTACTTCCATGTCCCTGTTGCGGAAGATTTCCAGAAATTCCTTTGCTTCACCATTGGTCAGAGCCACCTCCAGTTTTCCCGTCTCCTGTTAGGGCTTTTGACATCTCTTCTGGCATCTTTAAAAGTCTTATTGGCTGTGGTAGCCCTGCTCAGGACAAGAGGCATTCGTCTACACCATTACCTGGATGACCTTCTTTTACTGTCCCAGAACAGGAAGCAGCTGCTGTCACACAGAGCGCAAGTCATCTCCACACTCCTAGAGTTCGGCTGGCTATTGAACTTGGAGAAGAGTCACCTGGAGCCCACTCAATCCCTAGTGTTTCTCGGGGTCCAATTCCTTACCGTCACAGGCACCATCTCCCTGCCTCTGGAGAAAATTCCAGTGATTCCGGGCAGAATACGTCTAGCACTGTACTCTTCTCATCACCCGGTGTTACGGTGCTTAACCACTTAAGCCCCGGAGGATTTGGCTGCTAAACGACCAGGGGGTATTTTGCGATTCGGCACTGCGTGACTTTAACGGACAATTGCGTGGTCGTGCGACGCTGTACCTAAACGAATTTGACGTCCTTTTTTTCCCACAAACAGAGCTTTCTTTTGGTGGTATTTGATCACCTTTGCGCTTTTTACTTTTTGCGCTATAAACCAAAAAAGAGTGTACATTTTGCAAAAATAACAATATTTTTCACATTTTTTTAAATGAAATCCCCCAAAAAATAATGTAAAAATCTAAATTTTTTAACATTTTCGGCCAATTTGTTTTATGCTACATATGTTTGGTAAAAAAATCGCAAAAAGCGTATTTTTATTGGTTTGCACAAAAGTTATCGCGTTTACTAACAAAGGGAAATATTTTTGTCATTTTTGTTGTTTTTTTTTTAACGCGTAATGGCGGCGATTTGCGATTTTTTTTGCGGTACTGCGACATTGTGGCAGACAGATCGGACCCTTGACTGACATTTTTGACACTTTTGGGGTTACCAGTGACATTTCTACAGTAATCAGTGCTATTCATATGCACTGTTACTGTAAAAATACACTGGTAGTGAAGGGGTTAACTTTATTTGAGAGGGAGGGGCTGTGTGTGTCCCTAGGGGCGTGATTCTTACTGTGATTGGCTGTGGCTTGAGGTGTAAGGACACTGATCAACGGTCCTACATAGTAGAACCGTGTGATCAGTGTTTTTACACCGGGGAGAATGACAGGTGGCTTGTTTACACAAGCTGCCTGACTTTCTCCCTCTCCCCCGACGATCGCCGAGTGACCGGCGGACATCGGGTCCGCCGGCCACACGCGCGGGGGGGTCCATGACCGCACGGGAGCGGGAGCGCGCCTCCACGGGCGCGCGCTCGCACCCCAGACCCTCCCAGGCTAGTGACGTTAATTAACATCACTCTGCCTGGCCGGGGCTGACCGCCGCAGTTAATTTACTTGCGGCGGTCGGCAAGCGGTTAAGAATCATCAGCACCATGGTAACCACAGAGCCCATGATGAAGTGGGCTCAGTGGAGGATGCATCACTTTCAGAAGGGTTTCCTTCAAAAATGGAGTCCAGGGAATGAAATGCAGTCCATCTACATAACTCCTTCCATGAGGGAGAGCCTCCCTTGGTGGCTGCAATGGAAGCATCTTCTCAACTTCCACTCCATTGCACCCATTTCATGGGTCACAATTACTTCAGATGCCAGCAACATGGGTTGGGACGCTCATTGCCTAACAAAGTTAACCCAGGGCAAGTAGAGCTTTCTTTCTTATGGAATGGTGTCAAACATCCTGGAACTTCGATCAGCAATTTGTGCTTCAGGCCTTTTGTCACCTGACGACAGGGGTGTCGGTGCTGCTAAGATTGGACAATACAACAGCGGTTTCTTACATAAAGAAGCAAGGGAGAACCCACAGCCTTTCCCTGTTGCGGGAAGTATAGCCAATCATGGCCTGGGCCCAGAAGTAACTGTCAAACCTTTTAGCAGTCTATGTTTCCGGAGTCCAGGACACCCAAGCCGACTTCATGTCCAGGGTCCATCTAGATCACAAGAAATGGGCTCTCCATGCTGAAGTCTTCAAGTGGGTCTTGTCTCTGGGAGTCATTCTGGAGGTTGACCTATGCGCCTCCTCATGCAACAACAAGTTGGAGAGGTACTACTCAAAGAATCGGTATCCCCAGGCCTTTGGGGTAGATGACCTGATAGATCAATGGAGATTCTGCAGGTTGCTGGTTCCGGTCATTCTTCAGTTCCTGCAGAGGCTCAGGACAGAATGCATGTAGATAGTGGCAATAATCCCATACTGGCCAAACAGGCCATGGTTTACCCTACTGACTCAGCTCAGTCTGCGGGACCCAGTTCCCTTATCTCTCAGGCCAGACCTTCTGTCTCAAAGGGCTTTCCTACAGCCTTTCCCAGCTCATTTGCATCTGAGGGTCTGATTCTTGAGGGGGGGGGGGGGGAGACTGGAGGCCCTAGGTTACCCAGACGGAGTCATCTCTATGCTAATGATTGCTAGGAAAACAAGCACAAACAGGGTTTACAAGAGACTATATTTCTGAATACATGGCCTCCACTACTGGTTAATGCAGCAATCCTGCAGTCCAGGATCTCTTGGGTTTCCTACTATCTGGCCTTGACCTGACCTTGTCAGTCAGTTCCCTCCGGGTACCGGTGTCTGCACTTTCGGCCTTCACTGGGGTGTCCTAGATTAAACACCCTCTTGTCTACCAGTTCTTCAAAGGAGCAGTCTTAGGCCTCAGAGGAAGCCAAGATTCCACAAATGGGACCTTCCACTTGTCTTAGACTTTCTCTCTGGATTAGCTTTGGAGCACATTACACTGATCTCTATCAAGGATCTTTCTCTCAAAGCTGCCTTCTTGGTAGCCATCACTTCAGCAAAAAAGTCTCAGAGATAGGAGCCCTGGGTTGTAAAGAACAGTTTCTAATCTTTTTTCCAGACCGAGTTGTGCTAATCCATATGCTGGGGTCAAACCCCAAGGTTGAATATGTTTTTCATGAAAACCAGGAGATTGTCCTACCAATTTTCAGGTCATCAGAAAGTTACAACATTCATCTCCTGGATGTGGGAGAAACTTTGAGTCTGTATCTGCAAGCCACTTAGTGCAGGAAGAAGGGTTTTGGGTTCTTGGAGAACTGGGCTGACTATTCAGTCAGTTACCAGCTCTATAGCAGGGATGGACTGCACCTAAATGGGGAGGGTGCAGTTCTGTTGGAGAAGAAGGTGCCCAGAAAGTTAAAGGAAGCATTTCCAACTAGTGAACAAAGGGCAGAAAGTGTGACAGTGGGAAGTTCAACTGGAATACCTATGACAAACACGTGTGGGCTGGCAGAATCCTACTGCAGCTTCAAAACTAACAGGAATAAAATAATATTTGGCTGTACAGAACTAAAAGGCATGTTCAAAAATGATAGAAGTTTGGTGAACAAAATGGAGAAATTGAAACTACTGATACGTTTGGAAGATTTCAACTTTATACTTTTAACCTACCCTGAAGGATTAAGATGAGACTGATCTCCTTTCACAGTTACAAATGGCAGTGTGGCAGAGCAATGTTATAATCATAGGGGACTTCAATTACCCAGATATTGACCGGTTGGATGGAATTATTCACACTTCTAAGGCTCAGCACTTCCTAAATATTTTGCGGGACAATTTTGTATGTCAGTTGGTGAATGTTCCAACTATAAAGAAGGGTCTGCTAGACTTACCTACTAATTACAAACAAATCAGCGATGATAGTGGATATGGAAGTAAGGAATCATTTAGGAAAAAGCAATCACAGGGCAATTATATTCACTGTAAAGAACAGGATCAGCAGACATGAGGGTAGGACATGTAAATTAGATTACAAGAGAGCCAACATTAGCAAACTGTGCTCCATACTTCATGCCATTAAATGGGAAGATATTCTAGAAGCAAAAAACACAGGAAAAGTGGGAGTGCTTTAAGAAAACTTGAAATTATTGGCATTAGCCAGTGTATCCCAAGGGCAACAAATACAAAAGAACCAAGGTTAAACCTGGGCAACTAAATAAAGTGTAAAAAGGCACATTAAGGTGAAAATAAATATATTAATATAAGGCTGAGAGGACACCATCAACGTTCCAGCACTACAAAGAAGACAATAAAAAATGTAAGAGTATGGAGAAAATGAGCAAATGTAAGAAATGTAAGATTAGGGTTGTGAAAATAGACCACGAGAGACACAGAGGAGAGTAAAATGAATCCCAAATATTTTTTTTAAATATATAAATAGTAAAAAGGCAAAATCAGAGCATATTGGTTCCATAAAGCACAGTCAGTGGATGTTGGTTACAAGTGGCAGGGAGAAGGCAAATGTATTAAATATATAGAAAGAAGCTGCGCTAAGTGACAGTGACCATATTTGATACTGGTCAAAGGAAAAAAAGTCCAAGATAAAGTCCCAAAATTTAAGTGAAAAAGTGAACAACTGAACAATTGCAGTCCAAAATTATACTCCACAGATGCAATCAATGTGTGTAGATACTGCTTACCAGAAGTAGCAGTAAGATGAGCATATAATATATGGAACCGAGCCAGATGGAAGTCTGCAGAGGATTCCTCCCCGACGGTGTCCAACTCAGAAGTGCAAATTGATGGATTTTTTTAAATAAAAATATAAAGAAAAACATAGCGTGATACTTTATACAAAATTAATTATCTCCCGTGTGATTCCAAGGAAATAGAGTGCTGATAGACACCACCACCCATACAGGCTGCTTACCAGAAGTAAGAGTATGTGAGCATATCGATCAGACAGATCAAAAATATATGGAGGAAATAAGAAAGGCCACCACCATAATCACATTAAAATTACCGGATAGGTGCAGATAAACCGTGTATATAATCACTGGAACTATATAGTGATCTCAAAGGGCCGTCACCAAAATTCCCCGCTTACCGGATAAGAATATAATGGCAGCGTGTATCAAATCAGGATGACACTGAGATATAGCAGTCCAATAGGAAAAACGCTCCCTCATCAATATAGATGACCCGCATGAGAACTCCGATAATCACATGGAAGGAATGATAAAGGAAATTCCCATAGCGTAAAACCGTTTATTAAAAATCACAAATAAAAGAAATGCACTTACAAGAAATAAGTGAACTAGCGCTGAATCGAAGCTGCCGGCCGGTCAGCTTCAAACACCCGTCGCGACGTGCTGATGTCACCTCTACGAGACGCTCAGGCGGGTGTTTGAAGCTGACCGGCCGGCAGCTTCGATTCAGCGCTAGTTCACTTATTTCTTGTAAGTGCATTTCTTTTATTTGTGATTTTTAATAAACGGTTTTACGCTATGGGAATTTCCTTTATCATTCCTTCCATGTGATTATAGGAGTTCTCATGCGGGTCATCTATATTGATGAGGGAGCGTTTTTCCTATTGGACTGCTATATCTCAGTGTCATCCTGATTTGATACACGCTGCCATTATATTCTTATCCGGTAAGCGGGGAATTTTGGTGACGGCCCTTTGAGATCACTATATAGTTCCAGTGATTATATACACGGTTTATCTGCACCAATCCGGTAATTTTAATGTGATTATGGTGGTGGCCTTTCTTATTTCCTCCATATATTTGTGATCTGTCTGATCGATATGCTCACATACTCTTACTTCTGGTAAGCAGCCTGTATGGGTGGTGGTGTCTATCAGCACTCTATTTCCTTGGAATCACAACACGGGAAATAATTAATTTTGTATACAGTATCACGCTATCTTTTTCTTTATATTTTTATTTAAAAAATCCATCAATTTGCACTTCTGAGTTGGACACCGTCGGGGAGGAATCCTCTGCAGACTTCCATCTGGCTCGGTTCCATATATTATATGCTCATCTTACTGCTACTTCTGGTAAGCAGTATCTACACACATTGATTGCATCTGTGGAGTATAATTTTGGACTGCAATTGTTCAGTTGTTCACTTTTTCACTTAAATTTTGGGACTTTATCTTGGACTTTTTTTCCTTTGACCAGTATCACATATGGTCACTGTCACTTAGCGCAGCTTTTTTCTATATATTGTTTCTTTGATGTTTGTCGCATACAAGTTGCTGCTACCTTTGCTCTAGATATTTAGCGCAGTTTTTCCTTTTTGAAATGTATTAAATATGTTCTTTTCCTCAGAAAAGGAGGTGTATAATAGACAAGACCATAATGTTAGCAACACAGCAAGGAGTGTACCCTTGTAGCTAACGGAAGCTACTTTCCTTAAAGAGGAAGTAAACTTCCATCTTTAAGTTTTACCTATAGGTAAGCCTATATTAAGGCTTACCTGTAGGTAGTGTAAATATCTCCTAAACATACACCGTTTAGGGGATATTTACTGTCCAAGCAGCCAGCTACGTCACTGGTGCATGCGCTCTGCAGGAAGGGCCGCCCGTGCCTTTTCCTCAGAGCAGTGTGCTGTGAGCGGGTGTGATGTCATTGTGGCTCTGGCCAGTCACAGAGCCGCGAACCCGGAAGGAAGACCAGGTATAGATGGACGCCATCTCCATCGATGACATCGCATCACTGGAACGCTTCATTTTCAGGTAAGTTTAACTTAATGTGCTAGTATGCTATGCATACTAGCACATTATGTCTTTGCCTTGCAGGTAAGGAAAAAAAGAAAAAAAGTGCAGCGGTTTACAACCGCTATTGAAAGACTTGAGAAACCTAATATGAACAATTTACCAGGGCCAGATGGCTTACATCTGAATGTCCTCAAAGAATTTAGCCAGGTAGCCAGGTCATAGCTAGACTGTTATTCTTTATCTTTAAGGACAGCTTACTAACAGAAATGGTACCAGAGGACAGGCAGCATGCTAATGGTACCAGAGGATAGGCAGCATGCTAACACAACACTTATATTCTAAAAAGGGCAATGATACATACCAGGAAACCTCAGGCCATTTAGTTATACATCAATGGTTTGTAACTATTGGAGGATATGATAAGGGATCATTTCCAAGAATTTGCTGATAGAAATAGAATTGTTTGTAGAAACCTGCGTGGGTTTATGAAAGATCGTTTTTGCCAGACAAACCTGTTCACATTCTATGAGGAAGTGAGCTGTAATCTGGATAAAGAAAGGCCTGTGGATGTAGGGTATCTAGATTTTGGCAAGTGATTGACAAGTTACCCCATAAATGCTTAAGTTGCAAACTGTGTCTGTTGGCATTGATGAAAGTGTATGTACCTGAATAGAAAACTGGTTACAGGGGGCAACCAAAAGGTGGTGATAAACAGCATATATTCTGAATTGTCTGGAGTTGTGAGTAGGGTGCCCTAGGGCTCTGTCTTGGGACCAATTCTCTTTAACGTGTTCATAAATTATATAAATGTTGGTATAAATAGTTCAATCTCATTATTCACTGATCATACGAAGCTAAGCCGGGTAATAACTGCACAGCATGATATTGAAACTTTCCAAGCGGACTTCAACAAATTAGAAAGGTAGACAACTACATGGCAAATGAGGTTTAATACAGATAAATGTAAAGTAATGCACTTGCTGACTAAAAATTTGAATGCAAATGACACACTAAGGGGGAGAACTCCTGGGGAAATCAAGGATGGAAAAGGATCTGGGGGTCCTAGTTGATGACAGGCTCAAAAATAGCTTGCAATGCCTAGCTGCAGCAAGCAAGGCTAGCAGATTGTTAGCATGCATTAAAAAGGGTTTTCCTAAAGAGACAAATCTATCATTCTACCACTTTACAAAACTCTGGAAGGAAGGATGTGCTGGAACTGGGCAACAAAGCTAATAATAGGGTTTAGAGAACCTCAGCCATGAGGAAAATCTACATACAGTAAGCTTATGTTCTTTAGAGTAGAGACACTTAAGAGGGTATATGATCGTAATATACAGTATAAATGGTGATTCTAGCATAGGGAGAAAAATGTTCAGTCCCAGGTCACTCGACACACATGGCCACTCTAGAAGTTGGATGAGAAGTGTTTTTTTTTTTTTCACAAAAAGTTGCTTTATTGAAAAAAATCTAAACAAGTTACAGGTAAATGTGGTTTTAAACTTAAACTACATAATTGGTTCTTTAATATTAGAATAATAAAGATGTGGAACTCCTTTCCACAATCAGTGGTGTCAGTGGGAAGTGTCAACGATTTAAAAAAAAAAAAATCTTAGATGGGCATCTTAGCATAACCAATATACAGGGATTTGGGAGGTGATAGAAACATATATGCATACGCAGACCCACACAGGTTGGACTGGATGGATTTTTGTCTTTATTCAACCTCACCAATTATGTAACTATGTATGTATAATCTAAAAAGCGCTGCGCAGTGTGCTAAAAGGTGTACATGATATGTTGAACTAAGCGAGATATATGAATATTATATAAATAAAATAATACAACTAAATAGTGAAACAAACAATGCAACTGTATGAGATTAGGTGCTAAATCACTGAAGCATATATGGAAACATCTCCATTCCCAGTCAATGCCTCATCAGGGGAAATGCGTCGGGGGGAGAAGCCTGCGCCATCACCACCCGTGGTCCGTGCTGCAGAGCGACCACGTTTGAATTTGCATTCGCCTATTTATTCAAGTTAACTGTAAGTGTTCTACCTTTTTTTAATAAAGTCGTTTAAGAGGTAATGCACTATTGCCTGTTCCATTCTTTTTTGGGCACTATCTGTCACTGAGTGTGATGGGTATAGGAGAGAGACCAACCCCCATACAGCAACATGAGTCAGAACAAGATTTACAAGAAAATTCACTGCTTGCTAGTCTGGATAGTTTGCCTGAGGATTTGGAGAACATTATCACTCACAATCTGACCTGTGAAATACTTGCCTTTGGTAAGAGTTTTGATATACCACATATCGGGTGGATGAGTGAAAGGTTGGGATGTCATAGCTATTACACTGGCTGGTGTCATCTTCCCAAGTGTTTTATTACGTTGAGTTGATAAGGATATTACCTTTCTTTTCTTTACACGTGGGTGCCAAATTCAGTTCCTCTAATCTTTTCTCATATTAGAGCTCCTCCATGCCTCTTATCCGTTTGGTTGCTCTTCTCTGCACTTTCTCCAGTTTCCTTTTTGTGAACTGGTGCCCAGAACTGAACTACATATTCCAGATGAGGTCCTACTAATGATTTGTACAGGGGTAAAATGATCTCTCTCTCTCTGGAGTCCATACCCCTCTTAATACAAGAAAGGATTTTGCTTGCTTTGGAAACAGCAGCCTGGCATTGCATGCTATTGTTAAGCTAATGATCTACCAGAACACTCAGATCCTTCTTCACCATTGATTGTACTGTATGATGAATGCATATACATTTTGTTTATATGGCTAAATTTTCTTACAATAAAATTTCAATTATATTCAAAGGAACATGCAAAATAAAATGTATGCAATAATGATGCTTTCATTTTCATGGGATTGGATAGAAAACAAAATATTACTAAAATAGTCCAATGATAAACATGTTGTCATAACAATAGTACTGTGACTGAATAACAATTACTCTTTTACTTTTTACCTTTAAAGCAGCTCAACAATGAGTGTATCTTAGGCAGGCATATTCACAGCTACAATATTTTTGTATTTTTGTGCAAATAAATACTGTAGAACAAACGCTTGCTTAGTTTGCCTTTTTATATTATTGTAAAAAAAAAAAAAAAACTCTTGTATTAATGACAACTAGAAAATTAATGGAAATTAAAAAATAAGTATGCATATTATTTATTTCACCTTTCTGCCTCTTACCTTCTTTTACGGTCTTGTCTACAGTAGGTGATTAGGTATGCCATTTTACTTATATTTGTAGTCATTTAGTTCTGATATCATTACACAAGGGATTAAATGAAAACCTCTGCAATTAATACCTTTCGTGAAGCATAAACAACTTCACATACTTCACAGTAGAGTGAGCTGTACATTTATTTAACCCAGTATTTAACTCTTCAATATGATTTTACTAGAATAAACATTTATGCTTACAACTTCTAACCGCTTCAAGACCAGACACTTTCACCCTCTTCCTGCCCAGGTCATTTTTAAGATTTCAGAGCTTTACCCAAATTAATTTTATATCATTTTTTTTGAGGCAGACAGAGCTTTTTTTTTTTTTGGAGGTTTTTGATCACTTTTTTTTTGCTATATAAAAAAAAAATATGTTGGAAAATTTGAAAAAAAGTCTTAGTTTCTGGTAAAAAAAACTTTTGCAAATAAATAGTATTTCTTCATAAATGTACTCTGCTACATTTCTTTGTTAAAAATAACCTAAGTCAGTTTAGATTTTTTAGTCTGTGTGAAAGTTATAGAGTCTAAACACTATGATATACTGTGTATATTTGAAAGATGATCAATCCTGATATTCTGACTGTCTATGTCATTTCTGGAGGTGCCAAAATGCCAGGACAGTAAACACCCCCCCCCCCCCAAATGTCCCTATTCTGTAAATTAAACACTTCAGTGTATTTAGTAATAGACATAGTAAGTTTTTTAAAATCAAAATTTTTTGCCATGATTTTCTGGAAAATAAAAAAAAATTAGGCAAAAATTTGTTTTTTCCCCACAAAGTTGTCATTTTAACAGGTTATTTCTCACACACAGCATAGGAAAACTTACAATTACACCACAAAAACTCTGCTACTCCTCCTACACATGAGTATACAAAATATGTGAGACTTTTTCACAGCCCAATCGCAAAGAGGGGCCTAAAATCCAAGTAGCACCTCCAGGCTTTAAAAAAACATAACTTACAGTACATGTTGTTACGGTATGCGAGGTGAAGTAGTGGATAATCAATATATTTTACCTCACATATGTTCCGTGTTAAGAGACTGAACCGGAATCCGGCCTGGGTTTTCCAGCATCTGTGACAGGCTAGGTTCTGGTCCAGAGACTGGACTCAGGTGGACTTAAAATGAACAGGAAGAGAGCACAGGAGGGAATCTGAGAGAGGAGCTCTGTTTGTACTTTAAAGAGAAGATTTGCTTTACCCCATGTTTTGTGGATGATGGGGAGCAGCCCCACACCGTATAGTGAGGAAGTCTGCTATATAGTTTAGCACCAGACGGCAAGGATTTACTTTTGCTGGTTTAATTTTCATATTTGCAAACCTTTGCTAAATAAAACTGGCAACCCACCAGACTTTAAAGAAACTACCTGCATGCTGACCTTATTTTCCAGAAAAGGTGATTCCTGTGAGCTAATCTCCCACACGTGGTGGACTCAGCGGGCATATTCTAAAGATGGAGGAAATGTTAAAGGCCCTGCTACAGGCCATTGCAGCTCAGTGGGAAACCAACTGCCAAATTGCAGAGGCTGCTACAGCACAACAGGAGGCAGCTGCAGCACAACAGGCGGCCCAGCAGGAGATGAACCATCAGTTCATAGAGGCTCTGCTGAAATTGAAAAAGGGGTTTGCATCTCCTGTGCCAGCGTAACCAAAATTGGTATGTGCCTCGTACCATCTGCAGAAGATGACAGCGGCCGATGATGTTGAAGCATACCTGGTGACTTTTGAGAGAATCGCTGTGCGTGAAGGATGGCCAAACAAACAGTGGGCGGGTCTGTTGGCCCCATTTCTGACAGGAGAACCTCAAAAAGCGAATTTTGACCTGGACAAGGCCCAGGACTATGAGACTCTGAAGACGGAGATACTCGCACACTTGGGTGTCACCATGGCAGTCCGGACCCAGCGCGTGCATCAGTGGACCTACTCCAGCAACAAGCCACCCCATTCTCAAATGTTTGATGTCTTTGATGGTGTCTTCACTGCTTCATTACTCTTTAGTGGGGAGGGATTTCCCCCATTTTTTGGAGATTGTGGAAGAGCAAGGGGAGAATGGTGGATAGAGCTGCCCCTGCTCCGAAAGCACAGGAACTCTCACCAGACCCTATTTGCCAAAGGGAATGAAAGACTGTTGGGGGAATCGAGGGAGATGGAGATCCTCTTCCTTTCCCTGTCATGGCTCGGGAGCCGGAGGACCTGGAAGCTCGCTCCCACACGAACGAACAGGAGAACATTTCTTGCCCTGACAATGAGAGTTGCCACAATGTGGTACCTGACTTAGAGGTGTCTGATATATTCCACCCAAGGGGGGTCATGCAAATCGTGGCGATCAGAGGGCTGTAATATATTGATCTGTGGTTGGTTTGCGGATATCTGCACGCAGAGTGTGTGCCCCTGCACTCTCCAACCTCATGCAGCCTGGTGCCTGATTTTCTCTCTCCCCTTGGTGGTTTGTTTTTGTTTTTGAATATGTCATCAATTTTGTGAGAGTGTATTTGTGGCTGACCCCTCTGAGAGGCCAGTGAGCATATTGCCCCCAGAGTGCACATATAACGTTCCATATATGAAACATGTAAAGGAATGCACGCTTGAATCTCCTATTGCACACTCTATTGTTGACCAATTGATATCTTTTGAACTATGAATTGTTGGACTTCGGTCCTTTTTTTAATATTGTGTTCTTTATGTTTTTGAATAAAAGTTTTGAATATATATTTGTCAATGTGGTGAATCGTATTTAATATGGTGCCTTGAAAGTCCCCTTTTTTTTTTCTTCCTCATCCCTTACTCTCCACCCCCAGGGACTGTGTTTGTGGGGAACCAGCTCCCTTTCCCCCTATTCCCCGGTATTGTGACATTAGAGGTCAGGAGAAAGGATTTCTGTACTGAGCAATGGCGAGATGTCATCCTCCTTAGAGCCAGAGAAAACCAAAAGGGGTGTGGAGGTTGGATGTATTGAAAAGGGGTGCTGAGTCGGTTATACCCTCATCCCTTAGCTAATGAAAAGCATGTGCATGGAAAGGATCCCCCTGAACGGGACTATAGTGGGTAACGACTCAGGTTAGTATCAAAAAAGAATATTTATTTATATAAACAATATATACAAAAATTGGCAAATGAGCAGAGAAATACACAATTGCACAATTGAAAATTGTTAAAAAACATAAACGACTCTTTTACAATGTCAGATAGAAAGTGACTAATCCAACATGGAGGAACCTGAGGTATGGTGCTGAAGACCCTACGCGTTTCAATATAAATCTTCCTCAGGGGTCTTTTTGACCGTGGTTGCAATTGTTTATTAATTTTAAATATTCTATGAAGGGATGAAGACAAAAAATTAGTTTGCATTTATAGTATACATTGTATTCATTATCGTCAATTTTCATTTAGGTATCATTTTATATATATCACCATACACATACCATGTATTTTGTCACTGAATCTGAGAGAGTCGTCTTAATTAAAAAATCGATCGTTTAGGCACCACCGAGAAAAGCATATCAGGAGATGTCCCAGAGAGCCACATTGAACGTCCTGGTCCCTCCTATTTACCCTAGAAGGGAGAATGTGGGCCGATCAGTGCTGGGTGTGGAATTGAGAGGGAGACGGACGGAAAGGGCAGACCGTCACAGCATCACACGGGGTCCATACCCAAGATACACCAAATCATCCAATTTGCAATTCTGAAAAAATTAATTCAAAATATGTGTATATATGTATATATACTATTGAAGATATGAATCAGCAATATGTATAAGCAAAAGTGGCTGTTCATTATTAGACTTTTTGAAGGAATTTAAGTTCTATATATTCAAATCTATTCATGTTGTTCCACAGCATGTATCTCATGCATAGATATAGATGTCTGATACTGAATGAGTTCTATATCATAAAAAATATTTTGTTTTGTTTCTAACAGTACAGGTGCATGGAAAAGTACCCACCTCTGATTGCTGTGTTTGTTTGGAGGGGGAAGAAGGAGGGGAGGAGGGAAAATGGAGATAATCACACTTGCAGTTTGACTTTCCAATAGGTATGGTGCTTCAGAAGGAAAAGGACCATCTGTTTAAAATGCAAAAGAAATATATATATATATCTTTAAAGGGGAAGGTATTAACCATTATCCCAACATGCCAAAAAAAAAAGCAGGGCAAAATTACATGTAGTATTATTGGCAATTTGTTGTTATGTTATTTACCTCCTTTGGATCGTCAAAGAGTTTTCAAGTGTGTCCCTGTCCTCCCAGGTGGAGCGCCTCAATGCTACTGAGGAAACTGACCTTATTTATGTGTGCTTGTTATTAATTGCAAAGTTGAAGCAGCTGCTTGTTGGAGGGCCCCCTGAGTGGGCGGTGTGGACAGCGGCCCCACGGAGCGCTGGCCAATCGGGGCTGCGTGTCATGACAAGTCTGTACGGCGTCCAGACTGTCGTTCATGACAACCCCATTGTTTTCACTCCCGGGGTCTCGATCCACATCACCCGCTCACCGACGCACAAAGGAGGGAAGAGGCGGTCAAATAGGTCATCTCATCCCACATTGCCATCCAACTCCAACGGCAGTGGATTGCCAGAGTGGATGGCTTACGTGCTCCGGGTGATGCCGATGAGGAACGCCCTCCCCGGGACCGCTCTGCCCAGACCACTCCCAGCGAGCGTAGTGTGGAAAGACAATGCGGCGCTCCGAGGCCTCTCCCGCATACAAGTCCCAGAATGCATCTCGTCTACCATAAACGATCTTTCAATCTGTCCTTAAAAACACTAGAGGGAAAAGAAGGAGTACACAGAGTGAATATGAGGCACAAACATATTCAAAGACAGTATCTCATAACATGATTATGACCATGTAATTGCTATTATTTGAAACATAGCCACATTTTATCATTTCATCTTTTTTGTGTATTTTTTTATATCAGAGGGATATTGGTTACTTTGAACCGGTATAAAGCATTTAACCATGATGGCACAAAAATACCTATTGACAAACATATATTTGTATATATTAAAATATGTTAACAGCAGTTATGTATACATGTGGGGGATCATACATATTTTGGATTTACCAATCAAGCTCAAGCATATGTGTCAGAGAAAACGTTAAGATGGTGGATAGGGAATCGGTAGATCCTAACTGGGGGGTGTCTTTCCCCTACATGGCCATTGAAAATAATTTACTGTATCAAGTGGTAAAACATGGAGAGGATGAGGTAGAACAGCTACTGGTTCCCAAACCCTTCCACAGGGTGGTCCTAGATCTGGCCCATGGTCGTGTCCTGGGGGGACACCTCAGTATTGAAAAGACCAGGGAGAGAATTGCCCAGAGATTTTTTTGGCCCGGGTTGCATGAACATGTCAGGGAGTACTGTGAATCATGCCCTGAGTGCCGAATGTCTGCACCGTCTCCCCATTTTCGTAGTCCCCTTGTCCCTTTATCCATCATTGAGGTTCCTTTTGAAAGGATTGGCATGGACCTGGTGGGGCAGGTAGTGAAGTCTGCCTGGGGTCACCAGCATATTCTGGTAATCCTCGAGTATGCGACATGCTATCCTGAGGCCATACTCTTGCGTAACACCTCCGCTAAGGTCATCGCCAAGGAGTTAGTCCAAGTGTTTAGTCGAGTGGGAATCCCAAAAGAGATTTTAAAGTGATCAGGGCACCCCATTTATGTCCAGGGTTACCAAGAAACTGTGTAGATTATACAAAATCTCCCATCTCCGTAGCTCTGTCTACCACCCCCAAATGGATGGTTTGGTCAAAAGATTTAATAAAACCTTGAAAAGTATGCTAGGAAAAGTGGTTGACAAAGATCCGAGAATTTGGGATTTTTTGCTCCCATATCTTATGTTTGCCATAGGAGAGATTCCGGAAGCATCCAAAGGCTATTCTCCCTTTGAGCTCTTGTATGGTAGACATTCCAGGGGGCTGCTGAATGTCGCCAAAGAAACGTGGGAAGGTGAGGCCACCCCATATAGAAGCGTCATAGAGCATATATCCTTGATGCATGATAGAATCGCTGCTGTCCTGCCCCTGGTGGGAGAACATATAAAGAGATCGCAGGAGGCCCAGAGGAGGGTCTATGATCGGGGTGCCAAGGTCCGTACTTTCAGCCCTGGGGACAGAGTGTTGGTACTGGTTCCCACGGTCGAAAGTAAATTCCTTAGTAGGAGAGGTCAACTATAAAATATGCCAACCAGGGAAAAGGAAACCACAACAAATTTATCATATGAGAGATTTCATTGTTCGCATCCCAGACCCCAGCAGACCGGGTACCAGTGACACCTGACGTCCCCATAACAGATTCCCTGTCCATGGAACAACAAAATGACGGTAGGGGGTTTGTGTTCAAAAATAGAGACTTTTTCTTCCCCTTACATGGACTGACAACATGATCCAGCATGATATAGTGACAGAACCAGGGATGCGCATACATTTAAAGCCATATAGAATCCCAGAGGCCAGACGTGAGGCACTCATGAAGGAAATCAAAAAAATGTTAGAGTTGGACGTGATAGAAGAGTCCCACAGTGAGTGGTCGAGTACCATAGTACTGGTCCCAAAACCTAATGGCACTAGCTCATAAGCAGCTGCTTATTTGGATGATGTGGTCATCCACAGCCCAAATTGGGACTCGCACCTGCCCCGAGTACAAGCAGTGGTAGATTCCCTTAGGGAAGCAGGTCTCACAGCCAACCCAAAAAAGTGTGCAATAGGCCTGGAGGAGGCCAAATACCTGGGATACGTTATTGGTTGGGGACTGGTCAAGCCTCAGACCAATAAGATTGAGGCAATTCAAAAGTGGCCGCAACCGGTAAACAAGAAACAAGTTTGGGCCTTACTAGGCATTATGGGGTATTACTGAAGGCTTATACCAAACTTTGCCACCATTGCCACCCCTGTGACCAACCTGAGGAAGGGTAGAGGGTCGGTCATGGTCAAATGGAATCCTGTAGGGGAGGAGGCATTTCAGAAGTTAAAGCAGGCCCTTTGTGTACTACCGGTGCTGGTGACCTTGGACTTCACAAAGGGGTTTGTTGTACAGACAGACACCTCCGAAGTAGGCCTAGGTGCTGTACTATCTCAGAACAGAGGTGGTAAGGAGCACCCAGTTGTATACCTGAGCCGAAAACTGAACAAGCATGAAAAAAATGATGAAGGAGTGTCTCGCTATTAAATGGGCTTTGGACTCCCTGAAGTATTACTTGTTGGGGGGGTAGTTTAAGCTGGTCACTGACCATGCTCCCCTAAAGTGGATGTGTGACAACAGGGAGACAAATGGCCACGTGAAAAGATGGTTCCTGGCTCTACAGCCCTTTTAATTTACAGTAGAGCATAGGCCAGGCAAGCTCCAAACCAATGTGGATGCCCTCTCCCACATGCACTGTATGCTTGGGTTAATTGCTCAATTGCAGGGGCTTGAGCAAAGGGGGAGGATATGTGACGTATGCAAGGTGAAGTAGTGGATAATGCGTATATTTCACCTCGCATACCTTTTGTGGTAAGAGACTGAACCAGAATCTGGCCCGGGTTTTTCCAGCCACTGTGACAGGCTAGGTTCCAGTCCGGAGATTGTGGGTCACCTGAGTCCATGCTCAGTTGGACTTTAAATGAACAGGAGTGCTCTGGCCTGAGACTCAGAAGGGACGAGCTCTGTTTGGACTTTAAAGAGAAGGTTTGCTTTACCCCATGTTTTGTGGGTGATGGGGCCCCACATCGTATAGTGAGGAAGTCTGCTGTATAGTTTAGCGACAGACAGCAAGGATTTACTGTTTTGTTGTTTTGGTTTTTTTTTCATATTTGAAAACCTTTGCTAAATAAAGCTGGCAATCCACCAGACTTTAAAGAAACTGCCTGCATGCTGACCTTATTTTCCAGATAAGGTAAGTTATGTGAGCTAATCTCCCACAACGTCTAATTTCCTGACTACTTATCACATTCTTAGAGGCCCTGGAGCACCAAGAAAATGGAAACAACCACATTTTGGAAAGCAAACACCCCAACATATTTTATACGAGGCATAATGAATCTTTTGAAAACATAATTTTTTGCCACAAGCTTTTGGAAAATGCAGAAAAAAATGAAAATGTATTTTTTTTATACAAAGTTGTCGAATAATAAGAAATTTTTAACAAACATAGGCATATTATCAGAGATCAGCTGCCGAACTGATCTGTGTCTTATTGTTTGCATTCTTTTTTATCTTTTGCTGTTGTAGATCTACTGAAACCTGTGGTTCCACAAGCTTGTGGTCTGCTCTTGCTGCACTGACTTAGCAGCTATGGGTGTCGGATGGTTCACTTGTTGGTTAATATACTTTCCTTCCAGCTACTACCTGTCCAGCCTCCCATTTGTCTCCCTATTTAAATTCCACTCAGACCAGTTTCTGTTTTCTTGAGCAACACTTGTTCCTGAGCCCCTTCTGTGCAATAATTCCTAACCTGACCTTTTGTGGACCGATCTCTTGTGTAACAACTCAGCTAGTTCTCCTGATTAAGTTTGTCTGCTGCCCGCCCAGACCTTGGCTCGTTATCCAGCTCTCCTTTTGCTCCATCCATTTATCTGTCCACCCATGCCTGCGCTGTGTCTTTGGGAACTCTCCCAGCGAGCAGGGTGAACCTGGGGGTTGTGACCAAACTCTCGTGAGGGGGTCCCTGGCAGAATACCAGCTAGCCCTTAGATTCTACGCTCCAGGGATCCGGTGTCACCTGCTCGCCTGTGGGCTCACACCCTTAGAATCGTGACACATATTTAGAATTATACCTCTTCACAGCCTAGCCACATGGAGTGGACTAAAATCCAAAGGCGTTTTGAAGCATACAGTAAAATACACATCTAATTTCTTGAATATCTATCATATTTCTTGATGCTGTGGAGCACCAGGACTCCTATGGAACTCACTTAACTGAACTTACCCCAATCTGTCCGATTATCACCTACTCTGTTAGCTTTTACACAATCCCTGAAAACCCTCCTCTTCAGAGAAGCTTATCCTACCCACACCTAACAATTGTACTTTGCATTTTGATTGCACATATTTCTGGTAAGAATAGACATTGGGAGAAAGGCCTATGGCCACACCACCCTGAATGTGCCTGATTTTGGAAGCTAAGCAGGGTTGAGCCTTGTCATTACTTGTATGGGAGCAGGGCCGGACTGTTATACTGAGATAGCGAGAAATTTCCTGGTAGGCCAGCAAGGCCGCCTGCCCATATGGCTGCAGGCCCAGGCCAACATGTCAAATGCGTATACACCGCTCTGAAGCTAGCTCGGGAAAGCCCGTACACACCTGGCCATTCTTGGGCAGGCGGGCGCATGCGTGGCATAATAGCACCGGGCGGCACCATTTTTAAATGTAAGGCAGCAGTGACTGTACCTATGTCTGTAGCCTCTGACATCTCCTGTACCATGTCTGCAGCCTCTGACATCTTGGACATCATCTGCTGCCCGGGGTCCCACATGTGGGGATCACCCTTCTGTGGCAGCCAACACCTCTCTCCCCACTGAATGTCACTGGGGTCATCAATAAACAGAAGTATTTTTTGATTAGACTATTTAGGCACTATAAGGGGAGAATTAACAATATAAATATGTGCATGTATGGGTTTTTAAAACTGTTCGTTTTGTAACAGCAGATCGGGGTAGGTGAGGACCTGGGCCTCCATTGAAAGAATTGGATGCCAAGGCTAGAAATGTAACATGGGGGCAACCAGGCCATTGTGAAATTATAGTAATATATATAGCAGCGCTGCTCCCTTATGAAAAAAAGTACAAAAAGTGACCAGTGCTTAAAAGGTAATAAATAGTCTCTAAAGATAATATTTTGGATGTACTCCTGAAAATAAGTATGTATACTTCACCTGGATAATGATATGTATACAGAATCATTCAAATTATATAAATATTAATACCATGTGAAATTGTGATACTTTCTAATGTGCAAAATAAGCAATAAATAAATGAATATACATAAAGTGCCATGTGAGTCCTTATAGTCTGCAATGACTATACAGTAAAACCTTGGTTTGAGAGTTAGGCTCCATGTACACGGGACGTTAGAAAAAATGTCCTGCAAAGCTATTTCTGACGCCGGGAAAAAGCAGCTGTTAAACGTGCTTTCAGTAGCTTTTTCCATTTGCGTTATTGCACGTTTGGCCACGTTGCTTTTAGCAGTTTTTTTCTGCCTCCATTCAAAAATCAATGGTTCCCTATGGGAACCTATTGATTTGAATGGAAGTCGGGGGTGCAGAGCTCCCCCTGCCCCAAAGCACCAACACCCCCCCCATGTTGAGGGCATGTTGCCAGGGGGGGGTGGGGCCCTCGCTCGTCCCCTCCCCTTTCCTGGCCTGCCTGGCTGCATGCTCGGGTAAGGGTCTGGTATGGATTTTAAGGGGGGACCCCACGCCATTTTTTCGGTGTGGGGCTACCCTCAAATTCCATACCGGACCCCGGACCCGAAGGGCCTGGTTTGGAACCTGGGGGGGACCCCCACGCAGTTTTTTTCCCATTTTTGGCGTGGAGTTCCCCCTCAAGATTCTCACAGTGCAGGTCGCGCCGCAAGTCGGATCCGACTTGCGGTGCGACTTCCATTCAAATCAATAGGCTCCCATAGGGAACCATTGATTTTGAATGGAAGAAAAAAAACGTAGGTTCATCACGTTCAGTCATGTTTAGTCACGTTCGGCTGTGTTTCTGCGTTTGAAACGCCGGGAAACACACGTTCGAACGCAAATAATTGCGTTCTAAAAAAAGTCCCTGAACGCAACTACCTGCAAATGACTGTAAACGACCATGTGTACATGGACAGATAAGATAACATGGAGCTGCGTTCAGGGGCTTCTGAAAAAAACGCCCAACTGCTCCTAAATGGCCATTTCCAGCGTCCTGTGTACATGGAGCCTAACTTGGTTTGAGAGCGCTTTGCAAGACAAGCACATTTTTTAAATAAATTTTGACTTGATATACAAGCGATGTCTTGATATACAAGTAGCGTCATGTATAGAAAAGAAGAGAGGAGCCTCTAAAGTGTAGCAATATGGTTACATTTATTGAAGGTTCAATATTTAGCAACTCACATGGTTGATGTTTAAAACAGGCACATCTAAGTATGCAGGCATCTGGGGTAAAGCTGTCCACATAGACCATCCTCTGCACTGCCATCTTCATCATCCCTTCCACACTGCGCTCCATGAGTGATTCAAAGCCTCACTTTCAGATCACTCTACTGCAGACTATTCTTCCCGGTCACGATTGCAGACTGACAGTGGTGAGAGCCGGTGGTTCAGAAGATGGTCTATGTGGACAGCTCTACCCTGGATGCCTGCATACTTAGGTGTGCCTATTTTAATCATCAACCATGTGAGTTGCTAAATGTTGAACCTTCATTAAATGTAACCATATTGCTACACTTAGAAGCACCTCTCATCTCTCTTAAATTCTGTAGCTCTGCTAGATTTTGCTTCTAATCCCCTTGGGAAGGCTGCATTTTGTGGATGGACATTTTATGGTTACACAACCTATCACATTGCTATAATCTTTGTATATAGACTATAAACTGAAGGACTTGTGGAACGAATCATCTGAGTTTCCATTATTTCTTATGGGGAAATTTGCTTTGATATAAGAGTGCTTTGGATTACAAGCATGTTTCCAGAACAAATTATGCTCACAATCCAAGGTTTTACTGTATAGTTAAATACATTTTTCCAAAAGTGTTCAAACTGTGACTAGTAATAGAAGGACTTCTTGCTTCACTCTGTGCTCCCCTCTTGTGTCCCCACTCACCGGACAATGGAAGAGATGAGCAAAATGAATGGACCAGCAATCAAGTATATGCCCCTACAATTCTTCCTAGTATGGTGAAATCTGGATCTCCTGGGTCCCAGACTCTTATGATTTCTCCTTACATCTATTTACATCAATGGCTCCCAATGAAGATAATCATACAAAGAGAAAACTCCATAGTGTAATATTGTTAATGTTTATTGAAATAAAAATAATCCACTTACAGTTAAAATAACAAGGATCAGCTCAAAGATCTCTTGGACCAAGAGAAAAAGTGGATTATTTTTATTTCAATAAACATGGTATCTTCAAGATCCTATGTGGTTCCAGTGCTCAGTCCAGGGTTGTCGAAAAGGTACAAAAGGCAAATAGTGATATGATTTTATTATTGGCCAGCATTTACTCCCATTACTTTCTGAGTAAGTGTTAATGCTGCACTACATTCAGAACATTGGTGTGAATTGATAGTCATAAAAGTATAACATATAAATATCTATGGATTCATAGACTTAAAACCCTCTCAATCGGCAGAAGAAGTGCTTATAAAACATGTTCAGCTTAACCCCCCCCCCCCCCTCTCCCCCTTGTATGTCAATATAGACTAATTTTCTTTTTTTTAATTTACATTTTTATTATTGAACTTCATTAAAACTTACAAAACATTTCAAAAGCAAAGAAAGAAACACCATATATAATTTTCAACAGATTTACAAAATATTGCCTTACGGTACATTTCTTGCCCTTTTTCTTTCTATCTTCCCTCTCCCTCCCCTCCTCCCTTCCCTTCTCTCCTCCATAGTCTTCCTTAGCCTACTCTGTTGGTCTCTCTGTTGTTTTTCCTTGATTAATATTTAAGTATTCATTTCTACATATTTGTTTGATTTTTTTAAAATCTATCAATTTTTCCCATTTTTTTTTAAATATTAATTGGGTTTTCCTTCTGGCTATTACTAATATATTCCATATTAAAAACATAGTTTATCCTAGTACACCATTTTTTTAACTCTGGGGGATCTACTTCATGCCACTTCTTCGGTATTGTTCCCTTTGCTGCATTTAGCAGGGTTGGGATCAAAGTTGCTTTATATTGTTTTAGTGGTATTGTCGTTTTATGAAACAGGCAGACCCATGGATCATTTGGAATCATTATTTTGGTAATTTCACCAATGATTTGACATACTTTTGTCCAAAATTCTCTAATTTTAGGGCATTACCACAGTATGTGGTACATCGTTCCCTTTCCTCCATGTTCCCGCCAACATTTGTCTGTTTTGTCTGGTTGGTATTTATGTGCTAATTCCGGTGTGATGTACCATCTTAACAAACATTTATAATTTAATTCTATGGTTCCTACATCTATGGCTACATATCCCGCTGCCTTCAGTACTACATCCGATTCTTGTTTTGATAATTGTGTCCTAATTTCTTTTTCCCATTTTGCAATAAATGGGGGCCTCTCCAGACAGTGCCACCCTGTCAACATCTTATATACTTGAGATGTTCCATGTTTTATAGTTGATGTATAACATAATTTTTCAATGATATTTAATGTTTTCTCTGATCTAATCGGCTGTGATAATGAGTTCACAAAGTGGCTCAACTGGAGATGCCTCCATTCATCCAATTTCATCCCTTTATCATTAATATTTAAATCTTGAAGTGTTTTAATATGACCCTTGTGAACTATATCTTTAAATTGAGTGTTTCCTATCCAATTTCCAAATTTTCTTTCAATCCCTGGTGGGAAATATTTTGTGCCCATAAGTGATATCATTGGGGAATTATATTCCCATTTTAATTGTTTATGAACCCCATCCCATATTTTATATACCACCCTTGTCAGTTCATGTACTCCGTGTGATTCCCTATATTTTGGTGGGATCCATATTGTCTTATGTAAATGTGTGTTATTTTGTGCACATTCTATTTTAACCCATCTTTTCCCTGTGATTTATTTTGTCCATTCAATCATTTGTGTGATAATTACTGCCTTGTAATACCTCTCTATATCTGGTGTTGCTAACCCTGCCTGTGTTTTACTTCTCGTGAGAATCGCATGTTGCACTCTGGGCTTTTTCCATTGCCATATGTATTTTGTTATCATGGTTTTCATTGCTCTGAAAAAAAGCTGGGGGAATGTCCACTGGTAATAAGGAGAACTTATACAGGATCTTAGGTAGCAGAAAAATCTTAATGACGTTTATTCTCCCTACCCAGGAGATCTGATTATTAGATCTCCTCCCTATATCAGTTTTTATTTCGTTTAGTAGCAGTACAAAATTTGTTTGGTAAAGCTTTTCAGTTTCTGCTGTTATATATATCCCTAGGTATTTTAACTTAGTTTTTGCCCAGGTATATGGGAAATAAAATTTTAGGGCCTGTTCTTCTCCGATGTTTAAACTAATATTAAGGATTTTATATTTTACTGGTTTATTTTGAAGTTGGATAGATTTCCATATTCTTTTAATTCTTTTTGAATGTTTGGGAGGGTGATCCGGGGGTTCGTAATATAGAGCAGTAGATCATCTGCATATGCTGCAATTTTATGCTCCTCTTGTTCAACATTCACTCCACTTATATCTCTATTTTGTCTTATCTTTGCCATTAATGGTTCTAAAGCTAAGATGATCAACAGGGGAGAGAGGGGGCACCCTTGTCTCGTCCCATTGCCCATCCTAAAGCTTTCTGATAGTCCTCCATTTATTTTGATCTTTGCTGTCGGATTTTTATATAATACTTCTATCCACTGCCTCATCCTTAGTCCAATCCCTAAATTTTTTATTGTCTCCTTCATGAAGTTCCAATCTACCCTGTCGAAGGCCTTTTCAGCGTCTATCGACAATAGAAGAGAGGGGACATTATAGTTTTGAGTTTTTGTAGGAGTAACAAGGTTCTTACTACATTGTCATTTCCTTCTCTACCTGGCACAAATCCCATTTGATCTGGGTGAATCCAAAGCTCCAGAAGACCTTTTAGTCTTGTTGCCAAGATTTTTGCGACTATTTTAGTATCCACATTTAATAGGGCAATTGGTCCTTAGCTAGAACAGAGGGTTAGATCTTTCCCTTCTTTTGGTATTATCATGATATGTGCCAGTAGAGATTCCTCCCTTAAATCTTCTTTTCCAATTTTATTTAGATATATATGCATTTTGGGGACTAGAATTTCTCTAAATCTTTTATAGTACCTTACTGTATATCCGTCCGGTCCTGGGCTTTTCCCGTTTAGAGTAGTTTTTAATGCCTCTCTTATTTCCTCTTGAGAAATGGGGACATCTAGAAGTTCTAATTTGTCTTTTGATAGTTTAGGTAGATTTGCTTTCTTAATATATCTCTGTATATTTATTATTCTTTCTTGTTTCATTTGTTGGGTTTCTTCCTGATGTACATTATATAGAGTACTATAAAAGGTGTGAAAAGCTCTAGCTATTTCTGTTGTTGAGTTGGTTATTTCTCCTTCACTATTTTTCACCTTTTCTATATAATTTTTTTATTTATTTTTATTAGTAGTCTTGCTAGAGGTTTCCCTGGTTTATTACCAAAATTATATCTATATCTTGCTAATTTATTAAAATGACGTCTAGTTTCTTCTTCCAGTAGATCTTTTAACTTATCTCTTTTTAACATAAGGTCTTTTTCTATTTCTTTTGTTAGATCTTTTTTGTGTCTTTGTTCTAATTCATATATTTCCGTTGTTAATTTATTTATTTATTAAACTGGTCCTTTCCTTCTTTTTTTTTTTTGAGGCAATGGATATTAATATCCCCCTGATATATACTTTGTGTGCTTCCCAAATAGTCGCTACTGAGGTTTCAGGGGTTTCATTTTCCTGAAAATATAATTCTAGTTCTTTTTCTATTCTACTTCCTATTTCCTCATCCTGGATTAAGTCCTCATTCAATCTCCATGTCCTAATAGTCTTTTGGGAGCCTGGCAATCTTATTATTAAACCCAATGGAGCATGATCAGACAAGGTTATTGTTCCTATCTCTGTATCAATCACCGATTCCAACAGTCGATGGTCAATAAAAATATAGTCCATTAAACAAGAAAAAATAAAATGGTATCACTATCCCTGCGGACTCTATTTGTGCCCCAGAGTAACCGCTGCAGGTGGGCGTGAACCGAATAGTGGGATTTTAAGGGTGAGGCTTGTAAGGGTATATGTTTAAGATAAATAATTCAAAAACAAGATAAAATAATAATTTTTATTACAAATTTGATAAAAACAATCACATACAGTGATACATCTTGATATCACAAAGATACTTAAATGTACATAGAACCATTGAAAGGTGCTAGGGGTCACTAGTGTCCAACATGTTTCGCCGGAAGGCTTCTTCTGGGACAATACAGGAATGGTGACCTCTGCTGGTTCTAAGTATGAATAACATACAGTCAGTTTACAAAAATATACCAAGTTAATTGCAATCAGATATAAAAATTACAGTGTAGTAGGGCTCACCACAAGTTGTATCTAGAGTAAAGCAGCCATATCAGCGTCCGTGTGTCAGGGATCATAGCGATCCATCCAATGGCGGGTAAAAAACCCTGAACTACAAAGTCCAGCCAGACCTGATCCCGCTACTTTAACAGGAACCGGACCGAGCTCGGTCGAACGGGAGTAAATCTGAAAAAACCAGCATTCCATAAAAGGAAGAAGCTAGTTACTAAAAAATCCCACATGATACTGAAATCAGGTGTATATAGGTACGTTACCCACATTCTCCAATAGTAGGGCCATAGCAGTGAAAAGATCATGCTTAGGTTGTGGAAGAGAAAAGGGGGCTACATAGAGTGATAAGGCAAAGGAACAAGAGGGGTTAATGAAGCCAGGGGTGCACAAACACCATGTGAGAGATAGAAATGTAGCATATAATTATAGACCAGGTGCAGACCGATGGTAACCAAAAAGGTTACAAGTGTGCAAGATAAATGAGAGTGAGCTAAAAGATAAGTCCGATTAGGAACCTACCCAGAAAGTGAATATTAAGAGGAAATGGTAAAAACACATTTAACCAGCAGAGATTGTGAAAGAGAAATGCCATTACCGCCATACAAATAGGAGATCGTTGTAGTAAAACTTACCTCATATGCTCCGGTTGATTGGTAACAAACAGCCGCGCCACTAGTCGTGGCCTGTCTGTACCATATTCCGCTCGGCGTTATAAGCGCGGTCCCACCGGAAGTGATGAGGTACCTCATGACCTCCAACTAGTCACTTCCGGTGCGGGCGCCATCTAGCGGTCCCAATCAGAGCTGCACCGCAACAAAGAGGTACAGATGAGTAGGAACGCTGTACATCCGCTATCAAAAGAAAACGGACTCGGGGAAAAAATGTGGGAGGAGAAGAATAGTATAAATCTCAACAACACCACCCCCGGCTTGGCGCCCGAGCCCCTGTCAAAAGAGAAATAAGCAGGAAAAGAGCCGGCACATTGGATTTAGTCGCGATTTGATCCTATATTGACACACGGATTCCGATACATAAAGCTACAAAAATAAGAGGGAAACAAAGAAAAAGAGAAAAATATAAATATCATAAGAAAATATGTATTAATACTTCACAGCACATGACCAACATGTGCTGTGATTAATTAATTATAAGCAACATATGATTAATGACATGGAAGGTATACAATAGTATCCTATCCTGAATTCTGGCAACACAATGGATTACTGTGATGTTAATACAGTATTACGGTTTGTCCAAATGCTGAATCAATAGGTACATGGACAATATAGACAATACAAAGCATGATCATATGAGGAGTTTCAGGAAGAACGGAGGGTGGGGAGTTTTTTATTTATTTATTAGTCTTATGGTTACATGTATATAGTAGGCAATAATACAGCCCTAGATTCATTCCAAAAAAGGTTTAAATGATAGGGCCGTATTTAAACCTGGTGGCCTAGTGGCCTGTAATTTATAGATCCACTTTACTTCTGCCTTAAGAATTGCATTGTCGTAATTACCCCCTCTGGGGTTCTTCTTAATTGCTTCTAATACAATGAATTTAATGAAATGGGGGTCGAAATTATGATTTAGACCTACATGCCTACAAATGGGTGTAGACATAAGTCCAGTGTCCATATAGTACAGATGGTCTTGGATGCGTTTCGCAAAGGGTCTAATTGTTTTCCCTACATAGAACGCCCCACAGAGGCATGTAGCTAAATAAACAACCCCCTCAGTAAGGCAAGTAGCCCTAAACCTAGGTCTCAAAGTCCCTCCCCGAGGTAGGAGGGAAGTGTATCCCTCTTTTACCCAGGGGCATTCTGAGCATTGGCCACATTTGTAAGTACCATAGTCCCCCACTGCTCCATGGTAATCTTCCTCCTTCTTTGGTTTGTGATGACTATGTACAAGTTTGTCTCTAAGTGAGGCAGATTTACGATAAACTATCTCTGGGTAGGGTTTGATGTATTTTGAGACCGTAATATCGTCTGCTAAGAAATGCCAATTGTTATCCAAGATTTTACGTATGGTTTGATGTTGGGAGCTGTATTTAGTAACTAATTTAGTGGTATTTGAGGGTTTAGTCTGACGTGACCCAAAAATAAGCCTATCTCGTGGTTGAAGATTAGCTCTTTGATAAGCTTTTTTAAGTAATTTCTTGCTGTAGCCACGGACCAAGAGCCTTTGCTGTAGGGCCTTAGCTTCTTGTTTGTAGTCATCATCCAGAAAGCAGTTACGTCGTATTCTAAGATATTGTGAATACGGGATACTGCGTATTAGGGATCGCGGGTGACTACTAGTATAATGAAGTATAGTGTTTCCTGCCGTATTTTTACGGTATAGGGAAGAGTAAATATTGCCCTCAGGTGTAAGATATATTGTGGTATCAAGAAAGGCTATTTGTTGGGTATCATATTGAACAGTGAATTTTAAATTATAATTATTGTTGGATATGAAATCTATAAATTCCAGAAGAGTGGACACCGAGCCTGTCCATACAACGATGACGTCGTCGATATACCTGTGCCACAGCGCTAGGTGGCGCAGGTATATTGAAGCGCCATCATTGGCAAACAGCTCCCTTTCCCACCCCCCAGGTACAGGTTGGCATACGATGGGGCACAAGCAGTCCCCATCGCTACCCCCTGTACCTGGAGGTAAGTGGTTTCGCCGAATACAAAGATATTGGATCTGAGGATATGGTTCAGTAGTTGAAGTGTAAAGTCTGCCAGCGCCCAAGTGCGGTGGGTCTGTTCCTTAACAAAGGTGGTAATAACCTCGATACCTCTGGTATGGGGGATACTAGAATAGAGGGCCTCAATGTCAAGGGTTACCAAGAGAGAGCCACCAGGGACAGTGAGACCCTCCAGAACTCTCAAGAGCTCTAAAGTATCCCTGAGGTATGAAGGTAGGCCCATGACATGTGGGCGTAGTTGGTCATCAACGAACCTACTGGAAGGTTCAGTGATAGAGCCGATGCCTGAAACAATTGGGCGCCCTGGAGGTGTTTCGAGGCTTTTATGTACTTTGGGTAACGCATAAAACGTTGGCAAGATTGGCCATTTAACGTTTAAGTAGTCATACAGTTCTTGGTTAATCACATGAGACTGTAAGGCATTAAAGATTATAGATTTAAATTTACCCTTCATAATATCAACTTCCTCGACAGATACTGGTCTATACCATTCTTCATTTTTTAGAATATCGAGACACATGGTCTCGTACTGATGCCTGTCCATGACGACCACGTTGCCACCCTTGTCCGAGGGTTTAATGACAACGAGGTCGTCATGGACAAGGTCATCTAAAGCAGTCCTTTGGGAGGCCGACAGGTTAGAGGCCCCAGGTAGGGGGGCCTCCAATCTGTCGATCTCCTTCTGGGTGTGCTTCACAAAAGCCCAAATAGCTGGGCAAGTTTGGAGATTGGGAAAACGTGTTGATCTGGATTTGAATTTGTTTATTTCATCGTGTGGTTCCTCCTCATCGTCAGAAGAGGAATCAGACGGTGAATAGTCTGGATGTTGTTTATTTTCCTCAATTAACTGCATCATTGTTTTGAGATTTCTAAAATCTTGGGCCTTGAATCCTTTGTATAGATCCTCGTCCCGTATATTGTTTTGGCCTTTGTTTTTATCAAAAATATATTTATATGTCAAAATCCTTGCAAATAAATGAAGGTCTTTGACCACTTCAAATTTGCTCATTTGTTGATCTGGACAGAAACTTAGGCCTAGTTGTAATACTTCTTTCTCAGTTTGTGAGAGTGATCGGGAGGAAAGATTGATAATATCAAGAGGATTCTTTTTCTCCCCTTGATTGTATATTGATTGTTGAGTGGAGTTTGACAGTCCATCCTTGATCCCAACATGTGAAGGTGCTATAGGGGCCAACATTGGAGTGTCCCTGTGTGTGTATCCTATTCCAGATTTATCGTTTGTCCTCTTATTACAAAGGTGTCTATGGGTCCTCTTTTTTCGTCTACCAGTTGTGTGGGAAGAGGGGTCCCTAAAGGGAATCCCTGGATTGTTTCATCATTGGTGGTTGTTGGCATTAGCTCACTCTTGGAAGTTTTGGGAATAGCTCCCAGATCTCTAATAATTCCCATAACTGGGGTTGTTTTGGCATTTGGTGTGGATTGTGGGGATAAATTGCGCTTCCTGTTCGGTTTATCCGTGTCTCCTACCATATTTTGATGTTGATTGCCTTTATTGCTTCGTTTCCCTGATTTACCACTGTTACCCTGTCCCTGTCTAGTTTGACCCCTCTGCGTTGATCGAGCTGATGAGGCAGAAGATACAAGAGATAGTTCTGAGTCAGATGGATATTGATAACTTGTCTTGTCAGATAATATTTTTTGAGTTTTATTTTTACGTGTGTAAGTGGATTTTTGCCATTTGTAGGCGTAGCCTCCCATAAAGGCCAGCTTATCCTTGTAAAATTTCAAATCTTTCCTCATCAGAAGGGTTTTGTTGAAACTCTCCAGGTGAACCTGTAATTCTGATTCCCTTTTATTGTATTCTAAATGCTTGATAAGTGAGCGATTTCTTGTTTGCAAATTCTCAATATCCTTATCAATATCCATTAAATCCGACTTGTATTTGTCTCTCAAAAGCTCCATCATGTTAGAGGTACATTGGGTTAGGTTTTTTTCCCATTTTTCTTTAAAGGTTATATCATGCACCTCAAAAGAGGGAAAGATTTGTATACGTAGCCCCATAGGATTAGCGTTTTCTCTTATATATTTGTCAAAAAACCTGATGTGCCAACCGAGGTTGGATTTTCTTTCCATCAATCGTCTAATTTTCTGAAAAAATACCTCTATATCAATATCATTTGGGTTAGTGGTGGTACAGTTTTTCTCAATATTATCTAGGAAATCCTCCCAGTTTTTTCCTCCTAACTGTGCCATTTTTGCCATCGTGGGGAAATGGAAGCCAATCCTAGGGAAGGAATTTACTACATATGAGAAAGGTTAGAAAAAGGGGCTAGCAATATAATCTCAGATATTTAAATGTCCAGAAGGGGAGGGGAAGGAGGGGGATCAGGAAAAACCAAAGTACCCAGATTACAGTCCAATTAAACATACCAATGTAACCATTGATTGCCAAGTATATTATCATAATATTAACTTAATTAGACATATATTGTTTCCTGTTGTAGTAAACAAAATATAGTACAAATTAGAGAAAGGAATATATAACATTTTCTGAAAGAGTTATTTATCCAGACCAGTAGGCAATGGCAAGTGCGAAGCACTTCTGGGGTTTTGCACCCCTGTTTCAATCAATATACAAGAAAAAGAAGGTGCCATGCCTAAACTGGCCAATGTACCCAGCAAGCCAACACCACATCCCTAATGATACATTAAACAAGAAAAAATAAAATGGTATCACTATCCCTGCGGACTCTATTTGTGCCCCAGAGTAACCGCTGCAGGTGGGCGTGAACCGAATAGTGGGATTTTAAGGGTGAGGCTTGTAAGGGTATATGTTTAAGATAAATAATTCAAAAACAAGATAAAATAATAATTTTTATTACAAATTTGATAAAAACAATCACATACAGTGATACATCTTGATATCACAAAGATACTTAAATGTACATAGAACCATTGAAAGGTGCTAGGGGTCACTAGTGTCCAACATGTTTCGCCGGAAGGCTTCTTCTGGGACAATACAGGAATGGTGACCTCTGCTGGTTCTAAGTATGAATAACATACAGTCAGTTTACAAAAATATACCAAGTTAATTACAATCAGATATAAAAATTACAGTGTAGTAGGGCTCACCACAAGTTGTATCTAGAGTAAAGGAGCCATATCAGCGTCCGTGTGTCAGGGATCATAGCGATCCATCCAATGGCGGGTAAAAAACCCTGAACTGAACTGTATGACTACTTAAACGTTAAATGGCCAATCTTGCCAACGTTTTATGCGTTACCCAAAGTACATAAAAGCCTCGAAACACCTCCAGGGCGCCCAATTGTTTCAGGCATCGGCTCTATCACTGAACCTTCCAGTAGGTTCGTTGATGACCAACTACGCCCACATGTCATGGGCCTACCTTCATACCTCAGGGATACTTTAGAGCTCTTGAGAGTTCTGGAGGGTCTCACTGTCCCTGGTGGCTCTCTCTTGGTCACCCTTGACATTGAGGCCCTCTATTCTAGTATCCCCCATACCAGAGGTATCGAGGTTATTACCACCTTTGTTAAGGAACAGACCCACCGCACTTGGGCGCTGGCAGACTTTACACTTCAACTACTGAACCATATCCTCAGATCCAATATCTTTGTATTCGGCGAAACCACTTACCTCCAGGTACAGGGGGTAGCGATGGGGACTGCTTGTGCCCCATCGTATGCCAACCTGTACCTGGGGGGGGTGGGAAAGGGAGCTGTTTGCCAATGATGGCGCTTCGATATACCTGCGCCACCTAGCGCTGTGGCGCAGGTATATCGATGACGTCATCGTTGTATGGACAGGCTCGGTGTCCACTCTTCTGGAATTTATAGATTTCATATCCAACAATAATTATAATTTAAAATTCACTGTTCAATATGATACCCAACAAATAGCCTTTCTTGATACCGCAATATATCTTACACCTGAGGGCAATATTTACACTTCCCTATACCGTAAAAATACGGCAGGAAACACTATACTTCATTATACTAGTAGTCACCCGCGATCCCTAATACGCAGTATCCCGTATTCACAATATCTTAGAATACGACGTAACTGCTTTCTGGATGATGACTACAAACAAGAAGCTAAGGCCCTACAGCAAAGGCTCTTGGTCCGTGGCTACAGCAAGAAATTACTTAAAAAAGCTTATCAAAGAGCTAATCTTCAACCACGAGATAGGCTTATTTTTGGGTCACGTCAGTCTAAACCCTCAAATACCACTAAATTAGTTACTAAATACAGCTCCCAACATCAAACCATACGTAAAATCTTGGATAACAATTGGCATTTCTTAGCAGACGATATTACGGTCTCAAAATACATCAAACCCTACCCAGAGATAGTTTATCGTAAATCTGCCTCACTTAGAGACAAACTTGTACATAGTCATCACAAACCAAAGAAGGAGGAAGATTACCATGGAGCAGTGGGGGGCTATGGTACTTACAAATGTGGCCAATGCTCAGAATGCCCCTGGGTAAAAGAGGGATACACTTCCCTCCTACCTCGGGGAGGGACTTTGAGACCTAGGTTTAGGGCTACTTGCCTTACTGAGGGGGTTGTTTATTTAGCTACATGCCTCTGTGGGGCGTTCTATGTAGGGAAAACAATTAGACCCTTTGCGAAACGCATCCAAGACCATCTGTACTATATGGACACTGGACTTATGTCTACACCCATTTGTAGGCATGTAGGTCTAAATCATAATTTCGACCCCCATTTCATTAAATTCATTGTATTAGAAGCAATTAAGAAGAACCCCAGAGGGGGTAATTACGACAATGCAATTCTTAAGGCAGAAGTAAAGTGGATCTATAAATTACAGGCCACTAGGCCACCAGGTTTAAATACGGCCCTATCATTTAACCACTTAAGCCCCGGAGGATTTGGCTGCTAAAGGACCAGACCCCTTTTTTCAACTTGGCACTTCGTGACTTTAACTGATAATTGCTCGGTCATGCAATGCTGTACCTAAACGAAATTTACTTTTTTTCCCACAAACAGAGCTTTCTTTTGGTGGCATTTGATCACCTCTGCGCTTTTTATTTTTTGCGATATTAATAAAAAAAGAGCGAAAATTTTGCAAAAAAATGACATTTTCAACTTTGTCTTTTAAAAAATATCCAATATACTCAATTTATGTCATTTTTTTTGGCCAAAATATATTTAGCTACATGTCTTTGACAAAAAAAAAATCAATGAGCGTATTTTTATTGGTTTGCGCAAAAGTTATAGCGTCTACAAACTATGGTGTAAATACTGAAATTTACGAAGCTTTAATTTCTGACTGCCTATCTCATTTCATGAAGTGCTAAAATGGCGGGGCAGTACAAAACCCCCCCCAAACTACCACTTTTTGGAAAGTACAAAAGAAGAAAATTCCCCTATGTTTGGGATTTTTTAGGCACATAGATAGACAGATTCAAAAGATCTAAGCAAAAATTATAATATTTATTTAAAGTGACAAACATAGGATCATAAATGTTAAAAACAAAACAGGCAAAATGTATGCATCAAGAATATATAATTGTGACCGTGAGATGGTGAAGATATCAGTCCAATATATTTCGGAAAATCAATTTCCTTCTTCAGGGACGGGTCACATTGAAAGTTTTCTAATAATAACAAAGACAACAATATAGTTAAGCCTATTGTATCTATTACATAAAATCATCATATACAGTGTAACTATTGCATTCTAGGCATGATGTCATATAAATATACTCGTTAGATTTGTTATTTCTTTCTATCCCTTTCAAACAGTTAAACAGAGAAAAAGGGGAAACACTTACATAATTCTTCTTGTCATACATGAAAAGCCTGTAGAGTAGCTAAAAGCAAGAACCGAATAACCGCATATGTGGAAATCCACAGTCACTGATGTTCATATATCCCAAAAGATTGGGGGGAAACCAGTATGTCAGACTTATGTTATTTATATGGAAGCCCCCCGTCGCTATCCTGGCTCCTGTGGTCACCTGAGGTCCCAAAATTGGCCGTAGCACCAAGAAGCTGACACTGGGAATCAACTACAAGGAAGAAACATATGTATAAAGAATATCTTCATTAATTTCTTGGGCTTAGTAATAGTCACCAAGAATAGGCACCTAGGTCAAAATAGTATTGACCGGGGTGTCATATAGAAAATGTAGATGGTTTGTTGGTTACCTGAAAGCTGTAGAACCCACAGTTGCCACATATGGGTATCAACCAGACACGGTTTGGAAAGTGTGGACACATACAGGGAATCTAAGAGTTTAAATGTTTACCTTGATTGGACCCAATCGGCAGCAGCTGGTGCCCGGTCTGTGGGGCTTCCTGGATCGTAAGCGTCAGGACCGCCCCGCTGTACATTGCGCATGACGATCGTCATAGCGCTGGGCGGAACCGGAAGTGACGCCTGCGTTCCACCGGCACGGGTCACGCAACCGGAAGCGGAACAGCGCATCCGGTTTACGATTGGCTATACCCGCCCATATATGCAGAGAACTGCAATGGGCAGGGCCAGCCAGAGACAGCGAGCGCCATAATGGCGATCTGTCTCCCCGTGCCGGGGTGGCCACAGGAGAGACCGAGGAAGACAAATAGGGGGAATATTAAAAATTAGTTATGTAAGAATTGGATCCTAAAATTGGCTGACTATGTGCATTTACCAACATAGTAAAAATAAAGGATACTTACTCAATATCAGTATGATTGATAACGGTTATGCTGCAGTGGAAATATAATATGTGGTAAATTCTGGCTTGAAATTAGCTACTTCTTTGACAGTTCTATATATAAGAAAACTGCAGTATCCAAAATATATATCCTGTGCAAACTCAAAAACAGACGATGAAAGAGTTTATTAATGTAAAAGACTTGGTATTAAAGAAGAAATAAATCATTTTTCCATCCCTCCTGATGAAAACCCTTCTAAAAAGGGTTTAAATGACAATGCTCCATTGAGACCAGGAGGCTCTGTCGCTCTTAGCATATGTATCCACCTCAGCTCAAGTTGGAGGAGACTTTTGTTCCAGTCTCCTCCTCTCGGGCTGGGGTGGATACGATCCAGAATAAGGAATTTAATTCTCGGAAATTTTCCCTTATGTACTACTTTTACGTGACGCCCTAGGGGAAGCTCAGGGTCTGACTTGCGCATACTAAGAATGTGACGGTATGCGCGACGCCAGAACTCCTGCTTAGTTTTTCCTATGTAGAAGCATCCGCATGTACATAGGAGTAGATATATGACACCGATCGTGCGACAATTCGCAAAATGTCTTGCTCTAAAAGTCTGACCGTTGGGTAGGATAGGGGATTTGTTTGTCAACATATAGCCACAGTAATGGCATGAACCACAGATGTATGTGCCCTTATATTTGCAACATATCACATCATCATTGTTGAATTCACTTCGAACAAGTCTGTCTCGAAGTGCCGGGGCTCTCTTAAAAGTAAAGCCTGGTGTCTTGGACAAAAATTGTCCTAAAATTGGGTCGGATGTTAATAGGTGCCAATGTTTGGTCACTATATTTTTTATCTTTTTATGTTGATACATATAAGGGGTGATTATCTTGATGTTGTTGCTATCCTTCCTGTTCTGATTTTTGGAAGGATTCAGAAGTTCCCGTCTATCACTGAGGAGGGCTCTTTTGTATGCCTTTTTCAGAGACATCTTGGAGTAACCTCTTCGTGTCAGTCTTTGACGTAATTCATTTGCCGCAAGTTGGAAAGACTGTAAATCGCTACAATTACGTCGTACGCGTAGGTATTGACTTATAGGAATTGATCGAATTAATGGTTCAGGGTGAAAACTTGAACCATGAAGAATGGTGTTTCCCGCTGTTGGTTTGCGGTAGAGTTCACTCTGTAGAGTGCCATCATCTCCTCTAAAGATCTCGACGTCAAGGAACGTCACGCGATTAGGATCTGAATTCATCGTAAAGAGCAGGTTGAATTCGTTCCTGTTCATCCTTTCCACGCACTTATGTAATAGTTCAGGGGGGCCCTCCCAGATGAGGAACACGTCATCTATATAACGGGTCCACAAAGAGATGTGGTCCGTATATATTGACATGGCTTCGTCATCTAGGAAGGATGTCTCCCACTCCCCCAGGTACAGATTGGCGTAGGATGGGGCACAGCAAGTGCCCATCGCTACGCCCTGCACCTGGAGGTAGTGGGAGCCATTGAACATGAAGATGTTATGTGTCAGAATGAAACGTAGAAGGTTAATTATAAACTCACTATATGCATTGTTAGATGTTTTACGTGAAAAAATGTGTTGAATTACAGATATACCTTTTCCATGGGGTATAGAGCTGTATAGAGCCTCTACATCGATGGTAACAAGTACCGCTGTGGGGGAAACAGGAACGCCTTCAACCTTACTCAGAAAATGGATCGTATCCCTCGTGAAGGAAGGGAGTTCCTGCACGAAGGGTTGTAAAAAGCTGTCGACTAGGCGACTAGCGTTTTCTGATATGGATCCTCTCCCTGATATGATAGGTCTACCAGGGGGATTAGTAGGATTCTTGTGGACTTTAGGAAGTCCATAGAAGGTTGGTACTTTGGGGAATTTGGTTCTAATGAAATCCCAAGTTTCCTTGGTGATGACATTGTTCATGTATGCTTGGTCTATCAAGAGGTAGAATTCCTGGTAAAATTTAGCTACAATGGAGGAAGTGATGTGTCTGTACCAGTTGGTGTTATTGAGAATCTGGGTGCACATCTGTGTATATTGTGTGTCATCCATTATGACAATATTGCCCCCCTTGTCGGCTTGTTTGATAATTATATTTTTGTTGTTAGAAAGTTTATTTATGGCTTCTCGATGTTGGGGGGAAATATTAGTGTGGGGGATGGAATCAATTTTCATCTTATCGATTTCACTGGTCACAATCCTAAGAAACGCATTGATGTTCTGGTTTTGGATGGGGGGATACATATCCGATTTCTTTTTAAGTGTTGTACTGCTTGTGTTGTCATTGGTTTTGTCCGATGACGCAGATGATAATAGCGCATCTAAATCAATCCGATCGATTAAATTTTCATTTTCCTCAAGTAAGGAGATCAACATGTCTAAAGCAGGGTCCTTATTGGTTTTTTGACTATTATCTTTATGGAATAACAGTTTTAGGTTGAGTTTGCGTGCAAACAAATGTAGGTCTTTTATAACCTCAAATTTGTTTGTGTTGGATGTGGGGCAGAAACTGAGACCCATTTGAAGGATCTCTGTTTCTGCTTTGGTGAGAGTGTATTGAGATAGATTAATAATAGAAAAATCCTGCACTAAAGGGGGAACGTGATCTAAAGTGGTAGTGTTGGAATCAGAGAAGGGGAGGGGGATAGAGTGTCCGTGGCTGGTGTGAGTTGGAGTGCTCGCTGATGGGTAAGGTCTAAAAAAGTGGAATCCTGTAACTCAATATTTGTAGAAGTGCTAGTGAGTGGAAGTGGAATGATTGGATCCTGAGATTGTTGTGATGATGAAAGTGAAGTTATCTCTCGTGATTGGGTATGTGCAGGAAATAAAGAAATTTTATCTTTTTTGTTCAGAGGTAAGTTGGATTTTTTATTTCTTTGTTGAGAGGATGAATCCTCTTGAAATGGGCGTTTAGTGCGATCATTGGTTTTGATCTTAGTGTCAATAGGTATATCTTTTTGAATAAAAGTGGAAGGATTGTCTTTTTTAGTGTTGTTATATGTATTTCTATTCTGTGCCCATAAATAGGCTTTACCTTGTTGTGAAGTATTTTTGCTTCTATTCAAGATTTTTTGTTTTTTCATTAAGATATTCTTATTGAATATGTCTAAATGATCTTTCAGTTTTTTCTCTCTTTCAACATATGTTTTATGATTTTTAAATCTTTGTATTTTTTGACAGGTTTGAGCAATGTCGATATCTAACTTTTTGGCTCTTAGAGAGTACTCCTCAATGAGGAGTCTCATAAGAGATCCTGAACATGCCTGGAGAGTGTCCTCCCATTTTGCCCTGAAATCGGGCGTTATGTCCTCCATGGAGGGGAACACCTGTATTCTAAGGCCGAACGGGGCGACACCCTCCTGAATGTGATCTTGGAAAGATTTGCAGTGCCAGAAAAGGGTGGACTTTTTTTCAACTAATTTGGATAGCTGGAACATCAATGAGGCCAGTTCGGTTTCGATGAACTCCTTGTGCTCATATTCGTCCAAATAATTGGCCATCAAGGTGTTCCAGTCATCCCCAACAAAGCCAGACATTTTTAACAGAATTATGGAGTGACCAAATAACCAAATAGATAAACAAATAGATAGATAAACAATGTCAAGTATCCAAGCTGCACAGAGATATATAGATGTATAGGTAATAATTCTTTAAGATATAATATTCTAAGAAAAAATAATTGTATGTTAGAACAATCTAACATGGGCTGCGGGAAGGGTATTTGCTACCCGGTAAGACAAATTGGGGTTTTGCCCATGATAGATTATTCAAAAAACAAGTGCCACATCCCTAAATTTGAATACAAAAGAAGAAAATTCCCCTATGTTTGGGATTTTTTAGGCACATAGATAGACAGATTCAAAAGATCTAAGCAAAAATTATAATATTTATTTAAAGTGACAAACATAGGATCATAAATGTTAAAAACAAAACAGGCAAAATGTATGCATCAAGAATATATAATTGTGACCGTGAGATGGTGAAGATATCAGTCCAATATATTTCGGAAAATCAATTTCCTTCTTCAGGGACGGGTCACATTGAAAGTTTTCTAATAATAACAAAGACAACAATATAGTTAAGCCTATTGTATCTATTACATAAAATCATCATATACAGTGTAACTATTGCATTCTAGGCATGATGTCATATAAATATACTCGTTAGATTTGTTATTTCTTTCTATCCCTTTCAAACAGTTAAACAGAGAAAAAGGGGAAACACTTACATAATTCTTCTTGTCATACATGAAAAGCCTGTAGAGTAGCTAAAAGCAAGAACCGAATAACCGCATATGTGGAAATCCACAGTCACTGATGTTCATATATCCCAAAAGATTGGGGGGAAACCAGTATGTCAGACTTATGTTATTTATATGGAAGCCCCCCGTCGCTATCCTGGCTCCTGTGGTCACCTGAGGTCCCAAAATTGGCCGTAGCACCAAGAAGCTGACACTGGGAATCAACTACAAGGAAGAAACATATGTATAAAGAATATCTTCATTAATTTCTTGGGCTTAGTAATAGTCACCAAGAATAGGCACCTAGGTCAAAATAGTATTGACCGGGGTGTCATATAGAAAATGTAGATGGTTTGTTGGTTACCTGAAAGCTGTAGAACCCACAGTTGCCACATATGGGTATCAACCAGACACGGTTTGGAAAGTGTGGACACATACAGGGAATCTAAGAGTTTAAATGTTTACCTTGATTGGACCCAATCGGCAGCAGCTGGTGCCCGGTCTGTGGGGCTTCCTGGATCGTAAGCGTCAGGACCGCCCCGCTGTACATTGCGCATGACGATCGTCATAGCGCTGGGCGGAACCGGAAGTGACGCCTGCGTTCCACCGGCACGGGTCACGCAACCGGAAGCGGAACAGCGCATCCGGTTTACGATTGGCTATACCCGCCCATATATGCAGAGAACTGCAATGGGCAGGGCCAGCCAGAGACAGCGAGCGCCATAATGGCGATCTGTCTCCCCGTGCCGGGGTGGCCACAGGAGAGACCGAGGAAGACAAATAGGGGGAATATTAAAAATTAGTTATGTAAGAATTGGATCCTAAAATTGGCTGACTATGTGCATTTACCAACATAGTAAAAATAAAGGATACTTACTCAATATCAGTATGATTGATAACGGTTATGCTGCAGTGGAAATATAATATGTGGTAAATTCTGGCTTGAAATTAGCTACTTCTTTGACAGTTCTATATATAAGAAAACTGCAGTATCCAAAATATATATCCTGTGCAAACTCAAAAACAGACGATGAAAGAGTTTATTAATGTAAAAGACTTGGTATTAAAGAAGAAATAAATCATTTTTCCATCCCTCCTGATGAAAACCCTTCTAAAAAGGGTTTAAATGACAATGCTCCATTGAGACCAGGAGGCTCTGTCGCTCTGTAGCAAATACCCTTCCCCGCAGCCCATGTTAGATTGTTCTAACATACAATTATTTTTTCTTAGAATATTATATCTTAAAGAATTATTACCTATACATCTATATATCTCTGTGCAGCTTGGATACTTGACATTGTTTATCTATCTATTTGTTTATCTATTTGGTTATTTGGTCACTCCATAATTCTGTTAAAAATGTCTGGCTTTGTTGGGGATGACTGGAACACCTTGATGGCCAATTATTTGGACGAATATGAGCACAAGGAGTTCATCGAAACCGAACTGGCCTCATTGATGTTCCAGCTATCCAAATTAGTTGAAAAAAAGTCCACCCTTTTCTGGCACTGCAAATCTTTCCAAGATCACATTCAGGAGGGTGTCGCCCCGTTCGGCCTTAGAATACAGGTGTTCCCCTCCATGGAGGACATAACGCCCGATTTCAGGGCAAAATGGGAGGACACTCTCCAGGCATGTTCAGGATCTCTTATGAGACTCCTCATTGAGGAGTACTCTCTAAGAGCCAAAAAGTTAGATATCGACATTGCTCAAACCTGTCAAAAAATACAAAGATTTAAAAATCATAAAACATATGTTGAAAGAGAGAAAAAACTGAAAGATCATTTAGACATATTCAATAAGAATATCTTAATGAAAAAACAAAAAATCTTGAATAGAAGCAAAAATACTTCACAACAAGGTAAAGCCTATTTATGGGCACAGAATAGAAATACATATAACAACACTAAAAAAGACAATCCTTCCACTTTTATTCAAAAAGATATACCTATTGACACTAAGATCAAAACCAATGATCGCACTAAACGCCCATTTCAAGAGGATTCATCCTCTCAACAAAGAAATAAAAAATCCAACTTACCTCTGAACAAAAAAGATAAAATTTCTTTATTTCCTGCACATACCCAATCACGAGAGATAACTTCACTTTCATCATCACAACAATCTCAGGATCCAATCATTCCACTTCCACTCACTAGCACTTCTACAAATATTGAGTTACAGGATTCCACTTTTTTAGACCTTACCCATCAGCGAGCACTCCAACTCACACCAGCCACGGACACTCTATCCCCCTCCCCTTCTCTGATTCCAACACTACCACTTTAGATCACGTTCCCCCTTTAGTGCAGGATTTTTCTATTATTAATCTATCTCAATACACTCTCACCAAAGCAGAAACAGAGATCCTTCAAATGGGTCTCAGTTTCTGCCCCACATCCAACACAAACAAATTTGAGGTTATAAAAGACCTACATTTGTTTGCACGCAAACTCAACCTAAAACTGTTATTCCATAAAGATAATAGTCAAAAAACCAATAAGGACCCTGCTTTAGACATGTTGATCTCCTTACTTGAGGAAAATGAAAATTTAATCGATCGGATTGATTTAGATGCGCTATTATCATCTGCGTCATCGGACAAAACCAATGACAACACAAGCAGTACAACACTTAAAAAGAAATCGGATATGTATCCCCCCATCCAAAACCAGAACATCAATGCGTTTCTTAGGATTGTGACCAGTGAAATCGATAAGATGAAAATTGATTCCATCCCCCACACTAATATTTCCCCCCAACATCGAGAAGCCATAAATAAACTTTCTAACAACAAAAATATAATTATCAAACAAGCCGACAAGGGGGGCAATATTGTCATAATGGATGACACACAATATACACAGATGTGCACCCAGATTCTCAATAACACCAACTGGTACAGACACATCACTTCCTCCATTGTAGCTAAATTTTACCAGGAATTCTACCTCTTGATAGACCAAGCATACATGAACAATGTCATCACCAAGGAAACTTGGGATTTCATTAGAACCAAATTCCCCAAAGTACCAACGTTCTATGGACTTCCTAAAGTCCACAAGAATCCTACTAATCCCCCTGGTAGACCTATCATATCAGGGAGAGGATCCATATCAGAAAACGCTAGTCGCCTAGTCGACAGCTTTTTACAACCCTTCGTGCAGGAACTCCCTTCCTTCACGAGGGATACGATCCATTTTCTGAGTAAGGTTGAAGGCGTTCCTGTTTCCCCCACAGCGGTACTTGTTACCATCGATGTAGAGGCTCTATACAGCTCTATACCCCATGGAAAAGGTATATCTGTAATTCAACACATTTTTTCACGTAAAACATCTAACAATGCATATAGTGAGTTTATAATTAACCTTCTACGTTTCATTCTGACACATAACATCTTCATGTTCAATGGCTCCCACTACCTCCAGGTGCAGGGCGTAGCGATGGGCACTTGCTGTGCCCCATCCTACGCCAATCTGTACCTGGGGGAGTGGGAGACATCCTTCCTAGATGACGAAGCCATGTCAATATATACGGACCACATCTCTTTGTGGACCCGTTATATAGATGACGTGTTCCTCATCTGGGAGGGCCCCCCTGAACTATTACATAAGTGCGTGGAAAGGATGAACAGGAACGAATTCAACCTGCTCTTTACGATGAATTCAGATCCTAATCGCGTGACGTTCCTTGACGTCGAGATCTTTAGAGGAGATGATGGCACTCTACAGAGTGAACTCTACCGCAAACCAACAGCGGGAAACACCATTCTTCATGGTTCAAGTTTTCACCCTGAACCATTAATTCGATCAATTCCTATAAGTCAATACCTACGCGTACGACGTAATTGTAGCGATTTACAGTCTTTCCAACTTGCGGCAAATGAATTACGTCAAAGACTGACACGAAGAGGTTACTCCAAGATGTCTCTGAAAAAGGCATACAAAAGAGCCCTCCTCAGTGATAGACGGGAACTTCTGAATCCTTCCAAAAATCAGAACAGGAAGGATAGCAACAACATCAAGATAATCACCCCTTATATGTATCAACATAAAAAGATAAAAAATATAGTGACCAAACATTGGCACCTATTAACATCCGACCCAATTTTAGGACAATTTTTGTCCAAGACACCAGGCTTTACTTTTAAGAGAGCCCCGGCACTTCGAGACAGACTTGTTCGAAGTGAATTCAACAATGATGATGTGATATGTTGCAAATATAAGGGCACATACATCTGTGGTTCATGCCATTACTGTGGCTATATGTTGACAAACAAATCCCCTATCCTACCCAACGGTCAGACTTTTAGAGCAAGACATTTTGCGAATTGTCGCACGATCGGTGTCATATATCTACTCCTATGTACATGCGGATGCTTCTACATAGGAAAAACTAAGCAGGAGTTCTGGCGTCGCGCATACCGTCACATTCTTAGTATGCGCAAGTCAGACCCTGAGCTTCCCCTAGGGCGTCACGTAAAAGTAGTACATAAGGGAAAATTTCCGAGAATTAAATTCCTTATTCTGGATCGTATCCACCCCAGCCCGAGAGGAGGAGACTGGAACAAAAGTCTCCTCCAACTTGAGCTGAGGTGGATACATATGCTAAGAGCGACAGAGCCTCCTGGTCTCAATGGAGCATTGTCATTTAAACCCTTTTTAGAAGGGTTTTCATCAGGAGGGATGGAAAAATGATTTATTTCTTCTTTAATACCAAGTCTTTTACATTAATAAACTCTTTCATCGTCTGTTTTTGAGTTTGCACAGGATATATATTTTGGATACTGCAGTTTTCTTATATATAGAACTGTCAAAGAAGTAGCTAATTTCAAGCCAGAATTTACCACATATTATATTTCCACTGCAGCATAACCGTTATCAATCATACTGATATTGAGTAAGTATCCTTTATTTTTACTATGTTGGTAAATGCACATAGTCAGCCAATTTTAGGATCCAATTCTTACATAACTAATTTTTAATATTCCCCCTATTTGTCTTCCTCGGTCTCTCCTGTGGCCACCCCGGCACGGGGAGACAGATCGCCATTATGGCGCTCGCTGTCTCTGGCTGGCCCTGCCCATTGCAGTTCTCTGCATATATGGGCGGGTATAGCCAATCGTAAACCGGATGCGCTGTTCCGCTTCCGGTTGCGTGACCCGTGCCGGTGGAACGCAGGCGTCACTTCCGGTTCCGCCCAGCGCTATGACGATCGTCATGCGCAATGTACAGCGGGGCGGTCCTGACGCTTACGATCCAGGAAGCCCCACAGACCGGGCACCAGCTGCTGCCGATTGGGTCCAATCAAGGTAAACATTTAAACTCTTAGATTCCCTGTATGTGTCCACACTTTCCAAACCGTGTCTGGTTGATACCCATATGTGGCAACTGTGGGTTCTACAGCTTTCAGGTAACCAACAAACCATCTACATTTTCTATATGACACCCCGGTCAATACTATTTTGACCTAGGTGCCTATTCTTGGTGACTATTACTAAGCCCAAGAAATTAATGAAGATATTCTTTATACATATGTTTCTTCCTTGTAGTTGATTCCCAGTGTCAGCTTCTTGGTGCTACGGCCAATTTTGGGACCTCAGGTGACCACAGGAGCCAGGATAGCGACGGGGGGCTTCCATATAAATAACATAAGTCTGACATACTGGTTTCCCCCCAATCTTTTGGGATATATGAACATCAGTGACTGTGGATTTCCACATATGCGGTTATTCGGTTCTTGCTTTTAGCTACTCTACAGGCTTTTCATGTATGACAAGAAGAATTATGTAAGTGTTTCCCCTTTTTCTCTGTTTAACTGTTTGAAAGGGATAGAAAGAAATAACAAATCTAACGAGTATATTTATATGACATCATGCCTAGAATGCAATAGTTACACTGTATATGATGATTTTATGTAATAGATACAATAGGCTTAACTATATTGTTGTCTTTGTTATTATTAGAAAACTTTCAATGTGACCCGTCCCTGAAGAAGGAAATTGATTTTCCGAAATATATTGGACTGATATCTTCACCATCTCACGGTCACAATTATATATTCTTGATGCATACATTTTGCCTGTTTTGTTTTTAACATTTATGATCCTATGTTTGTCACTTTAAATAAATATTATAATTTTTGCTTAGATCTTTTGAATCTGTCTATCTATGTGCCTAAAAAATCCCAAACATAGGGGAATTTTCTTCTTTTGTATTCAAATTTAGGGATGTGGCACTTGTTTTTTGAATAATCTATCATGGGCAAAACCCCAACTTTTTGGAAAGTAGACATCCTAAGGAATGTTCTGAGAGGCATGTTGAGCTCATTGAATATTTTATTTTTTTGTCACAGGTGTTTGAAAAATGACTAAAAAAAATTTTTTTTTTTTTTTTTTACACAAAGTTGTCATTGAAATGATATATTGCTCACACATGCCATGGGTATATGTGTAATTACACCCCAAAATATATTCTGCTGCTTCTCCTGAGTACAGGGATACCACATATGTGAGACTTTTTGGGAGCGTAGCTGTGTACGGGAGCCAGAAATCAAATCACCACCATCAGAATTTCAAAGGGCGTACATTTTTCATTGCATTTTCTCACTACCTATAACGGTTTAGGAGGCCCTGAAATGTCAAGATACCACAAAACCCCCCCAAATGACCCCATTTTGGAAAGTAGACATCCCAAGCTGTTTGCTGAGAGGCATGGTGAGTCCATGGAATATTTTATATTTTGCCACAAGTTTCGGGAAAATTACAATTTTTTTTTTTAATTTTTTTTTTTACACAACGTTGTCACTAAAAGATAAATTTCTCACACATGACATGGGTATATGTGGAATGACACCCCAAAATACATTCTGCCGCTTCTCCTGAGTATGGGGATGCCCCATGTGTGAGACTTTTTGGGAGCCTAGCTGTGTACAGGACCGCGAAAACCAATCAACACTCTCAGGTTTTCTAATGGCGTAAATTGTTCATGTCACCTCTGCACTACCTGTCGCAGTTTCGGAGGCCCTAAAATTCCAAGATAGCACAAAACCCCCCCAAATGACCCCATTTTGGAAAGTAGACACCCTAAGCTGTTTGCTGAGAGGCATGGTGAGTCCATGGAATATTTTATATTTTGCCACAAGTTCCGGGAAATATATATATATATATATATATATATTTTTTTTTTTTTACACAAAGCTGTCAGTAAATGATATATTGCTCACACATGCCATGGGTATATGTGAAATGACACCCCAAAATACATTCTGCTGCTTCTCCTGAGTACAGGGATACCCCATGTGTGAGACTTTTTTGCAGTCTAGCCGAGTACTGGACCCCGAAAACCAACCTCCACTTTCAGACTTTCCAAAGGCGTAAATTGTTGATTTCACTCCTGACTACCTATCACAGTTTCGGAGGCCCTAAAATTCCAAGATAGCACAAAACCCCCCCAAATGACCCCATTTTGGAAAGTAGACACCCCAAGCTGTTTGCTGAGAGGCATGGTGAGTCCATGGAATATTTTATATTTTGCCACAAGTTCCGGGAAATATATATATATATATATATTTTTTTTTTTTTTACACAAAGCTGTCAGTAAATGATATATTGCTCACACATGCCATGTGTATATGTGAAATGACACCCCAAAATACATTCTGCTGCTTCTCCTGAGTACAGGGATACCCCATGTGTGAGACTTTTTTGCAGTCTAGCCGAGTACAGGACCCCGAAATCCAACCTCCACTTTCAGGCTTTCCAAAGGCGTAAATTGTTGATTTCACTCCTGACTACCTATCACAGTTTCGGAGGCCCTAAAATTCCAAGATAGCACAAAACCCCCCCAAATGACCCCATTTTGGAAAGTAGACACCCCAAGCTGTTTGCTGAGAGGCATGGTGAGTCCATGGAATATTTTATATTTTGCCACAAGTTCCGGGAAATATATATATATATATATATATATTTATTTTTTTTTTACACAAAGCTGTCAGTAAATGATATATTGCTCACACATGCCATGGGTATATGTGAAATGACACCCCAAAATACATTCTGCTGCTTCTCCTGAGTACAGGGATACCCCATGTGTGAGACTTTTTTGCAGTCTAGCCGAGTACAGGACCCCGAAAACCAACCTCCACTTTCAGGCTTTCCAAGGGCGTAAATTGTTGATTTCACTCCTGACTACCTATCACAGTTTCGGAGGCCCTAAAATTCCAAGATAGCACAAAACCCCCCCAAATGACCTCATTTTGGAAAGTAGACACCCTGAGCTATTTGCAGAGAGGCATGTTGAGTGTTTTGCAGATCTCACTTTTTGTCACAAAGTTTTGGAAATTGAAAAAAGAGGAAAAAAAATGCATTTTCCTGTTTTTTCTTCATTTTCCAAAAAAAATGAGAGCTGCAAAATACTCACCATGCCTCTCAGCAAATAGATTGGAGTGTCTACTTTGCAAAATTGGGTCATTTGGGGGGGGTTTGTGCTATCTTGGAATTTTAGGGCCTCCGAAACTGTGATAGGTAGTCAGGAGTGAAATCAATAATTTACGCCCTTGGAAAGCCTGAAAGTGGAGGTTGGTTTTCGGGGTCCTGTACTCGGCTAGACTGCAAAAAAGTCTCACACATGGGGTATCCCTGTACTCAGGAGAAGCAGCAGAATGTATTTTGGGGTGTCATTTCACATATACCCATGGCATGCGTGAGCATTATATCATTTACTGACAACTTTGTGTTAAAAAAAAAAAAAAAATTATTTTCCCGAAACTTGTGGCAAAATATAAACTATTCCATGGACTCACCATGCTTCTCAGCCAATAGCTTGGAGTGTCTACTTTGCAAAATGGGGTCATTTGGGGGGGTTTTGTGCTATCTTGAAATTTCAGGGCCTCTGAAACTGTGACAGGTAGTCAGGGGTAAAATCAGCAATTTACGCCATTAGAAAACCTGAAGATGTGGATTGGTTTTCGGGGGCGCGTACACAGCTACGCTGCCAAAAAGTCTCACACATGGGGTATCCCTGTACTCAGGAGAAGCAGCAGAATGTATTTTGGGGTGTCATTTCACATATACACATGGCATGTGTGAGCAATATATCATTTAGTGACAACTTTCTGTAAAAAAACAACAAAAAAAAAAGAAATAATAATTTTCCAGACACTTGTAGCAAAATATAAAATATTCCATGGACTCACCATGCCTCTCAGCAAATAGCTTTGGGTGTCTACTTTTCAAAAAGGGGTCATTTGGGGGGTGTTTGAACTGTCCCGGCATTTTATGCTCAATCTTATCCACACATCACCCACTCTTCTAACCACTTGAAAACCAAGCCTTTTCTGTGCCTTTTTGTTTACATGAAAAAATATTTTTTTTTTACTAGAAAATTACTTTGAACCCCCAAACATTATATATTTCTTTAAAGCAGAGGCCCTATAGAATAAAATGGGGGATGTTGCAAATTTTTTTGTCACACGGTATTTGCGCACAGATTTTCCAAACGCAATTTTTGCGAAAAAAATACATTTTTTTTAAATTTATTGCACAAATACACTATATAATTCCAATTTTTTTGGTAAAATTTAAAAGATGATCTTATGCCGAGTTCATAGACACCTGACATGACATGCTTTAAAAATTGCGCACGCCTGCGCAGCGGCAACAACGTACGTACATTTTTAAAAATTTTAAAAGTCTCTACAGGTTACCACTTTAGACTTACAGAGGAGGTCTACTGCAAAAATTACTGCACTCGATCTGGCGATCGCGGCGATACCTCACATGCATGCTGAAATTGCGGTTTACATATGACACTAGACCAACGCTTGCGTGTGCCATTGCGTGCAAGCACGGGGGGAAAGGGGGGGGGCTCAATTTTTTTTTTTTTTTGCTTTTTTATGTTATTTTGACACCTTTCCTTTAATTTTTTTTTAAAATCATTTTTATTGTTATCACAGTGAATTTAGATATCCCCTATGATAGCAATCGGTAGTGACAGGTACTCTTTTTTAAAAAAATTGGGGTCTTTTATACTCTAGATCTCTCCTCTGACCTTAATGTATCTGACCACGCCAAAATTGGTGTGATAAAATACTTTCCCAATTTCCCAATGGCCCTGTTTATTTCTGGCGAAAAATAAGTCATGAAATGCTCGTAGCCTCCGGCATCTTAGGCCATAGAGATGATTGGAGCCATTCTAATCTTCAATTAGCTCTATGGTTAGATAACTGAACCACCGGCTGCACTCTCGGGTTAACCGGTGGGACAGGAGAGCCCGAGAAAAACCACGGAAGGCTGCGGAAGGTGGCGGTGGGGGGGGGGAGACCCCTCCCACTGCATGTAAAAGCAGTCTAGCGGCCAATTACCTGCTAGGATTGCTTTTACATGTTAGCCGACTGCTGGCTGTAAAAAACGATACCAAGATGATGCCTAAATCTGCAGGCATCATCCTGGTACAACCACTCAAAGTCCAGCAACGTACCAGTACATTGCTGTTCCTTGTTTGGCATATAGGTTTTTTTTTTCATGCAGCCTGTGGGCTGAACGGAAAAAAAGAGAACCTATCAGAAATCAGCACAGGAATAATGCGTAGTATTACTCATCATTAACCGCCCAAACAACCACCCACTGAATTTAATGATGGGTATACACGACACTATCCACGTATACCAAAATAGGATTTTAACTGCAGTGCTGAAATCAGAAAATCACCACAGCTGCTATCAGCAAAGGTATCCATATATGCTGAGCGCAAACGCTGTTTGTGTCAGAATATATAAAATCAATGCGTGGTAGCCGACGAGTACCTGCAAGAGAAACAGGTCACAAAAGAATGAAAAAACAAACAAAGTACATAAAAAAAAAGTACATTAGGAAGAGTAGGACATATAAAATGACTGACACAACAAAAGTTTTTGGATTCTCATCATTAACCGCCCAAACAACCACCCACTGAATTTAATGATGGGTATACACGGCACTATCCACGTATACCAAAATAAGATTTTAACTGCAGTGCTGAAATCAGAAAATCACCACAGCTGCTATCAGCAAAGGTATCCATATATGCTGAGCGCAAACGCTGTTTGTGTCAGAATATATAAAATCAATGCGTGGTAGCCGACAATTACCTGCAAGAGAAACAGGTCACAAAAGAATGAAAAAACAAACAAAGTACATTAAAAAAAAGTACATTAGGAAGAGTAGGACATATAAAATGACTGACACAACAAAAGTTTTTGGATTCTCATCATTAACCGCCCAAACAACCACCCACTGAATTTAATGATGGGTATACACGGCACTATCCACGTATACCAAAATAAGATTTTAACTGCAGGGCTGAAATCAGAAAATCACCACAGCTGCTATCAGCAAAGGTATCCATATATGCTGAGCGCAAACGCTGTTTGTGTCAGAATATATAAAATCAATGCGTGGTAGCCGACAATTACCTGCAAGAGAAACAGGTCACAAAAGAATGAAAAAACAAACAAAGGACATTGAAACAAGTATAGTAGGAAGGAGTAGAAGGACATATAAAATTACTGACACCACAACAGTTTTTGGATCCTTTTATTTTACTTTCTAACTGTTCCTTTATTTCTTGATTTGGGAGGGAGTGCGATCTTCTGCGATCTTCTCTTCCAGCTTGGGTCTCTCAAAATGTCGATGGACATCCAACATCCTTCGAGACCCTGTGTTTGTGTGCCCTACACTGTGTCGTGCTGTACCCTACACTAATACTCCACTAGTGTATGGTAGCGCTCAAAACATTCCCCGATGCAGAGACCAGGTTGGTCAGGACATTTGGGACAATAATAACGGGTGTCACGCCTAAATCCGCGCCTGCTACAGACACGACATCGTCTTTGGGGTCGTATTTGGGTAGGGGTACTCGGGAGGGCATAAGGAAAATGCCTCTCATGCAGCCGGCTCACTGCATCTGGAAGGGGAAGTTGGGCAGGCATGCCTCCTGGGTACAGGTAGGCAAGGATGACCGCTTCCTGGAATACCCGGAAGGGTCCAGTTCGTCCTGACGCCCTGTATAGGACAAAGGCGTTCAGCATAGCCAATTGGAAAAGGTAAACAGACACTTTTTTGTACCAGCGTCTGGCTTTACGGGCAACTAAATACGGCGCCAAAAGCTGGTCGTTAAGGTCCACCCCTCCCATGTTAAGGTTATATTCGTGGACACAGAGGGGTTTCTCCATAACGCCAGTTGCCGTAGGGATTTGGACTGTCGTGTCTGCGTGAAGGGAGGACAGAACATAAACATCCCGTGTATCCTTCCACTTCACCGCAAGCAATTTGTCCGTTTTCAAGCAGGCTCTCGCCCCCCGACTAAGACGGGAATTTACAAGCCGTTGGGGGAAGCCCCGGCGATTAGGTCGCACGGTGCCACATGCGCCAATTTGTAAATCAAGCAGGTGACTAAATAGTGGCATGCTTGTGTAAAAATTGTCCACGTACAAATGGTACCCCTTTCCGGATAAGGGTGACACCAAGTCCCAAACAATCTTACCGCTGCTCCCTATGTAGTCTGGGCAGTTCGGGGGCTCCACAGTGCTATCTTTTCCCTCATAGACACGGAAATTAACTGTATAGCCTGTGGCCCTTTCACAGAGCTTATACAACTTGACCCCGTATCTGGCACGCTTGCTGGGGAGGTACTGTTTGATAGCAAGACGGCCAGTAAATTTAATCAGGGACTCGTCAATGCAGACAACTTGTTCGGGGGTAAACAAGGCTGCAAACCGCTGATTGAAGTGGTCTATGAGGGGCCGAATTTTGTGGAGCCGATCGTATGCAGGGTCTCCCCGAGGACGACAGATTTCATTGTCGCTGAAATGCATAAATCGCAGAATTTGCTCGTATCTCCCCCTGGACATGGAGGCAGAGTACATGCGCATATGGTGAGCTGGGCTAGTGGACCAATATAGCCGCAATTCACTTTGTTTAGTTATGCCCATGTGGAGGGAAAGGCCCAGAAAGATCTTAAATTCGGAAACCGTTATAGGATTCCAGCCGAATCGTCTGGCAAGGTGCGAATTTGGGTTGGCGGCGATAAATTGTTGAGCATATAAATTTGATTGATCCACAATAGATCTGAAAAGATCTTCCGTGAAGAACAGCTCAAAAAAGTTCAGGGGCGTAAAACCAGCTGTCTCCACGTGGATTCCAGGTTGGGCGGTGAATGGGGGAAGTACTGGCGCTGTAGAATCAGTGGGTTGCCAATTGGGATATGCCAGCGCATCAGGGAGGGCACTATGGGCTCTACGGGCCTGTCTTCGAATACGCGGTGGCTGCGGGCCACTACTTGTGCTAGCCACCGCACCAGCTTCAACTGCACTTAGGGGACTCGCCACGTCACCAGGTCTTACTGCAGTGCTGGTTGTACTAGGTCCAGGTTGTACTAGGCCGCTGGCGCTTGCCAGGTCGCCAGAAAAATGAGCGGCACTAGTAACCACACTCTGCTCCATACGAGCACCCTGCGATTCCTGCATTTCAACAACACCAGAATGGGGTCGGGTACGCCTGGGTCTAACAGGGACCCATCTGTCGTCGGAGCTGTCTGTCAGGGAGCCGCTGCTGTCATCTGGTTCGTATACTGACCCTGATTCTGCCGGTGAGGCTTCCCCATCGCTCTCACCTAACATGGTCATTATACTGTAAATAGCTTCATCACTGTACGAACGTTTAGACATTTTGGTAACTAAATTTACCCGTACAGTGATGCGACTCACAGGTAATAAAAGCACCTGGTTGTCGAAGACTATTTCAAGCGCTACCAAAAAAACTGCTAATGCTAGCAGGGATCAGGCCTGACTCTGCTAACACAGCGGTTTTGTGTCTTGTGTTTTTTGTAAGTGACAGTAATCTATTGATTACTACACTTACCTGGGTGAAAGGGTTAAACGCAGGTGCTGGCCGGAATCAGTGCTGATCGTGCAAACACCGCGTTTTGGGAACCCTAAACTATGGGGGCGCTAGTATAGCTCTGATCAGATCAGATATTGATCTGTTCAAACACTATACTAGAAATGGAAGTGTAGGTGCGTGCGTGCGTGTGTGGTAATCAAGGGGTTACTTCTAAACTATGCGCCGGGGATCTGGGGGGGGGGTGGCGGGGACCCTAAACCTCCTTTGGGAAAGAAACTAGCTAGCTAGAGCAACCTCAAGTCACAATGACACTAATACAAAATACAGTAAAAACAGTATATTATGTGTGTATTAGTGCTAATGTGACAGAGGGTGTAGGGGTTAACGGGATGTGATCAGGGGGGGATCAGGGGTTTAAATCTTTATTGGAAGGGACTGGCGGGTATCCTAAGGATAAAAGGAACGGTGGCAAGCGCTAAACCTGGTCACAAGTCACACTTATACGGGTATATAGAAAATGCTATATACTGTATACAGTGTGCGTTGTGGCAGGGGGTGTAGGGGTGATCAGGGGGGGATCAGGGGATTAAATCTTTATTGGGCGGGTGGCGGGGACCCTAAACCTCCTTGGGACACAAACTTAGTCGCCTGCGCTAATTCTGATCACAATCACACTAATACAAAAATACAAAAACACAGTATATTACGTTTGTATTAGTGCTGATGTGACAGAGGGTGTAGGGGTTAACTAGCGGTGATCAGGGGGGGGTCAGGGGAGATCAGGGGCTCAAATCTTTATTAGGGGGGGGTGGCGGGTAATTCAAGTGGAAAAAAGGGGGTCGCAAGCGCTAGACCTGACCACAAATCACACTTATACGGGTATATAGCAAAATGCTATATACTGTATACGGTGTGTGTTATGGCAGGGGGTGTAGGGGTGATCAGGGGGGGGTCAGGGGCTTAAATCTTTATTGGGCGGGTGGCGGGGACCCTAAACCTTCTTGGGACAGAAACTTAGTCGCCTGCGCTAATTCTGATCACAATGACACTAATACAAAAATACAATAACACCGTATATTGCGTTTGTATTATTGCTGATGTGACAGAGGGTGTAGGGGTTAACGGCGGTGATCAGGGGGGGGGTCAGGGGAGATCAGTGGGTTAAATCTTTATTAGGGGGGGTTGGGGGGTAATTTGAGTGGAAAAGGGGGGGTCGCAAGTGCTACACCTGTTCACAAATCACACTTATACAGGTATATAGGTATATGCTATATGCTGTATATAGTGTGTGTTGTGTCAGGTGCTGTAGGGGTTAATTGGGGGGGCGATCGGGGGTGAAATGTGCCTATCTAAGTGTGTATGTACGTGCTTGGTGCTGTACTTACAATTAGATGTGCTCTCCTCTCACGCTGGATCCAAAAAGACCGTTGGGAGGGGAGGGCACATCTCCTCTAAGCCTGTGTTTACATTTCACAGGCTTAGAGGGAGATCTGATTGGGCAGGACCGATCAACAGGTCCAGACCAAAAATGATTGGCCTGGACCTGATGACTGATCGGTTCTGACCCCAATCGAGTCATCAGAGCGGCGAAGGCTAGTGACGTACCGCTACGTCACTCTGCCTGGCCGGGGCTGACCGCCGCAGTATATAGTCGTGCGGCGGTCGGCAACCGGTTAAACCTTTTTTGGAATGAATCTAGGGCTGTATTATTGCCTACTATATACATGTAACCATAAGACTAATAAATAAATAAAAAACTCCCCACCCTCCGTTCTTCCTGAAACTCCTCATATGATCATGCTTTGTATTGTCTATATTGTCCATGTACCTATTGATTCAGCATTTGGACAAACCGTAATACTGTATTAACATCACAGTAATCCATTGTGTTGCCAGAATTCAGGATAGAATACTATTGTATACCTTCCATGTCATTAATCATATGTTGCTTATAATTAATTAATCACAGCACATGTTGGTCATGTGCTGTGAAGTATTAATACATATTTTCTTATGATATTTATATTTTTCTCTTTTTCTTTGTTTCCCTCTTATTTTTGTAGCTTTATGTATCGGAATCCGTGTGTCAATATAGGATCAAATCGCGACTAAATCCAATGTGCCGGCTCTTTTCCTGCTTATTTCTCTTTTGACAGGGGCTCGGGCGCCAAGCCGGGGGTGGTGTTGTTGAGATTTATACTATTCTTCTCCTCCCACATTTTTTCCCCGAGTCCGTTTTCTTTTGATAGCGGATGTACAGCGTTCCTACTCATCTGTACCTCTTTGTTGCGGTGCAGCTCTGATTGGGACCGCTAGATGGCGCCCGCACCGGAAGTGACTAGTTGGAGGTCATGAGGTACCTCATCACTTCCGGTGGGACCGCGCTTATAACGCCGAGCGGAATATGGTACAGACAGGCCACGACTAGTGGCGCGGCTGTTTGTTACCAATCAACCGGAGCATATGAGGTAAGTTTTACTACAACGATCTCCTATTTGTATGGCGGTAATGGCATTTCTCTTTCACAATCTCTGCTGGTTAAATGTGTTTTTACCATTTCCTCTTAATATTCACTTTCTGGGTAGGTTCCTAATCGGACTTATCTTTTAGCTCACTCTCATTTATCTTGCACACTTGTAACCTTTTTGGTTACCATCGGTCTGCACCTGGTCTATAATTATATGCTACATTTCTATCTCTCACATGGTGTTTGTGCACCCCTGGCTTCATTAACCCCTCTTGTTCCTTTGCCTTATCACTCTATGTAGCCCCCTTTTCTCTTCCACAACCTAAGCATGATCTTTTCACTGCTATGGCCCTACTATTGGAGAATGTGGGTAACGTACCTATATACCTGATTTCAGTATCATGTGGGATTTTTTAGTAACTAGCTTCTTCCTTTTATGGAATGCTGGTTTTTTCAGATTTACTCCCGTTCGACCGAGCTCGGTCCGGTTCCTGTTAAAGTATCGGGATCAGGTCTGGCTGGACTTTGTAGTTCAGGGTTTTTTACCCGCCATTGGATGGATCGCTATGATCCCTGACACACGGACGCTGATATGGCTGCTTTACTCTAGATACAACTTGTGGTGAGCCCTACTACACTGTAATTTTTATATCTGATTGTAATTAACTTGGTATATTTTTGTAAACTGACTGTATGTTATTCATACTTAGAACCAGCAGAGGTCACCATTCCTGTATTGTCCCAGAAGAAGCCTTCCGGCGAAACATGTTGGACACTAGTGACCCCTAGCACCTTTCAATGGTTCTATGTACATTTAAGTATCTTTGTGATATCAAGATGTATCACTGTATGTGATTATTTTTATCAAATTTGTAATAAAAATTATTATTTTATCTTGTTTTTGAATTATTTATCTTAAACATATACCCTTACAAGCCTCACCCTTAAAATCCCACTATTCGGTTCACGCCCACCTGCAGCGGTTACTCTGGGGCACAAATAGAGTCCGCAGGGATAGTGATACCATTTTATTTTTTCTTGTTTAATGTATCATTAGGGATGTGGTGTTGGCTTGCTGGGTACATTGGCCAGTTTAGGCATGGCACCTTCTTTTTCTTGTATAAAAATATAGTCCAGTCTTGAGTACATCGAGTGTACCGAAGAGTAATAGGTGTAATCTCTTTTTTTTTTGGATATAGGATCCTCCATGCATCTACTAGCTGTATCTGATGCAGTTTTTTCTTTATTTTTCTAAGTTTATATTCTCCCAGCGACCTTACCCTTGATGTACAATCAAGACCTGGATCCATACAGAAATTTATATCTCCTGCCAGCACCAAATAGCCCTTTCTAAAGAGTGTCAGATCATATAGGATCTTCCCTAGATATTCACTAGGGTTTTTATTTGGGCTATAGATGTTGGCTAACGTAAATTCCGTACCTTTTATCTGTCCCTTGAGAAAGATATATTGGCCGAAAGGGTAAATTCTACTTTCCTCAATGGAGAAGTCCACAATTTTGGCTATTCCTATTGCCACTCCTCTTGCTCGGCCGACTGGAGTATCACCATAATACCATATTGGGAAGTGTTTAGAGTAAATTTTTGCATTTAATTGTAGAGATATATGCGTTTCCTGCAGAAAAGCTATACTTGCCATTTCTCTCTTTAACTCTTCTAGGATTTTATGTCTTTTTCTTGGGGAGTTTAAACCTCTTACGTTATAAGTTATTAACTTTAGCCGGTCATTGTTCATATTTCAAAAAAAAATACTTTTAGTTGTCAAAGATTTTTATTAGATTCAGATAGAAATGAACAGCAAAGCATCAAAATGCACAGCAGGTTGAGAATAACAACAAGGTATAACATTGTATAAACATGGCGTGTACAGCATAACAAAAGGAATTTGGACTGTGAAGTCCCGCAAACCTAAGAGATTGAGGAAGACATACAACGTAAGTAACAAACCGTCTAACAATCCAGGCACCCCTATTGGGGACTAACTGTGCCAGGAGACTAATAAAGTAGTCCTCTCAATGTCCATGAAGGTTGGAATATTCCGTGCCTGGAAGCTGTACGCCATAACAGTAAAGAAAGCAGCCGCGAGAGGCAATTGAAAAAGCCCCCGGCAGCCCCTTAGTGGGGCCAGCGGAGCCGTGTAGATTGCAGTCATCAGCGGCTGAGTGAGTTGAAATATCAAAAATCCAGAAGTGTTATAAAGTCAGAACAGGGGTATTGTAGAGAAAGAGGAGGAAAGAATGTTGAGGAGGGAGGAAATAGGGTGAATAAAGAGAAGGAAATAGAGAGAGGAAAGAGGCGAGCAGGAGAAGAAGGTAGGGCAAATCTCCTCAGGGGTCTCCGCGGGTGGATGTAAATTGTCCTGGGAAGAGTGGGGTCTTAGTGTAGACAGCCCAAGGCTCCCAAACTGCTTCAAATAGGTGTTCCTTGTCGAGAAGGATACTGGCTAGTTTTTCTTGCGTCATAATCCATGAGACTTTACGTTTTACTGCATGAATCGAAATACCCTCCCGCTTCCAAGACTTAGCAAGTGTCATTTTGGCTCCTAACAAAATGAAAAAGAGGAGCCTAGACATATGTTTAGGGGCCTTGTCAATTTTAAAGTTGAGAAGAGCAATCTTGGGGTCCTGGGGTATAGCTAATCCTGAGATTTTCCGCAACAGGTAGAAAATCTTGTTCCAGAAAGATCTAATTCTTGGGCAGGACCACCACGTGTGAAACATGGAGCCCACCAAGCCACAGTTTCGGAAGCATAAGGGGGACGCATCGGGGAACATGGAAGCCAGCCTGGCGGGGACCCTGTACCATCTAAGAAAAACTTTCACATTAGCCTCAATCAGGGAGACATTGATGACACCCGTAAAGGAGCGTCGGAAGTTTAGGGACCATATATCCTGGGTGGCCTCTGATCCTAGATCAGATTCCCACGAGCGGACATAGGAAGGTTTGTCTGTGGCTTCCGCCAAGGAAGCATAAATGATGGAGATCCCACCTCTCTGATCCATTATATTAGAGCACCAATTTTCGTAGGGTGTCAGGGCAGGGGGTTTGTTTTTGTCATGCCACAGGGAGTGTAGGAAATGAGAGATTTGTGAATATCTAAAAATTTCAGAAGGGGGCATTTTAAGCAGTTTAGTGCAATGACCTTGCGTGAGGGGGCCTAGTCTGTTGAAGAAGTGTCCGATTCTAAAGAGGCCCTTATTGAGCCACCACTTGAAGGCTCCAATGTCCATGCCAGGGGGAAAATTTGGATTGTGGAATAAGTGAGTTAAAGGTCTCAGAACTGAGACCAGAGAGGGTTGCTTATATAGTGTATCACAGAGATGAATAGAGTGAGATAGTGTTGGGGCAAGAACGGGAGGTCTGTGTTTAGGAATACAACATAAAAGATAATCAATAGTATTGTGTGGGACCGCTTGGCGTTCCATTTGGACCCAGTCCGGTTTTGGGCCTTTAACGTATACCATAGATATTTGGGAGAGTTGAGCCGCCTGGTAGTACCACCACAAGTTCGGAAGACCAAGTCCTCCATCTTCTTTCCTACGGAATAGGATAGATTTCGCGCAACGATGACCTTTATTCCCCCAGGAATAGCGTACAATTTCGGATTGCAAGTGCGCGAGTTGCGATTTTTTGAGAGGGATAGGTAACGACCTGAAGAGATAGAGGATGCGGGGCAGTAGTGTCATTTTGACAGTGTTGATTCTGCCTATCCAGGAAAGTTCCATTTTAGCCCATGTTCTGAGGTCTGCTTCCAATTTTTTGAACATCCCGGGATAGTTCACTGAATAAAGCCTGTCAATAGTATTAGGGAGATTAACACCCAGGTAAGGAATAGAATGAGTAGTCCAAGTAAATGGGAAGTATGAACGAAGGTTATCTACAAGGCTGCTGGGGACGGAGATATTTAGAGCCGTAGATTTGGGCATATTCACCTGAAGTCCTGAGATATGTCCAAAATCCCGTAGAAGTTTGAGTATGTTGGGCGTGGAGGTGAGGGGGGAGGTGATGAACAGTAGGAGATCGTCCGCGAAGAGAGCGCATTTGTGTTCCAAGTGTCCGCACATGACCCCTTTAATATCCTGGTGCCTCCGAATCGCGATGGCTAACGTCTCTATCGCAATAGCGAAGATAATCGGAGATAACGGGCAGCCTTGCCGCGTACCCCGCCGGATGGGAAAGGGAGTAGAGTACTGACTAGCTATACGAATCTGGGCCACAGGTGAGGAGTAAAGCGACTGAAGCAAGTTGCTGAAATTTGGACCAAAGCCCCATCTTTTCAGTATCTCAAAAAGATACGGCCACCTGACCGAATCGAATGCCTTGTGTAGGTCAATTGAAAGGAGGTAGCCTTCCTGTTTGCTACCCCCATCCCATTGAGATTGGAGTAAAGAAATTATGTCTATGGCCCTCCGGATCTGATCAGTGCCCTGACGGCCCGGGATGAATCCAGCTTGGTCTATGTGGACATAACGAGCAATAAAAGAGGATAGTCGATTGGCCAAAACTTTAGTAAGGATCTTAAGATCGTTGTTAATCAAGGAAATGGGTCGATAATTACCGACTTCGCTCGGGTCCTTGCCCGGTTTAGGGATCAATGAAATGATAGCAGAGTTTAAGTCCTTATCTAGGCTGTGACCATCGCGGAGAGAGTTAAAAAAACGGGCCATATAGGGGGCGAGGACCATGCCAAATTTTTTATAATAAAGGTTAGAGAATCCATCAGGGCCTGGTGCAGATCGGAGTTTCAGGGATTTTATAACCATAAGGATCTCTGATTCCGAGATAGGTTTTTCTAAGGATTTAGAGTGATCAGGGGACAGTGTGGGGAGCGGAATATCATCCAGGAAGGTCTCCAGAAGCCCAGAGGGTGTATCAGAAGCAGAGTAGAGGTCAGAATAGAATTCCTGAAATGCAGTCAGGACCTTATGGGGATGTTGTGTAAGGTCTCCCAGTTTAGTGCGGATTTTGGGAATAGAAGTGGCGTGGTGTTTAGGGGTAATTTTAGCAGCAAGTTTTGAACCTATTTTGTCTCGTTGATGGTAGAGGCGAGCCCCCGACCATCTAATCTGCTTCTCAGCTTCAGTAGTGAGCGCTAGATTCAGCTCTAGGCGGGCAGAATCTAGTTGGGCAAGGGTGGCTGCAGAAGGGTGGGCTTTATGTTGCTTTGACAAGGCCAAAAAGGCAGAGTTTAGAGTAGATACCCGCTGTTTACGCTCCCGTTTGAGTCGTGATGAGAGTTGGATTATGTGACCCCTGATAGAGGGTTTGTGTGCCGCCCATAGGACTGTGGGGGATACGTCCTCAGTATCGTTAGTGAGAAAGTAGTCTCGAAGGGAATTATCAATAAGTGGGCAATGGGACTGATTGCTCAAAATAGATTCATTAAGGCGCCACCGAAAAGTGTTGTCAGAGTACCGTGTCTTGGATATGGTGAGCGTAACTAGTGCATGGTCCGAAAGTGCCGTGTCTCTGATAGTGGAATTCACAGCAAGAGGGATGGTAGAAGTTTTAATGAAGATATGGTCAATACGCGAGTATGTACGATGTGGTGCCGAGTAGTGAGTATAGTCCTTAGTTTTGGGGTTTAACTCTCTCCAAATATCAGTGAGGTTAGAGTCGTAGATAGATTTAGCAAGTTTCTTGCTTTGTCTAGGGAGATGTTTATTTTTAAGGGCCCTGGGTGCCGAGTTATCCACTGTGCGGTCCAATGCTAGGTTCGTGTCACCGCCTAGAACTACAAAGCCCTCAAAGAGGGGTGAGAGTTTAAGTATTAATTCAGAAAAAAACTGTGCTTGGCCCCTATTCGGGGCATAATATGAGATGAAGGTATAGCTAGACCCATCTATAGTGCCCGAGACAAGAATGTAGCGACCATCAGGGTCCGTGACCAGTTTGGAGAGGGAAAAGTGAAGATGTCTAGCAAGGCAGATTGCAACCCCTTTGGTTTTGTTGTCAGAATTGGCAAGGTAGAATTTGTCGTATTTATGATGTAGGAAAGAGGGGCGGTAGCTATCAGGGAAATGTGTCTCCTGCAGAAGGACAACGTCGAGTTTTTGGGAGTGATACATCTGAAAAATTTTCCGTCGCTTGACAGGAGAGTTAAGACCCTGCGTGTTGTGCGAGGCTATTTTAAGGTGTGAGGGTGTGGGTGGTGTCGTCATGATGGATCAGAGAGGTGAGCTATATCCCAAACTAAAGAGTACTTACCCCGCCAGAGGAGTAGGAGGCCCCGGCCAGGTCGTCTGGTGTGGAAACGCGTGGGAAGCCAGGAGAGGTAGGATGACTGTGGAATGGGGAAACCCCATCGGAGACATGCAGAGAAATCAGAAGAATAAAGAGGGGAGAAGAGAGGGAAGAAGAAGAAGAGAACAAATATCATGAGTACCATTGGAGTAAATAGAACGCACCAAGAATCTTGGTGGCCCGTAATAGCAAAATATACAAAAACAACATACAAGACAAACAAGGAGACCAAGTTCCCAGGTCCCTGGCGGGATAGGGAAGCCGGTCCAACTATTTTCCTGGAGTCCCAAAAAAGAGGAGAGAGGGGTGTCCTCCAGAAAATAGAGTGACAAGGAGTCTAAGTGCAGATCTAATATTCCGCGCAAAGACCAATTGAGGCGCATGGCAACCGCCTCAGCCGCCCTATGAAAAAGCACCCGAGAGAAAAAAAAAAAAAAAAAAAAAAAAACCTTTCAAACAGATAAGAACAGACTTTGCCTACATTAAATGTAGTGTATGAAACATCGCATTGCAATGAATTAGAAACACAGTACGGTGACCGGTATTGAGTAGGTGATTAGCTGCAATAGTGGGTGCACGGGGGTAACGTTATCCCCCTCTCCGTGCGTATAGCAGCAGTGAATCGTGATGGGGCAAAAACAGGAAAGACAGGGGGAAAAAAAAAAAAAAAAAAAAAAAAAAAATGGGGCGGGGGGGCAGAAAACAATTACGTGTACTAAAGTGTAGGGAGAGTTCTCAAATCTTCCAAGAACGAGGGCTTCATAATTGGAGATTACAAAGCAAAAAAAAGGGGCAGGTCACAAGAATTCCTCCATGAGGGACCAGTCAGGGTGGTCTTGCTTCTCTAGATCTCTTGGATTGTTGCTTAACCCACAGGGGGGTCAAAGGGCTCGGAGGCGAAGGGCGTTTCGACGTAGTCGGGCCCCTCAGTTGAGAAGAAGGCAGATGATCTTGAGAGATGAGACCCAATTGTAGTAGAATTTTTTCACCATCTGGAAACGACGAGAAACCATAGGATTTGTTGTGAAGGGAAAAGTTCAGACGAAACGGAAAGGACCAGCGATAGGATACATTCTTCTGAGTCAGGATTAGGAGAAGCGGTTTCAGAGATCTTCTCCGCTGTATGGTGTAGGGGGAAAGGTCCGCAAAGACTTGAACGGGGGATCCTTGAATAGCAAGCTGATCCGCCGTGCGAGAGAGACGCATTACTTCCTCTTTCACAGCGTAAAAATGGGGTTTGACAATGATGTCTCTAGGAAGACCATCAGCACGTGGCGGTTGGCGGGCTCTATGAGCTCTATCCAGTTCCAGGCGGTTATCAGCGATGTTAGGGATAAGGTCCTTGAGGAATGTGCGGACCGCTGTGTGGACATCCTTAACAGATTCAGGTAGACCCCTAATCCTGAAGTTTTCACGTCGTGATCTATTCTCCAGATCATCCAATTTAGAGGTGGCAAATTCAAGTTGGTCCTGGAGCTCTTGAATGCGGGTAGAATTTTGATTCATACGAGCTATGGTCTGGTCAGTTTTCTTTTCCATCAACTCAATACGGCTGCCCAGTTGTAGGATATCCTTATGGATTGAGTTAGTGATTTGAGTTGCATTGCTGGCAAGACCCCTCTCCAGCATTTTAGAGAAGGAAGACAGCAGAGAGGTAAAGTCTGCAGGACATGGAGAGAATGCTTGTGCATCTGCAGCAGCCAGAATGGGGCTAGGTGTTAAGTCCTTTAATGGAGTTAGTGCAAAGCCTCCCAGTGATCTCTCTAGCAGGGATTCGGTGGATGCAGGGGATGGGAAGGGCATGGCCCCCTCACTCACTGTGCCTGATAGCAGTGGTTGTGGAGAAAATGCAGCTTGATCCTGATCAGCAATAGAGTCAGGCTCCCCCGCTGTTGTTCCTCCTCGTGGATCCGGCTCCGCCATCTTGGAGGTCCCAGGCATCCAGAGGCAAGAATCTAATTGCGGCGTGAGGTCCCGTCTGGCGGGGATCCCGGACATCTGGGGAGGTGGAGGAGGCGTTCCGGTACCGTTATTGGCGGTGGGTGAGCCGCTATTGATCTAGAATGCTCACTTGTGCGGGCTTTAGTGGCTGAGGCGGCGCGGAGCTCCGGGGTCAGACGTCCATATCGGAGCTGACGCGCATGCGCACCAAAAAAAAAATACTTTTATACTTTCTAAAATATATCCCTTATTTTAACAGGTAGGATGTCTTGTAGAATTTATTTTTTCCCTTGGACGTAGAGAATTCCTCTTCCCATAGCTCTCCCTCCCCAACCCTCCACACCCCTCCCTCCCCCAACCACCCCACCCCCCTTCCCCCTCCCCCCTCCCCCTTTTCTAAGTTGTTAACATGATCATCACATGATCCGAGAATAGTCAATTGCCACCGGGGCCCACTTGCCCTACTACCTATTTTCTCAGGGTGATGCTCTAACCGATCATGCACGTATTGATCATCATCTCAGAGAGTGTTGATCTATATCTACCCAAAATGCATCCTGTACTGTTCTTGTTTAGTTTCTCCTCCCCGCTGGGCTTTCTCCGTGTAGTTTTGAAATCTTACAATAGTATCCATGGGGTATTTCTTTGAGATTCCCCTTGGCTTTCTGATTCGGTGGGCTCTCTCAATCAGTAGTTGTTCCTTTTCATCTCTTCCTAATAGAGGGTTAAATATTTTTTTAATTTTTTCTCTCAGATCATCTTCTTGAGTTAAGTCAGGCAGTCCACAAATTCTTCGATTTTTCCTCCTGTTTCTGTTCTGATCTTCCAAATTGTATGTTAACTCTCTATAGTCCCTTTTAACTTCTTTCGTTTCTTTTCTCATTTTTTTTTTTATTGTATATGTTTGATTATCCTGTCTTTTTTCCAGCTCTTCTACTCTGCTTAGGACGTATCCTAGATCCGTATGGATCTTTATTAGTTCTGTTTTTAAGGATTTTTCCAGTTCCGCGAACATTGCAGCCATTTCCCCCTTTGTAGGTGATTATTCTTTTGAGCCCTGTTCAATTTCTTGATCTCTTTCCAATTCATGTTCCAATCTTGATTGTAATGTTGTATCCATATTGATATTATCTATACTTGATAATGATTTATTCTGTTCTGTTTTGTCAATCTTTTCCTTTACTTCATTCTGTTTTTTGCGCACTACCGGCTGTTTTTCCTGAGATATTTTTTCTGCAGTGTCTTCTTGTATCATGTATTTCCTGAATATTCCAGGACTTGAACTCACCCTTGGTGATTTAGCCGCTGCGCCTTCTCTTGCTGTTTTTCCCCTCATTTTAAAAAATGTATATATATATATATAATTATCTCTTTCTGTTCCACTCCTTATAAAGAGGGGGGGGGGACGGGGCAGGGGGGCTCAGAATGATGTGGTGCAAGTAAAACCTGGGAAAAAAAAGGTATATTAAATTCCAGTGTTTACCAGATTATAATAAGATATTTTAAATATTTCACTTCAGAGATTCACTCTACTCTACTTATTTTTGTCTGCACTGTTTTGAAAAGGTATATTGTCTGGATGTCAGGATAGTCTGGTAGATTTATCCAATCTTGAGGGTCACAGCTTACCAATTGTTTCCTGATTTGGTGGTGTGCAGCTGATCTTTATTATGCTCAACATTTACCACGTAATTACGACACAATTAGCCGCATGGATGATATAATTACTAAACACTCCAATAATTTTCTATATTCAGCCTCTACATCTCTCCATAAGTGGATTGTATGTCTAGTATGGCTTTTAGGGGTCATCAGGGGAGGAGCCTACATGACACGCACGTAGAGCTGGCCGGTGTGCGTAACAATCCTGCTATGCAGCGGTGAAGCTTTCTCTCCTCCTCTCCACTTTTCGGCTCTCCCCCACCCACCTCACCCCGCTGGGCTAGGCTGGCCGGCCCTCTGTTACTGCTTCTATAGCATCGGTGGCTGTGCAGGCTGCAGACAGCAGCGGAGCATGGCTCTTCCCCCCTTTCCCCCACAGTTTATTTTCATATGGAGCGAACTGGCTGTAAAGAGTCCAGGATGTGAATTTAGGAGGGATTGGGATACTCACTCCTCCCTCCATACTGCTCTGTGCAGAGGGACGACTTGGTGGATCCTTGGCTGAATGCTCATCCATCCCTCCCCCGCCTCTCACTCACTGCATCTCCTCACTGTGAGATCCTACATGCTCGAGGTGAACGCAGCAGGAATACGGCTACCCATACATTTCAGCTCATGCCTTTCCCCTAGTCCTCTCTCCCTACTTTCCTTATGCGGAAACTCTGATTTACATATCCAATAATCTATGTAGGAAACAGCTTCTCTCCTTCTCTAGCCCCTTCACTGCCTTTTCCTCACTGTAATGTTGAGCTATACTCTGGCACTTTGAAAAGGTATAGCCACCTATCCTATATGTCTCTCTCTCCTACACCTCACTAAGTGAGGAACCCATAAGGATATTATTATTAGGATATATTAAATAAATATACTGTGCAGTAAAGGGCTACGGACAGCAGGGGGCGCAGTTTCTAAGAACTGTTCTTTAATAAGGACTCCATGCTGGACAGGTCAGTATAGACTAATGATCTTAAAGAGTTATTGGGGGGCATATGGAGTAACATATTGGCTTAAGCCTTTGCCAGCCCCATGTATGGATTTTAAAATGGTTTGAATAAAACATTGATCTCACTTAACTTATAAATGGTTGATAACTCTGCTTTTGCCTCTTGCCATATAATTAATGTGAAAGAATGATGGTACACCTCTTGTATGGTCCAACATCCCCTATTTGTTTTCAAAGTATATTACTGCCCTTATGACTAAATATGAGTACTTTATCTTTATGACAACATTTTTAGTAAATTTTAGTTCCATTAACACTCACCGTTCTCCCTCTGTGAGATTATTATTTCACTTTGTTTTCCAGCCTATTTTTGTAAAACCATTTTACAATATCTATCTATCTATCTATCTATCTATCTATCTATCTATCTATCTATCTATCTATCTATCTATCTATCTATCTATCTATCTATCTATCTATCTATCTATCTATCTATCTATCTATCTATCTATCTATCTATCTATCTATCTATCTATCTATCTATCTATCTATCTATCTATCTATCTTTGTGTGTGTGTATGGGTGGGGGGGTTAATATTTACCTGTACAAATTATAATTATGTTTGATCCAGTCATTTTTCCAGTAAATACTGGCAATATAGCTCCTGTTGTGTCTAATATTTGGTGCATGTTTCTAAACTGTTTCCACTACACTATTTATATAGAAAATCAGAAAATAGGAGGGGGGGGGGCAAAGGGGGAGGGACTTTCTAACGGGGTACCGCCATAAGACCAATGTATAAATACACATTTGTAAAACAAATATTTTATTTAAACAAATCTCATTAAAACATCCACTGTATCATATAGATATAGATCACATAATATAGAGACAATAAAACATAGGGGGTACAAGCCAAATAGTAGCATATGATGTAAAGAACACAGTATCACGTCCTACATGTGGATAGGTAGAAAACCTCTACAGATCCTAAACCAACCCAATAAATTGTGCTGGTTAGTGTGGTGACCGATGATGCCCAGAACTTAGCCCGACATGTTTCATGGCAGAAAAGCCGCTTCCTCAGGGGCAGTTGAGGGGTTTTATGTGTGTCACTAGAACTACTAAAAAAGGAAAAGAAAAAATAAATAAACAAAAGTCATACATATTGCAATACATAATATACATAGTAAAGACACATATAATTGCAGTTATCGCATCAGATACCAAGAACATCAATCAGGAGACCATATCCATGTATAACCCGCCTGGGGGTTATTTATATACATCAGTTTAAAATGACCTTCCTCACAAATAAACAGATGTCTTTGGAAATTTCAAATTCATTTCCTGCATTTGTGGGGGAAAATTTTCAATCCTGTATTTATAACAGACATACAGTCAGGTCCATAAATATTGGGACATCGACACAATTCTAATCTTTTTGGCTCTATACACCACCACATTGGATTTGAAATAAAACAAACAAAATGTGCTTTAACTGCAGACTTTCAGCTTTAATTTGAGGGTATTTACATCCAAATCAGGTGAACAGTGTAGGAATCACAACAGTTTGTATATGTGCCTTTCACTTTTTAAGGAACCAAAAGTAATGGGACAGATTAACAATCATAAATCAAACTTTCACTTTTTAATACTTGGTTGCAAATCCTTTGCAGTCAATTACAGCCTGAAGTCTGGAACGCATAGACATCACTAGACGCTGGGTTTCATCCCTGGTGATGCTCTGCCAGGCCTTTACTGCAACTGTTTTCAGTTCCTGCTTGTTCTTGGGGCATTTTCCCTTCAGTTTTGTCTTCAGCAAGTGAAATGCATGCTCAATCGCATTCAGGTCAGGTGATTAACTTGGCCATTGCATAACATTCCACTTCTTTCCCTTAAAAAACTCTTTGGTTGCTTTCGCAGTATGCTTCGGGTCATTGTCCATCTGTACTGTAAAGCGCCGTCCAATGAGTTCTGAATCATTTGGCTGAATATGAGCAGATAATATTGCCCAAAACACTTCAGAATTCATCCTGCTGCTTTTGTCAGCAGTCACATCATCAATAAATACAAGAGAACCAGTTCCATTGGCAGCCATACTAGCCTACGCCATGACACTACCACCACAATGCTTCACTGATGAGGTGGTATGCTTTGGATCATGAGCAGTTCCTTTCCTTCTCCATACTCTTCTCTACCCATCACTCTGGTACAAGTTGATCTTGGTCTCATCTGTCCATAGGATGTTGTTCCAGAACTGTGAAGGCTTTTTTAGATGTTGTTTGGCAAACTCTAATCTGGCCTTCCTGTTTTTGAGGCTCACCAATGGTTTACATCTTGTGATGAACCCTCTGTATTCACTCTGGTGAATTCTTCTCTTGATTGTTGACTTTGACACACATACACCTACCTCCTGGAGAGTGTTCTTGATCTGGCCAACTGTTGTGAAGGGTGTTTTCTTCACCAGGGAAAGATTTCTTCTGTCATCCACCACAGTTGTTTTCCGTGGTCTTCTGGGTCTTTTGGTCTTGCTGAGCTCACCGGTGCGTTATTTCTTTTGAAGGATGTTCCACACAGTTGATTTGGCCACACCTAATGTTTTTGCTATCTCTCTGATGGGTTTGTTTTGTTTTTTCAGCCTAATGATGGCTTGCTTCAGTGACAGCTCTTTGGATCTCATATTGAGAGTTGACAGCAACAGATTCCAAATGCAAATAGCACACTTGAAATTAACTCTTGATCTTTTATCTGCTCCTTGTAAATTGGATAATGAGGGAATAACACACACCTGGCCATAGAACAGCTGAGCAGCCATTTGTCCCATTGCTTTTGGTCCCTTAAAAAGTGGGAGGCACATATACAAACTGTGCAAAATTGAAAAAATCAGCGCAACTAAAAAGAATAAATAAAATGTAAGTCAGCAGCTATACCAAACTTTCTCACTAGAAAAGTAATATGATGTAAATAATGCAGGGGTACAGCGCTAAAGTGAATATGTGCAAAATAAAGTGCTAGAATAATCAAAAAGTGACAATGTGCCTATTACAATATCCATAATAAATAATACCAAAACTCTCAATAATAATCAATTAAAAATATAATCACATATAAGTATCTCACAATATCATAGGTACATATGTGACAGAAAGTGCAAAATAAAGTGCATAAGACGTGCTCAAAGAAGGTCCATAAATGTCCAATGGTGCAAACTCAGTATATAAAGTGCTCGATAGATGTCTCCATCCACTATGTGCTTGTGACACCACCACCAATAGCCACAAGATGGCCTCTCACCTTAAAAATGAGTAAAGAAAGCAATGTTTCCTTAGTAGAGGTGGGTCCGATAAACTGGAAGCCAATCACTGGACTGCCGGTGTAAAGAGTACAACTGAATATCATGTAAAAGAATATACCAACAGATCTAAGTGCTCACTGTATGGATACCCTTTATTAAAGTAATAAGAATGTAACTCACGTGATACAGCACAATCCACGCTTGTGTGAGCTATACAGGCATGACATATTTAAGTGAGGAGCCGTGCTGTCGGGTCGCCGCTCGTCCGTATGAGTCTCTGCCCCCTATACGTGTGGCATCATACGCTTGCGTGTCACGACTTCGTCAGTAGGGGTCGCATATACAAAGTGTTGTAATTCCTACACCTTTCACCTGATTTGGATGTAAATACCCACCAATTAAAGCTGAAAGTCTCCAGTTAAAGCACATCTTGTTTGTTTCATTGCAAATCCATTGTGGTGATGTATAGAGCCAAAAAGATTAGAATTGTGTCAATGTCCCAATATTTATGGACCTGACTGTATGATGTTGTTACCAAATTAGGATCTATTACATTGATTATATTATTTCCTGAATCTAAAGCCCTCTTTATTTCTTCATTGTTCTCCACTGAGATAATTTCTGAAGAAAATGGATTCACCAAGCATTCACCTTATCATTAGAAATTCTGACCATGCTTATTGGTTTCCTATGGTCATTAGCTCCATCTAGTGGTTGTATTTTTTTTTTTTTAACTTATATATATCAATCAGAAAAAACTCAAATTATGGTCAGTAGATGGAGCTGAGGATGATAGGAAATCAACATATTGAACAAAATATGGTCAGAATTTGTGATGGCTGGGTGAATGATTGGGACATTCCTCCAACATTTTTTTTTTAAATAGTTCCCCTGACCTCTGTGAGATGTTCCGTATTGTGTTGAATATTGTTCTCGCATGTCTGAAAACATTATCTATATAGCTGCAAAAAAATAGAAGGAATATAGCATTTCCCATGTATATAAGAGGATTTGAAGCACATTAATAATCTATCATTTTTGTGAGTAGACGTTTATTACTTATACCTCGACCATTACTGTAGTTTAGGGTTGGTAACAAAAATAACGATGGGGCACACTGCAGAGTAGGCACAAGCTAACACCACCCTGGCATCATTCATGTCTGTTCCGACATTTGATAGAGTAAGAGTATAGATCCAAATAGCATTGTCCAAGCCCATGAACATTACATAGCATATGACCAATAATATTACAACTCTGGAAGCTTTATACTCTACTGATTTACTCTTTGCTTTGTTTGAGCTCTGTATACATTTTACAGTTTTCTCATGCCTGAATAGTACATACACATTGTAAAAGCTTGCAAGAGCCATTATTGCAACAAAAAAGAAAGTCTCTAGAGGCAAAAACAACCCCGTTGGCAATATATCATACATATGTGTGAAAATCAATGTCAAGTAAACTAGAAGTGTGTCATGCCTCTAGCAAAAGACTACTGATAGACAGTATTCTATGGTATTACACATTTCCTGTTATATCACTGGTAACTAGCTCCACCTCCTACTGCAAGTTCTTCTTACATTTTCCATTGGGACACACCGCATGGGAGTCAGCTAAGCCTGCACCACATGTTTCCTTGGAAATCCTTATCCTTCTGAGGCAGCATCGCTGGTATGCTTAAAGATTGTTAACTGTATATCCAGTGGACATTTGTTTACGTTCATGTACTTATTATATGTTCATTTTATCTGTTTATTTCTAGCTGCATGTGTAAATCCTATTCTTTTTTTTTTTTTTTTTATTCTTTTTATTTCAATATGTGCATAAAAACAAACATTCCAAATGTCCTTTCAACATAAGGACAAAACAATATTAAATAATAAAAAAATATACAATATACAAATAATTATTTGTTTACTTAGTATTCATAATCTCTTTGTGCCAATGTATATCCATTTAGCTTAATTGATCACCGTTGTCCTGGTGTGCCCCAACCCCTTGCTCCATTGCAATCATAGATTTATTACCTCATCATACTAAGTGCATCTCTCTATATCCTCTTGGCTATCTCCTTATATACAACCATTGGGTAATGTTGATTGACACCAATTATCCCAAATTTTATTATATTTCGTTGAGCATCCTCTATGCATATACAATACTTTTTCAAATGGTAAAATCTGATTTACCACTCTTATCCAGTTCTTAACAGCAGGGGACTTCACTTGAATCCACTTAACTGTGATTGTTTTCCTTGCCATAAACAGTGTTTCTCTAAGCATTATCTTGTGATATCTAGACCATGTTATTTCATCTAATATACCCAGCAAACAGGTTTCTGGGGTCAAAGGTACAGGCATATTCAGGACAGAGGATAATATTTGAATTATTTCCTGCCAGAATCTTGATATCACTGGACAAAACCACATAATATGTATAAAGTCTGCCCGCTTAGCACTGCATCTCAAGCATTTAGGAGATGCAATGCTGTGCATTGCATAAAGTCTACTTGGAGAGAGATATGATTGATGTAGCATATATAATTGTATTAACCTATTGTTTGCTGCTGGTGATACATATAAATGGGAAGAGCAAGCTTCTTCCCAATCTTCGTCAGTTAAATTGGGAATTATTTCCTGCCTTTTTGTTCTTATTGCCAAGGGATTCATTCCTGAATTAACCCTGGTTAAATGTGCATATATTTTAGAGATTAATCCTTTAGGGCCCTGGGACCTAAGGATACCAATCATTGGATATCTAGAGATCCCAGGTCCTAAAACTCCAAATTGCGCTTGTAACGCATGTCGCTACTCTATAATGAGGTATGTGGTATATCATATTTCATTTGTATATCTGAAAAAGAGTACATATGTGTTATGTCATATAAGTCTGCAAGGACTGATATCCCTTTTTGTTCCCAAAACTGATACTCTACCAATTGTTTCAGTTGATTAAAAATTGGGTTTCGCCATAGTGGGAGATCCATGTTTATTTGTGTGTTTCCCTCTATACGTTTTGCCTCTGTCCATATTGTACGAGCTAATGTTAACATTGGTATGTGCTTATATTTTAATTTATTCAAAGGTGCTTCTAGGGCTATAAGTAAATTATTGATTTGTAAAACATGAGCCAGGTGGGATTCTACCATCTGTGGTGTTACTGGTACTATACGGTACTATCCATCCTGTAAGATGTTTAACCACTTAAGCCCCGGAAGATTTTACCCCCTTCCTGACCAGGCCCTATTATGCGATTCGGCATTGCGTGATTTTAACGGACAATTGCATGGTCGTGCAACGCTGTACCTAAACAAATTTGACGTCCTTTTTTTCCCACAAACAGAGCTTTCTTTTGGTGGTATTTGATCACCTGTGCGATTTTTTTGATCATGCGCTTTAAAAAAAAATAGCGTAAATTTTGAAAAAATAACAATATTTTTCAAATTTATTTATATGAAATCCCCCCCCCCCCCAAAAAATGTAAAAATCAAAATTTTTTAACATCTTTGGCCAATTTGTTTTCTGCTACATATGTTTGGTAAAAAAATTGCAATAAGCGTATTTTGATTGGTTTGCACAAAAGTTATTGCGTTTACTAACTACGGGAAAGATTTTTGTAATTTTTGTTGTTGTTTTTTTTAACGAGTAATTGCGGCGATCTGCGATATTTTTTGCGGGACTGCGACATTGCGGCGGACAGATCGGACCCTTGACTGACATTTTTGACACTTTTGGGGGTACCAGTGACATTACTGCAGTAATCAGTGCTATACATATGCACTGTTACTGTAAAAATGACATTGGCAGGGAAGGGGTTACCTTTATTGGAGTGGGAGGGGTTAAGTGTGTCCCTAGATGCGTGTTTCTAACTGTGCAGGGATGTGGCTGTGTGTGTAACAGCAGAGATCAACGGTCCTACATAGCAGGACCGTTTGATCTCTATTGTTACACAAGAGGGAATGACAGGCGGCTGTGTTTACATTAGCCACCTGCCTTTCTCCCTCTGTAACTGACGATCGCGAGTGACCGGCGGACATCGGGTCCGCTGGTCACTCGCGCAGAGGTGTCCGTGAACAAGCGGGGGCGGGAGCACGCCTCTGGCGGCGCACGCTCCCCCCTATTGGCTCACAGGCTAGTGATGTACCGGTACTTCACTTTGCCTGCACGGGGCTGACTGCCGCAGTAGATGTACTTGCGGCGGTCGGCAAGTGGTTAAGTTGTCCAGCGAGATAGTATCTGTATATATTAGTTAGTGCCATACCTGCTTCTGTTTAAGCTCTCTGAAGTGTGGTTAACTTTATTCTATTTCTACCCTTTCCCCAAATAAATGTGGTAAATAGGGCATCTATTTTTTTAAAAATAGTTTTAGGGACTATAACCGACATATGTGAAAAAATGTATAAAAATTTCGGTAATAGGACCATCTTGATTAAATTTATTCTCCCTGCAACTGAAAGTGGTAATTTAGCCCAAGTAGCTAATTTAGTTTTAATTGTTGTCATGAGTGGATTAAGGTTAGCCTGTAAAGCTGCTTGTGGTAATCTTGTAATATTTATTCCCAGGTATTTAAAAGAGGATACTACCTTTAATAAACTTGAATCCTTGCTTAGTGTGAGTAGTTGTGGTTGCAATGGCATAAGGGAGGATTTTTGCCAATTAATTTTAAGGCCTGAATAAGAACCAAATAGTTATTTTATATGCTTAGCTGCTTCCAATGATCCATGTGCATCATTTAAATATAAAACAAGATCATCAGCATACAGTCCCACTATATCCATCCTTTCTGCCAATGTAATGCCCCGTACAGAAGGGGTTTGCCGAAGTCGAAGTGCCAAAGATTTAATAGCTACTGAAAATAAGAGTGGTGATAGAGGGCATCCCTGCCGGGTGCCTCTATATATATGTATGGCCTTGGTTAAAAAGCCATTTACCAATAGCTGAAAAGTTGGATTTAGATACATTATTTCCACCCAAGTACAGAATTTCTCCCCAAATCCAAATGCCCTAAGCACTGCCTGCAAAAAGGGCCATTCAATAGAATCAAAAGCCTTTGCTGTATCAAGAGAAGCCAAGGCACTTGAGTCTGATAGTTGATCTCTAAGCTGAGCTATAAGTTGTGTTCTTCGAAGGTTTATAGATGTGGATTTTCCTGGCATAAATCCAGTTTGATCTGGATGTATAATATTAAGTATTACATTATTTAATCTATGGGCCAAAATTTTTGCAAGAATTTTGTAGTCTGTATTTAATAATGATATGGGTCGGTATGAAGCACAATCTGTTAAGTTTTTATCTGGTTTTGGAATTAGTACTACTGTAGCTAAATACATGGATTCAGGAAGTCTTTTTACCCTGAAAGCTTCCTCGCTTGGATTTTCCTCTAATACTTTAACCTGCTGGGTCGTTAAGGTTGGAAAGTGTATTTCACTCAGATAAGTTGAAATTTCAACTGCATTATACGTAAGAGAGGTGGCATACATATCAGTATAAAATGAGTGAAAGCATGACATAATACCAGCCACTTCCCTTACGCATTCCCCGTCAGGGCGCTGTACATTAGTTATAACTAAACTTGTACTTTGTTGCTTAGCCATATGTGCTAAAAGATGACTTGAAGTATTCCCTTGTTCAAAGTACTTCTGTTGATTTTCAAATTTTTTGTATTTAGCTAATCCTGCTATATGTGTAGTATATTTTCTTACTGTAATTTCCCATTTTTCCCTATTTATTTCAGTTGGTGTTTTCAAAAACGCAGCTTCTGTATCTCTACATTGCTCTTCTAGATCTTCCGTTTCCTGCCTGGTGGCTCTTTTAATATATGATATTGTTGATCTAAGTGCCCCCCGTAGATATGCTTTCAAGGTATCCCAAAAGATCAAATATCTTTGGGATCCATGTGTTTCTAAAAATAGTTGCAATTGTTCAGGTATACGATCGTGCGTTTCAATCTGTGATAACCAATATGGCTGAAATTTCCAGTTTTGCTTCATTCCCTCAATTCCTATTGCTATATTTACCAGGAGTGGTGAGTGATCAGACACTCCTCTAATCAAATATTAAACAGAGACAACCCTAGAAATAATTTTATCATTTTCCAGCGCCAGATCTATTCTTGACAGACATCCCCTTCCTGGGATGGCCCAGGAATAAGCCCTGGTCCGGGAATTAAGCATTCGCCACAAATCTTTCCATCCAAATTCTTCCCCTAACTCACAAAACATAAGTGGGTTTCTAGCTCTTTTTAGGGGGGGGGGGGGTCCATGCCTGTCCACCAGCGGGTCCCACAGAAGATTAAAGTCTCCCAGGCATAGCACTAATGCCTCTGGGTACAAACTTGCAAATAGCATAGTTTCTTTAATTACACTTAATGTAGCAGGTGGTGGATTATATATACCTAAAATAACAAATGGTATATCATACACTTGAGCTCGTACGAATACATATTGCCCTTCAGGGTCTACCTTTTTTTGAAAGCACTTCCATGGTACCGATCTATAGACAAGCAGTGAAAGACCCCTTGCATATGTTGAATAGCTCGAGTGTATTGACCATTGGATCCAGGGTTTACACAATTGGTTTGTTGTATCTGGAATCATATGTGTCTCTTGCAGGCATATAATTTGTGCTTTAGTTTGTAATATATTTGTAATTACCTGGGATCTCTTCTGGGGGGTCCCTAGACCCCTAACATTCCATGATAGGAACCTACATTGTCTAGTCATCTTAGAGGTTTTTTTTTCCATACATATATAGCTGTAGGTTCACGTCCCAAAAGGGATCCCATATATCTAACCGTCTATCTATGACATTTATCATGATAATACCCCATAGCAATGCACTCCTTATATTTTATACCAATGTAATTATTGAGGTCAGTTTGGCACACCAGGACACAGCGATCTTCAAAAGTAACAAGAAAAAATATGAAAAAGGAAAAAAGAGAAGACGAAAAAAAAAATCACAAACAAAATTACCAAAAAAAAAATATTTTTTTTAAAAAGATAAATCATCATGCACATATAGCAATATTTTGACCAATAGGTCTTACTACAAAAAAAAAAAAACAATGGGACATTCCTCGAGCATACAATAATTTGCATGCAAAGACAATATAGCTGCTGCCTCCACTCAAGCTCCCACCTTACTCTCAGAAAAATTTCACGTTTTCTTCTAAGGAATAAAAAAGGAATTTTGCTAAGCCATCAAAAAAAATGGCTCAAAGAATTACCAGTGGTGGGAGGAGGGAGGGAGGCAGAGAGGAACCCCGAAGAAAAAAAAAACGCACAAAAAAACGCACATAAAAAAAAAAAACAACCATAGTTCCTTGACTCCCAGTCCCTTCACTCCCCCCACCTCATCATTCCATCATCCACATGCTTCTCTTTTTTTTTTTTTTTTCCCTGTATCTTTCACCGGGAAAAAAGAAAGAGTTTTCATTACAAGGAAAAACAAAGGAAAATGGCAAGATTCTTCTTTCCTTTCACTTTATAGTTCCTTTCGAGCAAAGCCATTCTTGTAAACTCTCCGGAGTATTGAAGAAATATATTTTCCAATCTTCCTCCACCCTCATCCTCGCAGGGTATGCCATGGAGTAGATAATGTGTCATTCTCTTAATTTTTTTTTTTAACTTCAAAAAAGGTAGCTCTCAATTTTTGTAGATCTATTGAAAAATCAGGAAAAAAAAAACACTTTTGCGTTTTCATATTGAATGGTGTCCTTTTGTCTTGCTTTCCGTAGTATAAGATACCGATCTTTACAATTCAAAAATCGTGCAAGTAAAGGTCTTGCAGGGGCTCCAGTGGCTGGTGGTTTTGCAGGAATTCTATGGGCTCTTTCTACTGCAAATGCTGTGGAGAAAGTAGTATCAGAAAATAGGGTTTTAATCCATGTCTCCGCAAATTCTCCAGGATTCTTCCCCTCAGCCCTCTCCGGTAAGCCCACAAATCTGATATTATTGTGTATTAATCTGTTTTCTAAGTCATCAACTTTTTGATTAAGGTATGTTACTTGCTTTTCAGCTGCTAATATACGATTTGGCACTGGAGTGTAATTATCCTCTAATGAGGATAGCCTTTTTTCAGCCTCTGCCATCTGCTCTCTCACAGCCTGCAGATCATGGTGTATTAAACCAATATCCATTCTAATTTCCTCTATTTTACCTGTCAACATAGTATTACTTGCAGTTATAGCAGCCATAAGTTGAGAATGTACCTGTTCAAGTGAGAGTTTTGCTGGTTTCTCCACCGGCATGTTGCTCTGTGTATTGCTGCTGCTTCCTCCACTCCGTGTGTTTGGTGGGCTCCGACCTACTTCCTGCTTCTCGGTCTGCACAAACTCCTTCAAATGTTCTGTTGCCGTAGCGGGACGTTCCCTACTTGTCTCCTTACTCATATTGCCCGGTATGTATCGCAAGCTACCGCAATACTCGCATGGAGGTCTGGATCAAGGTGGGTATCAAGGTGCACCGCATGGAGCTTGAGTGGAGGCCACAGAGCTCCGATCACATGCGGCCGGCCATCTTGCCGGATAGCCACGCCCCATCATCTCTGACCCGGGAGTGTAAATCCTATTCTTATATGACCACCATCTGTTCGTTGTAAAAAAGATCCGAAGTTACAGACAGTCTGGTTATTTCAGGATTCAAGGTTTAAACTCTATGTTGAGCTACATACACGCCAGGGGCAAACGTGTAGCGAGAACAGAACAAGGTGTACATGGAGAAGTGTTGTTATTTGTTGCAAAACCATGCAAAAAAGCTGTGTGGTAAAGGGCTAGATTTATCACAAGATTGGCAAAAACGATTGATGTTATATGGGGGGACAACTTTTGTTTTAAATAAACCCAGATGTTAGGACTTGGGGCAATAAGGATGCACTGATGGTGCTGCATATAGACATAGTTCTACCAACTCTGTAGGCATATCCAGATATCTTGCAGTGTAGGTCATCCATTAGGTTTTCAACTCCTAGGGCATACAATGACTGTGGGATGACATGAGAGCAGACAATGAGAAGATTTGCAAATGCTAAGACTTGCGGAATTATATTGGATGGTAGAAGCCTTTTTTCTATTAACCTAATAAGTAAAAACTGGAGTACAATATAAAGGTTTCCTGGAATACCAGTCACAGTCAAAAAGATGAAAAGGAAGGCCTTTAGAATGAGTATATCCATTCCTTTTAAGCAGAAAGAAACCTCATCTGAAAGTAAAAATTAATATATGTTATAATTTCTGAAAACTAATAGTTGTTGTACATCAATATTATAAAGTATTGTTATAATATAACATTTACAGTTTTATAAGGGATAATGACATACTCAAACATACTGGGAGGCTCTTAAAAAATTCCAAAGGGATGTTTTCAAGTTTATTAGAATGAATATTCATACTTAATTGGTGTTAAAACCAAAAACAAAAATGTAACAAATTGTAGCTTACCATTGCTTACATTTGGTGGCCACATTTGTTTTCTTTTTTAAGTTTTTTTTTCCTTATTTTCACCTGATGATCCTAGTAACACACTTCCTGAGTTAGCATGCTTTTATTCTGGATGGAGAAGCAATGGAGACAACTTTGGACAGCAGCATTGCCAATCTGGGCAATTGGATACAGTTTTTACATAAATAAATAAAAGCTGACCAATGTAGGCAGTGTTAAAGTATAGTTGAAGGCAAAACATTATTATTATTTTTTTTTTTGGTTTTGGAAAGAGTGGAGAGGAATTAGAGCACTTGTCAGTTTTTATTGCTGTCTGTGCCTCCGTTAGGGTAGAGAAAGTCACTTTCTCTTATTTGTCCTGTGTACCATTATCATTAAAAGTAAAAGAAAAAGAAAATCTAAAATTTGGGTTGTCTTCAGAAAAGTAATAGAAGGGAAATCTTCCAATGGGGACACTATTTCTGGTGACCTGGGGGTCCCCAAAGAATTCCCTTAAATTGCAGGGATTTCTTCTCACTCCTGTTTAGCTATGGGACAGGACGTGAAGGGAAATCTTGGCTATGGGATATAGATGATGAATAAAAATCTGACAGGGGTTATAATCCTCCCTTTCTCTAATGAAAGTGAAACATTTTTTTGCTATAGCTCAGCTTTAAATGGTTTGTCTCAACCCTCTAACTACTCCTGTGGGAAGACTAGTCTTAAATCTGATAAGAGCCCGAATATCCAAAATTTACATTGCTTCCCTCAATGAAGGTGGCACTGCTCAATCATGCTAACTAAGTAGTCTTACAACAATATGCCAAAGCAAAAAATACTGCAGCATTGATATCAAATTTTATTTAACAGTGCAGTTTTTTGAGGGTGTGACACTCTTTATTTTATAATCAGACCTTCAGAAAGAGATTATAGTAACTTTTTAACCTAACAAGAATGATTCATCTTCATTGTAAGGAATTTTGCGCCTACAGTGCAATTTGAAACAAGCAGAGATACAATGAATTTGAATTAAATTAGTAACATTCTTGAAATCACAGAGCCTATGCATTTTTAGTTTCGTCAAATGTATAAAAGGCAATGTTTTTTTGACAATGCAGTAGACTTTTTTTTTTAGTGAGTAAGGCGGATGAGACATTGTGTTGTAAACGCCACATAGTTTGACTTAAACTATAGAGATCAAGTTAGGATATATCAAATAATTGAAAAACATGCAAACATTTTCCACACAATATACAAATGTAGAGCATTTGGCTTGCACATATCAATAAATTAGAGTATCAATTCACAGATGTTTCTCTTTATTGATTTGAAAGTTAGTTTGCACTAACCTGCAAAAAAAACAAAAAAACAAATAAATAAGCAGTCTTTTAAAATTGTATCCAAACCCTAAAAAAGTAATATATTGTATTAATAAACTGCTGTGCATTTGTTTTCTTTTTCAGGTTTTTTCCTCCTGCATTCTCCTTGATTATTACTCAGGCTGGACTTCAAACATACAGTATCTGCCTTTGTTCATTTCTATCATGTTACATATGATGACATTAGCAGTTAACACAGGAAGTATAAGGTCATTTGTGCCTTTTGTTAAGGCAACAGGAAGTGACAAGGACAATTTATTGCAAAATCACAATGTATTTTATGTTTTTGCTGAAAATGTTGTTAGCATAAAATGGATCCTACCAAGGAGGTCACAGCGGACAAATCAGTTGATGAAAAAGTAAACCAATTTATTAGCACACTGAAAAATAGAAAATAAAGAAAAATATTTGCAGTGAAGACAATATAAACCACCCCTATATAAAAATGTCTAAAGACAACGTTGTCTCACCAGGAAGCTGCCGCTGCACATACAACCATCCTTACTTACCAGCATTCATAAGGCCACTAATGGGAAATCTCCAAGGTATCATCTAAGAAAATACTTACTACTGGGAGGCGTGGCTTCCGGCGGAGTGAATGGACGTGTGAGAGTCCCGCTCCGCTGGCCATCGGGAACACCGCCGCTACATCAGCCCCAGCAGAGCTGCTGAAAACCAGCTGACACACCGCCATCCTCCACCCGATCACGGACTGACGATGGCCCGCCGCAAAAAGAATCCCGGTCAGCTCAACAAGCTGTCCGGGTTCTTCCTTCCGCAAGGCCCCGGACCACGGCAAGATGGCGGCGGCGGACCGCGCCATCACAGCTCCGCACCAGCTACACAGAATCCGGCTCCATCCGCAGCACACCAAGGCAGGATGATTGCGAACCCGGACAGTGGGACATCCTCGGGATCCGCCTCGCCCCCATCGCCACCGCTTTCTCCAACCTCCAGAAGCCCGGCGAAAAACAGGCCCAGGACGACATCTCCTCCCAGGCATTCATCAACCGCAAGTATGACTGCTCAACTGTCCCCGCACACTGGGGCCACTGTATCCCACCCTCTCTCTGACCCCTTTGGCTCCTTTCCATCCGGTGACCACCCTGTATCAGTGTCACTTATCAAAGACATGCTATTCACATTGAAAACATCCATGCATGCGGATATGATGGCATGCATGCAACAATACAAGACAGAAGTCAAGTCCTTAGGCCACAGGGTGGATAATGTTGAGCAAGCAGTGACTGCCCAGGCTTCCTCCCACAACACTATGGTAGATGCTGTCAATGCCCAAGGGGAGGAAATTCAATGGCTGAGGGACAAAGTGGCTGATCTGGAGGACCGCTCCAGGCGAAACAACATTAAGATTAGGGGCATCCCAGAGACGGTTCCTCCGGATCAGCTACTACCTCATGTCACCAACCTCTTCCGCCTGCTGTTACCCACAGCAACGGAGTCAGACCTCCTAATTGATCGGATACATAGACTCCCTAAGCTGTCCTTCATAGCGGGTGAACTGCCAAGAGATACGTTGCTGAGAGTCCATTTTTTTCATATCAAGGACCAAATCATGCGCGCTTCTCGCAATATCCCCTCACTACCTGCGGAGTATGGCGGCCTCCAGCTACTGCCGGACCTGTCTCGGCATACCCTGCAGAGCAGGCGTAACCTGGCCACGGTCACAAAGGCCCTGCGAAATCATAGTGTACCCCACAAATGGCGATACCCTGCTACCCTTATCGTCACACACGGTGGCTCCACGGTCACTATCCGCACTTTGGAGGAAGGACTATCTGCTCTACGCTCCTGGAACATTATCCCCCCCTCTGAACCGGGTCCCTCCAGACCACCACAACTAGAATACCAGGAAGAACCGTGGCAGGTGGTCTCTCGCAAGCGTTCCGCGAAGTCCAAATGACACCTACAATGGGGCACCCCTATTACTCCACTTCACGATTTTCTGGTGTTCCCGGCCTAAGGAAGTTATCCTTATATGGCCCTCGTTTGCTCTCCTGACAGTTTTCACTGTCCCCGGACTGCTGAGACAGTCCCCTGCTTAAAGTTTTACCCCTTTTTTTCCTCCCTTATCTCCCCCGGTCATCCTCCAACTGACTTTCCGTCATCCCAGTGGTCACGACTGGACACCTTTTCTTATGCTCAACTGCTCATCGTTGTGAGAACTGTTTTTCCTAACCAAACATGACTATTAAATGCCTGACGATAAATGCCAACGGTCTAAACCACCCGGATAAAAGACACTCTTTATGGCGGGAAATTCGTGATAGCAAAGCAGACATAATAGCAGTGCAGGAAACGCATTTTCAATCCGATAACCATCCGAAATGTCTGCACAAAAACTTTCCTCATGTTTATATGGCGAATGGCCCAAGCAAGAAAGCAGGAGTGATGTTAGCCCTGAAAGACACTTTGACTTTCTCCTACAAGTCCTCCATTTCTGACCCTGCTGGCCGATATATAATTCTGACCTGTGATGTTAATAATCTCCCATTGACGATCGTGGCGCTTTACGCCCCAAACACTCACCAGCTGCGTTTCTTGAGGAGATTGCTCAAACAGATTGATAGAGTCAAATATGGGCATGTAATGTTATGTGGTGACTTTAATTTGGTGGTCGACTCTGGGCTGGACTCAACAGGCCCATCCGGGGGCCGACCTGTATCTTTGTCCTCCATACTTAATGCATCGAGATTGTTTGACGTGTGGAGATGCCTACACGCATCCGAGAGGGACTACACCTTTTTTTCTAGCAGGCACCAATCATACTCTCGCATAGACCTCTTCATCACTGATTTATTCCTCCTGGAGAGGTCCTCCTCCTCGGTGATCAAGGATATTACGTGGTCGGACCATGCTGCGGTTGAACTGATCATCGAGGAGGGGGCGCAGGTTCGTTCGAACTTCATATGGCGCTGCGACAGTGGTACTGTTCAAGACAAAACGTCAGTCACTCATATCACCAAACAACTCCACGAATTTTTTGAATTCAATACTGGCTCGGTATCTGACTCCTGGACGCTGTGGTCTGCACACAAGGCCTTTATTAGAGGAGTGTGTATACAGCAGCAGGCCAGGATGAAGAGGCAGAGAGACCATAAAATAAAGAACCTCTTGTCCCAAATTCACCTGCTTGAATTGGAGAACAAACGGTCCCCCTCGGATGTGAACTCGTCTCAACTGTTTCGCTTACGTCATGATCTTAGACTGTTATTTATTGAACAATCTGACAGGCTTCTCAACAGGCTCAGACAATCTTACTACACACAAGCTAATAAGACAGGCAAACATTTGGCTTCTAGGGTTAAACAGAAACAGGCCAAAACCCGTATCCCATTTTTGATACACCCATCCACTTCACAAAAGATCACGCACCCACAAGCCATTGCAGACGCATTCGCTGATTTTTACGCTACACTTTACAACCTTAAAGATTGCCCAGATGAGCAAAAACCCACGCCACATTCTATCAACCAATTTTTAGACTCAATTAAACTTCCCACTCTTTCGCCAACGCAGCTAGAGGCCTTGAATGCCCCCATCACAATAACAGAAATAGAAACTGTCATTAAAACACTTCCCAAAGGGAAATCTCCTGGCCCGGACGGGCTTATTAACGAATACTATCACCAATTTGCACGCGTATTGGCCCCCCACTTAGAATCGGTCTTTGCGAAAGCTGTATCCACGGGCTCTCTCCCACAGGACATGCTCAAGGCTTATATCTCCACGCTCCCAAAACCGGGGAAAGACCCAGTCACCCCCGCAAATTTTAGGCCGATTTCCCTCCTCAACTCGGATGCAAAACTCTTTGCAAAAATTATTGCCAAGAGAATCCAAGCTGTGCTACCGACACTAATTAAACGGGACCAAATGGGGTTTATGCCAGGCCGTCACACCGCTGATGCCACCAGGAGGATTATAGACATTGTTTCCTATGCGAATATACACAACATTCCCTCGACCCTACTGACTATAGACACGGAGAAGGCTTTTGATAGGGTACACTGGGGGTATATGCAGGCCACCCTTCAAAAGTTTGGATTCTCTGGACCCATTCTACTAGCTATCTCCGCTCTATACTCCAATCCTTCCGCGCAAGTGAATGCATCGGGTATCCTATCAAAGCCATTCTCTATAACCAATGGGACTAGACAGGGATGCCCTCTGTCCCCGTCTCTGTTCAATCTTGTTATAGAACCCCTGGCAGAATCCATAAGGTCCAATACCGCTATTTTGGGCTTCTCCGTGGCAGACATGACCCATAAAATTAACCTATTCGCGGATGATGTCATCCTTATGTTGAAAGACCCACGACGTTCCCTGCCGATAGCGTACGAAACTCTATTATCCTTCGGCGCTGTCTCCTACTACAAACTTAATGCGACGAAGTCCTCGATCCTCGATTTGGGTGTGAATGCCACGGAGAAACGTTATCTGCAACAAATTGTCCCGATCCCCTGGACCAAGGATAGTATCCGGTACCTGGGAATAGAGGTCACCCCGAATCCCCGTATGCTATTGTCCACAAATATAACGCAGTTACTCAAAAAAACAGATGCCACCCTAAAGCACATACAAAAAACTGAACTGGCCTGGTGCGGACGCCTGGCGGCTTATAAAATGATAATTCTCCCCCAAATTCTTTATCTTTTTAGGAATCTGCCTGTTCCCTTCTCATATACGAATTTGTCCCTTTTCACTAAACAACTTCATCACTTTTTATGGGAAGGCAAACGCGCGAGATGCGCAGCCTCTACCCTGCATAAAAGCAAATATTATGGTGGGGCAGGTATGCCTGATATTCCCTCGTACTACTGGGCAACTGCATTATCCCAAACAAAACGATGGTTAGACAACTCATCTCCTCCCTTATGGGTGGAATTGGAAACGGCTCTGACTCCCACCAAGGACCTCCACTCGTTCCTACTTGGGGACAAGTGGCTCCACTGGGACCTCGGGGCCTTTCCTCTTCCAATCCAAGCCTCCTTACGTGCGTGGAGGAAACCCACGCCTTCACAATATAACATTGATATTCTACCCCACTCTGATCTGCCATTGTCACTCATAGCCTCACGTGTCCCGGACCTACCCTTACGATCTTTCCATGAATGTGGAATCTCTCGTATCTCCCAATTTCTCAAGAATGGTGCTGTTACAGACAGCACCACCTTGAGAAGAACGCATAACCTTCCCGCATCACTACATTTCCATGTCACACGTGTTCGACATTTTCTGACACTACATCCATTAAAGGATATTTTGACAGATAGACGTCTATGGGAAGCCCTTACTGATAAATCAGAGAATCCTAAGCGACTCTCATACTACTACAATGTAATTTTGGATAACACATCCTTCTTGAAAACCCCGCCTATGTTCAAATGGGATAACGATCTGGGTACCACGTTCACGATAAAACAATGGAAAATAGCCCTACAGACAGTTCAGAAACATACCCACTGCGCCACTCACTGGGAAATGGCCATGAAGATCACGAACAGGTGGTACTATACCCCTTACCGCCTAGCAGGTTTTTCTCGGTCATATTCTCCCCTCTGTTGGAGGGACTGCGGACACACGGGAACGTTACTGCATGTCCTGTGGGAATGCCCCTCCTTAAAAAGCCTATGGAACAACGTCTTTAAATATATCTCTACGCATACCGGCTGTATTGTCACCCCGAACCCGGCCTTAGCTCTTTTGCATCTGGGAATCGAGAATCTCCCTTATCGATTCCATGCGTGGATCACACACACTCTAATAGCTACTAGGCTATTGATCCTACGCAAATGGAAAACCACTACCCCTCCCACCATGCAAGAAATGATTTTATTACTACAAACCAACCACAGATATGAACGATCTCTGGCCGTAAGAAATTTGATTATCATTGGGATTTCTGGTCCACTCCCTAATGGAATATAACATACATACAACACACCCCCATAAGTTCTGTTGCCTGTATGAGAACGCCTCCGAGGAGCATACCTTGCTGTTACTAATGATGCTAATGATGTTTGATAATGATGTTTGATATAGGCCGTATGTTGCCTTGCCTTCCATTCTGGGTTGACGGACTCCCCCCCCCCCCCCTTTTTTCTAAATCTAACCCTTATTGTTATTTTCGACCACTTTGTCGACACCTGGTTTGAACATAATGTTTGTATTTGAATACTGAACGTATACTCCTGTTTGTTAATATTTGAAAATCAATAAAAATTATTGGAAAAAAAAAAAAAAAAAAAAGAAAATACTTACTACTGGAGCATCACAGGGCTAGGGTTGTCAGAGTCTGGACATTGGATAGCAGCTGTATGAATATGGCTCTCATAGGCAGCAAAATCAAAGTAATAGCCAGACAGTTAGCAACAGCTCAGTCTATATTTCATGCCAAATGGAATGGCAGTAAATATCAGTGGGCTCTCGAGAGCAGCCTGGAATAAGTGCAATTAATTGACCTGAGAAGAGGGTTTTTATCCTTTTTTTTTTTTTTTTTTTTTTTTTTTTTAGATAGAGCTTTCTTTTGTTGGTATATTTCATATATAAATGAAAAAAGTACAGAAAATTTTGCTACATTTCTTTAGTAAAAATAACCCAAATCAGTGTATATTATTTAGTTTGTGTGGAAGTTACAGAGTCTACAAACTATGGTATATATTTGAAAATTGATCAGTCCTAATGTACTGATAGCCTATCTAATTTCTTGAGGCCCTAAAACGCCAAAACAGCAATTAACCCCCCCCCCCCCAATTACCCCTTTTTGGAAAGTAGACTGTCCAAGGTATTTAGTAAGAGGCTTGGTGAGTTGTTTGACATTGTCATTTTATTTTGTCACAATTTTTTTGGAAAATAATGAAATTAAATAAAATGTGCTGTTTTCACAATTTTTTTCCATACTGTCATCACTATATATAACTTGTGAGAGTATGTAAAAAAATGTATTATTTTTGTTTTCATTTTTCTTTTTTTTTACTCTGCGGCTGGACAGTGAAAAAAGTAGCAGCACTATGATGAGCTTATCTCTTTTTTTCTGCTCTATCACCCTATTGGCATCTATGTCCCTGGTTAGCTTATGAGCATTAAAGCGCAACTGATTGGCTCCTTGTGATACTTTTCCCATCATCTCTATAAGCTTTGCTGTAGGGTAGACTGCAAGACCTGATCAAATATAGGTATAGGTTTTAGCAGAATATCGTATTACAAAGTCAACCATTCCAAATCTCTAATGAATCTGAATATCCCTCATTCCATTGCAACTGCACTAAAAAGAGCTTGCCATACACATGGGCCGAATCTAGCATCCCGTACTTGGACATAATAGTCACCCCTTCCTATTCCCAACTCGCAGAAGCCAACTTCAAACCCCTAATAACAAAAATTGAGATGCAATTGAAGAAGATGGCTCCAACAGAAATGACATGGGCAGGTAGATTAGCGGCCTACTAAATGCAGATACTCCCACAAATATTGTACATATTCCAGCCCTTCCGCGTCTCAGTCAAACTATTAGCTAACTAAACTATTAGCAAAATAAAGCTTGAGCCTCACATGCTTCACTAATTAAAAATAGAAGCGTAGGGGGTATGGGAATGATAGGCCTACAGGACTATCTTACTGCAATTCATCTGGACCACTTGAAACATTGGTTTAACCCTTTAGCAGAACCACTATGGTTAGACATAAAAAAAAGGTATTGATAAAACATCTAACCTTTGTTCTCTGTTATTTGCTGACACTTGGAGAGCATCTAACCTATCTACATGATTACCTACCACCAGAACATCCATTCTTGCCTGGAGGGCGATAGTAAACTCCTCCTCCATACCTTCCACTTCATTTACTGTTAAAGGATAGAAGAAACTGCGCTAAACCCAATGCTAGAGGGCTTTAACCCCCTGCTGCTAATATATTTCTGTGTGAAAAATGTGTAAAACAATATAGTCAGTTAATATTTTTGTAAAAGTGCAATAAGTGTAAAAAAATAACATCAATAACATAAGGAAGCAAATTCAACCTCATGTGCAAATATGCCAATTACATAAAGTGCAATGTGAAACAGCAAATAAAAGTGCTTAAATATTAGTACATAAGTGAATAATTAATTAAATATAATCCATATAAATAGTGCCTCAATTAATGTGCAAATATATATATTTTGCAGCCAATGGTGCAAGGAAAAAAGTGAGTCCTTAGAAGGAATTGATTCTACTGGGTCAGATGATGATACATGCACATATACAACAGTGATGGTGTGACCCTCCACTTTACCACCAACGGGTTGTGGTAAGATGGCACACTTACCAGATGGTGTTGATCCTAACTAGCATATACCAGCAAAGGATCAATAAAGGCTTTTTAGTGTTTTCTCACACTGGCGACTCAAATCTAACCTTTGAAAAAGTCAAGTGTGTTTGTGACGCAACGCGTCGGGAGAAGCCGTGGTGACGTCACTTCTGGTCTACGTCCGAGACCGGAAGCATTGGAGTATACCGCATCGGCAGTTCTGTGTTTGTTCCACACGCATCTACCCATTTTTAACTGTAAGTTTTCTGCATTCTTTATTAAATATTACCCCGATTTACTGCACCATGAGAGTTCCCTGTTGTTTTTCAATGAGCGATTGTCCCAGGAAATTATGGTATATCGAATTGAATGAGGACATCGATAAAAGGGAAAGGAATCTTTTGGTTTATACTGCGGAGACCCTTATATCCACACCTAGAAGCCTTATATTTATTGGAGGATATCGTAAGGTCCTGTATGGTGATTGTTTGCACCTAGAAGCCTTATATTTATTGGAGGATATCGTGAGGTCCTGTATGGTGATTGATTGCACCAAAACGCTCGTTTGAGTGCTAATGGAGGTGAGCGGCCATTGCACTTAATGTTGAATGTTTTAGCTCACATACCATCGCACCTGGCTGTCACCGGAATCATTTTTTTATAGTCACTGGATTATATATGGACTTTTGTCACTTTCACTTGAATATATCAGCACTTGAATATTGTTTATACTATTTTATACATGTTTTATGGAATTTTGTGATTTTATATTTATCATCTTAAGCATTTTTCATAGTGCTTATCACCATATTTTGCACCTTGTTTGCACACTGAATATTTCCTCACTTGCACTTATTCAGCACAAGTTGCATCACCGTCACTTTTTCAGCAACCCTTGCCTTGTTGCTCATCATCAGTGTACATCCATTCAGCACTAATCACTTTATTTATCGTTTACTTTTTATGAGCTTTTTATTCACTATTTATTATTTATTTATGATCGTTCACTGATCACTTCCTCTTTTATCTACTTCACCAATTATATTTATTGTTCTTTGTTATTCATTGGCTTGCTTTTATTGCTGCATCATCATCTGCTTTTTATCACCTGTTTTTTACCTACATATCCAGCTATATTTATATATTTTATATATTCTTTGTGGTGTGGTCCACCATTCCCAAGAAATTGAGCGCTGATTCTCTCTACGTTAATATTACTTTAGTATGTGGTGACACTACTGAATTTGCTGCTAATTTCTGGTGTTCCACTACACATATCTTCCTTGCCATTTACTTCTTATACCTACTGGTAGCGCATAGTTTCACTCCCTCTTTTGATTTGATCCTTATGTTATTAATGTTATTTATTGACACTTATTGCACTTTTACAAAAATATTAACTGACTGCGAGCAGCCAGTAACACTCCATAACTATGTTATGAGGTAGCAATACCATTAGCATTTATCTATATTTTTTTACACATTTTCACACAGAAATATATTAGCAGCAGGGCATTAAAGCCCTCTAGCATTGGGTTAAGCGCACTTTCTTCTATCCTTTAACTCTATATTTACCCTTATAGGTACTTATTAAAACTAGCTGCTCACCTTTCTATTACAATTAAGTATTACCCCCACAGCGTGAGTGGTGCACCAATTATCTCATTTACTGTTATTATCGCTCTAGCAACTCTAGAACACCTAATCCCCAATATCTCCCTGAACAACTTAGAGAAGTTCGACATTAACTCTCTGGCAGACCTCCTCGAGAAGGATCAGCCAATCTCTCCTGAAACCATGATAACCAAATATAAGCTCCCATGTACCACCTTCTTTACCCTATACTGCACTTACCACTTCCTAATTTCATACCCACCCCCTTCTATTTAGAAAAATCCCAAATTAGCGCAATGTTAATTTAAAACTCAATTAAACATTAAAATAAAAAAATATATATAGGTATAGGTAATACACTTAAAGAAAATATAACGAAGTCTATGACGCAACGCGTACAGGGAGGAGCCTGCACGTCATCACGACGATTCCCGGAGACCACAGGCAGCGTTTGATGCTATGATAAGTCCGCACTGCTGAAGTGCTTTGAAATGTAAGTGCGATTTCACCATTTATGATTTAATAAATAGCCTTAAAATCAGAGAGCACTAGATCTTGCTTTTATTTTTCCACACTGATGCCATATAAACCTGGAGGGACTAGCAAACCAGACTGCAGTGATTATCCCAGAGTGTGTATTGACTCTCAGGAGTCTGTTCCTAAGGTTAGCTGCTAATCTGTCACTAGTCACTAGGAGCACCTGGAGTGAAGCATGCAGCACTTTTGATCATGTTTGTGGATGAAGATTTTTGGTTTTCTTTCAGTCACTATTTTCACTGAGGATTGGGACTATTAATATTATTGATTTTATAATCACGGCTCAGAAATTGATTTATCACTTTAGTATCACAGTTGATGGACTGATTTAGAGTTATTGTGATAACATTTTGTACACCAAACATATTTATTTATTTATTTATTTATTTATCTCCAATGAAAGACTTGGCACAGCAATATTATTTTCTTTAAGTTTTCACAGGTGTTTTTGTGTTTGGCACTGATTGTTTGCAGCCTTGTGCACAATAATTTTGATTGATTCTTTTTTTCTGTTTAATGTGGGCTTGCGCTGATTATTTTTGATTCACATATAGGTAATACACTGCTTATATTTAAAAAAAAATACATTTAATGATGTATTGATGAATACAGAGATACATTAGTTTATGCCTTTAATATCTGCCTGGAGTTAAACTTTAATTAAACAGGTCACAAGGTACATTGCAGTGGTTGTGGTTTGAGATCCTATGTTTACCACTAGTATTTTATTCTCAGACAATTTGTAGATTTTATAAAATACACGTTAAAGCTTTAGGCTCCTGGCAAATAACTCAATATATATATGAAATAGCTTAAGAGCAGGTTCACTCCAGAAAGCGGTGTGGGAAAGGTGTGTTCCATGCATGTACCATGTAATTTAATGTGGTGTGTTTTTAAATGTAGTGCTTGCACTACTTTTTCTGTGTTCTGATGCAATATGCAGCGTATTCAAATGACTGGTTTTACACAAAACTGCACCAGGCAGAAACACATGTATGATCCCGGTGTTAGCCAGCCCTAAAAAGAACTGTTATACTTGCCAAAGATTTTGTATTCCTGTCCATCCAGTTTTGAGATTTATACAGGCCTGCCACACAGAACAGCCCTAACTGACAGGGCAGGAGGTCTAATTTTTATCTACTGCAATTTAATAACACTTTTATGTCTCCTCCTCAACCCCACCATGTTGCTGGACAGTAAAAGTTAAATCATCAGGTTGATTACCTTGTCTCTTGGATACCTGGCTCCTATCAGCACCTATGATATTCTAAAGGCTTAGGTAGATAACCTTACATGTTTTATTTAATTTTCTATGAAATTGAGCACATTTCTATATTGTTAAGGTACTTCTGTAACATATGTAGCAGTATTTCCGGCATCAGTGCTGGATATGGGTCTGCTATGGTTACCGTTAACACCAACAGCACATTTAAGCTTGTTGCCCAAGTGTGAATACTGAGACAATGACCAGTCCGGCATCTTTGGTTTTTAATTTTATTTTAGGAACTTGGATGGGAGAAGGGAATGAGTGGGATACTCCTCTGGCTCAACTAGTTACAAGAAAGGGACACTTGAGAAAAAATGATTCTAGCGCTGACTTGATGCTGGCAGAACGCCGACCGAAGCTTACTGGTGCTTGTGAACACTGACTTGCTGTAACTGAAATGAAACTGACTTCTGACACTCCTGTTAGCTCAAAAGTCCTTTTTCACTACTTCCTCCAGTCCTCCCTGACTGAGGTAGCCACTTGCAATAACTGCTGGCACCCCCTTTACTTTCACGGCTGCCCGGCTAGCTAGCTCCTGGATCCCTCTGACCTTCTCCGGAGTGGTCCCCTCTCACTAGGCAGGGGCAGTTTGCAGTACTCATGACTCAGAATGCTTTTCTGAAACTCGCCCCCAACAGCTCCTCTTGTCCTCAGCAATCTGGTCCTTCTCTGCAGCTCAGCTCAGATCAGCTCAGCCCTGTAACCCCTCAGGTAAGCTGCCTGGGACACCCGATTCCTCTTGACAGGAGGAGAGGCAGCCGTCACCTCCCTCCTGGGACTCTGCTTCCTGCCAAAGACAATCTGACATGCGCCCCTCACAGACTTATACCCCCTCCCAGAATGCTGTGCGGCAGAATCTGCCCTTCCAGGATGGAAACAAGTCCTGGTGTGCTATTGATCAGGTTTCCTCCACTGTCCAATGAGAGCCCTCATTGGGTTACAGTGGAGAGACTCCCTGACACAACAGACACACCTGAAAGCACATGTCAGCCTAGCTGAACAATATGGCTCTGTTGTTAGGCAGGCAAGGCCCCACTTTAATTTACCTAGCACCTACCTTGGAGGGTGCTACACATATTTATCTTAATTAGTTTTAACATTTCTATATAGCTGAGTTGCATCTGCAAAAAAAGACAAAATTACAGTGTCTATTTCATCCATCATATCATTAGTAAAAAAAAATTGGATATAAAGGCTCTCTTCACTGATCCCTGATAAGTAACGTTAAGCATATTAAAAAAGTTACTTTTACTTCTGCAATGGATCTTTTTCATTACCTAAATAAATTATAGGCCCTATGTAAATAGCCACAAGTAGATTGATTCGTGAGTAGTGTTGAGCGAACACGGACTGTATTATTCGTGTTCGTACCGAATAATTGGATTTTTTGTACCCGAACACGGACACGGACACTTTACTGTATGTTCGGGTAAAAATCCGTGTTCGGTCGTTTTATTTCCGGGTTTTGCATGCTTTGGCGCTCTTTTCATGGCGGGCTTTCAACAGCCAATCAACAATCGTTTAACTGGTGTGCCTTAAGCCATCCCAGCCATGCCTGCAAATGTCTCAGTAGCTGTGATTGGCCGTCTGAAGCATGTGACCAAGTCTTTATAAGTTCGAGGCAGCCGCAGCGGCGTCATTATGCTGCTTAGATTCAGGGACAGAGCACACATCAACGTGCTGGCTGCTGATTAGGGAAAGATAGGCAGGAAAAAACCATTTGTGTCCGGATAGAATTGAGGGACAGGTCGGAGTGTTTAGGCAGGGCGAGTTGTAGGCATTTTAGGGATAGAGTCTGCTGAATTATAGGGTCAGTGTCTTCTACAAACTACAATCGATATTGCTGTGTGGGGGGTGGGGTCTGCACTCAATCCTGATCTACGATCTCTTCTCAATCCTGTTAGGGACAGAGTCTGCTGAATTTTAGGGAAACTGTGTTCTACAAACTACAATCGATATTGCTGTGTGGTGTGGGATTGGAGATAGGCAGGTGTCAGTGATCCACATCCATTTTTCTGTGTGTGAGCTGCAGTGAACACAATCTTTTTGGGCTGCAGTGAACACAATCTTTTTGGGCTGCAGTGAACACAATCTTTTTGGGCTGCAGTGAACACAATCTTTTTGGGGTGCAGTGAACAAAATCTTTTTGGGGTGCAGTGAACAAAATCCTTTGTGGGGTGCAGTGAACACAATCTTTTTGGGGTGCAGTGAACAAAATCCTTTGTGGGGTGCAGTGAACACAATCTTTTTGGGGTGCAGTGAACAAAATCCTTTTTGGGGTGCAGTGAACAACATCCTTTTTGGGGTGCAGTGAACACAATCTTTTTGGGGTGCAGTGAACAAAATCCTTTGTGGGGTGCAGTGAACACAATCTTTTTGGGGTGCAGTGAACACAATCTTTTTGGGGTGGAGTGAACAACATCCTTTTTGGGGTGCAGTGAACAAAATCCTTTTTGGGGTGCAGTGAACAAAATCATTTTTGGGGTGCAGTGAACACAATCTTTTTGGGGTGCAGTGAACACAATCTTTGTGGGGTGCAGTGAACACAATCTTTTTGGGGTGGAGTGAACAACATCCTTTTTGGGGTGCAGTGAACAACATCCTTTTTGGGGTGCAGTGAACACAATCTTTTTGGGGTGCAGTGAACACGATCTTTGTGGGGTACAGTGAACAGAATCTTTGTGGGGTGCAGTGAACACAATCTTTGGGGGGTACAGTGAACACAATCTTTGTGAGGTGCAGTGAACACAATCTTTGTGGGGTGCAGTGAACACAATCATTGTGGGGTGCAGTGAACTCAATCTTTGTGGGGTACAGTGAACACAATCTCATACTTCTGAAGGTTTGAGGGTGCTGCCTGTTCCATACTCCCCCTACTCCTCATCTAGCCTTTTAGGGGTACAAACAATAGTAATTGGGGCCTAGTGTGGTTGTGTACGTGTGATATACATACACTTTTTTGGGATCATATTTTCTATTCCGCTATTTAATCAAAAACCTTTGGGGATCAGTTAAATTGGGGGATAGTCTGTGTTGGTACGTGTGAGAGAGATCCACCTTTCCAAGTTGTTGGGGTTCATCTCATACTTCTGAAGGTTTGAGGGTGCTGCCTGTTCCATACTCCCCCTACTCCTAGCCTTTTAGGGGTACAAACAATAGTAATTGGGGCCTAGTGTGGTTGTGTACGTGTGATATACATACACTTTTTTGGGATCATATTTTCTATTCCGCTATTTAATCAAAAACCTTTGGGGATCAGTTAAATTGGGGGATAGTCTGTGTTGGTACGTGTGAGAGAGATCCACCTTTCCAAGTTGTTGGGGTTCATCTCATACTTCTGAAGGTTTGAGGGTGCTGCCTGTTCCATACTCCCCCTACTCCTAGCCTTTTAGGGGTACAAACAATAGTAATTGGGGCCTAGTGTGGTTGTGTACGTGTGATATACATACACTTTTTTGGGATCATATTTTCTATTCCGCTATTTAATCAAAAACCTTTGGGGATCAGTTAAATTGGGGGATAGTCTGTGTTGGTACGTGTGAGAGAGATCCACCTTTCCAAGTTGTTGGGGTTCATCTCATACTTCTGAAGGTTTGAGGGTGCTGCCTGTTCCATACTCCCCCTACTCCTAGCCTTTTAGGGGTACAAACAATAGTAATTGGGGCCTAGTGTGGTTGTGTACGTGTGATATACATACACTTTTTTGGGATCATATTTTCTATTCCGCTATTTAATCAAAAACCTTTGGGGATCAGTTAAATTGGGGGATAGTCTGTGTTGGTACGTGTGAGAGAGATCCACCTTTCCAAGTTGTTGGGGTTCATCTCATACTTCTGAAGGTTTGAGGGTGCTGCCTGTTCCATACTCCCCCTACTCCTAGCCTTTTAGGGGTACAAACAATAGTAATTGGGGCCTAGTGTGGTTGTGTACGTGTGATATACATACACTTTTTTTGGATCATATTTTCTATTCCGCTATTTAATCAAAAACCTTTGGGGATCAGTTAAATTGGGGGATAGTCTGTGTTGGTACGTGTGAGAGAGATCCACCTTTCCAAGTTGTTGGGGTTCATCTCATACTTCTGAAGGTTTGAGGGTGCTGCCTGTTCCATACTCCCCCTACTCCTCATCTAGCCTTTTAGGGGTACAAACAATAGTAATTGGGGCCCAGTGTGGTTGTGTACGTGTGATATACATACACTTTTTTGGGATCATATTTTCTATTCCGCTATTTAATCAAAAACCTTTGGGGATCAGTTAAATTGGGGGATAGTCTGTGTCGGTACGTGTGAGAGAGATCCACCTTTCCAAGTTGTTGGGGTTCATCTCATACTTCTGAAGGTTTGAGGGTGCTGCCTGTTCCATACCCCCCCTACTCCTCATCTAGCCTTTTAGGGGTACAAACAATAGTAATTGGGGCCTAGTGTGGTTGTGTACGTGTGATATACATACACTTTTTTTGGATCATATTTTCTATTCCGCTATTTAATCAAAAACCTTTGGGGATCAGTTAAATTGGGGGATAGTCTGTGTCGGTACGTGTGAGAGAGATCCACCTTTCCAAGTTGTTGGGGTTCATCTCATACTTCTGAAGGTTTGAGGGTGCTGCCTGTTCCATACTCCCCCTACTCCTCATCTAGCCTTTTAGGGGTACAAACAATAGTAATTGGGGCCTAGTGTGGTTGTGTACGTGTGATATACATACACTTTTTTTGGATCATATTTTCTATTCCGCTATTTAATCAAAAACCTTTGGGGATCAGTTAAATTGGGGGATAGTCTGTGTCGGTACGTGTGAGAGAGATCCACCTTTCCAAGTTGTTGGGGTTCATCTCATACTTCTGAAGGTTTGAGGGTGCTGCCTGTTCCATACTCCCCCTACTCCTCATCTAGCCTTTTAGGGGTACAAACAATAGTAATTGGGGCCCAGTGTGGTTGTGTACGTGTGATATACATACACTTTTTTGGGATCATATTTTCTATTCCGCTATTTAATCAAAAACCTTTGGGGATCAGTTAAATTGGGGGATAGTCTGTGTCGGTACGTGTGAGAGAGATCCACCTTTCCAAGTTGTTGGGGTTCATCTCATACTTCTGAAGGTTTGAGGGTGCTGCCTGTTCCATACCCCCCCTACTCCTCATCTAGCCTTTTAGGGGTACAAACAATAGTTATTGGGGCCTAGTGTGGTTGTGTACGTGTGATATACATACACTTTTTTTGGATCATATTTTCTATTCCGCTATTTAATCAAAAACCTTTGGGGATCAGTTAAATTGGGGGATAGTCTGTGTCGGTACGTGTGAGAGAGATCCACCTTTCCAAGTTGTTGGGGTTCATCTCATACTTCTGAAGGTTTGAGGGTGCTGCCTGTTCCATACTCCCCCTACTCCTCATCTAGCCTTTTAGGGGTACAAACAATAGTAATTGGGGCCCAGTGTGGTTGTGTACGTGTGATATACATACACTTTTTTTGGATCATATTTTCTATTCCACTATTTAATTTAACTGGGCCTCAATGCGAGACCTGTGTGCCTTGTTGCGCTGTTTTGAGTACTCCACCAACATGGCCAGTGGCAATGACGCCGTTCTCAGCTTAACTATCCCACTTCTATGCCTCCTTGAAAAAACAATTCGGGCGATGATGGAAGAGGATGTGGCACAGGATGAGGAGGAGGAGGAGGATGAAGAGGTAACATTTCCAAGGCTTTCAGGGCAGTCATTCGCAAGGGGCTCCGAGGGTGGGTTCCTGCACACGCAAACGCCAGGGACGCAATTGTCCAGCAGGGGCACAGTTCTGGAGGATGAGGAGGATGAGGAGGAGGAGGAGCTGGAGGAGGAGATGGAACCATGTTCACAGCAGGGTGGCACCCAGGCCAGCTCATGGCCATCACTGGTGCGTGGCTGGGGGGATACAGAGGACACGGACGATACACCTCCCACAGAGGACAGCCTTTCGTTGCCTCTGGGCAGCCTGGCACACATGAGCGATTACATGCTGCAGTGTCTCCACAACGACCGCCGAGTTGCCCACATTCTAACTTGTGCTGATTACTGGGTGGCCACGCTGCTGGATCCCCGTTACAAGGACAACGTACCGTCCTTAATTCACTCACTGGAGCGCGATCGCAAGATGCGCGAGTACAAGCGCACGCTGGTAGACGCCATGCTGCTGGCATTCCCATCTGACAGCGGGGCCACAGTGGAAGCACAAGGCAGAGGAGGAGGAGGAGGAGGTCGCCAACGCAACCAGGGCACCGCCAGCACCTCAGAAGGCAGGGTTAGCATGGCCGAAATGTGGAAAAGCTTTGTCAGCACGCCACAACAAACAGCAGCACCAGCAGCTCAGATGGAACGTCTTAGCAGGAGGCAGCATTTTACCAACATGGTGGAGCAGTATGTGTGCACACGCCTACATGTAGTGAATGACGGGTCTGCCCCCTTCAACTTCTGGGTCTCCAAATTGGGCACATGGCTTGAGCTTGCCCTTTACGCCTTGGAGGTGCTGGCGTGCCCTGCAGCCAGTGTATTATCTGAACGGGTATTTAGCACGGCTGGGGGCGTTATAACAGACAAGCGCAGCCGCCTGTCCAGAGACAATGTGGACAAGCTCACGTTCATTAAAATGAACCAGGCATGGATCCCACGGGACTTTTCCGTACCTTATGCAGAATAGCAATGGATACCGACCTTACCCACCCATTGTTCCATTTTTGCTCTTTCTCACTCTTTTGGGGTGTACCCTCATTTAAAATTTTTGAAAAGAAGCAGTGTTGGCTACCTCGTCCTCCTCCTCAGGGCCAGATTAATGTAGGGGCTATTGGAGCTGCAGCTCCAGGCCCCTACCTTTTATATAGGCCCCGGGTTGGCCATATTCACTGTTACCGCTCTTCTGTCACTTGTAAACACAGAAGTCTGGCTTCTATGCTCGCTTCCCCGGGCAGCACCCTCAGAACCTCCCCACACAGCGTGAAGGCCGGACAAGGAGGGACAGTTGGCGATGCATGGATGTGTTTATGGGCTTCAGAGACAGCATCCCATGTTGAATTAGGCATGCATGGCTGCACCCTTCCTCCTCTGGGTGCATGGCAAGGCACGGCCCTTAAGGCCCTTCAAAATCCTCAGCACCAAGCCCATGATGCTGTTAATCCGGCCCTGGTCCTCCTCCACCGCCGCTTCCACCTACACCGCCCATAGGTGTGCGCAGCCTATTGCATTAAGGTGTGCACCCCAAAGTTGAAATACACATGCATGTGTTTGCCAGCAGGGAGAGTAATGTATCGGGGCCATGTACCTGTAGGCAAGGAGAAATAGAGCAGAGCAGGTCCCAGGGAGATCTTTCCCATCTCCTCACTGGCAATGCTATGTGCCCTAGGTGATTAGGGTGTGCCCAGGCACACCCAGCACACCCTGTGCGCACGCCTATGTCACCGCTAGGCTTGTGACGGTATCAGATTTTCATGCTGCGATTAATTGATTAAGGTTTTGCCACGGTATACGGTATTATCACGGTATTCTATTATTAAATTTAAATTATTAAATTTCCACCTCACTTCAATTTCATTGCTGAATTTAGGGGCTTTGGTTCACTTATGCACATTATTATATAGTCAGTCAGTACAGACTCTGTGAACCAGGCCTAAAATAGGTCATCAAGCAGTGTCTGGCCTAACTGGTGATAACTGGTTCTGGCGCTCGGCTCCGATCCGATGGCCTGGTCATTAAGAGGGCAAATCCTTGTGGTCAAGAAGTGGTTAAACCTGAAGGAGGTGTTGTTTATAAATTACTTTACTATTGCTTTAGGCCTGGTTCACATGTATGCGGGTTGGTGGTTCACATTTGCACAGGCATAGCAGCCCATTGATTTGAATGGGCTGCTATGCCCTCATTTTCCGCAGAAAAAAGGTGCATGCAGCATTTTTTTAAAATTCAGTGGCCTTGAAATCCATCCTGCTTTTGCACCATGCGACTAACCTGCAGTTCCTGCTCTGGCAAGCTTTCTGCATTTTTTGTATACGTGGGCACGGCATTTAAAAATAAACAGTTTGCGTGTGCAGCAACGGCAGGTAAGTCGCATGGTGCAAAAGAAGGATGGATTTCATGGCCACTGCATTTTTTTAAATTCTGCATGCACCTTTTTTCAGCTGAAAACGCAGGCATAGCAGCTCAAGCCCATTCACATCAATGGGCTGCTATGCCTGTGCAAATGTGGGCCCCCAACCCGCATACATGTGAACCAGGCCTAAAGCAATAGTAAAGTCATTAATTGGTTAAACCTGCAGGAGGACCGGTGTTTTTATCTATTAATGACTTTACTATTGCTTTAGGCCTGGTTCACATGTATGCGGGTTGGGGGCCCACATTTGCACAGGCATAGCAGCCCATTGATGTGAATGGGCTTGAGCTGCTATGCCTGCGTTTTCAGCTGAAAAAAGGTGCATGCAGAATTTAAAAAAATGCAGTGGCCATGAAATCCATCCTTCTTTTGCACCATGCGACTTACCTGCCGTTGCTGCACACGCAAACTGTTTATTTTTAAATGCCGTGCCCACGTATACAAAAAATGCAGAAAGCTTGCCAGAGCAGGAACTGCAGGTTAGTCGCATGGTGCAAAAGCAGGATGGATTTCAAGGCCACTGAATTTAAAAAAAATGCTGCATGCACCTTTTTTCTGCGGAAAATGAGGGCATAGCAGCCCGTTCAAATCAATGGGCTGCTATGCCTGTGCAAATGTGGGCTGCCAACCCGCATACATGTGAACCGCCAACCCGCATACATGTGAACCACCAACCCGCATACATGTGAACCAGGCCTAAAGCAATAGTAAAGTCATTAATAGATAAAAACACCGGTCCTCCTGCAGGTTTAACCACTTCTGGATCTCAAGGATTTGCCCCTTTAAAGACCAGGCCATCGGATCAGAGCGCCAGGACCAGTCATCACCAGGTAGGCCAGACACTGCTTGATGGCTATATAATAATGTAATGTGGGCTGCTAGGCGTGTGTGTGTGTATATATATATTTATTAGAGCTGCACGATTCTGGCCAAAATGAGAATCACGATTTTTTAGCTTGGAATAAAGATCACGATTCTCTCACGATTCTCTGTGTAACAAAAAAAAAAAAAATTGGGATAACTTTACTGTTACGTTTTTTTTTTTTTTTTTATTCATTAAAGTCTAATCATTGCGTTTGAAAGACTGCTGCGCAAATACAGTGTGACATAAAATATTACAACAATCGCCATTTTATTCTGTAGGGTCTCTGCTAAAAAAATATATAAAATGTTTGGGGGTTCTAAGTACTTTTCTAGCAAAAAAAAAACTGATTTTAACTTGCAAGCAGCAAGTGTCAGAAAAAGATCCAGTCTTTAAGAGGTTAAACTTCCTTTCTCCCTGGCAGAGGGAAGGAAAAGATACAAATGTAATCATTTTTGTTTATAGTTAGGAGACTTAATGCTGAAAGGTGTTAGCTGAGTGAGTGAATGAGTCATCCAGCTCACTGAAATGTATCAATTCACAAGTCAGGCAGACTTGACAGAGAAACTCGGTATTTTAAAAATGCCACAATAACAATACCGTGGCTATGCAATACCGCGATATATCGAATTACCGAAAACCGGCATATGTCTAGTCACCGCCACATCCACCACCACCTCAACCTCCCTCCTACTCCATATGGGCCTCGTCCTTCAGAGATGAAGAAGAACATTGTTTTATTTTTCTGTTTTTTTTTGTTGTTTTAAGTTATTTCCCTATCCACATTTGTTTGCAGAGCACTTGCCATGCTCTTAATTACGTTTTGCTGCCATTTGCAGCACTCTAGCCCTTTCCTTTGGTGTTTTAGAGCCAATTTAGTGCCTTAAAGTTCGGGTCCCCATTGACTTCAATGGGGTTCGGTGTCCGGGAAAAGTTCGGTAAAAGTCCGGGACACGGACCCGGACTTTTTTTTAAAGTTCGGCCGAACCCGTCGAACACGGACATCTAGGTGTTCGCTCAACCCTATTCGTGAGCAGTACAACCTTCATGCAATGTCTAGGCTAGCACCTTCAGCCCAGTCTTTTCTGCACTTCAGCACAGAAGACTTCTCCAAATATGCTTCATCCAGGCATTCATCTCCCTTTCAGATCCCTCTCGATATACCTTCCAGCAGGGCAGCTGACATAACAGGCACACCTTACCCCCTTACCTCCATAGGCAGTTTTTTTGTAAAGGTCAATGCTGCTTTTAGAAGACTTGGAGATGCCGGACTCTATGTGCTCAACATCACTGTCCAAAAATAAGCTTAATGAGCTTTAGCTGCTGAGCTTTTTAGTCAAGCTCCACTGAAGTTAAACACATTTATTATGCTATCAATATAGTCATTGTAAATCATGTAATCTTTAGAATTACAGAACATTATAAAACATATCTTCTCAAAATTGTCTACAGACAATTATTCCTTCAAGGCATTTGTGTTCTCCTTAGCTGTTATCCTCTTAGCAAAGGTCACCAGGCTTTCATTTTTTGTTGCTTAGGCTGTACATTCACCTGTACACTTTTTTGTTTGGATGAGAAATAATGAATTGCACGAATTCCTATACTGTCTTACACACAACTGAACTTAACATTTAGTTAGCTATTACTGGAGGTATCATTTAACAAATAAGAAATCCAGCTATGTATTGCCTTCTTCCTTAAAAAAAAGAAAAAGGTTTTTTTTGTGTGTATAAGTTTTCTTAGGCTGGGTTCACCCATGTGCAATGCGGGATCCAACCTGTGCGGGTTCCTCAGAAATGAATGTGGCATATTCACAGCTACAATATTTTTGTGCGCAGTAATAATTTTAGAACCTTTTGCAATAGAGAGGACATACATATAAATTCAACAAACATTTGATTAATTTGCTTTTTTTGTAAATACTGTAATTGTAAAAAACTCTGTTATTGACCCAGGAATCTAAAAAATAAGTATGCATATTATTTATTTTTTTTTTACTTTGTGCTTCTTATCTCCTTTTTATTTCAATACATTTTTTTTGTATTTCAAAATCAGTTACAAAGTAGGGTACAAATACAGCGGGTGCATACATGAAAGAAGAAACATTTACATAAATTGAAAATAAACATAAGGTATAAAATGAACATAGATCAATTAGGAAGGTTGAACAGAATCACTAATATGGATATTATGGTAGGAATACTGCTTCTTACTTCCTTTTACAGCCTTGCCTAGTTGATTATTATGTCCTTTTACTTGTATTTAAAATCATTTAGTTCTGACATCATCTTACAACTGATTAGATTAAAACTTATGCAATTAATACCTTTGGTGAAGCATAAACTACTTCACATACACAAGGGACTAGATGAAAACCTATGCAATTAATACCTTTGATGAAGCATAAACTACTTTGCATAGTCAGTAGAGTGATTTGTACATTTATTTAACCTAACATTTTTACTCTTCAACATGCTTTTTCTGGAAAAAAAAAACACCCTAAATGAATGATTTTAGTTTGCTTAGGATTTTTGCATCATAAACAATTATTTTTTAATAAAATACTTACTTTAACGTGTTTTTTTTTTGTTTGTTTTTTTTTACCCTTTTTTGTATTTCAGTGCTTAAGATAATGTTTAATCTCTTGGCGGCCCTCTATTGTCTTCATGCACTCATTCAAGCATTAGCAGGGTGGGTTTCCTAATGGTGTCCACAGTTAAATTGTGTTGAAAAACCCACTTGTAATTTCCATCATAGGAAAATGTTACAGTGCAAGAGCACAATTGATGAACATTGTTAGAGTATGGTCACCCATTGACAGAACATGTCTTAACAAGGACAATAATGGAAAGATCAGCAGGTATTGTTTTCACAAAGGCCTTTTTTTTAAACGTGCAATGTGTGCTTGTGAACTTCTCTAGAATCTGACTAATCAGTTCCCTAGGACAGGCCCCTCTGTCCTTGTACATCACAGACCTCTACTCTCCTGGAGGTGTCAAAATTGCTGCTTATTAACAATGCTTCAAAAAACACACATGAACCACCCATGCGCTCATGAATAGCTTTGATTCAAGCTGCCAATGGAAGGCTCTGATCACAGACACAAAGTGCAGAGCCAATCCAAGCAATTCTGTACCTTATTATCACTGTGATAACCAGTCACAGGGATCACAAATGTAAAAATGTAATTTAAGAGCCCTCTCCTTCCTTTCACAATGGAGGAAAGTGAGGAAGTAGTATCCATCAATAAATGGGGAATAAATAAAGTGATCAGCAGCAACAGAATATAGGTGAGGGGTTTTAACTGATTGTGGGATTGTTTTTAAACCTTTCACCCCCTCCTCCCCTGTACAACACATTTCTATGCTGTCTCTTTGTGACCAGTATATTAACCCTGTAACCTTCCTTATCCTGCATATTAACCCACTCATCTCCATCCTCTCACTCTATATGACCTGTGTATTAATGATGCATTGCACCATTAACAGGTTCCATGTATTACCAATTCCCTCAAATCTATGTACCTGTTCCTCCTTGGGTCAAAGTAGTTTTATTGGGGTCATAGCTGCAGCTGCAGTTATGACCCCAGTATCAGTCTTTTTAGCCAGAGATGCTGAATAATGTGATCCATGCAGTGGATGGGGATCCCCCCTCCTGCCACCTTTTGCTCACTTCTTGGGCTCTCCTGTTCAACCGGGGAGCCTGGGACTAAAGCCCGGACTACAATAAAGACAGGGCTGGACTGGCCTACCAGGATACTGGGAAATTGGCCGGAAAGTCCCCCCTGCCCTGGGGCTGCTGACACCTGAAAACCAAAAAAGGGCCAAGGCTGTTCTGACATGTGCACTGCGCATGCGCCACAGCTGTTCGGGAAAGCCCGTACACGTTCGGCTATTCCCGTGCAGACGACGCATGCGCGGTGACGTGTTGGCGCCGGGCGGCGCCATTTTTAAATGTAAGGCACCTTTTGTCCAAAAGGTAAGCGAGACTTCTCCTCAGGAGATGCAGTGCTGCGGGCATGGTACAGGAGATTCTCCTGTACCATGCCCACAGCACTGCATCATTATTATTATTATTATTATAATGAAAGAAAAGTATTCACAATAGTGATACCTCTAGCGCTTGCTATTCCCTAGTGGAATTATATATAATTACATGAGTGCTAAAAATACATAGTGAAAAAAAATATATTCAAATATATTAATAATAATAGACCACTCCAATATAATTGTCCATTTAGTGTATGGTGATAAATTAATCAATAAATAAATCAGTAAAAAATAAATAAATAAAAATTTATAAAAATTAATAAAGTCCAAATCCAATATATGTGACTAAAGTGCTGGTGCTTCTTCCTTAATTGCTTTGGTGCTTCCTTTCCCGTGAAAAATAAATAAATTGCCCACTCACCAGATGCTGTGGGTCCTATATGTCTGAAGACGTCTAACCAATGACGAAACGCATTAGGTGGAACGCACGCCGTGACGTCATACGTTGTTCGAGTGGAACGCAAACCGGAACTACCGCTCTCCACTCCTCGAGCACACGTGTATGACGATCCTGTCCTGTTCTGCTTGTCACTATTTTGGATTGAACACCGTTTTCCTCACTTTGCTGCAATTTTATTTGAACTGTGGATGTGTTATGACACCTGTTTTTTACTCACCTTTTGGATTTTTACGGATTTGTACCGTTGAGTGTGCAGTGGGTGAAATAAAACTTTGTAAAAACAATACCACACTATCCTTTTATTCCCCCATCACGATTTGTGATTGGAGGTGATTTACAGGGAAGCACATCTCACACAGTGGACCGTGGTTGGAGGAGACTCATCCCATGGTGGAAGTTTAATTGCAGCGGCTGTCCATATCCAGGGAGAGGGAATCCGAACCTGGAAAGGTTCTTCTTATCTGAAGCACGATTGGTTCTAATGTCATAAGACATATAGGACCCACAGCATCTGGTGAGTGGGCAATTTATTTATTTTTCACGGGAAAGGAAGCACCAAAGCAATTAAGGAAGAAGCACCAGCACTTTAGTCACATATATTGGATTTGGAGTTTATTCATTTTTATAAATTTTTATTTATTTATTTTTTACTGATTTATTTATTGATTAATTTATCACCATACACTGAATGGACAATTATATTGGAGTGGTCTATTATTATTAATATATTTGAATATATTTTTTCCACTATGTATTTTTAGCACTCATGTAATTATATATAATTCCACTAGGGAATAGCAAGCGCTAGAGGTATCACTATTGTGAATACTTTTCTTTCATCATTGGCACCCGCACTTTACTAGCAGCTGCATTTATTTATTATCACGAAAATATTTATTCATATTATTATTTATTTATACTATTTTCTACACAAATTACTTACCTATACCAGGTTCTAGAAACCACCTCTCTGGCGCGCTAATATACTTAGTATATTTTTTTCTACCATTATTATTATAATACATGATTTATATAGCACCAACAGTTTGCACAGCACTTTACAATGTGAGGGAAGACAATACAGTTACAATACAATTCAATATAGGAGGAACTAGAGGGCTCTGCTCGTTAGAGCTTACAATCTAGAAGGAAGGGTCAAGTGAAACAAGTGAAACAAAAGGCAATAGCCGTGGGGGATGGGCTTATGGAGAAAATGGAGGTATATTTGTTAGGTGTGGGTAGGATAGGCTTCTCTGAAGAGGAGGGTTTTCAGAGATCATCTAAAAGATAATAGAGTAGGAGATAGTTGGACAGATAAGAGTAAGGAGTTCCATAGGATTGGAGAGGCTCTGAAAGAGTCCTGGAGGCGCGCATGGGAGGAGGTGAGGAGGGAGCTAGAAAGCAGGTTTTGAGATGAACAAAGAGAGCGATTAGGTTGGTATTTTGAGACTAGGCTAGTGATGTAGCTGGGGGCTAAGCTGTGGATTGCTTTGTAAGATGTTGTAAGTATTTTGAATTTAATTTGTTGGGTGGTCGGAAGCCATTGGAGGGCTTGACAGAGAGGAGCAGCGGACACTGAGCGATTGGTAAGGTGGATGAGTCTGGCGGCAGCATTCATGATGGATTTAAGGGGGATAGCCTGTGTAGAGGTAAGCCAATGAGAAGGGAATTGCAGTAGTCGAGGCGCGAGATGACCAGGGAGTGAACTAGGAGCTGTGTTGTTTTTTTGGTTAGAAAGGGGCATATTTTGGAGATGTTGCGGAGGTTGAGATGGCAAGATTTGGACAGCGATTGGATGTGGGGCTTGAAGGAGAGTTCAGAGTCCAGGACAACACCTAAGACCTTGGCATGCGGGGATGGGCTGATAGTAATGCCATCGATATTGACAGAGAGATCAGGGGAAGGGGCACGCGTTGGAGGAAAAATTATAAGCTCGGTTTTGGATGGATTGAGTTTGAGGAAGTGGTGTGACATGCAGACTGATATATCTGATAGTAAATTAGTGATACGTGAGGAGACTGAGGGAGAGAGTTGAGGGGTGGATAAATAGATTTGGGCATCCTCAGCATAGAGATGGTATTGGAAGCCGTGGGAGGCTATCAGCTGACCCAGAGAGAATGTGTAGATTGAAAATAGAATAGGAGGGGGCCAAGAACAGAGCCTTGGGGGATCCCAACAGAGAAGGGAAGAGGAGAGGAGGAAGTAGAATTGTACATAACGCTAAAGGTGCAGTTGGATAAGTAGGAAGATAACCAGTTAAGAGTACAGTCATGGGGACCAAAGGCATGGAGTTTTTTGAGAAGGAGGGGATGGTCAACCGTATCAAAGTCAGACGAAAGGTCAAGGAGTAGGAGTACAGAATAGTGTCCATTGGTTTTGGCCGTTAGTAGATCGTTTGTCAGTTTTAGAAGAGCAGTTTCAGTGGAGAGTTGAGGTCGAAATCCAGACTGAAGGGGATCAAGGAGGCTATTCTCGGCAAGGTGGTCGCAGAGTCAGTTGTAGACTAGACGTTCAAGGAGTTTGGATAAAAAGGGGAGCAAGGAAATAGGGCGTAGGCTGTTAAGATCGGTTGGGTCCAGTGAGGGCTTTTTAAGTATGAGGCTGGCTAGTGCATGTTTTAGAGAGTTGGGGAAGATGCCAGAAGAAAGGGAGAGATTGAAGATGTGGGTTAGAGAGTGTAGAATAGGGCCATAAGGTGAACTTAGCATTTGCGAGGGAACAGGATCCAGAGTGCAGGTGGTTAAGTGGACGTTAGCAAGTAGTTTAGCAGCCTCATCTATAGTGGTAGGGTTGAATGAGGGAAGTAGTGATCGCACCTGTGGGCATGAAGCATAAGGCATGGAAGGTATCTGAACAGCAATGATCTCCTTATGAATTGCATCAATCTTCTGTTTGAAGTGGTTGGCAATCTCCTGGGCAGTGAGTGAGTCAGTGGGAGGGGGTAGTGGAAGACAGAGTAGAGAATTAAAGGTAGCGAAGAGTTTCCGGGGGTGGGATGACAAGCTGTTAATGAGAGTGATAAAATAGGTCTGTTTGGCAGTTTGGAGACTGGAATTGTATTTTTGAAGGGCAGATTTATATTGGTTGAAATCTTTTTGAGACCTAGTCTTACGCCATAGCCACTCACGAGCACGGCTATACTTTTTCAGACTTCTAGTGTTATCTGTTTGCCAAGGTTGAAGGGGTCGGGGTCTGATTCAGTGTGTAGTGAGGGGGGCAAGTGTGTCCAGGGAGGCTAAGAGTGAAGCATTGTAGACAGAAGTCGCTAGGTTGATGCAGGACAGGGGTGCAATTTTGTCATAGAGTAGGTCGGTAGCAGAGTGGAGAAGAGAAGGGTTGAGATGGCGTAGGTTTCTGCGGGTAACTGTAAGGTAGCTGGAGGGAGAAGAGGTGGAGGAGAGGGAGAGAGTGAAACTAATAAGGTAGTGATCAGAGAGAGGAAAAGGATTGTTTGAAAGGTTGTGTGGAGTGCATATGTGGGAGAAAACAAGGTCAAGGATATTGCCTTCAGAGTGAGTAGAAGCATGTATCCATTGCTTCAGGTCAAAGGAGGAGGTTAGACTGATAAGTTTGGAAGTGGCAGGAGTGTTAGTATTAATAGGGATGTTGAAGTCGCCCAAAATGATTGTAGGGATTTCGGAAGAGACAAAGAAGGGTAGCCAGGCAGAGAAGTTGTCAAGAAAGGTCGAAACTGGTCTGGGGGAAAAGGTTGGGTCTGGGGGAGTGAGTCCATAGAAGACCACCTTGGGATAGGGCAGCAGAAGACGCAGTGTCGGATTCGTGAAGTCAGGTGACGGCGAGTAGATTCAATGAATTAGCGATAAAAAGGTCATGGAGAGAGGTGAGTTTATTACAGTCAGAGCGGGCGTTTCACAGGGTGCAAGAGAAAGGGAGTCTGGTCTTGGGAAGAAGAGAGATGGGAACTAGATTGTGCTGAGTGCGGCTGCAGCCAGAGGGTGCAGGGTAAGTGGTGTGTTGAGCACGGGTAAATGTTGGAGGCCCAGGGTTTGGGGATATGTCTCCAGAGGTTAGGAGAAGCAGAAAGGTGAGGGTGGTAATATGAGAGTGTGATTTATATGAAGGGACATGCCCCAGTGTCCTGGAGGATTTGTGTGTGTGTGGATTTAGAAGTAGCAGGAGGTGGTGAGTGCAGTAGTAAGGTGAAGACAGGAGTGAGGGTGATATATATAAGATGTGGGGTGGAGAAGAGGGGTGAAGGAGATTTTAAGGATAGAGGACACAGCTGTCAGAAGGAGTGGTAGAGAGTGCATGTTACAAGGAGGGAGAGCTGAAGGGGTAAATAAGGTCACCTGCAGTCTGTGTGGTATTTATCTCAGCCTTTCCTTTGTTCATTCACTTTGTGCATTTGCTGAAGTGCAGAGTCAGAAGTGCTCCCACTTATAGAAATACCCACACTTTGAGAAGAGAGCCCCAAAAGCAAAGGTGTCCCCCTTGCAAATGTGCCTTCCCCAAGAGATGCTGTTCTTAAATACTGTTGGGATGGGGTGGGTGCTTTCCAATTAACTAATCAGTAATTAATAAATTAAGGCTGGATAGACAGAGCAGGATTTTCACTTCAGGAACAGATTAATAAGGGACAGCTAATAGAGATAACTCTAAAGGTTAAAGGTTATAAAAGGTTATAAATTAAAAGGTAAGGGATAAAACATTGCAAAGAAGAGTCTACAGATGGTTAAACAAATGAACATACCACATTTAAAGACAGACTATAGAAGAACGCAGGTTTCAGAATTCATCTCCTGTACCATGTACACCACCCCTGCATCTCCTGCACCATGTCCGCAGCCCCTGCATCTCCTGTACCATGCCCACAGCCCCTGCATCTCCTACACTATGCCCGCAGCCCCTGCATCTCCTGTACCAAGTCCGCAGCCCCAGCATCTCTTGTACCATGTCCAGAGCCCCTGCATCTCCTGTACCATGCCCACAGCCCCTGCATCTCCTGCACCATGCCCGCAGCCCCTGCATCTCCTGTACCATGTCCGCAGCCTCTGACATCTCCTGTACCGCGTCCGCAGCCTCTAACATCTCCTGTAACCATGTCCGCAGCCCCTGCATCTCTTGTACCATGCCTGCAGCCTCTAACATCTCCTGTACCATGTTCGCAGCCCCTGCATCTCTTGTACCATGTCCGCAGCCTCTAACATCTCCTGTACCATGTCCGCACAGCCTCTGACAGCTCCTGTACCATGCCCACACAGCCTCTGCGTCTCCTGTACCATATCCGCGCTTTTACCACTTTTAACCGGAATTTGCTTATATATATATATATATATATTATATATATATATATATATATATATATATGAAGCCCTACATGCTTTCATATCTGTCTTATCTATATATAATGCACTCTTCAAATGTGCTTTAAAATGCATGGTTTTCCCTTTTATGAACAAGAAAATAATGGCGCTATGCTGTTGGGTCGGTATAATAATGCTATGGGGCTGGTATAAAATTATTTCCAGGGCTGAATTTTATTTCCAGTCCGGCCCTGATTAAAGATGACCGAGGACCAGAACTTCCCTGATCATCTCCATGCTCCAAGGAACCGGGAGTATTTTGTCACTTCCGGTTTTGATTGAATGTAAACAGGCCATTTTCTGGCCTCTAAAAGCATTTGATCAAACTTAATTCAGTTTGATCAGATGCTTTTAATAGGAGAGGAGAGATCTGGTATCCATAAGTCCTCTCAGTAAAAGGACCTGTCATGGCCTATGCTATCACGAGGAATGTTATTTATACCTGTAGATAGCAATAAAATTGTTTAAAAAATGAAATAAAACACTAAAGTGCCCCCACCCCATGCAAACAAAGGTCCCACATGCAAATGTGAAGGTTGAGCACACCACACATGTGAGGTATTATTGTGCACATTAAAGCAGAAGCAAACATTTTAGCACCAACTCTAACTCAAACATTTTAGCACCAACTTTAGCACCTACTCTAACTCAATCTGCGTAACTCTAAACTGGTAACATATAAAGGCTTTTAAAGCATCGCCTATGGCGATTTTTAAGTAAAGTAATTTGTTGCAATTTCACGGACATGAACAATTTTAATCAAGACATAGATATCTATTTACTTTCCATACCATCATATCTTTTATATTTTACCAAACCATTGTCTATGTTGTGTTTTTGTGCATTAAAAATCATTATAGTTTATTTATTCTAAAAAAAAATGTATTTGAAAATCAGCTGTACAAATATTGTGTGACATAAAAATTGCAACACCCATCATTTTATAAAAAAAAAAAAAAATACATATATATATATATATATATATATATATATATATATATATACATATATATAATATTAATATATATATATATATATATATATATATATATATATATATATATATATATATATATATATACAGTGCCTTGCGAGAAAGTATTTAGCCCCTTTGAACATTTTGACCTTTTGCCACATTTCAGGCTCCAAACATAAAGATATAAAACTGTACTTTTTTGTGAAGAATCAACAACAAGTGGGACATAATCATGAAGTGGAACGAAATTTATTGGATATTTCAAACTTTTTTAAGAAATAAAAAACTGAAAAATTGGGCGTGCAAAATTATTCAGCCCCTTTAAGTTAATACTTTGTAGCGCCACCTTTTGCTGCGATTACAGCTGTAAGTCGCTTGGGGTATGTCTCTATCAGTTTTGCACATCGAGAGACTGAAATTTTTGCCCATTCCTCCTTGTAACAGCTCGAGCTCAGTGAGGTTGGATGGAGAGCGTTTGTGAACAGCAGTTTTCAGTTCTTTCCACAGATTCTCGATTGGATTCAGGTCTGGACTTTGACTTGGCCATTCTAACACCTGGATATGTTTATTTGTGAACCATTCCATTGTAGATTTTGCTTTATGTTTTGGATCATTGTCTTGTTGGAAGACAAATCTCCGTCCCAGTCTCAGGTCTTTTGCAGACTCCATCAGGTTTTCTTCCAGAATTGTCCTATATTTGGCTCCATCCATCTTCCCATCAATTTTAACCATCTTCCCTGTCCCTGCTGAAGAAAAGCAGGCCCAAACCATGATGCTGCCACCACCATGTTTGACAGTGGGGATGGTGTGTTCAGGGTGATGAGCTGTGTTGCTTTTACGCCAAAGATAACTTTTTGCATTGTTGCCAAAAAGTTCGATTTTGGTTTCATCTGACCAGAGCACCTTCTTCCACATATTTGGTGTGTCTCCCAGGTGGCTTGTGGCAAACTTTAAACAACACTTTTTATGGATATCTTTAAGAAATGGCTTTCTTCCTGCCACTTTTCCATAAAGGCCAGATTTGTGCAGTATACGACTGATTGTTGTCCTATGGACAGAGTCTCCCACCTCAGCTGTAGATCTCTGCAGTTCATCCAGAGTGATCATGGGCCTCTTGGCTGCATCTCTGATCAGTCTTCTCCTTGTATAAGCTGAAAGTTTAGAGGGACGGCCAGGTCTTCGTAGATTTGCAGTGGTCTGATACTCCTTCCATTTCAATAGTACTCCTTGGGATGTTTAAAGCTTTGGAAATCTTTTTGTATCCAAATCCGGCTTTAAACTTCTCCACAACAGTATCTCAGACCTGCCTGGTGTGTTCCTTGTTCTTCATGATGCTCTCTGCGCTTTAAACGTACCTCTGAGACTATCATAGCGCTGGTGCATTTATACGGAGACTTGATTACACACAGGTGGATTCTATTTATCATCATTAGTGTTGAGCGAACACGGACTGTATTATTCGTGTTCGTACCGAATAATTGGATTTTTGTTACCCGAACACGGACCCGAAAACTTTACTGTATGTTCGGGTTTAAAATCCGTGTTCGGTCATTTTATTTCCTGTTTTGTATGTAATGGCGCGCTTTTAATGGCGGGCTTTCAACAGCCAATCAACAAGCGTTTAACTGGTGTGCCTTAGGCCATCCCAGCCATGCCTACTAATGTATTAGTAGCTGTGATTGGCCATCTGAAGCATGTGACCATGTTTTTATAAGTTCGAGAGCCCCAGCGCGCTGCGTCATTCTGCTGTAGTTTAGGGACAGAGCACACATCATACCTGCTGGCTGCTGATTAGGGACAGACAGTGATTCTGTGAAAAATTGTGTCCAAAAAGAATGCAGGGACAGGTCGGAGTGCAGGCAGGGAGAGTTATTAGAGCATTTTAGGGCGAGGCTGGAGATTAGGCAGGGTCAGTGTTCTACATCGATTTTGCTGTGTGGGGGGTGGTGCAGTGATCGATCTTATCGAGCATATTAGGGCCAGGCTGCAGAGATTAGGCAGGGACAGTATACATCGATTTTGCTGTGTGGGGGGTGGTGCAGTGAACACAATATTTTTGCCCTCACTTGAGCCCACTGAGGAGGAGGAGGAGGAGGGAGAAAAAAATATATTTTTATCAGTCTGTTGTGTGCAGCGTTCAGCTATATTTCACTATAGATTGCTGTTCTAATCTGCTATTAAAAAATTAATTTAAAGGGGAATTTTTTTAAGAGCACTCGCCATGCTCTTAACTACATTTTGCTGCCATTTGCAGCACTCTAGCCCTTTCCATTGGTGTTTTAGAGCCATTTTAGTGCCTGAAAGTTCGGGTCCCCATTGACTTCAATGGGGTTCGGTGTCTGGGTAAAGTTCGGAAAAAGTCCGGGACACGGACCCGGACTTTTTTTTCAAGTTCGGCCGAACCCGCCGAACACGGACATCCAGGTGTCCGCTCAACTCTAATCATCATTATTCATTTAGGTCAACATTGGATCATTCAGAGATCCTCACTGAACTTCTGGAGAGAGTTTGCTGCACTGAAAGAAAAGGGGCTGAATAATTTTGCACGCCTAATTTTTCAGTTTTTTATTTGTTAACAAAGTTTGAAATATCCAATAAATTTCGTTCCACTTCATGATTGTGTCCCACTTGTTGTTGATTCTTCACAAAAAATTACAGTTTTATATCTTTATGTTTGGAGCCTGAAATGTGGCAAAAGGTTGCAAAGTTCAAGGGGGTCAAATACTTTCGCAAGGCACTGTATATATATATATATATATATATACACATATACACAGTACCTCACAAAATTGAGTACACCCCTCACATTTTTGTAAATATTGTTTTATTTTATTTTATCTTTTCATTTGACAACACTGAAGAAATGTTTGTATAACATTGTAAATTTTCTGCCCCCTCAAAATAGTTCAACACACAGCCATTAATGTCTAAACCACAGGCAACAAAAGTGAGTACACCCCTAAATAAAATGTCCAAATTGGGCCCAAAGTTTCAATATTTCTTGTAGCCACCTTTTTTTTCTAGCACTGCCTTAACCCTCTTGGGCAAAGAGTTCACCAGAGCTTCACAGGTTGCGACTGGAGTCCTCTTCCACTCCTCCATGATGACATCACGGAGCTTGTGAATGTTAGAGACCTTGCGCTTCTCCACCTTCCATTTGAGGATGCCCCACAGATGCTCAATAGGGTTTAGGTCTGGAGACATGCTTGGCCAGTCCATCACATTTACCCTCAGCTTCTTTAGCAAGGCAGTGGTCATCTTGGAGGTGTGTTTTGGGTCGTTATTATGTTGGAATACTGCCCTGCGGCCTAGTCTCCAAAGGGAGGGGATCATTCGCTGCTTCAGTATGTCACAGTACATGTAGAAGAAATGGCTGCACTCCAGGTGTAATCAAAATTCAGGTTTATTAGCTGAACATCCCAATGTGACAATGTGGCAAGGTAGACGCGTTTTACACACTAGTATGTGTGCTTAATCATTAACGTAATGATTAAGCACACATACTGGTGTGTGAAACATGTCTACCTTGCCACTTTGTCACATTGGGATGTTCAGCTAATAAACCTGAATTTTGATTACACCTGGAGTGCACCCATTTCTTCTACATTTTATTATCCACGGAGGCGAGCCGAGGCATGCACCGGTGTATCATCAGGCTTCTGGAATCACCTAAAGCAGTGAGTTCTCTTCCTTTCTGTCACAGTACATATTGGCATTCATGGTTCCCTCAATGAACTGCAGTTCCTCACTGCCGGCAGCACTCATGTAGCCCCAGACCATGACACTCCCACCACTATGCTTGACTGTAGGCAAAACACACTTGTCTTTTTACTCCTCACTTGGTTGCCACCACACACACTTGACACTATCTGAACCAAATAAGTTTATCTTGGTCTCATCAGACCACAGGACATGGTTCCAGCAATCCATGTCCTTAGTCTGCTTGCGTTTAGCAAACTATTTGCAGGCTTTCTTATGCATCGTCTTTAGGCATGACAGCCATGCAGACCAATCTGATGCAGTGTGTGGCGTATGGTCTGAGCACTGACAGGCTGACCCCCCACCCCTTCAACCTCTGCAGCAATGCTGGCAGCACTCATATGTCCATTTACCAAGGGCAACCTCTGCATATGATGCTGAGCACTTGTACTCAACTGCTTTGGTCGACCATAGTGAGGTCTGTTCTGAGTGGAACCTGTCCTGTTAAACCGCTGTATGGTCTTGGCCACCCTGCTGCAGCTCAGTTTCAGGGTCTTGGCAATCTTCTTATAGCCTATGCCATCTTTATGTAGAGCAACAATTCTTTTTTTCTGATCCTCAAAGAGTTACATAGTTACATAGTTAGTGAGGTTGAAAAAAGACATGAGTCCATCCAGTTCAACCTATGATGTGTGTGTGTTTGCTTTTAGCCGTACATTGTATACCCCTGTATGTTGTGGTCTTTAAGGTGTCCATCTAATAGTTTTTTGAAACTATCAATGCTCCCTGCTGATACGACTGCTTGTGGAAGAGAATTCCACATCCTTACCGCTCTTACAGTGAAGAACCCCTTACGCACTTTAAGGTTAAACCGCCTTTCCTCTAGTTTTAGTGAGTGGCCACGTGTCTTATTGTATCTCCTTTCTCTGAATAGTTTGTTCCTTATGCTGTTCTTTGCCAAGACGTGCCATGTTGAACTTCCAGTGACCAATATGAAACAGTGAGAGCAATAACACCAAATTTAATACACCTGCTCCGTATTTAAACCTGAGACCTTCTAACACTAATGAGTCACATGACACTGGGGAGAGAAAATGGCTAATTGGGCCCAATTTGAACATTTTCACTTAGGGGTGCACTCACTTTTGTTGCCAGCTGTTTAGACATTAATGGCTGTGTGTTGAGTTACTTTGATGGGATAGCAAATTTACACTGTTATACAAGCTGTACACTTACTACTTTACCTTGTATCAAAGTGTCATTTCTGTGTTGTCACATGAAAAGATATAATAAAATATTTACAAAAATGTGAGGGGTGTACTCACTTTTGTGAGATACTGTATATATTGTGTTTATTTTTATTTTTTTAATTCATTAAAGTCTATTTTTTCCCAAAAAATTGTGTTTGCAAAACCGATGCGTAAATACCATGTGACAAAAAAATTTGCAATGATAGCCATTTTATTCCTTAGGGTCTTTGCTTAAAAGAAAATGTATAATGTTTGAGGGCTATAAGTAATTTTCTAGTAAAAAATACTGATTTAAATTTGTGAACAAAAAGTTCCAGAAAAACCTTGGCTTTTTTTTTAACCATATCTCATGATGCTGCCTCAAACTGACATTTCCTACCTTTTCCTTAGTAGCCATCGATTATATTGTAATTGGTCTTAAACTTAATACACAAAGACTACCTGGCCTTTCTTTAATCAGAAGGGAGTGACCTTAAGTATGGTCAAGGGTCAATGTCGACCTTGTCGATTTTCTTTCATAGACCAATTGCTTCACATTGTTTGGTGTGGGCTTTTGTTCAAGGTGTAACTCACATTGTTCCTTCAGTTAAGACTCCATTGACGGTGTTTGACCTTAACCTGGTATTTTTTGTTTTGCAGAATTCTCCATTTATACTCATTTGGACATTTCTTTAGTCCTTTTGACTCAGAAGGGTTTTTTTCTGGTCGCCATTACTTCAGCTCATAAAGTTTCAGAATTGGCTGTAGTGTTGAGCGAACACGGACTGTATTATTCGTGTTCGTACCGAATAATTGGATTTTTGTTACCCGAACACGAACACGGACACTTTACTGTATATTCGGGTAAAAATCCGTGTTCGGTCGTTTTATTTCCGGGTTTTGCATGCTTTGGCGCTCTTTTCATGGCGGGCTTTCAACAGCCAATCAACAATCGTTTAACTGGTGTGCCTTAAGCCATCCCAGCCATGCCTGCAAATGTCTCAGTAGCTGTGATTGGCCGTCTGAAGCATGTGACCAAGTCTTTATAAGTTTGAGGCAGCCGCAGCGGCGTCATTATGCTGCTTAGATCAGGGACAGAGCACACATCAACGTGCTGGCTGCTGATTAGGGAAATATAGGCAGGAAAAAACCATTTGTGTCCGGATAGAATTGAGGGACAGGTCGGAGTGTTTAGGCAGGGCGAGTTGTAGGCATTTTAGGGATAGAGTCTGCTGAATTATAGGGTCAGTGTGTTCTACAAACTACAATCGATATTGCTGTGTGGGGTGGGGTCTGCACTTAGTTCTCCTGATCTACGATCTCTTCTCAATCCTGTTAGGGACAGAGTCTGCTGAATTTTAGGGAAAGTGTGTTCTACAAACTACAATCGATATTGCTGTGTGGTGTGGGATAGGAGATAGGCAGGTGTCAGTGATCCACATCCATTTTTCTGTGTGTGGGCTGCGGTGAACACAATCTTTTTGGGGTGCAGTGAACACAATCCTTTTGGAGTGCAGTGAACAAAATCTTTGTGGGGTGCAGTGAACAAAACCTTTGAGGGGGTACAGTGAACACAATCTTTGTGGGGTGCAGTGAAGACAATCCTTGTGGGGTGCAGTGAAGACAATCCTTGTGGGGTGCAGTGAACAAAATCTTTGGGGGGTACAGTGAACACAATCTTTGTGGGGTGCAGAGAAGACAATCCTTGTGGGGTGCAGTGAACAAAATCTTTGGGGGGGTACAGTGAACACAATCTTTGTGGGGTGCAGTGAACAAAACCTTTGTGGGGTGCAGTGAACACAATCTTTGTGGGGTGCAGTGAAGACAATCCTTGTGGGGTGCAGTGAAGACAATCCTTGTGGGGTGCAGTGAACAAAATCTTTGGGGGGTACAGTGAATACAATCTTTGTGGGGTGCAGTGAACAAAACCTTTGTGGGGTACAGTGAACACAATCTTTGTGGGGTGCAGTGAACAAAACCTTTGTGGGGTACAGTGAACACAATCTTTGTGGGGTGCAGTGAAGACAATCCTTTTGGAGTGCAGTGAACACAATCTTTGTGGGGTACAGTGAACACAATCTTTGTGGGGTGCAGTGAACAAAACCTTTGTGGGGTACAGTGAACACAATCTTTGTGGGGTGCAGTGAACACAATCTTTGTGGGGTGCAGTGAACAAAACCTTTGTGGGGTGCAGTGAACACAACCTTTGTGGGGTGCAGTGAACACAATCTTTGTGGGGTGCAGTGAACAAAACCTTTGTGGGGTACAGTGAACACAATCTTTGTGGGGTACAGTGAACACAATCTTTGTGGGGTGCAGTGAACAAAACCTTTGTGGGGTACAGTGAACACAATCTTTGTGGGGTGCAGTGAACAAAACCTTTGTGGGGTACAGTGAACACAATCTTTGTGGGGTGCAGTGAAGACAATCCTTTTGGAGTGCAGTGAACAAAATCTTTGTGGGGTACAGTGAACACAATCTTTGTGGGGTGCAGTGAACAAAATCTTTGTGGGGTACAGTGAACACAATCTTTGTGGGGTGCAGTGAAGACAATCCTTGTGGGGTGCAGTGAAGACAATCCTTGTGGGGTGCAGTGAACAAAATCTTTGGGGGGTACAGTGAACACAATCTTTGTGGGGTGCAGTGAACAAAACCTTTGTGGGGTACAGTGAACACAATCTTTGTGGGGTGCAGTGAACAAAACCTTTGTGGGGTACAGTGAACACAATCTTTGTGGGGTACAGTGAACACAATCTTTGTGGGGTACAGTGAACACAATCTCATACTTCTGAAGCTTTGAGGGTGCTGCCTGTTCTATACTCCTCCTCCTCCTCCTCATCCATCCTTTTAGGTGTACAAACAATAGTAATTGGGGCCTAGTGTGCTTCTGTACGTGTGAAAAACATACACTTTTTTTGATCATATTTCCTATTCCGTTATTCAATAAAAACCTTTGGGGCTCAATTAAATTGCGGAATAGTCTGTGTCGGTACGTGTGAGATCCACCTTTTCAAGTTTTTGGGGTTCATCTCATACTTCTGAAGCTTTGAGGGTGCTGCCTGTTCTATACTCCTCCTCCTCCTCTTCCTCATCCATCCTTTTAGGTGTACAAACAATAGTAATTGGGGCCTAGTGTGCTTCTGTACGTGTGAAAAACATACACTTTTTTTTTATCATATTTCCTATTCCGCTATTCAATAAAAACCTTTGGGGCTCAATTAAATTGCGGAATAGTCTGTGTCGGTACGTGTGAGATCCACCTTTCCAAGTTTTTGGGGTTCATCTCATACTTCTGAAGCTTTGAGGGTGCTTCCTGTTCTATACTCCTCCTCCTCCTCCTCCTCATCCATCCTTTTAGGTGTACAAACAATAGTAATTGGGGCCTAGTGTGCTTCTGTACGTGTGAAAAACATACACTTTTTTTTGATCATATTTCCTATTTCGCTATTCAATAAAAACCTTTGGGGCTCAATTAAATTGCGGAATAGTCTGTGTCGGTACGTGTGAGATCCACCTTTCCAAGTTTTTGGGGTTCATCTCATACTTCTGAAGCTTTGAGGGTGCTGCCTGTTCTATACTCCTCCTCCTCCTCTTCCTCATCCATCCTTTTAGGTGTACAAACAATAGTAATTGGGGCCTAGTGTGCTTCTGTACGTGTGAAAAACATACACTTTTTTTTGATCATATTTCCTATTCCGCTATTCGATAAAAACCTTTGTGGCTCAATTAAATTGCGGAATAGTCTGTGTCGGTACGTGTGAGATCCACCTTTCCAAGTTTTTGGGGTTCATCTCATACTTCTGAAGCTTTGAGGGTGCTGCCTGTTCTATACTCCTCCTCCTCCTCATCCATCCTTTTAGGTGTACAAACAATAGTAATTGGGGCCTAGTGTGCTTCTGTACGTGTGAAAAACATACACTTTTTTTGATCATATTTCCTATTCCGTTATTCAATAAAAACCTTTGGGGCTCAATTAAATTGCGGAATAGTCTGTGTCGGTACGTGTGAGATCCACCTTTCCAAGTTTTTGGGGTTCATCTCATACTTCTGAAGCTTTGAGGGTGCTGCCTGTTCTATACTCCTCCTCCTCCTCTTCCTCATCCATCCTTTTAGGTGTACAAACAATAGTAATTGGGGCCTAGTGTGCTTCTGTACGTGTGAAAAACATACACTTTTTTTTGATCATATTTCCTATTCCGCTATTCAATAAAAACCTTTGGGGCTCAATTAAATTGCGGAATAGTCTGTGTCGGTACATGTGAGATCCACCTTTCCAAGTTTTTGGGGTTAATCTCATACTTCTGAAGCTTTGAGGGTGCTGCCTGTTCTATACTCCTCCTCCTCCTCTTCCTCATCCATCCTTTTACGTGTACAAACAATAGTAATTGGGGCCTAGTGTGCTTCTGTACGTGTGAAAAACATACACTTTTTTTTGATCATATTTCCTATTCCGCTATTCAATAAAAACCTTTGGGGCTCAATTAAATTGCGGAATAGTCTGTGTCGGTACGTGTGAGATCCACCTTTCCAAGTTTTTGGGGTTCATCTCATACTTCTGAAGCTTTGAGGGTGCTGCCTGTTCTATACTCCTCCTCCTCCTCCTCCTCCTCATCCATCCTTTTAGGTGTACAAACAATAGTAATTGGGGCCTAGTGTGCTTCTGTACGTGTGAAAAACATACACTTTTTTTTGATCATATTTCCTATTCCGCTATTCAATAAAAACCTTTGGGGCTCAATTAAATTGCGGAATAGTCTGTGTCGGTACGTGTGAAATCCACCTTTCCAAGTTTTTGGGGTTCATCTCATACTTCTGAAGCTTTGAGGGTGCTGCCTGTTCTATACTCCTCCTCCTCCTCATCCATCCTTTTAGGTGTACAAACAATAGTAATTGGGGCCTAGTGTGCTTCTGTACGTGTGAAAAACATACACTTTTTTTGATCATATTTCCTATTCCGCTATTCAATAAAAACCTTTGTGGCTCAATTAAATTGCGGAATAGTCTGTGTCGGTACGTGTGAGATCCACCTTTCCAAGTTTTTGGGGTTCATCTCATACTTCTGAAGATTTGAGGGTGCTGCCTGTTCCATACTCCTCTTCCTCATCCTCCCTTTAGGGTAGGAAAAAATTTAATCGGGCCTAGTCTGTGTTTGTACGTGTGAGATACACAGTTTTTTTATCCTATTCCGCTATTCAATACACACCCTTTTGGTGTAAAAAACATTAAATTGCGGCATAGTTTGCATATTTGACTGTGAGATACACCCGTGCGATACTGTTGTTCTTTTGTTCCGCTATTCAATAAAGACCTTTCTAGGGCACGATCTTAAATTTCAGAAATATGAGGAGAGCGTCAAATAGGGGCCGTGCCCTGGGTCGTGGTGGTGCTGCTGCTAGAGCTCCTGTTGCAAGGAGAGGACGTGGTCGATCTGTGCCAGCTACACGCACAAGTGAAACACCTTCCTCAAGTGTGAGTAGGCGACAGAACCTGCATCAGTATTTGGTAGGGCATCATACGCCTCTAGAAGTGATGAGGCCAGAACACAGAGAGGCGATAGTAGATTGGTTTGCTGCTGACAGTGCCTCCAGTTCCTTCACATTGTCTCCCACCCAGTCTACTGCAGAAAGGTCAGAGTTGGCACCTGCAGCCAATGTCCAACCGTCTTTCACCTCACCCCCTTGCAAATCAGGCAAGCAGTCTGAGCCCCAAGCCATAGAGCAGTCTCTTATTCTTTTTGAGGACTCTGTCAGCAGGGTTTCCCAGGGCCATCCACCTAGCCCTGCCCCAGAAGTGGAAGAGATTGAGTGCAGCGATGCCCAACCACTTATTTCTCAAGATGAGTACATGGAAGGACCATCACAGCACGTCTCCGATGATGACGAAACGCAGGTGCCAACTGCTGCGGTGTTCAGCATTGTGGAGACCGACAGGGAGGGCAGGGGTGAAGACTGGGTGGAAGATGATGTGGAGGACGATGAGGTCCTCGACCCCACATGGAATGAAGGTCATGCAGGTGACCTGAGTAGTTTGGAGGAAGAGGCGGTGGTCGCACAGAGCCACCAGCACAGCAGAAGAGGGAGCAGGGTGCAGAAGCGGAGCGGCCGTGCCCTAGACACTACGCCTGCTACTGCCCAACGCAGCAAGGGAACGAGCGCACCAAAGTCAGCTCAAAAGAGTTCTCTAGCGTGGAAGTTCTTTAGAAAATGTGCTGATGACAGGACACGAGTGGTTTGCACCCTGTTCAATCAGAGCCTGAAGCGAGGCATAAACCTTCTCAACCTGAGCACAACCTGCATGATCAGGCATCTAAGTGCAAAGCACGAGCTGCAGTGGAGTACACACCTTCAAAACCAAGAAACGTCTCTGGCTCATCCTGCTTCCTCTACTGCTGCAGTCTCGGCCGTTCCAGCCACCTCTGTAGTCATACCGGCACCTGCCACCCCGCAAACAGATGATCTGTCAGCAACACCACCACCTGGGTCACCAACAACCATCTCCACAATGTCCCGTGGAAGCGTTCAGCTTTCCATCTCCCAAACACTTGAGAGGAAGAGGAAGTACCCCCCTACCCACCCGCGATCCCTGGCCCTGAATGCCAGCATTTCACAATTATTGGCCTTTGAAATGCTGTCATTCCGTCTGGTGGAGACGCCCAGTTTTAAAAAGCTTATGTCGGTGGCTGTCCCACAGTACGTCGTGCCCAGCCGCCACTACTTTTCCAGGCAAGCCATCCCTTCCTTGCACAACCAAGTGGGGGAAAAAATCAGGTGTGCACTGCGCAACGCCATCTGTGCCAAGGTCCACCTAACTACCGATACGTGGACCAGTAAGCACGGTCAGGGGCGTTATATCTCCCTAACGGCACACTGGGTAAATGCAGTGGCGGATGGGCCTGAGGCGGATAGCAATTTGGCACATGTCCTTCCACCACCGAGGATTGCAGGGCGCTTCAGTTTGCCTCCTGTTCCTAACTCATCCTACTCCGCTACCTCATCCTCTACCGCCTCCTCATCCGGACAGCGTAATACCTTCACCACCAACTTCAGCATGGCCAGGGCTAAACGACAGCAGGCAGTTTTACAACTTGCCTGTTTGGGGGACAAACCACACACCGCGCAGGAGTTGTGGAGGAGCATGGAACAGCAGACAAATGAGTGGTTGCTGCCAGCGAGCCTCAAGCCCGGCCTGGTGGTGTGCGATAACGGGCGAAATCTCATAGCAGCTCTGGGCCTAGCCGGTTTGACGCACATCCCTTGCCTGGCGCATGTGCTGAATTTGGTGGTGCAGAGGTTCCTTAAAAACTACCCCGATATGTCAGAGCTGCTGCAGAAAGTGCGGGCCGTCTGTGCACACTTTCGGCGTTCTCACCCTGCTGCTGCTCGCCTGGCAGGGCTGCAGCGTAACTTCGGCCTTCCCGCTCACCGCCTCATATGTGACGTGCCCACAAGGTGGAACTCCACCTTGCACATGCTGCAAAGACTGTGCGAGCAGCAGCAGGCCATAGTGGAGTTTCAGCTGCAGCACGCACGCGTGAGTCGCTCTGCGGAACAGCACCACTTCACCACCAATAACTGGGCCTCCATGCGAGACCTGTGTGCCTTGTTGCGCTGTTTTGAGTACTCCACCAACATGGCCAGTGGCAATGACGCCGTTCTCAGCTTAACTATCCCACTTCTATGCCTCCTTGAAAAAACAATTCGGGCGATGATGGAAGAGGATGTGGCACAGGATGAGGAGGAGGAGGAGGAGGATGAAGAGGTAACATTTCAAAGGCTTTCAGGGCAGTCATTCGCAAGGGGCTCCGAGGGTGGGTTCCTGCACACACAAACGCCAGGGACACAATTGTCCAGCAGGGGCACAGTTCTGGAGGATGAGGAGGATGAGGAGGAGGAGGAGCTGGAGGAGGAGATGGAACCATGTTCACAGCAGGGTGGCACCCAGGCCAGCTCATGGCCATCACTGGTGCGTGGCTGGGGGGATACAGAGGACACGGACGATACACCTCCCACAGAGGACAGCCTTTCGTCGCCTCTGGGCAGCCTGGCACACATGAGCGATTACATGCTGCAGTGTCTCCACAACGACCGCCGAGTTGCCCACATTCTAACTTGTGCTGATTACTGGGTGGCCACGCTGCTGGATCCCCGTTACAAGGACAACGTACCGTCCTTAATTCACTCACTGGAGCGCGATCGCAAGATGCGCGAGTACAAGCGCACGCTGGTAGACGCGATGCTGCTGGCATTCCCATCTGACAGCGGGGCCACAGTGGAAGCACAAGGCAGAGGAGGAGGAGGAGGAGGTCGCCAACTCAACCAGGGCACCGCCAGCACCTCAGAAGGCAGGGTTAGCATGGCCGAAATGTGGAAAAGCTTTGTCAGCACGCCACAACAAACAGCAGCACCAGCAGCTCAGATGGAACGTCTTAGCAGGAGGCAGCATTTTACCAACATGGTGGAGCAGTATGTGTGCACACGCCTACATGTAGTGAATGAGGGGTCTGCCCCCTTCAACTTCTGGGTCTCCAAATTGGGCACATGGCCTGAGCTTGCCCTCTACGCCTTGGAGGTGCTGGCGTGCCCTGCAGCCAGTGTATTATCTGAACGGGTATTTAGCACGGCTGGGGGTGTTATAACAGACAAGCGCAGCCGCCTGTCCAGAGACAATGTGGACAAGCTCACGTTCATTAAAATGAACCAGGCATGGATCCCACGGGACTTTTCCGTACCTTGTGCAGAATAGCAATGGATACCGACCTTACCCAGCCATTGTTCCATTTTTGCTCTTTCTCACTCTTTTGGGGTGTACCCTCATTTAAAATTTGTGAAAAGAAGCAGTGTTGGCTACCTCGTCCTCCTCCTCAGGGCCAGATTAACGTAGGGGCTATTGGAGCTGCAGCTCCATGCAGGCCCCTACCTTTTATATAGGCCCCGGGTTGGCCATATTCACTGTGACCGCTCTTCTGTCACTTGTAAACACAGAAGTCTGGCTTCTATGCTCGCTTCCCCAGGCAGCACCCTCAGAACCTCCCCACACAGCGCGAAGGCCGGACAAGGAGGGACAGTTGCCGATGCATGGATGTGTTTATGGGCTTCAGAGACAGCATCCCATGTTGAATTAGGCATGCATGGCTGCACCCTTCCTCCTCTGGGTGCATGCCAAGGCACGGCCCTTAAGGCCCTTCAAAATCCTCAGCACCAAGACCATGATGCTCTTAATCCGGCCCTGGTCCTCCTCCACCGCCGCTTCCACCTACACCGCCCATAGGTGTGCGCAGCCTATTGCATTAGGGTGTGCACCCCAAAGTTGAAATACACATGCATGTGTTTGCCTACATGTACATGGCCCCGATACATTACTCTCCCTGCTGGCAAAGAGAAATAGAGCAGAGCAGGTGCGAGGGAGATCTTTCCCATCTCCTCACTGGCAAACAGAGCGATAATGCTATGTGCCCTAGGTGATTAGGGTGTGCCCAGGTACACCAGGCACACCCTGTGCGCACGCTTATGACACCGTCACATCCACCACCACCTCAACCTCCCTCCTACTCCATATGGGCCTCGTCCTTCAGAGATGAAGAACATTGTTTTATTTTTCTGTTTTTTTTTTTGTTGTTTTAAGTTATTTCCCTATCCACATTTGTTTGCAGAGCACTTGCCATGCTCTTAACTACGTTTTGCTGCCATTTGCAGCACTCTAGCCCTTTCCATTGGTGTTTTAGAGCCATTTTAGTGCCTTAAAGTTCGGGTCCCCATTGACTTCAATGGGGTTCGGTGTCCGGGAAAAGTTCGGTAAAAGTCCGGGACACGGACCCGGACTTTTTTTTAAAGTTCGGCCGAACCCGTCGAACACGGACATCTAGGTGTCCGCTCAACCCTAATTGGCTGTTCTTTCCTGTAAGGAGCCATTCCTAATACTCCACTTGGACAGGATGGTTTTACAACTGCAGATATACTTTTTGCCTCAGTTGATGAAGGACACATTTTTGCACACTTTGAATGTGGTACATGACTTTGGATGTTACCTGAACTCAACTGCTGCTTTTTGGCAGTCGGATTCCCTCTTTGAGATTCCTGAGGGACCCAAAAAGGGTCAGGCGGCTTCTAAACCTTCCATTTCTAAATGGATGCGGCAATTTATTTTACAGGCTTATGTCTTAAAGCCGGGATCCCCAAACTACAGCCTTCCAGCTGTTGGGGAACTACACATCTTATAAGGCATTGTAAAACCCTGAAATTCACAGACATGACTAGGCATGATGAGAATTGTAGATCCTCCTGAACAACTGGAGGGCCATAGTTTGGAGACCCCTGTCTTAAAGTGTGAGATTCCACCTTTCTGGTGAAAGCCAATTCTAATAGGATATGCATCACTTCCTGCGTTAATTAACACCATTCCTTGGTAGCTCAGGTTTGTAAAGCTGCTACCTGGGCTTCGGTTCATACTTTTACACAATTTTGTCAAGGGGATACTTCTTGCGGTCAATGTGATATTCTTATCTTTTTAGGGTTGGTGGTTGGTAGTTGGTTCCTATGTGCCCTTCCCTCATTTTGTTTCTTTGAGATGTTCCTATTGTTATAAATTTGAAGATGCTCTGTGTCCCAGGATATTTGAAAAAGTTTTATTTTTAGTTACCTCTAAAAAACTTTTAATTTAGTACATCATGGAACACAGAGATACTGACACTGGTGCTGGGGATTTATGGCTTGCCCTAAAAGGCCTGACCTAACAGGGAGGGTTTTATCTGGGAGTAGACTTCTTGTCTTTACCAGTTTCTGCCAGTGTCCAATCACCTGAAGGTGTCAACATAATCCTATCATTATGAATTTGAAGATTCTCAGTGTCCTGTGATTTTCTCAAAGAAGGTATGTGCTAGGTAAATGCATCTAATGCTCCTTCTGCTTATCAGGGGAGCCTGATCTGTTAGGGAGCTTGTTGGACAGTGGGAGAAACCCAGCCAGTGGCACACTAGGTTTTATAGCAGTCCCATGCACCATCGCGGGCACCATCGCACCATCGCGGTGCATCATGGGATTGACCATAAATACTGAGGGGACATGTAACAGGGCATCTTTGGCGGCAATCAGAGTCCCAGGAGGAGGCTGATGGCTGTCTCTCCTCCGGCTGTGTCTGAAGAAGGTGGTCTTAGGCAGTCCGCATAGTGAACCAGGTGTGGAGCTGAGCTGCAGAAGATCTAGTGTAGCTGAACGTGGAGCTGCTTGTGGAGTCGCTCAGGAAAAACAGTGTTTGTGAGTACTAAGGGGCTTTCCAAAGGGTCGGCCCAGGAAGGGGGACCACTCCAATGAAGTCAGGGGATCAAGAAGCTAGCTCACACAGAGAGAGTTACAGTAAAGGGGGTGCCGTGTAGAACCCTGAAGAATAGGGACAAAGGGGGTGTTCATTACTTCTTCTTCACTGCTAGTGACAAGGTGAAGCAGCGGCCTTGCCCCATTCAGTTATTCAGTAGTCCCAGCAAATTGTGCATAGTTTATTCAAGTTGGAGTATCCCACTCATCCCTTCTCCTACCCAAGTTCTCAATAAAACCACAAAAACCAAACCCCTAGACAGCTTCTTGACTGAGCCAAGCATTTTGAAAATGCTAAACTATGGTGTTGTTGCTATGGGTAACCCAGGGGAATCCATAACCAGCAGCTCCCAAGGGAGTAGTGCTACAAAGGGTTTTACAGGTAACCAATAATTAAACTTTTAAGGCACGTGGCAGTCTGGCTCCACCAAACCCCAGGTCTAAAAGTGTGTACTAGGGCACATGGCTTATTTCGCACATTGCATTTGAGAGCGTTTTCGAGTTGTGGGTCAACCACACCTATGGTATTCAAACCAATTGTTTTAAGCTAGAAAAATAGTTAGGCCATAAGGAAAATATTGCTCTAATTATTTTCTTCATTTGATGCACAACACAGTGCAAACAAAGTCAACAAGGTATTTTGTTTTATCAAGAAGATGCTTCAGCTGTTTAAAACTCCCACTGTTATGTGTTTGGAAATGTCACAAACAGGTTGATTGACACCAGAATTATTTTGTGTCTAAGCCTGCCCTGGTTTAACATAAAACCATGGCAACTGTGACAGCAATGCCAAGTTTGGCACATCGTCATAACTGTATAATTAGCCCCAAGATGAGGACAGAGGAATGAGCAATGAAGTGGTTTAAACATGCCCAGTTATTAAATGCTATTGTGGTTCTTTTTTACTTCAAACATACAATAACTGTCTGTCAGTTAAAGTACTTGGGAAACACAGAACACAAAACATAATACTAAGACAGCAAATAGTAATTGTTAACTATAATCAAATCTAGCTCAAAAGGGTTGTGGATTTCGGGACTTTTGAGGTGCTCAGACACGTGACAACACTAAGTTGTTATTTTAAAAGTATAAACATTTATTTTTCAAAAAAGTATATAAACTTATTTTATACAGCCAAATATTAAATGTATAAAAGTAATATTATTCACTGCACCTTTGTTTCCAACCGGTTTTGCCGTAACGGCTTCTTCAGGAAAACACGTGAAGACTTTACACTAGTGAACGAAAAATAATAATGAACATCAAATATATACATAACTAAACTGTTGTAACAATTCCAAAAAAACAAAACACAAAAGACAGAGCTAATCAACACAGCAGAGGTTCCTAAATAATAGCTCCATACCTGTATGCTGTACAGAGCAATGTAGTCAGTTTGGAAGTGGAATCGAGTCTTTTACATTCTTGTAAATTCTTCACGCGTTTCCCGGAAGAAGCCGTTATGGCGAAAATGGTTGGAAACAAAGGTGCAGTGAATAATATTAGTTTTATACATGGAATATTTGGCTGCATAAAATGATTTTATATACTTTTTTGATAAATAAATGTTTATTCTTTTAAAATAAAATTGTAGTATTATCACGTGTCTGAGCACCTCAAAAGTCCCGTATTCCACACCCCTTTTGAGCTATAGACTTTTGGGATGTTGATGCTCATACTTTATTTTTGGTCCCATCCACAATAACCTATATATAATCAAATTTACTTTTTCAAAAATAATTATGTACTTTATTTTCATGTTTTATTTGACAGTCAGGTGATCACAAAGACTTCCTTTTCATTATTTTTCCCCATATCAGAGAAAATGTCTCCACATTAAGCAGGCAAGCAAATTTTTACGTGAATGTACATTTCCTGTCTTTATACGCTGCTTTCCAGAAAAGTGTCCCTTCTTCTACCCATGTCCTTACAGGCTGCAAAATGGAATTGAGCTGAAATAAATAAAGCTTGCCAGGACGTTTTTTTTTTGTTTTTTTTATACTTTTCAATAGTTTTCATTGAGTTTTCATAAAGAAGGATACAAACAGGTAACAATGCTGGTACACTCTGTATACAGAAGAATGTGAAACAAACGATTACTTATATGGATACAATGCCAAATTAACGTCATAATTAAACTTGAATTTTTGAAGTAATAACGAAACTCGTCCTATGTTAGGGGTGTTGTTCCCTATCCTGGACACCCCGTTTGGGAGCAAAACTGTGTCCTGGGGAGGGTAGCAACACAGCCAAACATGTCTTATTGTCATAAATGTATTTTAATTTTTTTAATTTAATTAATTTTTATTGAGTTTTTCTAAACTAGAATACAGTGTAGGGTATTTGATTATACAAAAAAAACAAACAGAGGATGAAGAGAATGCATATTATCTTACCAAGAGTGCTCTTATTCGTCACTGGTAACATGAACAGAAGTACCATATAATAATTACAGAAGCAAAGTAATGTAATGGTATGCTCATTGTGTACCACAGAAAGGAATAAGTATGGTTGCAAGTAGGTGGCTTATTAGATCTTATTATGGAAGACCTTATCATACCAAGTGGACCATGCATGATTCTTTATGCAAATGTCCATTCATACATTTTATGCGACTAAGTGAAGGAAACTACAAACCCGATTCCAAAAAAGTTGGGACACGGTACAAATTGTGAATAAAAACAGAATGCAATGAGGTGGAAGTTTCAATTTTCAATATTGTATTCAGAATACAACATAGATGACATATCAAATGTTTAAATTGAGAAAATGTATAATTTCAAGGGGAAAATAAGTTGATTTTAAATTTCAAGGCATCAACACATCTCAAAAAAGTTGGGACAAGGCCATGTTTACCACTGTGTGGCATCCCCTCTTCTTTTTATAACAGTCTGCAAACGTCTGGGGACTGAGGGGACAAGTTGCTCAAGTTTAGGAATAGAGATGTTGTCCCATTCTTGTCTAGTACAGGCTAGTATGACAGTTGCTCAACTGTCTTAGGTCTTTTTTGTCGTATCTTCCTCTTTATGATGCGCCAAATGTTTACTATGAGTGAAAGATCTGGACTGCAGGCTGTCCATCTCAGTGCCTGGATCCTTCTTCTACGCAGCCATGATTTTGTAATTGATGCAGTATGTGGTCTTGCATTGTCATGTTGGAAAATGCAAGGTCTTCCCTGAAAGAGACAATGTCTGGATGGGAGCATATGTTTTTCTAGAACTTGGATATACCTTTTAGCATTGATGGTGCCTTTCCAGATGTGTAACCTGCCCATGTCACACACACTCATGCAACCCCATACCATCAGAGATGCAGGCTTCTGAACTGAGCGCTGATAACAACTTGGGTTGTCCTTGTCCTCTCTAGTCCGGATGACATGGCGTCCCAGTTTTCCAAAAAGAACTTCAAATTTTGATATGTCTGACCACAGAACAGTTTTCCACTTTGCCACAGTCCATTTTAAATGAGCCTTGGCCCAGAGAAAACGCCTGCACTTCTGAATCATGTTTAGATATGGCTTCTTTTTTGGCCTATAGAGTTTTAGCCAGCAACGGTGAATGGCACGGTGGATTGTGTTCACTGACAATGTTTCCTGGAAGTATTCCCGAGCCCATGTTGTGATTTCCATTACAGTAGCATTCCTGTATGTGATGCAGTGCCGTCTTAAGGGCCCGAAGATCACGGGCATCCAGTATGGTTTCCCAGCCTTGACCCTTGCGCACAGAGATTGTTCCAGATTCTCTGAATCTTTGGATGATATTATTCACTGTAGATGATGATAACTTCAAAGTCTTTGCAATTTTTCTCTGAGAAACTCCTTTCTGATATTGCTCCACTATTTTTCGCCACAGTATTGGGGGAATTGGTGATCCTCTGCCCATCTTGACTTCTGAGAGACCCTGCCACTCTGAGAGGCTCTTTTTATACCCAATCATGTTGCCAATTGACCTAATAAGTTGCAAATTGGTCCTCCAGCTGTTCCTTATATGTACATTTAACTTGTCTGGCCCCTTATTGCTACCTGTCCCAACTTATTTGGAATGTGTAGCTCTCATGAAATCCACAATGAGCCAAGATTTGGCATGACATTTCAAAATGTCTCATTTTCAACATTTGATATGTTATCTATATTATATTGTGAATAAAATATAAGTTTATGAGATTTGTAAATTACTCCATTCCTTTTTTACTCACAATTTGTACAGTGTCCCAACTTTTTTGGAATTGGGTTTGTACTTCAGGGTAGGCAGGACTGGTGTTAAACAGCCAATTGTGGGTCAACCTACCTGATAATAGTATGTTGGCGACTATACATCTAAGAGAGGAAGGTATTTTGTCCATACCCAAGTTTAGAATAGCTTGTTCTGGAGATGGGCTGATAGGGATGTGGGTGACACTGTGAATTAACCGAAAGGTGTCGGACCAAAAGCCATTCAAGGAGCAGCAGGACCAAAATATATGTAGGATGGTGCCATGAGAGCCACATCCTCTCCAACAGAGAGGCGATAGAGAGGGGTCAATTGTATACATTACTAGTGGGGTTCTATACCAGTGATAGGTGATTTTATGAGATAATTCACATAAGCTAGCTGGCTTGGTGGCCTTAAATGGGGCGTTAAGGGCGGCTAACCATTGTGTTTCTGTGAAAGAAGTTCCAAGCTCTCCTTCCCATTTAAGCAGGGAGTTGGATTTGTCAAAGTTCTGTTTGTCTTGTAAGAGTTAGTAAAAGAGGGATATACCCTTTGTATGAGAATTCTCTCCTGACCAAAACTTCTAAGATAGTTTGGAGATATGTTGGAATATGTTGGGGGAGGGGAAAAGGCAGTGGGTAATACGGAGGTAAATAAATTACTAAAAGGTAAAAGGTAAATAAAGTACTAGCTGGTGGAAAGACAATATTCTTTTTGAAGTGTTGGAAATGGTTTAAGCATTCCTGGGGTATACAGATCTGATACTACTGATATACCATTTGATGTCCAAGATTGAATATTGGTATCAGCAGTGAGCAGAGAGATGGTAGATAGTGGAATTGGTAACTGGATCAGTGATCTGCCCTTTGGTGTTTTGTATACTCTATGATGAAAGGCTGATAATGAGGTTACTATAGTGGGCGATAACAGCTTATTTCTATGGTGTGTTCTAAATGTACTGATGAGCCAGTTGTAGAGATTGTGTCCAGGGATTTGGATAGCCTCAGTCTCCTTCCATATATTTTACGAATGGGGCAGGAACCAAGGCTTGAGTTGAGCGAGTAATATGGCATAATAATAATCCTTGAGGTCAGTATAACCTATGCCTCCTACTGATTTGTGTTTGATGAGCTTAGCATTGGAACATCTTGCTCTTTTACTTTGCCAGACAAAATGGCCAAGTATTGATTGGAGTTTCCTACAGTAAGATGTAGGGACCGGGATCAGTAGAGATCTGAAGAGGTATAGTAATTGGGGGAGTTTAAGCATATTAAAAGCAGTTAATATACCCATCCAGTACATTTAAATTTGGAAATATTTGATAAATCTGTTTGTAAAGATTTTAAGAAGGGCATAACATTTTATCGGAAAAGAAAATTGGTATCGGCTATGAGTTTCCCTCCTAGGTATATTATAGATTGTTTCACCCAAGAGTAGGGGAATAGGTTAGTAATGTGGGATTGTACATCTGGAGGTATATTGAGGCTGAATTGAAGATATGGAATTATTTACTTTGTAGAAAGAGACCGAACTAAAATCTTTTAATGTCAATTGTACTGCTTCTAAGGAGGAAGTTGGTTTTGATAGCATAAGCTTTACATCATCGGCAAATAGGCTAAATTTGTGGTCCCCATAGCCAATTGTAGCCTTATAAGTTTGGCCATGAGAGTGTATTTTTTTAACCAATGGTTCCATGAGAAAATTAAAGATAGGAGGTGATAAAGAGCAATCCTGATGTCTGCAATTCGATATGGGGTAGGGAGTGGAGAGCATCGCTGAGCAGTAGACTTGAGCTGTCGGACTGGTATATAGTACCATTATTGCTGATAATATGGGGCCCTGAAATCCAAATTTCTGCAGAGTCTCTTCTAGATAGGACCAAGAGCAGAGAAGGCATTTCTTGATGGTTGGCATAGTGAATGACATTAATTAGACATCTAGTAGCATCCGCAGTTTGCCTCCCTTTCATGAATCCGGACTGGTCTGGGTAAATAATGAGGGTTGTAAGTCAATAATTCTATTTGCTATCACCTTAGAATAAAGCTTTAGGTCGTGATTAGGTAATGAAATTGGCCAGACGTTTTGGGGAGAGTTGGGTTCTTTTCCAGGTTTTAGTAGGGTTATTATTAAGGCTTTCAACATGTCTTTTGGGAAGGAGGAAGAGAGCGCAGCAGCATTGAACAGCACAGCAAGAGGGTCCATCAGAAAGGGCATGAATTGCTTGTAGTATTCTGCAACAAACCAATCCGGTCCTTGGACCTTGTTGTTGGGAAGAGACTTAATAGCTTTAGTTATCTCTAGGTTCATTAAAGAGGAGGTCAAAATCTCTAGTTGCGAATCGGTCAGGCTTGGTAATTGAACGGATTGTAAAAAGGAAGCTATAGTAGAAGGAGATGGTTGTTTAGTTAGGGTCATCCTTTAGATTGTAAAGGGAACAATAGTAAGCCCTGAATGCATTGGCTATTTCTTGTGCGTTTATTAACCTCCTCTTAGTAAAGGTGTGAAAAAGGTAAGGAATGGACGTTTTGGTACGCTTGCCCTTGATTTGTTTGGATAAGAGTTTGCCTGCTTTGTTTGCATATAGGAGGGATTTAAAGCATTTATGATTACATTAAAAATGATCTAGCAACAAGGACCGGAGTTCCAAATGAAGGTTGCCTAATCTGTTTTTAAATTACATGTTTTTTGTTGATTGAATTGAGATTATGGATCTCTTTCAAGAAGCTGTCAATGCCCTGCAATCTCTTTCTCTTTGCTCTAGATCCTTGCTGGATAGGAATTCTATGCATAAAGGCCTTATGTGCTTCCCATAAGGAAGCAGGATTAGATACTGAGTCCTTGTTGTTGAGAAATAATGCTTCCAGCTGATTCTTTATGACGGCATTGTAAGGAGAAGCTTGCAGAACGTGAGTTTTCATGCGCCATAGGAAAGTGGATAATGACACAAACGGTTAAAATTAGGTGCTAACAGGAGAGTGGTCTGACCATGTGTTTAAGTGAATGTGGGAAGAATACATTTTTTGGAAGGACAATTGATCCATTAAGAATAAGTCAATTCTTGAATAAGAGTTATGACAGGGGGAGAAAAAGGTATAGTCTCGTTCTTAGGCATGTTGACATCTGCAGACATCTTGAAGTTGATGCTAATTTAAAAAGGAGTGTAGGGAAAGGTTGTGACATCTGGATGGGGCAGAAGAGTCCATACTAGTGTTTGGGATAATATTGAAGTCACCTCCCCATCTGAGAATCCCTTTCTGTATCGCATCTATCTTTTTTTAAAGTTTTCTGAGGAAGCAAAGTTGATGAACATTAGGAGCATAAATGTTGACCAGTGTATATATCGAGCAGTTGAGAGAGCACACAAGGATGATATATTGTCCTGCTGGGTCTAGGACACTGTGGTGCATTTTGAAGGGGATATTTTATTTGGATCCCCTTTTTTTGGAGGGAGCATTGGCTATGAAAATGTGTGGAAAATGATTGTGGGAGCATGGTGGTTGAGACGAGGCTTTGAAGTGCATTTCCTGCACAAAGAGGATGTCGTAGTGGGATTCAATAGCAAGTTTCCACCTGGATGTTTTTCTTGCAAAAAGTTTTTTATTTTTTCATTAATCAAAGAACAAAAACAGTATCAATTTCGAGAACAGTACAAAGCATGAGGATAACACAGGAGAACACTAACACAGTCAAGTAATAACTGAACCAGAGTGTTATCATGAGGCAGAAGTAAGAACAAAACAGTAATGTCAAACCGCATAGGAAAATAAAACACAAAAATAAAACATTTTCAACAGTAAGGGGGGGTGGGAGATGCCCCCCCCCCAGTCCCAGGAGACCCCCATTTGGAACACTAACTGTCTCCCGAGAGAGGGGGGATCTCCACCACCAGCTCTCAACCATAACGTTTCCGTGAAGTGGGGGATAAAAAAAAAGAAAAAAAAAAGGGGGGGGGGGAACACAATACAGCTAAATATATGAGTGCCATATAGCCACCATGTTTTTAAGGTCCTATTGGCTGAAAATCATTGGAGTCAGCAGGAGCATTTTATGTAACTGCATTGCTTTTATTTTAATGTGGATTTCTTTTATATTTTATTCTATTAAACTACTACATTATTGGAAATTATTCCATTGATGATACAGGTTTATGATACAGATACAGACCAATATCTCAACAGCAACATGGGCCAGGGTCGCGTGCATCCACATGGCTATCCCGAGACTCGTTGAGAAGCAGTGGCGGCTGGTGCTCAAAATTTTTTTGGGGGGGGGGGCGCAAAAACAAAAATGTAATAGGTATTGCTTCGCGGCAAAAAACGGTAAAAAAATTGCATGACTTTGAGGTCATGGTACAGGCATGGCACAGGTGATGGCATAGGCATGGCACATGTGATGGTATAGGCATGGCACAGATGGTACAGGCATGGCACAGGTGATGGAATAGGCATGGCACAGATGGTATAGGCATGGAACAGGTGATGGAATAGGCATGGCACAGGTGATGGTATAGGCATGGCACAGGTGATGGAATAGGCATTGCACAGGTGATGGTACAGGCTTTGCACAGGTGATGGTACAGGCATGGCACAGGTGATGGAATAGGCATGGCACAGATGGTATAGGCATGGCACAGGTGATGGAATAGGTATGGCACAGATGGTACAGGCATGGCACAGGTGATGGTACAGGCATAGCACAGGTGATGGAATAGGCATTGCACAGGTGATGGTACAGGCATTGCACAGGTGATGGTATAGGCATGGCACAGGTGATGGAATAGGCATTGCACAGGTGATGGTACAGGCATTGCACAGGTGATGGTACAGGCATGGAACAGGTGATGGAATAGGCATGGCACAGATGGTATAGGCATGGCACAGGTGATGGAATAGGCATGGCACAGATGGTACAGGCATGGCACAGGTGATGGTACAGGCGTGGCACAGGTGATGGTATAGGCATTGCACAGGTGATGGTACAGGCATTGCACAGGTGATGGAATAGGCATTGCACAGGTGATGGTACAGGCATTGCACAGGTGATGGTACAGGCATGGCACAGGTGATGGAATAGGCATGGCACAGATGGTATAGGCATGGCACAGGTGATGGAATAGGCATGGCACAAATGGTACAGGCATGGCACAGGTGATGGTACAGGCATGGCACAGGTGATGGTATAGGCAGGGCACAGATGGTACAGGCATGGCACAGGTGATGGAATAGGCATGGCACAGATGGTATAGGCATGGCACAGGTGATGGAATAGGCATGGCACAGATGGTATAGGCATGGCACAGATGGTACAGGCATGGCACAGGTGATGGTAAGGTCATGGCACAGGTGATGGAATAGGCATGGCACAGATGGTATAGGCATGGCACAGGTGATGGAATAGGCATGGCACAGATGATGGTATAGGCATGGCACAGATGGTACAGGCATGGCGCAGGTGATGGAATAGGCATGGCACAGATGGTACAGGCATGGCACAGGTGATGGAATAGGCATGGCACAGGTGATGGTATAGGCATGGCACAGGTGATGGTATAGGCATGGCACAGGTGATGGTACAGGCATTGCACAGGTGATGGTACAGGCATGGCACAGGTGATGGAATAGGCATGGCACAGATGGTATAGGCATGGCACAGGTGATGGAATAGGCATGGCACAGATGGTACAGGCATGGCACAGGTGATGGTACAGGCATGGCACAGGTGATGGTATAGGCAGGGCACAGATGATACAGGCATGGCACAGGTGATGGAATAGGCATGGCACAGATGGTATAGGCATGGCACCGGTGATGGAATAGGCATGGCACAGATGGTACAGGCATGGCACAGGTGGTGGAATAGGCATGGCACAGATGGTACAGGCATGGCGCAGGTGATGGAATAGGCATGGCACAGATGGTACAGGCATGGCACAGGTGATGGAATAGGCATGACACAGGTGATGGTAAGGTCATGGCACAGGTGGTGGAATAGGCAAGGCGCAGGTGGTGGAATAGGCATGGCACAGATGGTACAGGCATGGCACAGGTGATGGAATAGGCATGGCACAGGTGATGGAATAGGCATGGCACAGGTGATGGTAAGGTCATGGCACAGGTGGTGGAATAGGCATGGCACAGATGGTACAGGCATGGCGCAGGTGATGGAATAGGCATGGCACAGGTGATGGAATAGGCATGGCACAGGTGATGGTAAGGTCATGGCACAGGTGGTGGAATAGGCATGGCACAGGTGATGGAATAGGCATGGCACAGGTGATGGTAAGGTCATGGCACAGGTGGTGGAATAGGCATGGCACAGATGGTACAGGCATGGCACAGGTGATGGAATAGGCATGGCACAGGTGATGAAATAGGCATGGCACAGGTGATGGTAAGGTCATGGCACAGGTGGTGGAATAGGCATGGCACAGATGGTACAGGCATGGCGCAGGTGATGGAATAGGCATGGCACAGATGGTACAGGCATGGCACAGGTGATGGAATAGGCATGACACAGGTGATGGTAAGGTCATGGCACAGGTGGTGGAATAGGCATGGCGCAGGTGGTGGAATAGGCATGGCACAGATGGTACAGGCATGGCACAGGTGATGGAATAGGCATGGCACAGGTAATGGAATAGGCATGGCGCAGGTGATGGTAAGGTCATGGCACAGGTGGTGGAATAGGCATGGCACAGATGGTACAGGCATGGCGCAGGTGATGGAATAGGCATGGCACAGGTGATGGAATAGGCATGGCACAGGCGATGGTAAGGTCATGGCACAGGTGGTGGAATAGGCATGGCACAGGTGATGGAATAGGCATGGCACAGGTGATGGTAAGGTCATGGCACAAGTGGTGGAATAGGCATGGCACAGATGGTACAGGCATGGCGCAGGTGATGGAATAGGCATGGCACAGGTGATGGTAAGGTCATGGCACAGGTGGTGGAATAGGCATGGCGCAGGTGGTGGAATAGGCATGGCACAGATGGTACAGGCATGGCACAAGTGATGGTAAGGTCATGGCACAGGTGGTGGAATAGGCATGGCACAGATGGTACAGGCATGGCACAGGTGGTGGAATAGGCATGGCACAGGCATGGCACATGTGATGGAATAGGCATGGCACAGATGGTACAGGCATGGCACAGGTGGTGGAATAGGCATGGCACAGGCATGGCGCAGGTGGTGGAATAGGCATGGCACAGTCATGGCACAGGTGATGGAATAGGCACTTACCTGGCGACGGCTCGGCTCCCGGCGGCGGCTTCTCCCCTCCTCGCGACTCCGACGTCCGTCCTATTCTGCTCGGCTCCCGGCGGCGGCTTCTCCCCTCCTCGCGACTCCTCTTCTGCGGCGGGCTGCGGCGGGAAAGTGACCGGGCGGTGATGGTGAGTGACTGATGCACGCACCGGCACCGCCCCCAACGAGGTCACCATGGATGTCCTGAATCATGATTGGTCCAGGCTGGAGTCTGGACCAATCATGATCCAAGACATCACAAAAGGGGGTGGTGTAGCGCATTGCTCTGCGCTACAGTTACGCCCCAGAAGGCCGCCAATTGGCGCCTCTGCTGGTGGAAAACCCCAACCCCCATCGGCACCAATGTGGCGGACGCCAAAAGGGGGGTGGTGTAGCGCAGAGCTCTGCGCTACAGTTACGCCCCAGAAGTCCGTCTATCGGCGTCTCTGCGGGTGGAAAACCCCACCCCCATAGGCACCAATGAGACGGGAGCCCCTTGTGGGCAAAACATTTTTTTTTTTAAATCTTTTTTTTTTCTTTTTCTTTTTTTTTGGGGGGGGGGGGTGGCGCCCCTGCGCCCCCGCGCCCCCTATGGGCCGGCCGCCACTGTTGAGAAGCGACACCCAGCATGACCGTCAGGGTAAACCAGCTGCAGGCAGTCAAACATAGCCAGTGTGAGAGGCAGGGTCACAATGCAATGAAGCAATGGGTGAACATCAAGTTCTGCTACAAATTGGGGAAGACAGTTGGTATGATGCATCCGCCGTGTTTGGACAGAGTTGCACAGGACTGGACAGTGGATTTTGCTGCAGATCACGTGCCTGCACACTGCGATCTGTGTGCACCAATTCTTAGTTCAGTGTGTTTTACCTGTTCTCGAACATTCACCATACTCCCCTGATCTGGCACCTGCAGACTTCTTTCTGTTTCCCTGCCTGAAGAGCATCATGAAAGGTGCACGTTTTCCAGACATGGTGGCAATTCAAGAATGTGTGACAGTGGTTCTGCGTTTGATTCCTAAAGAGGCCTTTGCTAACACATAAGCTTTATGAATGTTTCCAGAAAAGTGATGTAAAGGATGGAGATTCTTTTGAAGGCCAATAAAGGTAATTTCTTTGTATCTTCTGTTTTGTTTGTTTTCTGATAGCATTCACCAACCTTTTTGACACACCTCGTATTCTATTGGATAAAGACCATCTGAGACTGTTACAATAGCCACAATTTTACACGTGAATCTGACTGCATTTCGACTTTAACAAAACTTCCTCATGGTCAATAAAAAAGCTGACATGCCATCAACAAGCACAGTGGCTATATGGTTAGAACTTCTGCCTACCGGGACTAGGGCAGTCTTTGAGATGGTCTGAGCACATAGTTTAAAAAGAATCACAGGAATATGGTTAATCACTTGCCTGGTAGATCTGTATAAATCACAATATTGGCTGCACATAATTAGAAAACTGTTGATAGGTAAAACTAAATATATATGCATTTAGCCTGAGAACATGTGTTTTTGTCTCATGTGCACAGCATTAACCACTTGATCTCTGGAAGATTTACCCCCCCCCCCCATCTGAACCAGGCCATTTTTTGCAATATGGCACTGTGTTACTTTAACCGCTTGCCGACCTCCCATCACAGATATACTGCGGCAGGCTGGCTCGGCTGTGTGAATCGACGTATGGGCCCATAAGTTCGTGGGAGCGGTGCTGGGGGTGAGTAAAACTGCTATAGGGCGGTTAGCAAGTGCTTAATTTACATGCAGTCTCAATGGACAAATAGCTTTGTATTTTTTTTTTTCTTTTTAAAAAAACACATTCCAAAGTATTCGGGAACGGGAACATGTCTGGTTTGTTTCTGTTATATTAATTGTAAATTCTTGTAAAATACACAAGAACCACCAGTTTTGTTAACTGAGGAGGAGTCCCACTGTCAAATTACAATTTCACCATGGGATGATTCCTTTTACCACCTCACCCAATCTGCCCACTGGCTGATTGAAAAAGAAAAGAGCCATCTATGGTTAGCTTTTGTTTTCACATAGTATATAGTGCTGCAACACCCATTCTATCTCCCTGCCAGTTTCAACACACTATGAGAAAGAGAGAGAGACAAGGAGCTTTTGTAACAGTTTTAAATATTATAGTCAATTTCTGTTCAAGAAAATCTTGAACTTGGTTAAAAGAACTTTGCAAATTCCCTTTAATGTCATCTTTTGGATTGGATTATAATATATTAGCTTTATAGATGTATACATTTTTCAATATACTTTTGGAAGCAATTAGGAGGCTTTTTCACATAAGATCTTTGTCATTTTTTTATATCACAGTGTGACAGCAACATTTCTTAGCCCCATGCATCTTGTTGCATATCGGGGTGCTGGGTGGGGGATGTTGTAGCTTGTGAGGACGTCATGTTCACTGGAAGTCGTTAATGCACTGTAAGTTCATATAAGATGGAAAATGGATTAATGTAATATATTATACTGATAAAGAGCCTAAACAACTTTTTTTTCCCCATAATGTGGTACATAGTCCCTAATGAAGAAATACATACTGGTCTAGTTCGAAACTTGTTGGATATCCCAGCACCAGGACTAGCTGTAAATCATACAATTCTGGTTGAAACAGTGGGAACCTGGGAGTAGCAAATGTATGATCATACCAACATATTGTTCAACTTATATATGGTGATTTGGACGTTTCTGACAAATGTTTTCATTAACCTTTTGACTTTTTTTTTTTAATGAAATATTTTATTAAGGTTTTTCAGGAAATTCAGACAGAGAGAAAAAGGTTGTACAAACAGTTACATAGTGCATTCTCCATTTTTATAACATATAGTAACATGACAACGATAACCGTATGAGCATGTTTGAATCTAATATTGAAAAATAAGTATTACTGTGCATTTAGAGCAAGTGGTGTTTTTTACATCGATAAGATGACGGCTGAACACACCGCGTGACCGGACACCCCTGAGGGGAGCATACTGTTTCCGTCCGGTGGGGCAAAGCCAATCATTACTCCAACATCCAACCATCTCTTCTGCCTCCTATAGATTACCAATTGTTATAAGGAAAGAAAGGCAGTGTCAGTTGCGCGTATTATGTATTATTTAGACAGGTTTCTAGTGGAGTCGGTACACCATGAAACTCCTCAGTTCAGAGCTATGAGCCAGATAGGATATCATGAGTAGTATAAGCTGTTATAGTTTGTCCAAACTATCTAAAGTGGTTATAATACAGGCGGGGGGAAGACTTTATCTTCATTTTAAGGTGTGAGGTGTTAAAGGGTCCAGGGGGAGGGATAGTAGGGTTCAATTTCGAGGGTAGGCATGAGGTCTTGGAGGGTATATTTCGAATTGTGATTCTTTAGTTGTGAGTGGGTCAAGATGGGGAAAAGAATGGGTAAATATTAGAGTGTGGAACTCTAATAATGGAGATCAGGCGAGATATGTGCTAGGACAGTAGTTGGGGGGATAGGGTTACATTGTGTATAATATTACATGCAAACATTAAAGTATCAGTAACTAACCCTGCTCTTGCAGATGTTTAAGCGTCTTTAGGTCAAACTTCATTGGAAATTTGTTAAGCTTCTGAATTCTGCAGATTCAGTGAAATGAGCCAGCCGACCCTTGTTTTGCAGAATTTAGCTGGGGGTCTCTTTTGCCTGGTGGACAAGGTCCTCCATTTCGGCGGATCTTTTTTTTTTTTCGACATAACCAATCCTTGATTTTGGGGGAAGAGATCTCTCTCCAGTGGGAGGGGTACTTTTTTTGAATCTTTAATGTTTGTAATAAACTTGAGTATTTTAGAGAAGTCTTTTATTGTTTTTGGTTGCCCTTAAAACCCAATAAGAGGAATTATACCGTACATGTTTAGAACTTGATTAATAGACAAAATGTGATTTTACAATGTTATCATGTAATTTACTGGTTTTAACTGATAGCGCTCACAGAACTAATATTTTTTATACCATTCTTTTGAATCTCATTAATTTTCTTTTTCCACAAATTCTTTGTTTTTCTATGTAATTTGGGATTTGTGGCTATGATAACAACAGGGCTGAGGGCAGAATAGGAGGCAGCAAGAAGTATCCGAGTGTCATTTATTTCTGGGCTCACACTGGAAAGTGACAAAGTATAAATCCACATAGAGTTATCCATGCCATATAAAAGAACATACAGGGAAACTAATAGAATCACTGCTCTAGTTGCTCTGTACTCTGCAGATGAACTTTGATTCCAATCAGAACTGCGTATTTGTTTGATCATTTTTCCATGTTGGTATAAAATAGACACCATGTAGCTGCTTGATAGTGTCATCAATGCCACAAATATGATTTCCCGAATGACAGATACTAGACCATTAAGCAAGAAAGAAATATATGTAGAAAAATCTGCATCACAATAAACTAGATGAAGTGAATAAGGAGATGTTTGATTCGATTTAGCTTGTCCATACAAAATGGTGGAAGGGTATAGTGAAATGTTCATTCCTAAGATTAGAATCATGATGAGAGATACGTTTCTACTTAATTTTTCTTTTAAGTCAGTCCAATATCTCTTGATAGGAGCAACAAGAACACATTGATGACAACTGAGAAAACTAGTCACACAAATAGACATAGCCCTGCTCACTCTATAAGTAAAAAGAACTAGTTTGCATTTGGTGTCATCTAGTAAATCTTCCACACCGATTGCATTAAGAGCTTGTGGTATGACTCGGGAGAATACCACAAGAAGATTTGACATGGCAAGAACCATTAAGATAGTGTTGGCAGGTAAGAGTTTCTTCTCGGCTATCCTGATGTAGGTAAATTTTAATAGAATAAAGACATTTCCAGGAATTCCAACAACCATAGTGAGAATGAAACCTATAGCTTTGATGAGAAGACGAACCTCCATGTTCCTATCCTGCAGCAAGTATAGATACTGACAAAATAAAAACAAAAAGGGAATGACCAGTTAAAATATGTTAAAAGGCTTTAAAGGAAAATTGTAGTAAAGTATTTTAACCTACAGTATTTCTATAAACATTATAATAATGCAAAAATAACAAAACTGGCAAAAAGTAGTAACTCACATTTTAATATCTGAAAATCAGTATGATAGCAATAGTATCCTCCAAAGACAGAAAAGACAGATTCGCCTATCTCCTACATCCCGTGAGTTACTACATTTACTATATAAAAAACCTTTTACAAAATTACACTATATGGGGCCTACTGTCCCCACATATTGATCTGCCTGAAATGAAGAGAACAGGATCTCCCTACCATATCCAGGAGTCAACTCAGCATCACTAGTGGATTTATTATATGCTGTTACCTTACAGCAGTAAGGTAAGGGTGTAGTGCACTCGGAAGAGTGATCCTATTCCTTGTTTAACTATCTGGTGTTGGAGCCTATTTTTATACCACTGAGTGTTCACCACTATTTGTTTGGACTTAACTACACCAATCACAAATGATGGACTTTCTTTGAAAAGTTTATTTATTTTTCAGCAGTCACAGATTGTGTACTACTGTTTTATTACACACTCTTCATGCACATTAATTTATTTATTACTGTAAAGTATTTATTGGCCTATTGGAATTATTTATCTATTTATATTAGGATTTTTTCACAATTTTAGAGCACATTCCGTTTTTGCACCCACTACGGTTGTGAGTCACGCACTCTCTCTCTCTCTATATATATATATATATATATATATATATATATATATATATATATATATATATATATATATACTGTATATATATATATACTGCATATATATATATATATATATATATATATATATATATATTGTTGATTATTGAATTTTATTACTGAAAGGAATTGACCACGGAAAGGAATATTATTACGTTATTGAATTTATTTATTTTTATTTTTTTATTTATTTTCATCACATCTTTACAGCACGTTTTAACTTATTCTATACATCACTATGTTTTTGGAGTTATGCACCATTTTGTAAATATTTACAGTATATTTATGCTGTCTAACTGACCTACAAATAATTTCTGATATTTCAGAATATTCACAATACTGTCCTTGATCAGCACAGCTTCACACTTCTATATTTTTTGAATATGGCGGTGAATCCTTTTAAAATTTATAGGAGGTGAATTTTGTCAGTAAGTTATGGCCATTTTAGGGCTAATAAGCAAACTACTGAAAAAAAGGCATGGGGAGCTACTGTATGTCTATCATGGAGGGCAACATTGAAAACTCACTAATCCATTTTTTAACATGTTTGGGGATTACCCCAAAAGCAGTATATTGTGCTTTGGAACAGGACTATGGAAGAATACATATTTCACAGACGTTCTCAGTAACAGCATAAACTGACAGCACATGCTTGGCTGTAGAAACTATTATTATTTTTTTACAATTTGCTTGGCAGGTGTACAGCAACAGCATCTCAATCTTATTTATTCTTGTTTTGATAAAAAAAAAAATAAAGCTTTTCTCAGGTTGTTTTAGCAGTGATTTTAAGCTATGATTAAGCACCAGACCATGGTGTGAAACGTGTCAGTTGTTATTGCTGCTATTCTTGATCTCCACGTTGCTGTATGAGTTTTTTCATACACAATAAAGGTGTTGAATCTGGAGTGCGGCCATCCAGGACTTTTTTGCTTTACATGCTACACAAGGCAGAGCCAGCACCCAGACTTTCAGGGCGGAGGTGTATATTGGAGAGAGGACACCTAGAGCGGTATCTATTCAATTGTTTTAGCAGTGACCTATGCTTATTCAGTAAGCAGTAAAAGGCCCACTTTGACCCGGAGAAAAAACTGGGCCAGTAGTCTGCTGAGGCTGTTCCTGTTCTTACCAATGCAAAGCTATCCTACCGCTGTCCAGTTTCCTAATAAACTTTTATTAAGAAGTAAGAGACTACAGTATTATACAGCAGTGTAAAACTGGCTAGGAGCAAGACATTTTAATGAGGGAGAACTGGCTGAAATATATTAGGGACAAATGGGTTTATTAACTAAAGGCTGTTTACGTAAGATAATTTTTACTTTGCAATTAATTTTGCTTTAGCTTAGAAAATTAGGAAAAGTTCTGCTAACTTCCAATATCATTTCATGTGTAAGCAAAAATACAGCTTTTTTTTTTTTCTTCTAATTTTCCTTTCACATGCTTGGATATTCTTTGCAATGTAAATTTTTGCCACATTCACTAAGCTCTGGGGAAAATTCCATTGCAAAGTGAAATTTCTTTTGCAAAGTGAAAAGCCTATTTGCCTTATTAAATTACTCCAAAGAGTAGAAGCAGGTGCTTTATTGTAAGAATTAGGATGCTGCAGAGGATACAGACAGGTGTTTACGGTTTTACAACAAAAATTGACAGCAGTGAAAAATTGATCAGTAAACAAAAAACAAGGGAAGCACAATAATACTCTTTATTTAAATGTAAAGATAAAAAATATGCATTCACAAGTTCAGCGCTGTCAGCATATCCATATTACAGAGGGGTCATAGATGGCCTGGCCAGTAATCCATCCCATTATCTCCCCTTAAAGCACAATACAGCACCATTTTTGACACTGTTTAGCAGCAAGTAGCATAGGTAGCAGATAAAAAAGCCCTTGTTTTTGCCCCCCCCCCTAAGCCACCTGACCATTGTTCAGAGTGCGTTATTGATAGTTGGTTGCTATGGAGGTTAACAGCTGCGTTAGTTTACCATTTCTGTGAACTACGAATAAGTCAGGTTCTTTGCAAACTCGACCCATACCGTAAGCTGACTCAAAGTGGACTTTATCTGATGCTCATCTTATGTAAAGCACCATGTTTTGGAACCTGTCTTTATATATCTCCTCAGAGCTACTCAATAGGACTTATCTCCTTGAGGTTAGGAACTGCACACAATAATACTCCTGTAAATAAATATAACATAAATAAATCACTCAAAACATTTCATGCAACCAGAAATGTCATGTTTGATTGCATATGCTGTTTATTGTTTAGTTCATACTACTTTAGAGGGAAAAAAAATCACTTTCAGCATTTCAGATTTCACTGTAATTTAAAAAAAACAGATTTTTGTCCAAAAATGAATAGCAAATTGATTATTGATTAAATGTTCGCGAACCACAAGTTTGTGGCGGGCCCCATTGATTTAATGGCAGGCAAACTTTAAAAACCTTCAGGTCATATTTGCAGCCACAAAATACTTACTAGCTGTGCACAAATAGTCCCACTACATGGACACTGTCATAACAGAAGTATTGCTATTGGAAAAGATGCTCTAAAAAAATTATTTTCAGCAAACTTTTTTATTTTTTTTTCTAAATCAGCCAGAACTGACAGCAGGTGGTAAATACATATCAAATACATATAGGGTCCATTCACATGTGTATAAAATAGGTCCGCATCCATTCCACAATTTGGCGGAATGTTTACAGATTCATTGATTTTCAATTCCAGTCTGAAAAATTAGGCATTCACAGGAATATAGAAGTAAGTGTCGGCCAGTACAAACCCAAAAATTAGCCCACATGCGTTTACCTGACAGCTAAGAACGTTGTATTCTGTGGCTGAAGGTACATTAGGCATTCACAGGATACAGAAGTAAGTGTCGCCTGGCCATTACAGGCCTCAAAAATTAGCCCACATGCGTTTACCTGACAGCTAAGAACGTTGTATTCTGTGGCTGGAGGTACATTAGGCATTGACAGGATAAATCATTGTCGGCCATGAAAGGCCCCAGAAATTAGGCATTTAATGGACATAAAATGCCTTTTATGCCACTGTATTTACCAAAGACAAGGACCATGAATTGTTGTGGGTGTATGGCGGTCTGGCGAATATTTGTGGCCTGTCATGAGGAATTTTAATCAAACATGGTCTACTGGTCACATGTGTTGAATTCCTCGGAACTCCATGCCTCATTTATTTTTATAAATGTGAGGTAGTCAACACTGTCATGAGCTAGGTGAGTGCGCTTATTGGTCATGATCCCCCTGCTGCGATGAATGTCCTTTCGGATAGGACACTGGATGTGAGGAAAGCCAACAGTTCCATTGCAAATTGTGCAAGCTCTGGCCAGAGGTCAAGCCTGCCCACCCAGTAGTCCAGGGGCTCATCACTCTTAAGAGCATCCACATCAGCCGGTAACCCAATGTAGTCGGACACCTATTGGTCTAGGCATTCCTTGAGGCTGGATCTGGAGTACAGCTATTGATTGGTCAGCTGAAAGAATGATCTCAAATCTGAAGTGACCAACACATCTTCAAAACCCCCTCTTCTTGCAGGCGCTGTTGGATTGGTACCCACAACTGTTTCTCTGTTAAAGCAGAATGCAGCATTTCTTGAAGCAAGGCCTGGAAGTGCTGCATTCTGACCGCCCTCTGTGATGGTGGTAACATTTCCGCCATTTTTTGTTTGTACCGGGGGTCTAAGTACCTTGCCACCCAGTACTGGTCCTTGCCCTTTATGATTTTTATACGGGGGTCCCCCTTAAAACACAGGAGCATGAAGGCCCTCATTTGCACTAAACTGGAAGCGGTGTAGTGGCCTGGCTCCTGCTCATCATCCAGGATAATGTCATCCTCATTCTCATCCCCCACCCACGGACAACACCAGGGATCCCAGAAAGGTTTAAAGCATGCTCTTCTTGCTCCTCCTCATCTGCCCCGGCATCATCCTCCTCTGACTACTCTTCAGACTCCTGTTGTTGACTTGTCTAAGATGGAGTAGCATCCCCTGGGAATTCATCCAACATTGCGACTTCCGCATCTTCCTGCTCCTGCTCCTCGACGGCTTGATCAATGACACGACGCAATGCATGCTCCAGAAAGAAGGCGTAAGGTACAATGTCACTGATGGCACCCTGGCCATGACTGACCAGTTTGGTGATCTCATCAAATGGCCGCAGAAGTCTGCATGCGCCGTGCATGAGCAGCCACTGGTGCGGTGAAAAAAACCCAAGCTCCCCAGAACCTGTCCTGCCGCAGAGTTGGTACAGGTAGTCGTTAACTGCACGTTTCTGCTGGAGCAGCCTATCAAGCATATACAAGGTTGAGTTCCATCGCATCGGGCAGTCACATATAAGACGCCTTACGGTAGGTCGTGTCGCCGCTGAATGTCAGCAAGGTGAGCCATGGCTGTGTAAGATCTTCTGAAATGGCCCGAGATTTTCTTGGCCTGCCGCCAGACGTCCTTGACCCCAGGGTATTTGGCAAAGAATTGCTGCACGACCAAGTTCAGGATGTGTGCCATGCATGGCACGTGTGTAATTTTACCCTGTTTCTGCGCACTCAGCAGATTGGCACTGTTGTCACACACCACTTTACCAACTGTCAAATTGAGCAGTGTCAGCCACTGATCTGCCTGTGAACGCAAAGCTGAAAGAAGTGCAGGACCAGTGTGGCTCTAGGCTTCCAGGCACAACAGACGCAGCACAGCATGGCAACGTCTCACTTGGCATGTGGTATAGGTTCTGGGGATCTTGGGCGGCGCAGCAGAAGAGACGGTAGCAGCGGAAAAGGAGGAGTCAGCCGAGGAGGAGAGGGAGGATGGAGTAGGAGGAGGAGAAGAAGAGACAGACCTGCATGCAATCCGTGGTGGTAAAACGTCTACACGGGTGCCACGGGTTACATGCTTGACAGCCTTCAGAAGGTTCACCCAGTGGGCAATAAAAGTTAGATACCTTCCCTGGCCATGTTTGCTAGACCACGTGTCTGTGGTCAGATGTATCTTGGCAACGACACTGTGTGCAAGAGATACATTCACTTGCCGCTGAACATGGCCATATAGCTATGGAATGCCCTTCTGCAAGAAATATTTCCTTCCTGGGACCTTCCATTGTGGTGTTCCAATGGCCACAAATTTCCAAAAAGGCCTCTGAGTTCACCAGTTGATATGTCAGTAGTTGGCGGGCTATCAGTTCCGACAAGCCAGCAGTCAACTGTTGGGCAAGAGGGTTATCCGGCATCATCAATTTTTTACGCTCCAACATTTGGGCCACGGAAGCCTGCCTTTTTCCAGAACAACGTGAGGACGGCATGATGGAAGGTGGAGTGGAGGACAATTGTGAGGAGAGAGGAGAAGTAGAAGAGGCTGGACGGTGAGAGCCTGGAGTTTGGCTTTGTGGGTTCTGAAGGTGTTGCTCCCACTGGGCTCGTGATGGGAGTCCATGTGCTTTCTTAAGGCAGTCGTCCCTAGGTTAGTGTTGGACTTACCGCGACTTATGCGTTGACTGCAAAGGCTGCAGATGGCAACACTATTGTCAGCAGCGGGCACATTAAAAAAAGCCCACACTGCAGAGCCATGTGCCGGTGTCCTTGGAGCGCCAGATGTGACTGTACATGGTTGATGGCTCACTCCTGATACATTAGCAGTCTGCTGCTTTGTCCCTCCTGTGCAATGTATGTTCTGCCTGCTTCTCCTCCCTATCTGCTGGTCTATCTCTCCCTTTGAACTCCCTTCTTCTTCCTCTCTTGTGGGCGCCCATGTGACGTCTATAGACACGTCATCATTAAAATCACCTTCCCCACCACTAACATTCGAGATCATAGAGTAGGCAGCAACAGCGGGGACCAACCTCCTTTGGCCGATCTGGGTACTGTCTTTAGATGGCTGGGTGGCGGCTGTTGCTCCCTCCTCTTCCTGATCCGATGCCAAGAATGGCTGCGCATCGCAAATGTCTTGTGATGGATAGGAAAATAATTCCAGGGTCTCAAGCGGAGGGTATATGGTGGTGGTGGTGTTGGTGGTTGTGTTCTTGGGGGTGCACACAGCAGAGAGTGAAGAGGATGCAGATAGAGAGGATGAGGAGGGTGCAGAAGAGGAAGGCTGAGTTAGCCACTCAACCAAGTTTGACGTAATCGAATGCACCTTCTGAAACTTAACACTTTGGCTCCAGCCTACTGCTCCTGCCCTACCCCTACCACCCCTGCATAAGAACCTGCCTCTTCCTCTGCCTGTCATTTTTTAAATCACCCTGTGACAAAAGTCTCTAGGGAAGCGCAGTATATGTGGAAGAAGGTATATATAACATCACTGTCACTGTGTGTAGCACAGTTAATGCAGTAAAAGAGGCAATATTTTTGCAGGACACAAATACACTGTTATAAAAGTATACTGTTAGATAACACCCTGCTTCAATATGTTGTATTGGGGTGTCACTGGTTTATCACACCAGTTATACAAAAAAATTGGCCAGTAACCATTGTCACTGTGTGTAGCACAGTTAACGCAGCAAAAGAGGCAATATTTTTGCAGGACACAAATACACTTATAAAAGTATACTGTTAGATAACACCCTGCTTCAATATGTGTCATTGGGGGGCCACTGGTTTATCACACCAGCTATACAAAAAATTGGCCAGTAACTGTTGTCACTGTGTATAGCACAGTTAACGCAGTAAAAGAGGCAATATTTTTGCAGGACACAAATACACTGTTATAAAAGTATACTGTTAGATAACACCCCGCTTCAATATGTGGTATGGGGGGGGCACTGGTTTATCACACCAGTTATACCAAAAATTGGCCAGTAAGTTTGGCACTGTGTGTGTAGCAGAGTTAACACAGCAAAAGAGGCAGTATTTTAGCAGGACACAAATACACTGTTATAAAAGTATACTGTTAGGTAACACCCCGCTTCAATCTGTGGTATTGGGGGGCCACTGGTCTATCACACCAGTTATACAAAAAAATGGCCAGTAAGTTTGGCACTGTGTGTAGCAGAGTTATCACAGCAAAAGAGGCAATATTTTTGCAGGACACAAATACACTGTTATGAAAGTAGACTGTTAGATAACACCCCACTTCAATCTGTGGTATTGGGGGGCCACTGGTCTACCACACCAGTTCTACAAAAAATTGGCCAGTAACTGTTGTCACTGTGTGTAGCACAGTTAACGCAGCAAAAGAGGCAAAATGTTTGCAGGACAAAAATACACTGTTATAAAAGTATACTGTTAGATAACACCCCACTTCAATCTGTGGTATTGGGGGGCCACTGGTCTAGCACACCAGTTATACAAAAAATTGGCCAGTTACTGTTGTCACTGTGTGTAGCACAGTTAACGCAGCAAAAGAGGCAACATTTTTGCAGTACCCAAATACACTGTTATAAAAGTATATTGTTAGATAACACCCCACTTCAATCTGTTGTTTAGGGGGGCCACTGGTCTATCGCACCAGTTATAATACTTTTTTAAAAGTGCCTTTATCACTCTTTGTAGTTGTAGTATCACTGCAGAAAAGCTCACCGCACCAGTCACAATGCTGCACAGTGCACAATACAAATCCACTATAATATGCTTTCTATATTAGAAAGTATATTATAAGTGTATTACACCCCTATATAGTGCACTGCACACCAAAGAATAGTACACCTATACCAAATACCAGTTCTTGAAAGGACTTTTGTGGTCCTATAACAGAGCGATCTGTGTCACTGACAATCTGTCCCTGCTCCCCACAGCAAACCTCTCCCTACACTGACAAAAGAGAAAATATAGATAGTACACCTATACCAAATACCAGTCCTTGAAAGGACTTTTGTGGACCTAAAACAGAGCGATCTGTGTCACTGACAATCTGTCCCTGCTCCCCACAGCAAACCTCTCCCTACACTGACAAAAGAGACAATATAGATATAGTACACCTATACCAAATACCAGTACTTAAAAGGACTTTTGTGGACCTATAACATAGTCATCTGTGTCACTGACAATCTGTCCCTGCTGCACACAGCCAACCTCTCCCTACACTGACAAAAAGCAGAATGTAAAATGGCCACCAGGTCAAAAGAGACAATATAGATAGTACACCTATACCAAATACCAGTCCTTGAAAGGACTTTTGTGGACCTAAAACAGAGCGATCTGTGTCACTGACAATCTGTCCCTGCTCCCCACAGCAGCAAACCTCTCCCTACACTGACAAAAGAGACAATATAGATATAGTAAACCTATACCAAATACCAGTCCTTAAAAGGACTTTTGTGGACCTATAACAGAGCCATCTGTGTCACTGACAATCTGTCCCTGGTGCACACAGCCAACCTCTCCCTACACTGACAAAAAGCAGAATGTAAAATGGCTGCCAGGTCAGGTCTATTTATAAGGTAGGGGGTATGTCCATGTGCTGAAATGTCTCAATTGACTGTCCTGTTCCACCTGATGGATGTGTCATGGGTAAATGTTCTCCCCAATGTAAACTAATATGGCCGCCGGGAACAACGCCACATGTTCGCAATATCGGCGGACTGCGAACGAGCAAAGTTTGCTGCAAACCGACCGCCGGGCGAACCGCAAGGCCATCTCTACTACAGAATCAGATAGTACAGTGGCCTGCATCAGGATTGCCATACTAGTACTTTTGGTCACGTAAAACATTCTTATTTAATAAAATGAATTAGCAGTACATACAGTATAAAAAAATAAAAAAATACAGCAGCCATATTAGGCTTCTAATTATTAGGGACTGTACCTCCTTTGGAATCAAATCTCGCTGTTTCTCTTTCCTCCTCAGTTGTCTTTCTTGTTAATCAGACGTATAGATCTGTAGTTAAAAAAAAGTATTTTTTAGCTACAAAAAGTGCGCTAAAACTTTCTTCCAACCTATTAAATATTGAATTTGTTATTTTGAAAATAACTATATAAAGTACTAGTAGATTTAACCAATCTTTTTTTTTGCATAATATTTGCTTGTGGGCCACTTAACTTTGAGGTGTTCCAAGTTTGCATACATACTTTGCCCTAAAAGATTTCCCTCCTTCTCATCTCAGAAAGTTAAAATACAACTATACACGCTTCTAGGTACAAAACAGGTTTACCATCCATTTTGTGCCTGTTGTTTCCATCAGATATTTGAATTCAGCAGTGAGGCCATATTGTTAATATGAATAGCTTCAAGTTAGCACTTTGCACATATGGTGTGCCTTTTATTTACTGTGTTATTTCCGATTTCCAAAGTAAATCTCAGAGTCAATGAATGAATACTTATCTTTGCAAACCTTACATGTATGGGATATTAACCTTTTCATTAGGAATGTGTTGTAGGTAATGATACAAACAATAAAACTTGACCTTCTAATTCAAAGTTTTGAAAAAAAAAAACACTATGCTACTTATTTTTGTAAAAGTTTACATGTCTTTTTTTTCATTAAGGCCAGATTCCAGAGCACAAGCCCTAAGATTTAGACTTCCTCTCCATCTCTCTCTCTATGGTACTCACAGCACACACACATCACCTTAAGGGCCCTCACCCCCTGCATACCTTTAGCCTATTTCATTCTATTAATTGCTTTTAAATTAGAACTAAACATTAAATATACAGTATGATGTTTAGTTTTTCACATCACTGTATATTATAAGCAACGGCCATGTTTTTTCATCCATAAAATATTGTTTACATCTTTTTTTCATTCTTGTTTTTATCTCAATGCTGTCAATCTCCTTTAAGAGCTTATTCAATTGACCCTTGCTTTTAGATTGTAAGCTATAACGAGCAGGGCCCTCTGATTCCTTATGCCAAATTGTATTGTAACTATAATGTCTGCCTTCATTCAAGTGCTGCGCAAACTGTTGGCGCTATATAAGTCCTGTATAATAATAATAATAATAATAATAATAATATTAATAATTATAATTCGGTCACCCGCTTTTTACTTGCATGCACTGCCACAGCAGTAGGGTTAATCTCAGGCATACACAGGCCCCTTGTATACATGCGGCGGTGGGTTGGGTAAATGCCTCAGCCTTTTATGACTGGTGGTGTGCAGTGACAGCTTCCTGGTGGGAAAACACATGTGCGTTCAGATTAGGATCTAAATACGCCTGAGCTCATCCTTGCACAGCAGCTCAAACCCATTTCCCTAGACCAGCTACCTGATAGTGATAAAGGCAGACCATGTCCTACACAGTGTGTTTTAGTAAAGCCATTTGTATTCATCACCAGGGCCACGTGTGACAGGAGGAAGAAATTGCAGGAGTGAGTACAATTAGAAGACAGTTGTCATCTGCTGGATTCACATCTGTGTGTTTTTCCTCCTAATGCATTTTCCATTAAAAACAATGGAAACACATAAAAACCCATATCAAAGTGCATTGACTTATGTTAATGTGCATTGTCATGCATTTTCAGTGTGAGCTGCAATGCACTTTCAATTGAATTAGGATTACTATGTGTTCTTTTAATGAAAGCTTCAGATTTAACAAGATTGAAAACTTTAGAAACCATGTTAAATATAAAAACAATTTTAGTGTTTCAATCTACTTTAACCTCTACTTACTAAATCCCAGGAAAATCTTCCAAAATCACGAATCCATCTTTTCTTTGGTCTTCCTGTATTCCTTCCTCTTTCTAAAATTCTCAAATGATCAAATGACTATATTTGGCTATACAGTGAGTGAATTTCGCACAGTTCTCAATGAATTGTCCAAAATGCAGTCAGTGGATTGCCCTGTCAGCACCATTCTGCCTTACATCCTTTAAATAAAAAATCACAGGAACATGTTGGAAAAGTGAGCTAAACAGTGCCTGCATCCAATTCTGTTGGCTGTCAGAATACACTAGCTTCTACAGGAGATTTATCCATATGCATGGCTGGAGGAATCTGTTAGATTTATTTTGTTGGCTCACAGGCTGAACGAAGTAATATATGGGTGCATGGCTAGTTTAGATAATCTAAGCTTGCATTTTATACCTCCTAATATGATTGGACGTTGGATGTTTTTAGCTACCTTATAGATCTACAGTGCTCAAAACAATTAAATGAACTCTTTGAAAACACATCCGATCTCAATGGGTAAAAATATCTTGCTGGATATCCATACTGAAAATGACTGGATAATGTATTAGGAACAAAAGGATGCCAAATCGTTTGATGGAAATTAAAATTATCAACCTACAGAGGGCTGAATGCAAAGACACCCCGAAAATCAAGGTGAAAAATTGATGCAGCAGGCTAGTCCATTTTGCTGAAGTTTCATTGCAGCAACTCAAAATGGTACTCAATAGTTTGTACAGCCCCCACATGCTTGTATGCATGCCTAACAATGTCAGGGCATGCTCCAAATGAGATAAAATGAATAACAACCCCCTCTGCTACTTAACTGACCAGATAAATATCCTTGAAGTTTACTTGACTTAATGCCATACTCTGATTAAATAGCGTTCCTTTAATTTTTTTGGAGTAGTGTATGTATCTTCATCTTCCATTCTATGTTTAAAGTGGTTGTAAAGTCAGAAGGTTTTGTTAACTTAATGCATTCTATGCATAAGCCGCGGCTGCATCATGTGTGAACCTGGCCTAAGTAAAAGTCCACTATTGAAAGTTGGTTGCTACGGTGGTTACCAGCTGCATTGCTTCACATCTTTCATTCTAGTTTTATGAAAAAATCCTTCTTAAAATCCTTCTTTGGGAACACACCTAATACTTCTTCCCTGGAAACATTAGGTAAGTATATCTACAGTATATACTGTATCGCCAGGAGTCCAATAGTAAGATCGTGTCAGTTGAAATCAACTTGTTTGTATGGCCAGTTATGGTGACTTTCACACTGTATACATGAGAATAAGTGTTTGATTTTGATTAAATTACAGGGTGTTCACAGCAAAGTTGGTTAATAGGTACATAATCTCTCAACATCAAATATTTTTTTCATGCAGCATATACACTTTACTAGACCAGCAAAATAAACCTTTTTTTTATTTTTTTTTCCATATATTGAAATTAAAACAGCAAAGTATTTTGAGAACATCTCAACACAGCAAAATGTATAGAAAATGTAGGAAAGTAACTCACTTATCAAAACCTATAAAAATGTAATAATACATTCTGGATAAACTGACTGTTTGTGGCTGACTGTATAAAAATATGAAAATGAAAACAATACACCTATAATAAATTATAACAGGACCCCAAGAACAAACCTATAAATTTCACTCACAAATATTTAATTCATATCTAAACACATGAATTAAACACACGTGTGTATCTAAACAAATAATCATATTATCATAATAATTTTCTTGCAAATATTTCTGTTCTCAGCTGTTATTTAAATTACCTCTGCATGCTAAGTTCTCCTTTGAGGTTGATATTTTCAAAAGGCTACAAGCTTCTATTGTATTTATACCCTAGAAGATATGCCAATGGGACTAATTAATATACAGTTACTGAAGCCTCAGCAGACATTGATTCCTTTAATATGAAATGTCATTTAGGAAATGTCAATCAATACAGATTTAACAGATTCTTTAGTCACAGAAAATAATTCTATACAATACGCTCAGTAATATGCTCAGTATATTTGGGCAGTATGGCATGCTTACCTGGTAAATTGTTATGAACTGACCACACCTGGGTTTGATTCAGGGCAGGTTAAGCAAACTTTACCTAAGTGAATGCAAACTAAATCTTAGATAACAGGAATAGTAATTTCTAGGGTATTAGGCAAAAAGATTCTCAAACAAATAGCACGGGGATCTGGGCACTGCCCTGGGGAAAAGATACCAAGGCAAAAAAAATGATAAAAATCTGGTAGGGTGCGGAGATTTTATAATGCCTAATATACTTAAATATTTTATTAATGCTTCAAATAATAAGAAAAAGTGGTGGGAATTCCCTTTATCTATACCAGACCTTTATCCTAGTTGGAGGTCCAATTAAGGGGACCACCACATTTAAAAAAGAGGGGAGGAGGATACCTTACTAGGGGGGGACCCCCCTGGCAGAGCATCATGTCCCAATGTTGATAGGAGCAAAGACATCCTTCTCACATCACTTGCCAGGTGGTTGTGGGTTTATCAAAACCTGGAAGTACCCTTTAGAAGTTAGGAGACATTAAAATATACCCCCCCCCCCATGTAAAAGGGTAAATAGCAAGAAAACACACTGACACTTATTGATAAGTCCTTTATTAAAAAAAAAAACATCCTACTATGTAAGTCCAAGTTCAGGCACGTCATCCAGTGATGCAGATACTCGTAATTGGTGTTTGTCATTTACAGTGATGGTCAAATGTCTGCATCACTGGACTACATGATTGACAGTGAATTTACACATTTACATTGTGGATTTTTTGGGTTTTTTAAAAAAATGATTTGTCAAAAATGTAAGTGTGTTTAATTACTGTACCCCTTATTCATTCACATAAGGGGTTGGCATATGTTTGCATTGAAGGAGATTCTAGCTTTTAAAATGCTTCTCACTTGCAGACTAACCACAACCACTGGGGACCGATTGAGGGGAAGAGACCCTTGTCCTCAATAACATGGGGACAAGATTTTTTTTCTAGTGGGGTCCCCCACCAGAACAAGCTCATGCCTACTTGTAAAGATCCCTTCTCCAGAGATGGGATTGCTGTGCTCCCACTCATCACTTTCACTAGCTCTTCCATCTTTACCTGTTCTTTTTCTGGGTTTACAGTCTTTGGCCATCTCGATTGGCTGGCCCAGTAAATTTAGCTGGCCCAGTGCATTGAAATTACTTTGTCCCAGCACAGAATTATGTTGAGCCTATATATTGAGCTATGTGACTTAGTGTACAGGTGAATAAAAATTGCTGACAGACAGAGAAAACCTTTTATAATAGGGGAGACACACATAGTCACTTCTATCAAGAACACAGACAAAGAGAAAGAGAGGCAGAAATACAACAGTACAAGAGACATAATATAAGCATTTAGTAGCAGGACAACCAAGTAAATAAAACTTGGTCAGAGGGTTTCCCAGGGTGATCACACAAAATGCAAAAGCAGCCTAGCTGCAAGAGTTGGGGCAATCGATTGCTGGAGAAGAGCAGAGAACTCACAAATACAGAGAAAAGAGCAAAAGTAAATGTAAGGAAAATTGCATTTCACAATGAATGTACTAAAAGCAGCTGCTAATAGTACATGTACATTTAAAGCTGTATTGTTTGTGACTCTGCTACCATATATTAAGGTTGATTGCAGGCTTTAGCTAAAAAAAAAAAACACTCTCAATTTGTGACGTGGGCTTGTGTCTTGCTGATTTCAGTCCAGTCGCATAAAGAAGAAGACATTAGGTTCAGTTTTTGAGTATATTTCTTTTGACAGAGCACTTCATCTCCCACTACGAATTCAAGAGGGTCTAGTATGATGGTGGGCATCAGAATGCAGTTTCATCTGTGACTTAACATTGGCATCTTGTACCATTGGTTCTTCACCCTGGGCATCCATTCCACTAAGTCATAGACACTGAAAAACAAAGGTAGCTTTCAAAAAATACAATGTAGTTTCAATAATTTACTGGAGTATTATTTTGAAATTTGTCACACACGTGGCAAAATATCCTTTTTTTCCCTAGAAATTAAACCCCCAAAACAATTATCTATTTTCTGAAAGCAGAGACCCTAGAGAATAAATTAGTGGCAGTTGCCTTTTTTAATGTCACACAATATTTGTGCAGCTGATTATCAAATGCATGTTTTCAGGAAAAATACATTAAAATTATTTTAATGCAAACACACACAATATTATACCTAGGTGTTTTGTATATTATAAAATAGTGTTATGTTGCATTAATAGATATCAAACATGTCTAATCTTCAAATTGCAAAAACTATGGTAACCCAAATTCTCCATGGGTGATGCTATAAAAGCCCTTACGGGTTATCAGCTTAGAGTTAACCTTTAATGTGGGCCCTAGAATTATTTCTCCCCAGGGGTCAAGTCCTGGGAAAAAAAAGTGTAGGAACTCACCCAAGATCCCCCCACCCCCCACTGACATTGCAAAAAAATACCTAAAATGCCAGTAGTCTGTGCTAAACAGTGCAAATATCAATATTTAAACTATGAACATGAAGATAGGGCTATTAGCAATGTGTTTAGGTTAAACAAGAGTCAAAAGCCATATTTCTCCATTTACACAAAGGTTATGTTTATATAACCCAGCCAGCAAAGAGTTCCTCCTTACATCAGAGTCTGCAGGATTCCCCCTTACAGTGCAAGGGAACTCTGACATAAAGGGGAATTCTGCAGATCATGATCTAAAGGGGAACTCTGATATAAGGGGGGGAGCTCTGGTGACCACAGCATTCCACTTTACATCAGAGTTCCCACTTACATAAGGGTCTGCAGCATTGCCCTTTACATCTGAGCTCCCCTTCACTTCAGCGTCCATAGATTTCCCCCTTGCTCTGTAAGGGGGAATCCTGCAGACTGATGTGAAGGGGAATGCCGGTAACTCTGATGTATGGGGAACTCTGGTAACCAGAGACCACCTTTCGCAGAATGAATGCACTAAGGAAGGGGTGGGTCCTGATATATGGGGGAAATTTTATATCAGTGCCCCCTACCTGGCTCCACTGACTTAGACTTGCCTGGCAGGGGGGCACTAATGTGGGCACCTGGGCGATTTCCCTACGTCTCTATCAGCTGTTTAGCAGCCAGCATCTCATTGATTTGGGGTGGGCGGTGGGGTTTAACAACAGGATACTGTATGTCCTAGGGGGTGCTTTGGAAGGAGAGATGACTTGTGGTGGGGGAGGGGGGGAAGGGGGTGGACAGATTTCACATCCAACCCCCTCCCCCAACACAAGTCATCTCTCCTTCCAAAGCCCCCTAGGACATATAGTATCCTGTTAGAACCTCCCACCCCCCCCCTAACTCATTCCCTGCAAGCAGGGCTCGAGTCCTGCAGGAACGCATGGGAACAGCGTTCCTCTACTTTTTCCACAGCAGGAACGCCGTTCCCATTAGCAGCCACATCCTGCAGGCAGGGCCGGGGCCCGGAGAACCTGGGGAAGTTAGGTTACTTGCCCGGCAGGGGGGGCGTTAGCACGGGCACCAGTGTCACCCGCTTTGTAGCTTGTGCGGGGTGTTTGATGTTTGATGTCCCACACGCTGGAATCTCTGCTCTGTACGGCACTCAGCATCTGCCTCCCCCAGCTGTTTTACACTGTAGAGCAGACTGAACCCGCCCCTCCTCTCTCGGCTCTGATGTATACAGTACAGACAGGAGGAGCTTGGGAGGAGGAGATATATTGCTGTGCATGTTCCGTGCGGATCTCAGGTTCGTGATTATTACAGACACACACACACTATACATGACACTTGCAGGGGGGGGGGTAGAGGGATTTGGATTGGAATATGAAACTCACTCACTCTCTCTCTCTCCCTCTCTCTCCCTCTCTCTCCCTCTCCTTGTCTTTTTTTTGCTCGCTTCTTTATCTTATCTACTAAATCTTTTCTAGTTGCTGTACGGTTATGAGAGAAAAATGGAAGTGTGGTCTTTCTTGAAGGTCCAGTAGACAGTATATTTTACCTCATTTATATTGAAAGTAAAAATCATAACTGGCCAGAAAATTGGTTTACTGTTTTGAAATACATTTTATTATTATTATTTTTTACAATAAGTTTCCATTGAGAATAGATCTTGTTTGGAATACAAAGAAACATAGGTGTATATAGTATACAATGGAAATTTACAAAAATAGGCAATCAGAAATACCTTTTTAATTAATCATGTTTTGAATTTTAAACAAATTGCAATGTCATTATTATGAAGTGACACATACTATCCTTAGTAGGAACTCTGAGTATAACTAGTTACTAGCTGATGTCTAAATTTTTTTGTTTAGTTATTATGACAACATATCATGATGTAATTACACATTATTATAAAGATACCTGCATGCCATGTATCAGCAATACATATTCAAACAGTAAACAGATTGTTAAAACATTATACTTCTCAACAGAATTACATTGTAAATTCAGGATTAAAAAAAATAAAGAAAACATTTATCTTTGCAGTTTTCGACTTTCTTGAGGGGAAATTTAAAACTTATTCATCTCCATAAAACATTCTGTTCTCACACAGCTGAAGCACTATCAAGATGATTTATATACATCTTAAGATGCCATCTTTCATATTTTAGCTGATCTTGACATCTCATTTGTCAAGCAAACCTATAAGTATATGGTTTGGAAATAAATTATCCAGATGTAAGTTTTAGTTTTTAGATTTGTAGAGATGCAATTTATGTTTCATTTTTGCATTAACAGTTCAGCTACGGTACATTTTCATCAATATATTTAGTTATTTATTTTGGGCAATAGGGTAAGTATTGTAATTCAGGTCACTTAACTTAAAGCAATTGCATTTGGAAAAATATATTTTAACAATGATATGAAAAATATATTTTAACAATTATATACTGTAAATTTTTAAATGGGAATTTACAGAAAACAAACTTTACAAAGTATGAAAATCATAGATTTCTGACCATATATCATCCTTTCCCTAAACCAGCTTGAAATATAAAAGTATCATTCCAACATCCTTTACTCTGCACTAAGAGAAACCTACTCTATTGTTTCTTGAGCACTACTAATAATATTTACTGTCATTAATTACATTTTTCCTATTCAAGGCTATTACTAATAATTAGAAAATATACCATAATGTCTTAAAAAAAAAAAACAAACAAACAAGTGAGTGATAACAACAGGATGCATATTGTTTTCCTCTGTTATGAGCACAAAGGATAAGCACATTTGATTTTTGTTTTTGAGACGTTAAAACATCGATCGGGGCATTCCGAGTCAATGGTGTCACAAGGGGGTGAGGCTTCATTTAGTTTTTTAGCAGCAGGAGGCAGCGGATCTATCAATCAGCGGGGGCCTTCATCAGGTATGGACCTCTTGTTTTTTTTTTTTTTTTCGGGGCAGTGGCCAGCGTTCATGATTGATACACATGATTGATACAGGATCTACACTAGGGGACTTTTTTTTTTTTGTTTGTCAAAAACTGCCTCCTGTGTTTATTTACACTACACTTTTTTGGTGTAGAGGTAATATGTAACTCATACTCATTCACATAGGAGGGGCTTGGATCTAGGGGCCCCCTTGTTAAAGAGAGCGTTCAGATTTTGGGGGATTTTGGTGTATTTTTTTAAAATTTTGGTGTGGGGTTTCCCTTAAAATCCATACCAGACCCAAAGGGCCAGGTATGGATTTGTGGGGGGGGGGGGGGCAGCTTTGTTTTTAGCAGTTTTTAAAAGCCAGCATTTCTTTTCCTTACATTCAGCTGTCAGCGGAGAAACCCTGATGAACTATTGGTTGTTGGGAACGCAGCGGCGGGCCTGATATTAGTTATCAGCATGCACACTGGAGTGAGGACATCAATTTTAGGCGCATCATTCACAGATAACTCTAAACTAATGACCTATAAAGGCTTTTAGAGTCTTGCTTATAGATAATTTTGGGTGCCATAATTTTTCACAATTTCACAGGCTTACAAAATTTTGGACATATTTGGTATGTATTTATATGACACAACCTCATCTTTTACCTTTTTTACCAAAAAAAAGATTATGTTGTGTTTGCTGTCAATAACATTTATTTGAGTAAATTGTTTCCTGAGAATATAGATTTTATCAACAATAAAGCAACTATTGTGCCATAAAAAATTGCAACTGCCACCATTTTATTCTAAGCGGTACTTTCATAAAATATATAATGTAAATTTTTTTAAATGTGCATTTTAGTGTGTGTGCCAAAAATGAAACTCCTGCAGCTAAAGGGTTAAATGAATAGGTATTAAAAAAATGTTAAAAAAAAAAAAAGTGAAATCCAAATGTGAAAAATGGTTTAGCAAACTGCCAGCTGGGTGGATATTTAATTAAAATCTAATTTATATTATATTCAGTCTCTTTAATAAGTATGATAAAATGGTAATAGAAAACTATTAACTGAATGCATTAGAAGATCACATTATTTTATTATACAGAAAATTCCATCATAAAATAATATTAAATTGTATAACTTTGTACATTACAAATGTTTTTTTTTAAAGGTTTTGTAATGAAGGGAATATAGTTATACTAATCATGTTAACAAACAAGATTCAGTTAAACAAAAACTTTGGAATTTGTTTTTGTTTATCTAAAAATTTTAACAAAGTTATGTTTAATGTGTGAGGAGCCACAGAATTCAGCAACTTGGTTCTCAAAATACATCTAGTGCTTAAATATCAATTTATTATAGCACTAGCAGTGCTCATCCAGTGAAAACCACACTGAGTGCATTTAAAGATAGTCCGATCTTGTTCCCCGTTCTGGAGCAGGTGTCTCATACCATCCATTCCCCGGAGCATTAATAAAATCATGTGCTGACCAGCCTGCATGATCTCTCTCTCCGTTCCTAGACGTCTCCACAATCGCAGTGATTCTCGGGCGGAGAGGCATGCTGCTGTCACTCTGGGTTGCCATGTGGTCAGTCCCTGACGCGTTTCTTCATCACAACTTTGTCTGAGGGTGTGGCAACATGGCACAACACACCCATATTTATAAGATGACACAACAAGGTGTTAACCCCCGTGTCCCTACTAACATCACCCAGGATAGTGAACCAAGCAATAAGCTGTCATCTGGTCTCCTATTCATATATATGAGGTGCACAGTTCCGCGATTACAATGGTCATGTTATTCTCTGCAGTGTTTTTAGCTGCAGTGACATAACCTGATAGTGAATTCACCCTGAATGGATTTAACAATATCCATGGGTGTATTTCAGTCCCACCGCATATATCCTGCACCACCACTAAATAACTTCAGAGGTAACTACTTTTCGCTAGTCACTGCCTGTAGTCTATTCTAATAAGGTAATTTGCATATGCGTAATTTGGTAATTTGATCAAATCACACTGCACATTAAAATTATAATCTGACTTATTAAGCTAAAACGGTTTAATGTATCAGTCAAGTAAATCCATTTTGTCTCACATCTTGATAACTCCCTCAGTCTATTTGCTCCCCTCCATGTTAGGAGGGTTTTATTATCCCCCCAAAACTTTAAACCTAAGGGATCCCTTTTACGCTTCTGTCTAAAATATAGGGAAACGCTTTCTTCTTGAAATCCTATACTAATATTATGTATATGCTCTTAAATGCGCTTCTTAAGGGGTCTCTTTATGCAGCTGTTTTACATTAGCACGCATGGGCATTCTGGAGCATATACCACATGAGTGGTGTTATAGGAGATAAACGCCTTGATCTCAAAATCCTTAGTATTAGCGGTAGATGAAAACCGGCCTCAGCCGCTCACAACAGTATTTACTTGTTGACAGGCTCTACATCCTATACAAGCGTAGAACCCTGGTCTATCCCAAAACATTTGGGGGGCCTCACAGGTGGATTCAATATATTTTTGACCACTTTGTCCCCAAATGAGGGGGCTTTTCTATATATGAAGGTTGGGTCAATGGGCAGCACCTTACGTAAGGTCCTGTACATACACAATATCCTCAAATATTTCCTGAAAATATCCTCCACCTCTCTATATTGTGCATGGTAATTTGTACTAATTCCCATTGATGTTTTTTATCTTTAGGTTTTTTTCTTATGCATTAAACATGCCTTCTGAGACACCTGGCTGACCCCTTGAATCGCTTGCTCCAAATGATGGGCTCTATACCCTTTCTTTATAAATCTATTTTTGACTAATTGTGATTGTGTCTGGAAGTTAGCATCCTAGGAGCAATTCCTCCTGATGTGCATGAACTGTCCTTTCAGAATATTCCTTTGTGGCAAAGATTTCTCGATGACATCTTTCTCATATGGACTGGATCTGAAGCCCTTCTTTTGGAATGCCTAAACCAAATGAATCAGAACCACTTCAATATGTATTTCACTATCACATATAACCAAACAAAAGTACCGTTTTTGGATACTTACATTTATAAAGATGATGCGGGTAATCTCCTAACAACACTCTTTAGAAAACCAACAGCTGGTAACACAATACTCCACGCCAAGAGCTTCCACCCTGATCCTCTCAAAAACTCGATACCCTACAGCCAGTTCCTCAGACTTAAGAGAAACTGCTCTAAACCCTTGGAATTCCAAAAAGAAGCTAATGCTTTAAGAGACAGATTAATTGACAGAGGATACTCAAAAACATGCCTGAGAAAAGCGTTTAATCGAGTCAACCAATTGGACAGACACGAGATTCTGTACAAACAAACTAAAAAGGACAAAAAAACAGATGTACCCCCCACAAGAATTATCATGCGCTTCTCAAACGAGCACAAAAAAATAAGAAATATTATACAAAAGAATTGGCCTATCCTCACTGAGGACCCCACAATCAAAGGACTGGTACCTACTTATCCTCTCATCACCTACAGGAAATCACGATCTGTACAACAGACTCTAGTAAGGAGTGAAATGAAGTCCCAAAAAGACCCATGCAACACCGTGGGAACCTTTCCCTGTGGCTCCTGCGCCCAATGCGCAGTAATACTCAAATCCACACACCTAATTTTAGAGAATGGTGAAACCTTCATCCCCCGTCATTTTGCCAACTGCAAAACTAAGGGGGTTGTATATATTATGAATTGCGAATGTGGAGCATTCTACATCGGAAAAACAAAACAAGAATTTGGACTGAGAGTCAATAAACATGTCCAAAATATGACTATCGGCAACTTCCATCTTCCGTTAGGCCGCCATATAACCCAACACCACAAATATAAGATGCCTAAAGTTTCCTTTACTGCATTAGAACGCATCCACATTCCAGCCAGAGGAGGGGACTGGAACAAGTCCCTCCTACAGAAAGAACTGCGCTGGATAAAAAAACTTAACGCAACTACACCCCCTGGATTAAACGAAAGTGCGAGTTATCGCCCTTTCCTAGAAGGTTTTGCCTCAGGCAAAACCGATTGATAATACATATTCCTTGACATCATTTATTATTATTTTATTCTTTATTTATCTTTATTTCTTATTTTTATTTATTTATTTTTTATATATATTTTCTTTCATTTTTTCATTCATAAAATTCTTCTTGTATGTGACATGTTTGTTGGCATTGGGCTTTACCCCTCCATGCCCAAGAGTCACCCTTATTTGGATAGTCCCCTACTCCTCCTGTTGTAATTTATATTGCTGTTAATATTGTTACTTCACTTTATTGTATGATTGTAATTACCCATTATTTACTTTATTTACCATAACTCTCTTTTATATATATGCTACATATGCCCATTACACTGTGATCAATTAGTACAGGTTCCATCACCCAGGTTTGTCATATTCCCCTCTTTGCCCCCCCAGAGTTCACCCGGCACAGGTAACCCCAGAGCATGACACTCTGGGGACTGACAAGGACGATGGGGATCATACCCCTTCAAATCTTTGTCCCATTCCTGTGTCGGCGGCCTCGGAACATCTTCATTATACCCTTCACGTCAAATAGGCAGGGTGCGCGCGCAACCCATCGGCGCGCGCACCACGGCCCCACGCCGGCCCGAGCCCGGATCGTCCTGAGATATGCGCGCGCAACTCCATCGGCGCGCGCATCCATCTCTCGCATCGACCCGGACTCCCGATCGACGTCATGACGTACGGCGGCGCTACTGCGCATGCGCAGAGGGATATAAAAGGCCGGGGATTTCTAATAGGCCGTCACTTCCCTCCAGCCGAGGGATGATACGGACGCCCCAGGATACGCAGCTCTGGACTCCCATTCTACCACACAGCCCTACCTAAACGTAAGTTCATCATCCAACAATGCTTCATTTTTTGCACTGTTGGATGTACGCTTTACCAGTGCCCACAATGCCTCAAGGCTCATTAGCACTAATTATCTTTACCAGGGAAACACCAGGATCCTTAACCAGGGCTCCCCCTGCTGTTTAGAATCCGGAACTCCCTGCAAATGTAAGTCATTAATATTTTAATATGTGTGCATATCAAGCAAAGAAACCCGGCCAACACCAAACTCAATCTGCCCTATTATGCAGGCTCAAAATAAAGCAAAGTGAGAACACAGCCTTCACTGCATTTGGACTACCATAACCAAGACCTTCAACACCAATTGTAAGTGATCAGCACTAACTCCGATAGTGCTTTAAATACTATCACAATAAATAGTTTGACCTAATTGGTGTCATATATGTCATATATTCTTCAGGCCATTGAGAAGGATTACCCTCTTCCTCACATTATCAAGCAATTCTTACAACATGTAAGTTTGCTTCACACATTTCTACTCAATTTTACTTATATTCAGTTGGCAACATTCACCATTACCACATATCTTTACAGACAGCCATTCCTCCAGAAATCCTGTTGAACATTCTTGGAGGGCAATGGGAATACCAAATCCTGGGACCTGACCGTTGAATCACATGTATGTGCATATTCTATTATTCACTATTTTTATAAATAGTGTTATACTACAATAAATCTTTAATATATACTCACTATATTTTTCAGATATGGTGACCCCTTCCCACTTCCTTGACAAAGGCAATACACTTATGCCGAAACGCGTCGGAAGTCTGACATAGATACTCTCTCTCAAGCTCACATTTATGAGCCTTAAATAGACAGAGTTCTTTAAAGTCACCATTTCCACCTTGTCACCTTTCGTTCTATCCTCACTTACTCACATGGGTCTATAACCCATTGGCACTTACTGTGTTTATATTGTTTGTATCATTATTTTGCTATCAGCATACTATTATTATTTTTTAATAAATATAGCATTTTACTAAGCCCGCAAAGTCCCAATTCCTTGACCTGAGGCATCAAACTTGCTCCAAAACGTTTTTCTGGGACGGAGGCTACACCTACTTATCTAGGTATCAGGGATCGACCCTTTTCTCCTGTTCAGAATATTCCTTAGCCACAAAGATTGATGTCAGCTTTGTATGGGGAGATAACTGATTTGCTCAGTTGGTTTGAAATAAACCATGCTGGTTAATTGGTTTCCTTGTCTTAGAATGCTTACATCTAGATAGTCTACATGTTCCCTACTCCATGAACACTCTAGTTTTATGTTATAGTTGTTACTATTCAACCCATTTAAAAACTCTCTCAATGACATTTCTGTACCTATCCAAATAAAAAACAGATCATCGATGAACCTTTTATAACATAAAGGTTCATCCTTTTTTCAACCAAAAATGAATTTATCCTCCCATTCACTTATAAAGAGGTTTGCAAAGACTTGGTGCAAATATAGCACTCATTACAATGCCCCTCTTTTATGAGTAGAAATGTCCCCATATCAAAAATAGTTATGAGAGAGGAAAAAAATCCAATGTCTCTGAAACCTATTCTGTGTGAATAGGAGATCCTCTGCTAGTAGAGCACCCTCATGTTGGATCACAGTATACAAGGATGATACATCTGCCATAACTAGATACACATCTGGGTGATCTGGTAATGCCACCTGTTTCAATAATTGCAAGAAGTTTTTGGTGTCTTTCAGATAAGCTTTGGTATTAGTGACACTCATTTGCAAAAATGTATCTAAGTATTGGCCGACCCTAGCTGTTACCGAACCAATACTATTAACTATAGGTCTGGTGGGTGGATTAGTAGGATCTTTATGGACATTTGACCATGTATATATAGTAGGGATATGACAAACTTGGTAATAGATACCTTTTTTTCCTTTTTAGTTAGCACTCTAGTATGGTACCCATATTCAACCAAATTATTTATTTTTTTAAATTATTTAATAAATTATTTAATTCACCCCTTTATCTAGTGTGGTCCCCATCCAGCAATACATAGGTACTGTCATCAGATTATGATGTTATTTATTTTTTTCTAATTTCTCAATACCTTCCTGAATGTGTCATTTAATGTTTCTTTTAGGTGTTATCTCTTTCAGAACCAGCTGTTTGAATACCTCCACATGATGATTGGGTTCTCGCACTCAGCAGCAAAAAAGCTTCTCAGTTTTACAATCATCATCTGATTTCTCTGTTCATGTCTTCTAGCAAGCCTGCACAGCTTGAACGATAAGTTCACCTTTTGAAGCATGTCACATGTTACACCCAAATTCAGGGTGCAACATGCTATGAACAGGGTGGTCCCCACACTTCCCCTATTTCCGCTGTGACAGCTAGCCGGGTTACTCTCCCTCTCTGCTAGCTGTCACAATTTAAATAAAATGCCCCCACCTGGCCACATCACTGATTGACAAGGCTAAGTGCATTGAAAGCTACAAGGTCTAGCTGCTTTTGTGGACCTTTATGGGGAAGCACATACACTGGCAGATCTGCAGTAGAGATGTATAGAACTGTTCGCCGGCGAACAGTTCCCGGCGAACTTAGCATGTTCGCGTTCGCCGCTGCCGGCGAACATATGCGATGTTCGGTCCGCCCCCCATAAGACATCATTGAGGCAAACTTTGACCCTGAACTTTACAGTCAGCAGACACATTTCCAGCCAATCAGCGTACCTCCCTCCCACACCCTCCCACCTCCTATAAATAAGCAAGGGCAGCATCCATCTTAGATCATTCTGAAGCAGTGTGTGTAGTGAGAGTAGGGAGAGCTGCTGCTGCTGCTGCTGCTGTTAAGCTAGGGACAGTTAGTCAGTGTTCCTGGTCTTGCAGTGTTCTTGGTCCACTACTGCTGTAATATCAGCACCCCAAAAAGCCCTTCTAAGGGCTGGTATTTGTGTTTTTTTTTTTTTTTTATATATATATATATATATACCTAGCGTCCCCAAAAGCCCTTTTAAGGGCTGGTAATTGAGTTGTTTCTTCATATATATATATATATATATCTATATCTATCTAGTGTCCCCAAAAGCCCTTTTAAGGGCTGGTAATTGAGGATTTTTTTATTTATATATATACATATATATATATATATATATATAGTGTCCCCAAAAGCCCTTTTAAGGGCTGGTAAGGTAATAGATTTTTTTCTTTATATATATATATATATATATATATATATCTATTGTACACTGCAGTTGCCTGCCCGCTGTGTGTGAGAGGCCACAGACCTACCACAGACTGTACTGTGTGCACACCACACTCATTTCGGGTGGCACAGGCACAGTACCTGGCATTTTAAAAAATATTTTTTTTTCCTCTGTCATAATTGCAGTGAGTGCTGTGTCAGGTCCACAGAGTGCACTGTACCCACTGCAGTGCACTGCCCACCACTGATATATATACGTTGGCACAGCATCTTGTTGCAATAAATTGAAAAAAAAAATATTTTTTATTATTGCAGTTGCCTGGGCTGCCAGTGACTGTCAGGTCCACAGAGTGTACTGTGCCCACTGCAGTGCCACTGTGTGCCCACCCACCACTGATATATAAGGTGGCACAGCAGCTTGCAAAGTAAAAAAAATATATATATTTTTTTAAATTGCAGTTGCCTGGGTGCCAGTGACTGCTGTCAGGTCCACAGAGAGTGTACTGTGCCACTGCCCACCCACCACTGATATATAAGGTGGCACAGCAGCTTGCAAAGTAAAATAAAATATATTTTTTTAAAATTGCAGTTGCCTGGGTGCCAGTGACTGCTGTCAGGTCCACAGAGAGTGTACTGTGCCACTGCCCACCCACCACTGATATATAAGATGGCACAGCAGCTTGCAAAGTAAAAAAAAAATATATTTTTTTTTAAATTGCAGTTGCCTGGGTGCCAGTGGCTGCTGTCAGGTCCACAGAGAGTGTACTGTGCCACTGCCCACCCACCACTGATATATAAAGTGGCACAGCAGCTTGCAAAGTAAAAAAATATATATATATTTTTTAAATTGCAGTTGCCTGGGTGCCAGTGACTGCTGTCAGGTCCACAGAGAGTGTACTGTGCCACTGCCCACCCACCACTGATATATAAAGTGGCACAGCAGCTTGCAAAGTAAAAAAAATATATATATATTTTTTAAATTGCAGTTGCCTGGGTGCCAGTGACTGCTGCCAGGTCCACAGAGAGTGTACTGTGCCAGTGCCCACCCACCACTGATATATATGCCTGCAAGAGAAAAAGCCAGCCGCAGAGAAGCCGTATTCCTGAAAATATAAGAAAAATGCTTTTTTTTAGGGGTTCTGGACATGCTACAGAGCTGAAACTTGACAGGTACACTTTTTAGACCCCCCAGACACTAAATACAAAAAATGACATGCCTGCCTAAAAAAATGCCCGATAAATGCCTGCAAGAGAAAAAGACAGCCGCAGAGAAGCCGTATTCCTGAAAATATAAGAAAAATGCTGTTTTTTAGGGGTTCTGGACATGCTACAGAGCTGAAACTTGACAGGTACACTTTTTAGACCCCCCAGACACTAAATACAAAAAATGACATGCCTGCCTAAAAAAATGCCCGATAAATGCCTGCAAGAGAAAAAGACAGCCACAGAGAAGCCGTATTCCTGAAAATATAAGAAAAATGCTGTTTTTTAGGGGTTCTGGACATGCTACAGAGCTGAAACTTGACAGGTACACTTTTTAGACCCCCCAGACACTAAATACAAAAAATGACATGCCTGCCTAAAAAAATGCCCGATAAATGCCTGCAAGAGAAAAAGACAGCCGCAGAGAAGCCGTATTCCTGAAAATATAAGAAAAATGCTGTTTTTTAGGGGTTCTGGACATGCTACAGAGCTGAAACTTGACAGGTACACTTTTTAGACCCCCCAGACACTAAATACAAAAAATGACATGCCTGCCTAAAAAAATGCCCGATAAATGCCTGCAAGAGAAAAAGACAGCCGCAGAGAAGCCGTATTCCTGAAAATATAAGAAAAATGCTGTTTTTTAGGGGTTCTGGACATGCTACAGAGCTGAAACTTGACAGGTACACTTTTTAGACCCCCCAGACACTAAATACAAAAAATGACATGCCTGCCTAAAAAAATGCCCGATAAATGCCTGCAAGAGAAAAAGACAGCCGCAGAGAAGCCGTATTCCTGAAAATATAAGAAAAATGCTGTTTTTTAGGGGTTCTGGACATGCTACAGAGCTGAAACTTGACAGGTACACTTTTTAGACCCCCCAGACACTAAATACAAAAAATGACATGCCTGCCTAAAAAAATGCCCGCTAAATGCCTGCAAGAGAAAAAGCCAGCCGCAGAGAAGCCATATTCCTGAAAATATAAGAAAAATGCTGTTTTTTAGGGGTTCTGGACATGCTACAGAGCTGAAAATTGACAGGTACACTTTTTAGACCCCCCCAGACACTAAATACAAAAAATGACATGCCTGCCTAAAAAAATGCCCGATAAATGCCTGCAAGAGAAAAAGACAGCCGCAGAGAAGCCGTATTCCTGAAAATATAAGAAAAATGCTGTTTTTTAGGGGTTCTGGACATGCTACAGAGCTGAAACTTGACAGGTACACTTTTTAGACCCCCCAGACACTAAATACAAAAAATGACATGCCTGCCTAAAAAAATGCCCGATAAATGCCTGCAAGAGAAAAAGACTGCCGCAGAGAAGCCGTATTACTGAAAATATAAGAAAAATGCTGTTTTTTAGGGGTTCTGGACATGCTACAGAGCTGAAACTTGACAGGTACACTTTTTAGACCCCCCAGACACTAAATACAAAAAATGACATGCCTGCCTAAAAAAATGCCCGCTAAATGCCTGCAAGAGAAAAAGCCAGCCGCAGAGAAGCCATATTCCTGAAAATATAAGAAAAATGCTGTTTTTTAGGGGTTCTGGACATGCTACAGAGCTGAAAATTGACAGGTACACTTTTTAGACCCCCCCAGACACTAAATACAAAAAATGACATGCCTGCCTAAAAAAATGCCCGATAAATGCCTGCAAGAGAAAAAGCCAGCCGCAGAGAAGCCATATTCCTGAAAATATAAGAAAAATGCTGTTTTTTAGGGGTTCTGGACATGCTACAGAGCTGAAACTTGACAGGTACACTTTTTAGACCCCCCAGACACTAAATACAAAAAATGACATGCCTGCCTAAAAAAATGCCCGATAAATGCCTGCAAGAGAAAAAGACAGCCGCAGAGAAGCCGTATTACTGAAAATATAAGAAAAATGCTGTTTTTTAGGGGTTCTGGACATGCTACAGAGCTGAAACTTGACAGGTACACTTTTTAGACCCCCCAGACACTAAATACAAAAAATGACATGCCTGCCTAAAAAAATGCCCGCTAAATGCCTGCAAGAGAAAAAGCCAGCCGCAGAGAAGCCATATTCCTGAAAATATAAGAAAAATGCTGTTTTTTAGGGGTTCTGGACATGCTACAGAGCTGAAAATTGACAGGTACACTTTTTAGACCCCCCAGACACTAAATACAAAAAATGACATGCCTGCCTAAAAAAATGCCCGATAAATGCCTGCAAGAGAAAAAGACAGCCGCAGAGAAGCCGTATTCCTGAAAATATAAGAAAAATGCTGTTTTTTAGGGGTTCTGGACATGCTACAGAGCTGAAACTTGACAGGTACACTTTTTAGACCCCCCAGACACTAAATACAAAAAATGACATGCCTGCCTAAAAAAATGCCCGATAAATGCCTGCAAGAGAAAAAGACAGCCGCAGAGAAGCCGTATTCCTGAAAATATAAGAAAAATGCTGTTTTTTAGGGGTTCTGGACATGCTACAGAGCTGAAACTTGACAGGTACACTTTTTAGACCCCCCAGACACTAAATACAAAAAATGACATGCCTGCCTAAAAAAATGCCCGATAAATGCCTGCAAGAGAAAAAGACAGCCGCAGAGAAGCCGTATTCCTGAAAATATAAGAAAAATGCTGTTTTTTAGGGGTTCTGGACATGCTACAGAGCTGAAACTTGACAGGTACACTTTTTAGACCCCCCAGACACTAAATACAAAAAATGACATGCCTGCCTAAAAAAATGCCCGCTAAATGCCTGCAAGAGAAAAAGCCAGCCGCAGAGAAGCCATATTCCTGAAAATATAAGAAAAATGCTGTTTTTTAGGGGTTCTGGACATGCTACAGAGCTGAAAATTGACAGGTACACTTTTTAGACCCCCCCAGACACTAAATACAAAAAATGACATGCCTGCCTAAAAAAATGCCCGATAAATGCCTGCAAGAGAAAAAGACAGCCGCAGAGAAGCCGTATTCCTGAAAATATAAGAAAAATGCTGTTTTTTAGGGGTTCTGGACATGCTACAGAGCTGAAACTTGACAGGTACACTTTTTAGACCCCCCAGACACTAAATACAAAAAATGACATGCCTGCCTAAAAAAATGCCCGATAAATGCCTGCAAGAGAAAAAGACTGCCGCAGAGAAGCCGTATTACTGAAAATATAAGAAAAATGCTGTTTTTTAGGGGTTCTGGACATGCTACAGAGCTGAAACTTGACAGGTACACTTTTTAGACCCCCCAGACACTAAATACAAAAAATGACATGCCTGCCTAAAAAAATGCCCGCTAAATGCCTGCAAGAGAAAAAGCCAGCCGCAGAGAAGCCATATTCCTGAAAATATAAGAAAAATGCTGTTTTTTAGGGGTTCTGGACATGCTACAGAGCTGAAAATTGACAGGTACACTTTTTAGACCCCCCCAGACACTAAATACAAAAAATGACATGCCTACCTAAAAAAATGCCCGATAAATGCCTGCAAGAGAAAAAGCCAGCCGCAGAGAAGCCATATTCCTGAAAATATAAGAAAAATGCTGTTTTTTAGGGGTTCTGGACATGCTACAGAGCTGAAACTTGACAGGTACACTTTTTAGACCCCCCAGACACTAAATACAAAAAATGACATGCCTGCCTAAAAAAATGCCCGATAAATGCCTGCAAGAGAAAAAGACAGCCGCAGAGAAGCCGTATTACTGAAAATATAAGAAAAATGCTGTTTTTTAGGGGTTCTGGACATGCTACAGAGCTGAAACTTGACAGGTACACTTTTTAGACCCCCCAGACACTAAATACAAAAAATGACATGCCTGCCTAAAAAAATGCCCGCTAAATGCCTGCAAGAGAAAAAGCCAGCCGCAGAGAAGCCATATTCCTGAAAATATAAGAAAAATGCTGTTTTTTAGGGGTTCTGGACATGCTACAGAGCTGAAAATTGACAGGTACACTTTTTAGACCCCCCAGACACTAAATACAAAAAATGACATGCCTGCCTAAAAAAATGCCCGATAAATGCCTGCAAGAGAAAAAGCCAGCCGCAGAGAAGCCATATTCCTGAAAATATAAGAAAAATGCTGTTTTTTAGGGGTTCTGGACATGCTACAGAGCTGAAACTTCACAGGTACACTTTTTAGACCCCCCAGATGCTAAATCCAAAGAAATTTTTTATTTTTATTTTTTTTTAATTTTTCCCAATAATTGGCTCTCTATCAAAAAATTATAATTTTTAAGAACTTTTTTTTGCGTGATCCCTCTCCGGCATGCCACAGTCCAGGTGTTAGTCCCCTTGAAACAACTTTTCCATCACTATTGTGGCCAGAAAGAGTCCCTGTGTGTTTTAAAATTCGCCTGCCTATTGAAGTCTATGGCGGTTCGCCCGGTTCGCGAACATTTGCCGATGTTCGCGTTCGCCGTTCGCGAACGGCGAATTTTAGGTTCGCGACATCACTAATCTGCAGGAGACCTGCATAGAACCAGTGATTTGTTGATCGCTGGTGCAATGCTTGACAGGCTCCAAATAAATAAATAAATGCACATTTTTTTTACCTGCAAGAGACCTGTGATCCTATATAGAAGGATCACAGGCAATCTGTGATCATTACAGAGAGAAGAACGGTCAGCTGTGTTTACTGCCTACCCCATACATCGGAGTCCCTGCGCGCTCGCCCCCTAGCTGCAGACGCTCGACTGACGTATACTTACATCAGTTCACGCAGGAGGGGCTGCCTGCCGCAGTAAAACTGCGGTGGGCGGTCGGGAAATGGTTACTAATATGGATGTTTTATTAGAGTATTATTTTATTATATCTTTTCATGTGACAACACTGAAGAAATTACACTTTGCTACAATATAAAGTAGTGAATGTACAGCTTGTATAACAGTGTAAACTTGCTGTCCCCTCAAAATAACTCAACACACAGCCATTAATGTCTAAACCACTGGCAGCAAAAGTGAGTACACCCCTAAATGAAAATGTCCAATTTGGGCCCAATTAACCATTTTCCCTCCTCGGTGTAATGTATCCCGTTAGTGTTACAAGGGCTCAGGTGTGAATGGGGGAGAAGGTGTGTTAAATTTGGTGTTATCGCTCTCACTCTCTCATACTGGTCACGGGAAGTTCAACAAGGCCCCTCATTGCAAAGAACTCTCTGAGGATCTAAAAAACGAATTGTTGCTCTACATAAAGATTGCCTAGGCTATAAAAAGATTGCCAAGACCCTGAAACTGAGCAGCAGCACAGTGGCCAAAACAATACAGCCATTTAACAGAACAGGTTCCACTCAGAACAGGCCTCGCCATGGTTGACCAAAGAAGTTGAGTGCACGTGCTTAGCGTCATATCAAGAGGTTGTCTTTGGGAAATAGACATATCAGTGCTGCCAGCATTGCTGCAGAGGTTGAAGGGGTGGGGGGTCAGCCTGTCAGTGCTCAGACCATATGCCGCACACTGCATCAAATTGGTCTGCATGGCTGTCATCCCAGAAGGAAGCCTCTTCTAAAGATGATGCACAAGAAAGCCCACAAACAGTTTGCTGTAGACAAGCAGACTAAGGACATGGATTACTGGAACCATGTCCTGTGGTCTGATGAGACCAAGATAAACTTGTTTGGTTCAGATGGTGTCAAGCGTGTGTGGCAGCAACCAGGTGAGGAGTACAAGGACAAGTTTGTCTTGCCTACTGTCAAGCATGGTGGTGGGAGTGTCATGGTCTGGGGCTGCATAAGTGCTGCCAGCACTGGGGAGCTACAGTTCATTGAGGGAACCATGAATGCCAACATGTAATGGGACATACTGAAGCAGAGCATGATCCCCTCCCTTCAGAGACTGAGACACATGGCAGTATTCCAACATGATAACGACCCCAAACACACCTCCAAGATGACCAGTGCCTTGCTAAAGAAGCTGAGGGTAAAGGTTACAGACTGGCCAAGCATGTCAGCAGACCTAAACCCTATTGAGCATCTGTGGGGCATCCTCAAATGGAAGGTGGAGGATCGCAAGGTCTCTAACATCCACCAGCTCAGTGATGTCGTCATTGAGGAGGTGAACTCTATGCCCAAGAGGGTTAAGGGAGTGCTGGAAAATAATGGTGGCCACAAAAAATATTCACACTTTGGGTCCAAATTGGGCATTTTCACTTGGGGTATACTCACTTTTGTTGCCAGCTGTGTAGACATTAATCGCTGTGTGTGAGTTATTTTGAGGGGACAGCAAATTTACACTGTTATACAAGCTGTACACACATTACTTTATATTGTAGCAAAGTGTAATTTCTTTAGTGTTGTCACATGAAAAGATACATATAATAAAATATTTACAAAAATGTGAGGGGTGTACTCACTTTTGTGAGATACTGTATATACACAGTTGGTTACAGAACTTCCTCGGAAATATAATTTCCTGCTTGCTTGTGTGATTGGCTCACTGATTTTCCTAGACATCTGCAAGAGACAATGCATTTATTAGATATCCTCTGCAACAAAAATGTGATTTTAAATTAGATACTCTCAAATGGTTAATTACTTTAAAAGGAATGCTGATACTGCAACTTTCCTAATTAGAACACTACAAGGGCATCAGCTGATTAATAATGAAAAAGAAACTCTCATTCATATTCACTCTACACACAACAACAGTTATACTTCAGAGCAGAAACAGGAAATAATCTGCAACAAAGTGTTTTAAAATCCTTGCTATGTACATTAATCACCCAGAGGGGATTGTTTTTCTTGTAAACAAAAGTGGAGTGACTATATAAAGATGATGTCCAACCTGGAAAGTCTACCCCCCAAGAAAAAAAGTATTAATAAACAATACCCCTATGCCTGCTAGCTTTTTGTCCCATTAATTAAAAAAAAAAAAAAGCTAAATGTAGGGCAACCAATCCAGAGATTTCTTTATTATAGCTTGTGAAGTGGGAGGGTCTTTCTTGGGCTATGCTAATTACTGCTTGGGTGGTATGCATACTTCCGCATCGTATTGGGTGTCCAGTAACATGGTCCACACAAGCCGCAAAAGACTTCATGACCAGAAATGATGAAAAGACTGATCAAATAGTGGGCCTGGACTATAGCAGTGGGTCACTGGTTTCCACTCTTGTAAGAAGGCATGCAGTGGATTACATAAAAGGCTTTTTAAAAAAATGGAGTGTGATAGATTTTGGTTGGAAATAAGCTTTAGGCTGGATTCACACTATTGCCACATCCAGTTTTGCATGTCAGGAGATTGTGACCGGCTCTCTATGGAGGCGGTTCACATACCTCTGAAGCGGCTCCGGTGCGAATTGCACAAGAGTCCTGTGCATCTTCTGGTCCATTTCAGGTCCGAATTCAGCCAGAAATTCGGACTGAAATGGAAAACAGGGATGCCCCGGACCTCTGCTGTGAACTGCTACATGCGGCAGTGTGAACCCAGCTTTAAAAGGAAATTGACCTGCCCTAAAACATCTCAGCAGCTTGAATGAAAAAAAAAAAATGACAGATCCTGTACCAAAACAAGCTGCAAGCGCTGATTGATTGCTGGTTCTCCAGCATTCCCCTTCAACAAAAGCCGGTTATTAGAATAGCTGCTGTTAAACAGACTGTGGTACACATGAACTGGGTGATTTCTGTCCAGTGTGTGCCAGGCCCACTCCTTAACAACCAGCTATTCTTCACACAGAATTTTCCAGCCGATCCAAGTTCAAATTGTTCTTAAAATTTGAAATGTGTTAGAAAATAATTTAACAAAACAAAATTAAATGTAAAAAAAAAAGAAATTAAACAAAGCAAAATTAAACAATTTCCAAAACAAAATTAGTAACATAACTAATCTACCCAAAACAAAAAAATTTTTCTATTCTGTGCATCTCTAATTAGCCCCTTTATACCTCTGATCCAAAATATAGTAAATTTGTAACAAAAGAAAAGGCTCCGCTCACCAACCTAGTGCATTAATATGTAGATAAATGTGGCCTCAGACAGTGCTGCTCCAGCATTGCCCTTACATATTTTGCCCCAAAAACTTGTAAAATTTGTAAAAACAATAATTTTTTCAGGAGCAGTGATTTTAATGATGCTTAAAGTGCAACAATTAAAAAGGGAAAAATACTTTGAATATAGTGCCGGGGGGAGTGTGTCCCCTTAATGTGCCTGTGAAGTGGCGAATCTGTAGCATGTATAGATCATGCTACAGCAAAAATTACATTTCTAAAGGTAAAATCCCATTTAAAATGACTCCCGGTTGCAATTGCCAGCTCCAGGCTATTAACCTTCATAGCGGTATTCCCGAGCGTGGCTCGGGGGTTAAATTTCAGAGCCAAAAGCGGTAACCCCGAGCCACACTCGGGGTACCGCCAGAAGCATCACTGGATCCTGTAAGCAGGGTTACTTACCTTGTCACCGGGATCCAGCGATGTGTCCCGGCAGTGTCTAGCGGCGGATCTTCCTCCCGATCGTCTCTGTGCCCCGGCTTCCGTCTCCTGCGACGTGACGTTCGCAGGGGGGTGGAACTGGAGGCAAATTCAAATGTAAAACACACCAAACACACTGATACAATTCAAAATAAAAAAAATCACATTAGATTGCCCCCCCGTGCCCTTTCCTGCAGTTTTACTGTACTTTTTGTGTATATGTATATATATGTATGTATATATGTATATATATATATATATATCTATATCTGTATACATATACATATACATATACATATACATATATATATATATATATATATATATATATATATATATATATATATATATATATATATATATATATAATATATGTATATATATATATAATACATGTATACAGTTGGTTTGGGCTGCTCATTCACAAGAAATACATGCAAAATAATGGTACCGCTTTCAGCACCTAAAATCCAAAAGACTCATACTGCCAGGGAGGTTAAAAAAGTAAAGAGAAAAACAGCTTAGTATCCCCCCCTCCCCCTCCAGTCTATACCAGGCCCTTCTATTTTTGTATGCTATTTCATTTGTAGATTAGTGGTATTAGCATATGGCCAATGGTGTACAGCCACATTTCAAACAATAAAGGAAGATGCCCAGCATTTATGGTTAGAAAGTTTATTTTATTTGCTAAAATTGTGTTACTTTTTTTTTTTTTATATGACAGATCATTGTGAATTCCTTGGTAATTTTTTATATAGATACTCCCATGGGTGGCTGCCTCTTTTGACTGACAGCAGTCAGTTCCTGTGGTTCTGCACATTTCTGCTGTATGGGCAGGTTGGACACTTTTCCGTTATAACAGGCCTGATGAAATTAAACTTATTTTAATCGGCTTTGGTTGTGAACTATGCTGATTATTATGTAAATGCCACACTTAACATTACTGTAATTTGGGATGTAATTTAAAGCAAAAATATTGCTGCTGTAAATTACTACCATATGCATTTTTTCTGCTTGAATTTAGATACCTAATTCGCACCCTGATGATGATTGTGTAAATCAATTGAAAAGTGTTGAGGTCTTTCTGGCAAGAGGATTTACCATTACAGCTATTATAAATAATTTACATATTTGTTTCCCTGCCAAAGAGCATACAGGGGTATTTCAAATGTCACATTAAGAATGTACCAGAGCATTTTTGTGTGGTTTTAGACAAATTGTTTTGTAGTTTTGTATTCATAAAATATAAATCTGTTGTTTAGCTGCATTAAAGTCCCATGAGGAAAAAAAAAAGATCAGTTTGAAAAGCTACACTTGATTGGATAGTTAAGCAAAGTGAATTGAATGAAGATTCTCAACTCCTTTAGTAAATCAGCCTAACTGTGTAAACCCAGGGAACTGATTGAATAAAAAATTTTTTTCACTCTTGGGACATTTTGCCTTTTGCCTATTATAAAAGGCACTGAGGCTGATTTACTAAAAGAGCTGAGTTTCTTCAATCTCCACAATAATTTTTAAATATTCAATCATATGAAAAGCTTCACTTAATATTATCCTTTAGTAAATGAGCATGTCCTGACTGTATGAACTCAGGGGGAAATTGTACTTGGAATAAATATTTTCAATGTCATATAGCAGACATGTGATGTGCATGTACAAATAAATGGTAATGTAGATATCTCCAGGTATTAAAGATTATTAAAGGGTTAGAGAATGTGGGTTTGCTAAATTGGGGAAAAAAGGTAATACGTGCATAATCAATATAATGGTTAGCAAATTCACTTTTCATACGAAGAACTATACAAAAGAAAAGAGCCACCAGTTAGAAATGGAGGAAAGGCAATTTACCACTAACATAGAAAAGCATTTTTATGCAAAAGTAATAGTATCTATTGTGTATAGAGTAAAGAATGTTTAACCACTTTAATACAGGGCACTTCCCTCCCTTCCTGCCCAGGCCAATTTTCCCCTTTTAGCGCTGTTGCATTTTGAATGACAATTGCACGGTCATGCAACACTGTACCTACACCAAATTTATGTCATTTTCCCCCCACAAACAGAGCTTTCTTTTGGTGGTATTTGATCACCTCTGGGTTTTATCCTTTTTGCCAAACAAATAAAAAAAGACCGAAAAGTTTAAAAAAAAAAAAAGTTTTTTTGTTTATGTTATACAATTTTGTAAATAAATAAGTTTTTTCCTGCACTGATGAGCACTGATGAGACTGCACTGACAGGCACTGATGAGGAGGCACTGATGGGGTGGCACTGATGGGGTGGCACTGATGGGGTGGCACTGATAGGTGGCACTGATAGGCGGCACTGATATGCGGCACTGATAGGCACTGATATGTGGCACTGATAGGTAGCACAGATATGCAGCATTGGTGGGCACTGATAGGCGGCACTGCTAGGCACTGATAGGCGGCATTGATGGGCACTGATAGGTGGCACTGATGGGCACTGATAGGTGGCACTGATGGGCACTAATGGGCACTGATAGGCGGCACTGATCGTCACTGAAAGTCGGCACTGATGGGCACTAATGGGCACAGATAGGCGGCACTGGTGGGCAATAATGGGCACTGGTGGGCGACACTAAAGGATGGCAATGATGGGCACTTGTGGGCAGCACTGACAGGGAGGGCACTGGTGGGCAGCACTGATGGGGAGGGCAATGGGGGGCTCCCTGAGCCCTGATTGCCATCCCTGGTGGCCATAGTGGCATCCCTGGGGTCATAGTGGGCATCCCTGGGGTCATAGTGGGCATCCCTGGTGGATCTAGTGGCATCCCCCCCCCCCGAGGGTCTGCACTGGTAATCAATGATCTGATTACCAGTGCCGACCCCCCCCCCTGTCAGGGGAGCCGCCGATCGGCGCTCCTTTACTCGTGCCTGTCAGGCACGAACTAAGGAAAGCCGATCAATGGCTGTTCCTATTTACTATGTGACCAGCCGTGATTGGACACGGCTGATCACATGGTAAAGAGCCTCCATCAGAGGCTCTTTACCGAGATCGGAGATGCAGGGTGTCAGACTGACACCTCGCATCACCGATCGTCGCTCATGTGACGTCATATGACGTCCGGTCAGGATAACACAACCACATTCCCGCCGTCATTTTGTAATAGGGCGGGCGGGAAGTGGTTAAAATTCCTGCCAGTTTTTTTTTTTTTTCGTCATCTGTATTTGATTAGGGCGATTTTCCTTAACTTACTGCCCTAGGGTTAAAATAAGTGAGAGCAAATTTATTTAAAATGAGGGAAATCCTTTGTTAGACAGGTATCACTGGAACAAGAATCCCAATGAAATATTTTTACTCTGCCCTGGTGACACAAAGAGGGAGTAGTTAAACAACGTAATAGAAAAGACACAAATGTAGAGCGCTAAAAAACCACTGGCATAGGAAGGGTGAATGCAAAACTACCAGACTGGGGAGGGGGGAAGGGGAATGGGAAATCTCAAAGAAGAAAAAAAAAAGGGGGACTTCTATATAAAATAAATACCAGTAGATAATGAATAAAAGTCCCAAATCTGGATGTCCAATGGCACTGAGCAGCTCTTCTCATAAGACTCTGAAGCAGAAAAAGACAAAAAGAAAAGCGCTCTAAGTGCAGACAAATTTATTGTAAAATAAAAACAAAAGCTGTAGCGACTCACAAGATGCCACGGTATTCAGGCTTTTTTGCATCAAATATGATATGAAGCTCTTCTAGGTGGTGCCATCTATCCACACTACAGGCAGTATACACTGAAACACCGTCCGTCACATGGGAGGAAGAGAGCCGGCTATCTCTTAGCGGCATCCGGGGAGGCAAATGCGGTGTGGAGATGAAGGAGAGAAGAATGCGGCCACGTCACCAGGGAGCTGGAATGCTTGGTAAGATCGGCATGCACGACGCGCGTTTCTGAGCATGCTCAGAGTCCCGAATTGGACATGCGCACTCTTTCATCAGGTGCACCAGGTGTCTTATTATATTCCCTTTCTTTAGAAAGTTTGTTCCTTATGCTAGGGTCATCACCAGTACAGTATTTGTACATTGATATCATATCCCCCCTTAATCGTCTCTTCTCCAGAGAGAATAAGTTCAGTGCTTGTAGTCTTTCCTCATAGCCGATGCCCTCCATTCCCCTAATTATTTTTGTTGCCCTTCTCTGGACTCTCTCCAGTTCCAGCACATCCTTCCTGAGGACCGGTGCCCAGAACTGGACAGCATACTCCAGATGTGGCCGGACCAGAGTCTTGTAGAGAGGGAGAATTTCTGGAGTGAATCCCCTTTTTATACATGCCAGTATTCTGTTGGCTTTGCTTGCAGCGGCTTGGCATTGCATGCCACTGCCAAGCCTGTTGTCCACCAGTACCCCCAGGTCCTTTTCCATCCTAGACTCACCCAGAGGTTCCCCCCCCCCCCAGTGAGTAGTTTGCTTTCATGTTTCTGATGCCTAAGTGCATTACATTTTTCAACATTAAACCTCATCTGCCATGTAGTTGCCCACCCTATTATTTTGTCCAGGTCTGCTTGTAAGGTTTCCACATCCTGCATAGAAGATATTGGCATGCTTAGTTTAGTATCATCCACAAATACTGAGATTGTACTAGATATCCCCTCCTCTAGATCATTTATGAATAAATTAAACAGGATTGGTCCCAGGACAGAACCTTGGGGGATCCCACTTTTCACACCCGCCCAATCCGAGTACTCCTCATTTATCACCACCCTCTGGACTCTCCTTAACCACTTGCCTACAGTGCACTTTCACCCCCCTTCCTGCCCAGACCGATTTTCAGCTTTCAGCGCTCTCACACTTTGAATGACAATTATTCAGTCATGCAACACTGTACCCATAAAAAAATTTGTGTCCTTTTCTTCACACAAATAGAGCTTTCTTTTGATGGTATTTAATCACTACTGGGTTTTTTATTTTTTGTGCTATAAATAAAAAAAAGACTGAAAATACATGTTTCTTTGTTTCTGTCATAAAATTTTGCAAAGTAGTCACTTTTCTTCACAAATTTTTGCCAAAATTTATATTGCTACTTATCTTTGGTAAAAATAACCCAAATAAGTATATATTATTTGATCTTTGTGAAAGTTATAGAGTCCACAAGTTATGGTGCTAATCATTGAAAATTGTTCCCTCTTGACCACACCTGATGTACTGAAGGCCTATCTCATTTCTTGAGACACTTAAAAGTCAGGAAAGTACAAATACCCCCCAAATGACCCCTTTTTGGAAAGTAGACATTCCAAGGTATTTAATAAGGGGCATGGTGAGTTTTTTGAAGTTGTAATTTTTTCCCACAATTTTTTGCAAAATGAAGATTTTTTTTTTTTTACAAATTGACAATTGACGTATTAACATGTTATTTCTCTCACACAGCATATATATACTTGCAACTACACCCCAAAACACATTCTACTACTCCTCCTGAGTATAGCGATACCACAAGTGTGAGACTTTTTCACAGCCTGGCCACATACAGAGGCCTAATATTCAAGTAGCACCGTCCGGCATTCTAGGAGCATACATTTCACATATAATTCTCTGACAACCTATCGCACTTTTGAATGCCCTGGAGCACCAGGACAATGGAAACCCCCATAAAATTACCCCATTTTGGAAAGCAAACAGTCCAACATATAATTTTTGAGGCATAATGAGTCTTTTGAATATGTATTTTTTCCACACGTTTTTGGAAAATGTGGAAAGAAAATTAAAACGCATTTTTTTTACACAAAGCTGTCCATTTATGCAATATTTCTAACACATAGCATGTACATAGCAAAAATTGCACCCCGAAATACATTCTGCTATTCCTCCTGAGTATGGCGATACCACATGTGTAACACTTTTACACAGCTTAGCCACATACAGACGCCTAACATCCAAGTAGCACTTTACACAAAGTTGTCCATTTATCCACTTTAAGACTGGGCCTATTTTTGACACTTGGTGTTTACAAGCTAAAATATTTTTTTTTGCTAGAAAACTACTTAGAACCCCCCAACATTATATATATTTTTTTAGCAGAGACCCTAGAGAATAAAATGGAGATCGTTGCAATATTTTTATCGCACCATATTTGCGCAGCAGTCTTCCAAATGCATTTTTTTTTAAAAATTCACTTTTTTTAATTAAAAAATAAGAAAACAGTGAATTTAGCCCAATTTTTTTCCATAATATGAAAGATAATGTTACGCCGAGTAATTAGATACCCAACATGTCATGCTTCAAAATTGCGCACGCTCACGGAATGGAGCCAAACATTGGTACTTAAAAATCCCTATAGTCAACATTTTAAAAATTTCTACAGGTTACCAGCTTAGAGTTACAGAGGAGGTCTAGCACTCAAATTATTGCTCTCACTCTAACGATCGCGGCGATACCTCACATGTGTGGTTTGAACACCGTTTACATATGTGGGCGGGACTTGCATATGCGTTCGCTTCTGCGCGCAAGCTAACGGGGACAGGGCGCTTTCATTTCTTTTTTTTTTTCCTATTTATTTTATTTATTCATTTTTTATTTTTACACAGTTTTTAAAAAAAAAATGTTTTGATCATTTTTATTCCTATTACAAGGAATGTAAACATCCCTTGTAATAGAAATAGGCATGACAGGTCCTCTTTATTGTGAGATCTGGGGTCAAAAAGACCTCACACCTCACAACTACACTATAAAAGAAAAAGAAAAAAAAAATTGTTGAAAAAGAAAAAAGAAAAAAAAAAGCGGCCCTTTAAACTGGTTGCTAGGCAATGACTTTTGACGTAGCTCCGGTCCTCCAAGACCATAGAGTAGAGTGAGGGCCATCTTGCCCTCACTCGACTTCCTGTCTCTGAGGATCCGGGGCCGGATAGTTTTCCCCGCTGCCGGCGGGTCCGGTAAGCTGGGAAAACGTCTGGGACGCGGCGGGGGGGGGGGCACCTCTTTCCCTGCACCGTAAGGGTAATTCCGTGGCAATTCCACTTGGACTACCCTTATCTGAAAGCCGACCGCCCGCCGTTTAAAAAAATACCGGGGTTATGGGGGCTTTCTGCTGCCATAACCCCAGTATTTAGCTTTAAATGGCCGACGTATATAGTCGTTAGGCGGTCGGTAAGTGGTTGCATGTATATAGCAAATATTGCACCCCAAAATACATTCTATAAAGGAAAGTGTACAGGAATAGTCCGAGTCCATCTCCGATCCGCTACTATTAGCCATTTCAAATTCCGAATCGGATTCGGATATGGATTCAGATACTGATGAGAGCTCCCCGGTGCTCTCATCAGTCATGGAGAGGACCTGAAGGGCCTCCTCGCTGCTGTACATCCTTTTTGACATGCTGGCTGTGATGGGCTGTGCGACGGGTGACGGTTGACTGCGGATGATCACTGATGGGTGGCAGGTGACTGATAGGTGGCAGGTGACTGATAGGTGGCAGGTGACGGTCACTGATGGGGTGACAGGTGATGATGACTGATGGGGTGACAGGTGACGGTCACTGATGTGATGACAGATGACAATCACTGATCGGGTGACAGATGACGATGACTGATGGGGTGACAGGTGACGATGACTGATGGGGTGACAGAGGACAATGACTGATGGGGTGACAGAGGACAATGACTGATGGGGTGACAGAGGACGATGACTGATGGGGTGACAGAGGACGATGACTGATGGGGTGACAAGTGACGATGATTGATGGGGTGACAGATGACGACCACTGATGGGGTGACAAGTGACGATGATTGATGGGGTGACAGATGACGATCACTGATGGGGTGACAAGTGACGATGATTGATGGGGTGACAGGTAACGATGACTGATGGGGTGAAGGGGACGTTGATTGATGGGGTGACAGGTGACGGGCGATGGTCACTGATGGGTGACAGGTGACGGGCGATGGTGCACGGCGGTACTGATGGCAGTCTCTGGTGACCGGTGAACTTTAGGCTATGTTCACATGTGAGCGTAGCGATCGCGGGCAGAATCACCGTGATTCTGCCCGCGATCCAGAAATCATTGCAAATGGCGGGACGCCTGTGCGTTGCCCGTGATTTGCAATAGCACCCCAAACGCTGTGCGATGTTGCCGCGATTTCCCCCTGCCGAATCGTGGTAACATCACGCAAACAACGCATGATGCCCCAAAGAACCTTTTTTGGGCGTCATGCGATGTTTGTGCGATGTTACTGCGATTCGGCAGGCTTAAATGGCGGCAACATAGCACAGCTTTTGGGGTGCTATTGCAAATCATGGGCAACGCACAGGCGCCCCGCGATTTGCAATGATTTCCGGATCGCGGGCAGAATCGCGGTGATTCTGCCCGCGATCGCTACGCTCACATGTGAACGTTATGGGTGTCAATTTCTGGGCACTGATGAGGTCACTGTTGGGTGACAGGTGCAATTGGGGGGGGGGGGGCTGAGTACTGTGTGGGGACCTTTATTTTTGTGATTTTACATTGTGACATGTGTACAGAGCAGTAACTCACTGTTTCTGGCTCTGCTCTCCTCACACTGGAAACTGTGTGAGGGGAGAGGAGCTAGTAACAGTGAGTTACTGCTCTGTGTTTACATTTTGTGATCGGCTGTGAATGGATTCACAGCCGATCACATAGTAAACAGTCACTGTCAGTGACTGTTTACTACTGCCGGTGACTAGCTGTGTTCCTAAGGAACACAGAGCCACCGACATGACCGCGCTGCGCGCTCCCGATCGCACATGCGCGGTCTTCTCCTGCACTCCTCTATTGTGATCGGCTGTGTCATTGGAACACAGGCAGTGCAGGGCGGCGCGCATACGATCGCGCGCCTGCCCTGCCTGAATGGGCCGCCGCTCCGCCGTAATATGAAGGCGGGCGGGCGGGCGGGCGGCAAGCGGTTAAAGATCCTTAAAGATCAAGAATAATGGTCTGAAAATCACCTGGCTGAGCTCTTTAAGAACCCTCGGGTGCAAGCCATCCAGCCCCGGTGATTTATTTATGTTATGTTTCTCTAGTTTAGTTCTAAGTCTAGCCTCTGTTAGCCATGGCGGTACTTCCTGAGCTGTATTATTTAGTTTAGCATTACAAGTATATTCATTATCAAGAATATGTCAGAAGAGACAACATCCCTTGAAGGCTGATCAAATCAGATGCTCTCTGGGGATTGAATCAGCATTCCAGTACCCTAACTAAAGTGTTTTGCACATCCGTATGGACATCTTACCCATACATGATAAATGTTTAGAAGCTTCAAACAAGCCATCACAGCTGAAAAGTAAGGCTCCAGACATCTGTTCCACCCATTCTATTATGAAGGGGTCTACCACAGCAATGGAAAGATCTATTTTAAGAGACGTAACCTACTCGGCTGTGATCCTAATTTGTTAGACCGATGCAAACACAGAACAGGGGACAGAACCTGTCTGAGAAAACTGAGATTTAATGGGGTAGTCCAGCTTCTGGTCAGTAAAATAAGGTTAGCAAATATATAGATTTATCATTACTTTTTATCCAAGTGACAATGGAGACTAGAAAACGAAAAAGTGACTAATTCTAGTAAAAAGCAGATTACAAAATAAAAGTGATAGGCATAGGTAAGTGTGTAGTGGCTTTATATAGGCAGCTTTCATTTACCACGGTTATACCTATGCCCTTGAAGTAATGACTTCATGTGAATAGAAAGGAGAGTATATACTTGTAGCACCCTCCTAGGTAGGTGCTAGGAAAAGCATATATGTGGCCTTGTCTGCTTATCAGGGGGGCCTGATTCAGTTAGTTATGCTGTCATGTGTGTTCAGGTGTGGTCTGTTGAGTCTGGGGAGTCTCCCCACTGTGTCCAATGAGGGCACTTGGACAGTGGAGGAAGCCTGGCCAATAGCGCATCAGGGTTTATAGCTGTCTCAGTGGGCGGAGTTTGCCACAATGCACCCTGGGAGTGGATATAAGCCTGAGGGGAGCATGTGACAGAGTGTCTTTGGCGGGAAGCAGAGTCCAAGGAGGAGGCTGACGGCTGTCTCTCCTTTCAGAGCAATTGAGGGTGTCCTGCGCAGTCGGCCTAGAGGACCAGAGGTTGAGCTGGGCTGCAGGAAGAGGATCCAGAGTGTTGCTGACCGAGTGGAGCTGCTGGGCAGAAGTTTCCAGGAAAAACAGTATTGTGAGTACTCAAAACTGCCCAGGGGTCTGCCTAGGAAAGGGGGGCACTCAAGAAGGTCAAAGGGATCCGGGAGCCAGCTAACCAGTAGAGGAGGCTTAGGAAAGTGGGTGCCAGTGTCTAAGCCCTGAAGATAATTGAGAGAAAGGGGGCGCTAGCATGGGCCCTGAAGTGTTCAGCAGTGCAGCAGTATACAAGTAGCTACCTCAGCAAGAGTGCTTAAGGGAGCTCAAAGAGGACTTCTTTAGTCAGAAAGCAGTCACAAGTCAGTTCAGTGTTAAAAGGCATCCGGCCAGCGTTAACCAGTGTCAAGCCAACATTGATAGGCATTCAGCCAGCGTTAAGTCAGCGTCAAATAGCGTTTTTCAAGTGTCCCTGCTAAATTGTGCATAGTTCAGTTCAAGGAATATCCCACTCATCCCTTCTCCTATCCAAGTTACAAAATAAATAAAAAACCCAAAGATACTAGACTGGTCATTGTCTCAGTGCTCACACTTGGAGAAACATGCTTAAATATGCTGTTGTTGCTAGCGGTAGCCCAGGGGGACCCATATCCAGCAAAACGGCTGGGAATTGTGCTACATACTTATATGACAGTCTACTATATTTAAAATGATCATTTCTAAATTGGCTTTATAATATATATTTTTTGTTACTTGTGCTCTGTTTAATTGAAATTGTTTATGTGGCTTTTACTGATGTAGGAGCTCCTAAAACATCATGCATCAAAACAAGAGATTGTTTTATGAATATAGCATTAGTCCAAATTGTATCTGTTATATTGTAGTCCTGATGAAGGGGTGCCCAAAACACATTGGCATTTTTAAATGAACTCTGTGGTCAGCATACATTTCTGGACCTACACTTTCTTGGCATACTTCTCTCTATACAATTGAAGAAAAAAAAAAACCCGATAGGATTCTAACCCCTCACCACCCTATCCAAAACTAAGGGGGAAAAAGGTTCAACAGTGGGACACTCTAGCGTTTTATATAGCAAGGGCAAAACAACAAAATGAAATGTAAAACATGTCTTTATGCTTTCATTATATATATAAAATGATAGTCATATAGAAGGCATAAGTGGTAGAAGACAGTGATATAAGTAACCCAGGAGTGACAACACAAAGGCTTACAGGAATCAGACTTCTCTCAATGTAAGCATGTACAAAGGTTGAAGATAGGATCAGAGGCATTCAAATAATAAAACAGTAAAATGTTGATCCAGAAATAGTTTGCTAACAAATGTTTCTTACCTCCAATACTCATTATAAAAAGAAAAGATGTAGCAAAAAAAAAACACATTTCAGATGTACTTGTCCTTATTCAAACCATGTAAAAACAGATAAAATTATTACTAGTATTTATTTAAGTAATTCCAGAAATAATTTAATGCAAACCAATTAATTACATTTAGAACTTTAAATATTAAATATTTTACCTAATATTCAATCTGTGCACACAAAAGTGAAAAATAAATATGTATGCAGATAAAGTCATTAAGGCTTTGATAATGACATGTGGGAGTATTCCCTTTAATTAGCCAGTCATGTGCAGATTATTAATTAAGTGAACAGGGATTTTCTTTTCACATGATTGTATAATTGAAGCCAATCTTCACACAATTTATTGTGTGAATATTACCAAGCCCTTTAGTTAATCATTGTCAGTGTAAACACCATAAATGCAGATACATGAAAGATAATGTCCAGTATGTGGTAACAATACTTAACAATCATAGGTTCAGGCATTAATGTATTTTCACAGGACATGTAACAAACCTAAAGCACAGTACCAGTGGTACAAATAGTAATAAAACTGGAAGTAGTAATCACAGGCAGGCAAACATAAAACATTGGGGTTGATTTACTAAAGGCAAACAAACTGTTCATTTTGCAAGAGAAGTTTCACTTTTTGAGGGAGTTTTCCCTAGAGCTTAGTGAATGAGATTAGCTCTGTTGACTTCCACAATTCAAACATTTTTTGCATTTTTTTTTTTTTATGTGCATACAATGAAGTATTTTTTCACTACATTCATCAAGCTCTGGGAAACACCTCTTGCAAAGTGTACCTTTTCTTGCACGGTGAACAGTCTATTTGCCTTTAGTAAATTAACCCCAGTGTTTGAATTACAAATTATTCTCAGGTGTACATACATAATAAATATATTAAAGACACTAGTGACTGCTGCATCTCTTCATTACTCAGTGAGGAAAAACAGCGAAGACCAAATATAAAAATAATAACAATCCAATAAATACAATATTGTAAAAACAAGTATAGATCAAATTGTAATCCATACAGATGTAAGCTAATATTTCCTCCACTTTTAAGTATAGGTACTGAATCAATCACAATGAATCTTAACCTCCCTGGCGGTATTCCCGAGTGTGGCTCAGGGTGGAATTTCAGTATTATTAGCGGTAACCCCGAGCCACACTCGGGGTACCACCAGGGAGAAATCGCTGGATCCTGGAAGTGGTTACTTACCTTGTCCCCAGGATCCTGCGATGTATTCCGGCATTTACGGCGGCCGGATCTTCCGCCTGATGCTGTGTGCCACGACTTCCGTTCACTGAGAGCATTGCGTTGCATCGCAGGGGGGTGGAACCGGTGGCTAATTCAAAAAGTAAAACACACAAACACACTGATAAACTACTAAATAAAATAAATTGACCTTAGTTTGCCCCCCAATGCTTTCTCCAGTACCCTTGCCTGCAGTTTTACTGTACTTTATATATATACATATATATATATATATATATATATATATATATATATATATATATATATATATATACCGTATATATATATATATATATATATATATATATATATATATATATATACTTTAACTTATTTATAGTTATTTATTATATTATAATTTATGATTTTGTGTTTCAAACTTTATCATACCCGAGATGTTATAAAGAAGAGCGCACAGTAAACATAAATCATATGTAAATAGTTGGTTTGGGCTGCTCGTCTTTAAGAATTACATGCAAAATAATGGTACCGCTTTCAGCACCTAAAATCTGAAATAATCATACCGCCAGGGAGGTTAATTGGGCCACTGTATGTGAAGTGCCCAGCTACAGGTTGCTCTATTCAATTATCTCTGATAGCATACTTATGTCTAGAAATCTTTTCTTTTACTTGCTGAATTGTTTTACCAATATAGCAAAGGCCTCAAGAGCGTTTTTTCATACATGACTTAAAGTGGTTGTTAGGTCACTGATATAAAATCATCCCATCCCCTCTGTAATATAACAATAAGTGCCCCTGTGTTTGTGTTATAGAAAAAATATGCTGTACCTAAATCAGAGTGGCTCCTGGCATTCTGCTGACTCCTCATCTCTCTCTTCTGCCCAGGTGACAGCTCCAGCGGGCAGGGCCGAGCACTGCCATTGACGTCATTCTCAATTTTGCTCCCAGCTCCACACTGCATCTTTTCTTGAGCTTAGTCAGAGTGACCAAACACCTGGTTATCATTTATACACATATCTTCTTATTTGTATGAATAATAATATATTTCAAATATGTGTACTGTTCAAAAAAATAAAAGTAATGTCTTTATTAATTGATTAAACCTTTACTATTTCCAGTACTGGCAGAAGTTTTAGCTAGCCAGCTGAGAAAAAATAATTGCAAGTAAAATTCTTAAAATTATATATATATTTTATAAATAGAAAACACAGTGAGTCCCCTCCTCAAGAAGGCACATGTACAGTCATGTACAGAGAAGGATTGGGAGAAAGTGTTGTGGTCAGAAAAGACCAAAATTGAGCTCTTTGGCATTAACTCGACTCTCCGTGTTTGGAGGAAGAAAAATGTTGACTATTATCCTAAGAACACCATCCTTACAGTCATGCGTGAAGTTAGAAACATGATGCTTTGGGGCTGTTTCTCTGCTAAAGGTACAGGCTGACTTTGCCATATTGAGGGGCCAATGGATGAGGCCATGTATTGTAAAATCTTGGATGAGAACCTTCTTCCCTCAGCCAGAACACTGAAGATGGGTTATGGATGGGTCTTCCAGCATGACAATGACCCAAAACATACTGCCAAGGCAACAAAGGAGAGGCTCAACAAGAAGCACATTAAGGTCATAGAGTGGCCTATTAAGTCTCCAGACCCTAATCCTATAGAAAATATATGGAGGGAGCTGAAACTTCGAGTTGCCAAGAGACAGCCAAGAAACGTCAAGGATTTAGAGAAGATCTGTATATAGGAGTGGACCAAAATCCCTCCAGAGATGTATGCAAACCTGGTCACCAACTACAAGAAACGTCTCAAAAAGTATAGTTTTGAATCCTGTCTGCTTACCAGAGGGATTTCAGGTAAATCTATAGTGTTCTCTGCCTACCATTGAGCAGAATCTGCTAGTGAGGTCTGCTCAATGTGCTTAGATGCAACTCAGTCTGTCTGCAGAGTATTTCACACTGGTCCAATAGGGAGACATATTGGACAGTGGGAGGAAACCTGACAAATGAGTGCACAGGTGTTTAATGCAGCCCTGGTGATTTGGCAGAGAAAAGTGCCTCAGTGCATGCTGGGATACTGTATAAAAGCCAGGGGCACATGTGCTCAGGGTCTTTTGTCTGGATAGCAGAGTCCCGGAGGGAGGGGGCGGCTACCTCCTCCTCTATGGAGGTGCCATGTGGCCTCAGGTTGTCCAGAGAGCTAGAGAGGAACTGAACCTGGAGGTCCTGTGGATCTCACTGAGAGGGGAGACACTGAAGGATCAGATTCTGCAGTACAGTGAGTACAGTGAGTACAGATCTGTGTTAAGGGGCCTGACCTTAGGGGGGCCTCCACTGCAGCTAGAAGAGTCAGTGGATGGGTGTCAGTAAAGGGGATGCTAGAGAGTGTCCTAAAGAGAATGTAGATCACCAAGGCTATTGCTGGAAAAAGATCAAGGAGACTTAACCATTTCAATACATGTGGCAGTATGGTTTAAGCAGTGTGTTGTCTTTATTATGTGTAAATGTGCATACACCCCAATCATTGTAGTAGCATGCACCTATACACATCTAGATCCTGAGAGATCTTAAAGAAAAGAGGTGGCTCCATCCACAATACACATTTATTGAAAGGGTTACATAATATATATACAAATTACACACTAAACAGTATTTACAATACATTAACATTTTAAATCCCCTGGCTTATATGATATTTACAAATTACCCACAATAGCCATATTTACAATACAATGTATGTATAAGCATGGGGTTAGGTTACCTTTTCACTTCAGGTTGGGGCATGGTGCCTGCCGTGTGTTCCCACACAAAAACAATAGATACAGTGGGGATCGAAAGTTTGGGCACCCCAGGTAACAATTTGTATTAATGTGCATAAAGAAGCCAAGGAAAGATGGAAAAATCTCCCAAAGGCATCAAATTATAGATTAGACATTCTTATAATATGTCAACAAAGTTCGATTTTATTTCCATCATTTACACTTTCAAAATAACAGAAAGAAAAAAATGGCGTCTGCAAAAGTTTGGGCACCCTGCAGAGTTAATATCTTGTACTGCCCCCTTTGGCAAGTATCACAGCTTGTAAACACTTGTTGTAGCCAGCCAAGAGTCTTTCAATTCTTGTTTGAGGTATCTTTGCCCATTCTTCCTTACAAAAGTCTTCCAGTTCATTGCGATTTCTGGGCTGTCAGTCACGCACTGCTCTTTTTAGGTCTATCCATAGATTTTCAATTATGTTGAGGTCAGGAGAGTGTGAAGGCCATGGCAAAACCTTCAGTTTACACCTCTTGATGTAACCCCCCCGTGGATTCCAATGTGTGTTTAGGATCATTATCCATTTGTAGAAGCCATCCTCTCTTTAACTTCAGCTTTTTCACAGATGGCATCAAGTTACCATCCAAAATTTGCTGAAATTTTATTGAATCCATTTTTCCTTCTACTCGTTAGAGGTTCCCTGTGCCAATGGCTGCAATACAACCCCAAAGCATGATTGATCCACCCCCATGCTTAACAGTTAGACAGAGGTTCTTTTCATTAAATTCTGTGCCCCTTGTTCTCCAAAAGTACCTTTGCTCATTCCGGCCAAAATGTTCAATTTTAACCTCATCGGTCCACAGAACTTGTTTTCAAAATGCATCAGGCTTGTCTATATGTTCATTTGCAAAGTTCAAACGCTGATTTTTGTGGTGAGGACATAGAAGAGGTTTTCTCTGATGACTCTTCCATGTAGACCATATTTGTACAAGTATCTCTTTATAGTGGAATAGTGTACCACAACTCCAGTGTCTGCCAGATCTTTCTGGAACGTGGGTTTTGAATTGTTTTTCTCACAATCCTGCAAGCTGTTCTGACTGATATTTTTCTTGGTCTTTCAGATCTTGCTTTAACTTCCACTGTTCCTGATGACTGCCATTTCTTAACTACATTCCGAACAGAGGATATTGACATCTGAAAACGCTTTGCTATCTTCTTATAGCCTTCTCCAGCTTTGTAAGCGTCAACTATTTTCAGTTTCAGTTTTCTAGACAACTGCTTAGAAGATCCCATGGTGCTGATTGTTGGGGCAAGGTCAGATGAGTCTGGGCATTTAAAACATTTGAAATTTACATCACCTGGTCTTCCCAGACGATGATTGAGAACAATCCATGACACTGGCAGGTCTCAGCCTTGCAAAGGGGGCAGTGCATGCTATAAATTCTGCAGGGTGCCCAAACTTTTGCAGACGCCATTTTTTTGTTTTCTGTAATTTTGAAAATGTCAATGATGGAAATAAAATCTAACTTTTGTTGACATTGAATAATAATTTCTAATCTGTAATTTGATGCCTTTTGGAGATTTTTCCATCTTTCCTTGACTTCTTTATGCACATTAATACAAATTTTTACCTGGGGTGCTCAAACTTTCGATCCCCACTGTATAGTTTGGTGACCAAGCTTTCTATATCCCCCCTCCTTTCTGTTACTGTGGCTCATATAACTCTCCCTAATTGGTCATTGTACCTAGGAAATGTATATTGGGCACAGCCTGATTGGATGAATCAAAGAAGGCTGCTGATTACTACATGTAGTGATCAGGGTAAACAGAAGGCCAACCTTTGAACTGGAACTAATTACAATAACACCAACCTAACCACATTCTTGCAGTTAAAAAGGACTTAATAGTCAAATTACTAGTACCTGCAGACTGGTTTCCCACAACTTCATATCATTTATAATCATATAACAACTATATGTTTGAAATCAAAACTCAATATCTCGTACATATATATATTTACACACATCTATTTACAATTACTATAGGAGATTACACATAAACTCCTCATAAGGCAACAAGTGTGACTGCTTCCGCAGACAACCTGGTGAGGTCAAGTGAGAGTTGTCCTTACCCAATGTATATAGTTACGGTTGGAGTATCCCACTATTCCAATTTCCACAATAAATACTAAAAAACATTACCCCTGGACTATTTATTGAGCAATAAGCCATTGCAAGTAAGGATAAATGTGTGTACTGTACCCTAAGTGACTTTTTTTGTGGTAATCAGAGGAGGCCCAACAAGTCATCTTACAGCAAGTCCTATGCAGACAGTGCTACACTTATTTTTCTCACTGAACTGCAACTTAATTTAAAGCATTTGTTTTGTGTGTTTTTTTGGGGGGTTTTGATTGATATGCCGTCTCTATTATTTAAAATACACTTATGATAAATAATATAGACCCTTCATTTCTTTGCAAATGTCCAAAATCTGCAGGGGGTCAAATAATTATTTTCCCCACTGTATATAAAATATATGATTTTCACTTTTTGAATTGAATTACTGAAAAAAATAGTTTTGATGATATTCTGATTTTATGAGATGCACCTGTATAGTGTATGTGTCAGATAAATGTCTGCATTTTATATAAAAATTTGAAGCAGTCACTATTTTATTCTTCAGGGCTTCCTGTTTTCAGAACATATATAATGTTTGGTGTTCTAAATAATTTTCTTGCAAAAAATGCTGATTTGAGGACGTGTGTGTAAAAAGTAAAAAAAAATGCACTTAACAGTAGGGATTAGCTGTGTGTTCGAGTCAAAGTTTTTTCACTGAACGAACGAACAAATGGGGCGCTCAGCGGGAAGTTTTCCCGCCGATGAGTGCCCCATAATGCACTGTGCTATTGCAGTGCATTAATTGCTGATGATTGGCCAAAGCATGCACCTGACCTGTATGCTTTGGCCAATCACAGCACAATGTACTGTGAGATTATGGCTCAGGGGCTAAATCCACCCCCCACACTATATAAGACATAATAGATAATGTGATAATAGAAATTAGGCAGGTAGTTAGTGTTCAGTCAGTTTAGTGCATTCAGTGTAGTGTACAGTAGTGATGGGCCGAACACCTCCCCTGTTCGGTTCGCACCAGAACATCTCGAACAGGGAAAAAGTTCTAGCAAACATGCAAACTCTATTAAAGTCTATGGGACATAAACATTAAAAATCTAAATTCCTAATTTTAAAGGCTTTTTTGCAAGATATTGCCATAAAAAGTATATGGGAAGCTGGGTATTGCCCTGGGGGACATGTATCAATGCCAAAATTGTTTTTTAAAACAATAGTTTTAACAGGAGCAGTGATTTTAATGATGCTTAAAGTGAAACAATAAAAATGAAAAAATCCTTTAAATATGATGCCTGGGGGGGGGGGGGGGTCCCCTTAGTCTTCCTGTAAAGTGACGTATCTGTACGAGGTATGGACCCTGCTGCAGCAATACTGACATTTCTAAAGGAAAAAATTTAATTTAAACGTACTTGCGGCTGTAATGAATTGCCAGTCCCAGCAATACAGATAAAAAAAATGAAACAAAAAAACGGAGTAGGGTCCCCCCCAGTCCATACCAGGCCCTTCGGGTCTGGTATGGATTTTAAGGGGATCCGCACGTCAAAATTGAAAAAAAAATGGCGTGCCCCCCCAAAAAATCCATACCAGACCCTTTTCTGAGCATGTAGCCTGGCAGGTCATGAAACAGGGTGGAAGAACGAGAGCCTGAACCATACCTGGCCACATGCACTCAACATGGGGAGGGTGGGTGGGTGCTTTGGAGCAGGGGGGAGGCTCTGCCTCTCCATGATGATGGGGACAAGGGCTTCTTCCCAACAACCTTGGGCTGTGGTTGTCGGGGGTTTGCAGATGGGGGCTTATTAGAATCTGGAAGCCCACTTTAACAAGGGGGACCCCAGATCCCGCCCCCCAAGTGAATGGGTATCAGGTACATTGTACCTGTACCTATTTACCAAAAAAGTGTAAAAAAGTAAAAACCACAGAACACAGTTTTTGACAAGTCCTTTATTAAAAAGAAAAAAAATTGTGTCCCTCGACAACCCATAAAATAGAAAAAAATTCAAGAAACGCTTCCGCCTCTTAAGAGGCTACCTGCCATCTCTGCCCGATCCTCAGCTTTAAAAGTTATTTTAAAGGGAAGGGCGGGGCCACCCAGTTACGTCACTCGGTGGCACTGCCACGTTCTGACATCACGTGACATCATGTGACGTGTGACATCATCCCCAGGATCCCCACTAAGGGAAACACACACATACATTCCATTGAAAATGTCTTGAAAAAAATGCCATGTGATGTAAGTTGTAAGTGATGTGAGTTGTATAAAAGCAGCACCAGAGAACTTGGCTGACGTCATTCACTAAACATGGTCATGACCATATTTAGGGAATGACCTTAGCTTGGGTATCTGCCAGCTTGTTTACAATGTGAAACAAGCTGGTAGGCTGGTGGCTTATTGCACTTACAGTATGTGCACTTTTTTTTACATGTATCCCTTCTTTTTGAAGAATCCTTTCCTTTCAGATTGTAATTTGCTAATGAGAAAGCTGTTTTTATTATGTATCATTATTTTTCTAAAGTCAAAGCTTATGGCCATTTTGCTTCATTTTCCAGCTGTATACTGGTTATTTTTTGTAGGGAACTAGCTATACTGTTCTATACTCCTCTCCTTATATTCCAGAGTTGTTTATGACAGGCTTCAGGCTTTACCTAATTTCTGCTGCTTTCATTTTTTTTATTTATTTTTTTTTGTTTTAGTGGTTGACTAGTTGTCCTCCATGTGTTGAGGTTGTGTTTTATTTTTCAGGGTGTGTGTGTGTGTTTATTTACTTTTTACAATGCACAACTGTACTCATTCCTTCAGTAAGGGGTGGATATCTAGTCCCCTCTAATTACACAGAGGGCATCCAGATTCCACTATCAGTCCACCCTGTATTACCCCACCTTCTTATTGGGGAATCAGAGATGGTGAAGAAAATCTTGTTCCTCAACATTGGGGCAAGGATGCTTTTTAAGGTGGGAAACTTTTCTACTCCCCTTGCAAGATACCTATTTTTGAAAGGCATGTGGCCTGAGTGGCTCACTGTCCTCCCTTTCCTATCCACCCAAGCTGCATGCCTGCATAAGCGTGTGGGTGGAATTCCACCCTTTTTCCGTTTTTTTTTTCTACGGGACTGCATTGTACTGTGCCATAACACCATGTGTATGTTATTTATTGGGTTTGTATGCTTTTTTAATGATGCCTTTTTAAGCCACATGAAAAGACTCTCTCTGCTGCACAGTATATAATTTATTATGTTTTTTTAATTTTGCATTGGTAGATGTCCCCCATGACAATACCGAACTTCCCATGTCCCTTTTCAGCATTCGTTTGTCTATAAGCCTTTAACATAGTGAATAAAAAGCAGAAAAAAAAACAACTATAATCTTTAATGGGGTTCAGGGCTAAATTCAGGGTTTGCCACACTTTCTGCAAACCGAACTGGAAACTTTGAACATCACTAATAATGTATCATTTAGACCAATAATGTATTTGCTAAGGTAAATTAAAATGTGCTTTCCAGCAACTTATAAATTGGTAATTACTAACTTTATAAATGTCAGAAAGAAAGGTCACCACAAGTTTCACCTTCTGACTCATATTAAAATTCTATATTCCTATGAGTGAAACTGAACTATACTTTTCCCCTAGACACTCTTGCATTGGATTTAGTTATTTATATACCAATAAGAGACATTTTCTGTTTCAACTGTCACACACAGCATAATTGCATATTTTCCTTTCTTAAATCAGAAAAAAAAAACTTTATTGAAGTCACAATAAAAATAACTGTAAACAGTTAAACATTTCCAGAGCTAATATAGAAACAAAAATGTAGTAACAGAATTTGCATTTCCTAAAATACTACACATAAAGGTATAATAAAATCACAAAATAGAGGGATAAGCAGCTTTACTACTAATTCAGTGATTCCGGTACTGACAACACTATGGAACCAGTTCCAAGGATTTAAGGTGATGTAACAAACGTAGGCATTTCTAGCCTTGTAGGAGCCTTCCTGCCCCTAAGTCGAGGGGACTCAGGCCCAGATTGTCTAACCATTGGGCCCAATGCTTTTCAAATGTATTAGGGAAACCCCAGTACTGGTATATGTATTTTTCCATTTTGAGCATGTCGTCTATACATTGTAGCCATTTATTAGTTATAGTAGGATCCTCCTATTTTTAGTATGTCAAAATGAGCCTGCCTGCCTGGAACAAAGTTCTTGCTACTGCTTCTCTTGTTTCTGTAGGGAGTTGTAGAGCATCTAACATGCTTAGTAGATAATGTTTAGGGTCAATTTGTATAGAGGCTTGAAATACAGCATTCAGAATTTGCACTATTGAAGTCCAGTAAAAATGTAATCAGGTCACCGTGGTCTCTGTGGCATTTACGACAAGTGGGATCAACGAGGATGCCCATTGTGAAAACGTTTTTGGGGGTTTTATGGACTCATGGACTCCGTAGGATATACAATTGCATACGTTTTTGAGTCACATTCTTGGAGCATGTGGGGACTGCCTGTAGGGTCTCTTCCCACTGTTCTTCCTTGAAGGAACCTATATCAGTTTCCCAGGGCCTCACGACTCTGAATGGGTGATCCTATAAAAATGTTGTTAATAGCATGGTGTAACATGAAATGAACCCCATAGTAGTGGTCCTATCTTCTATCATATTAAATATCAAGGTTGGGGACTGATGCCAAACAGTGTGTTCTCTCTAGGCTATCACTAAATGTTGTAATTGGTAATAATAAAATTATATAGGCTGAGGGTTTGATGATGAGTGATGAGAGTTTTTGAGGTCCATTAAAGTGCTGAGGGAGCCTCCTCCAAAAATGTGATGTAAATGGGTTACTCCATATTTTCACCACTTGGCACCCTATTGTAGCTTAGCTAGTTCAGGGTAGGTGGCATTAGGCCATATAGAACTATAGCATATAAAACCAAACACCTGTTGAATTTTCTTGGATTTATTCCAAACTTTTTACATAAGGCTGTAAGTAGGAAAACATATAATATATTTACTGAAATCAAGTGCTTTCAAACCTGAGGAAATGTCTACCACCTTGGTTGCATTGAGTAAAACTGAGATAGTGGATTCAGGTGATTGTTCATCTAACTGCACAGATTTATCCATCCCTCCTATGAAATGTTGCATTCGAGCAGCGATGTAATACAGCCATGAATTAGGCATGGCTAGGCCACCCTCCTCCTTTGGGTCTGTGCAGGAATTCTATTTTCATCCCGGGGCCTTGCGATGTCACAGTTGAATTCCAAAAGATGGAGTTGACCTCTTAAAACACTTTAAGGTGGATGAACATTGGGGTATTGTGGAGGAAGTAAAGGAGTTGTGGCATTAGGATCATCTTTATAAGATTAATTTTGCCTACTAGAGACAGGCGCAGCCTGTTCCATAAGCGCTACAATAAGGACAAAATATTTAGATGGTAAAAATCAGCAGGTCAAGGGATAATATGTATCCCCAGGTATTTAAAGGGCTTGGTAATGGGTACTGGACAGTTATGAACTAGAGTTGGAGAAGAGTCACCATGCAGTAACATTAGGACCGGTTTTGTCCAATTAATAGTCAGCCCAGAGTAAATCCCGAACTATGTAAAAGTGTCCATGGCTGTCCAAAGAGAGCAGGAAGTGTCACCCAGTAATAACATAGAAGTAACAATTTATTCTTGCAACATACCAAAGCCTAATATGCCTGTATTAGATCTGATCAATGCCACTAGGGGTTCATTAGCTATGGCAAATAGTAATGGTGACAGTGCGCATCCCTGGCATGTATCCCTGCTCAAAGAAAATAATGGTGACAACTTCCCAACTCTACATTTCTATATCACACATGTGTTTTATAGGAGAAAAGTTCCTGCATAATGACCAGTAAAATACTTGCGTATAAATATGTTTAAACGTGTAAAGATGCATATGCATACATAATTAGTTTTTATGATCATTTATTTTCCCCTTTGTTTAGACTAAATTTATGCACTTACATACACGTTCTGTATACATGCATTTATAGATGTAAGTGTGTAACGTGAATGCTCTTAGATGCAGATTTTTGGCTTTTGTGTTACCGACTAAAAAGCAGCTTATGTTTACACGCTTTGTGAATGGCTCTTTTGAAAATAATGTTCAGACTCATAATTAAAAAAACACTTGTATATGCCATTTTTATGGCCATGTGAATAACGTGTTAAAATTTTAAATATGCTAATTTTTTTAAACTTTTTTTTACATCTAAAGGGCTGTACACACTTGACGAAAATCAGACGAAATATCCTCCGATTTTTCTCTGTCTTCTCAGCGTTCATTACCGTTTTTAGTCGACAGTGCATAAATGTTCACGCAATTTCTCGTCAGATTTTTCTTTTTTTTGGCACATTTGTTCCTAGACTTCCGGGTTGTCAGGAACTTCAGATCATGCGCGGTCTTTCGTATCCGATTTATCACGGACGTACTGCATACACATTAAACGAAAATCGGTCGCCTGGGGATGGACGAAAAAAAATTTGGTGTTTGTCCCTCCGTTTTTTTTCGTTGAAAATGTCGGCATCGGCTGCTGAAAGTTGTGTACACACTAGGCGAAAATCGGACGATTTCACATCGGGCGGGAATTTTCGGCAGATTTTCTACTAGTGTGTTCCCCACTTAACTTTGTTGCTATTACGTAGGCAGCTGATTCCATATCTGATAGCATAGTGGAAATTACAGATCCTCTTTAAGGAGATATCAGGGGACAATTAGACCCTTAATGTCATCTAAGGACCCCAAAAAAGCTAATCAAGCAGAAATTGGTGCTGAAGGAGACTGACAACTGTAAAACCCGAAAGTGACAAAAGGCTTGCTATTTCTGGGTTCATTCACCAGATGCGAGATCAGTGAATGGATATTCACTGATCTCTGCTCTATGCACTGACACACACCATATCCGCCCTAGGCCCACAGGAAAGACAGCTCAGGCTGGGATATATGAAAAGGGGAGTTGAGCGGGGAAGTTGTAGTAACTTCCGTAGTGTGTTTGGAAGTGAATGGGCAGCTTTACAGATTATTTCTACCAGAAAGCTGACAGTGTTCTTGAAAGCTGTACACAATAGTAACCAAGAGTGTGTTTAAAAAATAAAAATGGTCTGGTAGCAAAAGGGGTTACACAAATTCACCATCACTGCCCACTTTGTTGATTGTTGACAGCTAGTGGAGAAATTAAGTGGACGAATGCACAACAGTGACAACAGATGGTAATAAAAACCTGACAGAGGTCTTTGTCATTGCTCTATTTAACTCCTAATATTTTTACTGGTCTTTTGCTTTTAAGATACACATGACTATCGTGTTTAGGAAGGATTTTTGTGATTAAGTTAAAAGCATACCCTCATTAACAGGTTAGTTTATGGTTGTTGTAAAATTGCTAGTGTATTCAAGCGGCCCTAGAACATTTTAAACCATTGTGAAGAGAAGCTACATTTTTATTCCTTCAAATAGAGTAACTTTAGGTTACCAGCCACTTGTACAAGCCCCATCCATAAAACCGCCACTCAGTCTGATCGCTCATATTCCTGATATAAACCAGGACAGATAAACCATTGATGTGATGACAGACTTTACACGAGCAAGTCTCAGATCTCCCTCCCTCTTTCACAGCAGATTGAGGTCCCAGGAGGAAGAAGAATTTATTGCCTGCTGTTTTGTATACAGAGGAGTGTGGAGTACTCATTTACATGTTTTACCCGCCTCACCTGCGCAGTCTTTCTGTCGGACACAATGCAGTATGGAATATGTCGTTTTATCCTGGACACTAAACTACAGTGCTTAATCACATGTCAACATCTGAAAAAAAAACAGCTTTAGCAGTGCATCTTTTGAATTGAGCACTGAAATGCATCATCAGAGGTTATAATGTTTTCAGGAATATGACTTTGCACTTATTGCTTTGGTCGTAGATTTATTCACTGAACAGGGTTTTTTTTTTTTTCATTCAAAAGTGAACTAATTCTTAATGGTGTATAGTAACAATTTGAAATTTAACATATAACTATTTGGATTGAATTGCCTTTTTTCACCTTCATATAGGTATCAAGTCAAATGGCACTCTTGTCAAGATAGATAACTAACTATTTTCAGAGAGTGATAGGTGTCCTGGGAGCCGCATATCAAGTTAAAGCTTGCTTTGTGATGGTGAATTACGGTCTCAGCCTTGACCCCCGCCAGGTCACCCCCCAATGTGTTTGACTCCACTCACCAGAACTTACTCATGGGTAAGCTTCAGTGGGCGGAGTGAAACAAGTTGGGGGTGTAGCCTGATGGGGGTCCAGGCTGAGACTGAAATTCGCTATCACACAGTAGGCTTTGACTTGATATGCAGCTCCCGGGACAGTCTCAGCTTTGACCCCCACCAGGTCACGCCCCAACGTGTTTCACTCCACTCACCAGAACTTACTCATGGGTAAGCTTCAGTGGGCGGAGTGAAACAATTTGGGGGTGTAGCCTGACGGAAGTCCAGGCTGAGACTGAAATTCGCTATTACACAGCAGGCTTTGACTTAATGTGCAGCTCCCGGGACAGTCTCAGCCTTGACCCCCACCAGGTCACGCCCCAACGTGTTTCACTCCACTCACCAGAACTTACTCATGGGTAAGCTTCAGTGGGCGGAGTGAAACAAGTTGGGGGTGTGGCCTGATGGGGGTCCAGGCTGAGACTGAAATTCGCTATTACACAGCAGGCTTAGACTTGATGTGCAGCTCCCGGGACAATCTCAGCCTTGACCCCCGCCAGGTCACGCCCCGACATGTTTCACCCCACTCACCAGAACTTACTCATGTGTGAGCTTCAGTGGAAGGAGTGAAACAGATTGGGGGTGTGGCCTGATGGGGGTCTAGGTTGAGACTGCCATTCGCTATCACACAGCAGGCTTTGACTTGATGTGCAGCTCACGGGACACCTATGGAGCATAGGCAAGCTACCTTTCTGGCCAGCACTCACAGCAGTGGGCAGAGGACTTCATTCCCATATAGCCTGAGAGGCTCGCACACATACCTTGATTTGCAGTGACTCGTTTCAGAAACACTTAAATAGAGAACAAAGCTTTTATTTGCACTCCAACATCCACATTTCATGCTGATGGAGGTAATTAATGACAAAACACCTTTGAAACCGATAGGGTTGTATAGAAGTATAGAGGTTGCTCTGTTCAATATGCAGGAAATTCTCATACATTAGCTTAGCCCTTTGTTTGAGAGAATGGTTCATCTGGCTGAAATTTTGGCAATAACATTTCTTTTACTGCATTCATTTGCACTGAATATCCTATCGTTAAATGTCTTTTGTAATGCTGAACAGAAATTACCATTGCTTTGTTGTGTTGTTATACAATACACAGTTTCATTGCTTGATAAAGTATTTTGGAAGGGTCTCTGTTTATACAGGTATAAGAAGCTAATTAGCAGTTTGGGGTTTGTTGTTATTATAAGTATGGGACTTAGAGCTGCATAACAACAAGCTACAAATATCCGAAAGTCATTGATTTCACTATTCACATTAGATAACGTTAATGTATAGATCCATAAAGAGTTATCTAATCCAAAAAGCAAGACGTAAAGGGATACCAATAAAAAGACAGTTCTTGAAGCTTTATCTTTAGCTGATCTCCTTTGGGGTTTGTTCAAACTCTTCATTCTTCTCATACTTTTTTCATGGTTAAACAAAGTAAATACAATGTAGCTGCTTGCCACAATCATTAGTGTCACAAAAATCAAATCTCTAACAGTGTAAAAAACTCCATTGACAATATAAGATATCTGGTTAAGGAATTCAGCATCACAATATATCACATGAAGGGCATATGCTGTGGATATGTTTGTCCTTGCATGGGCATTCATGACAAAGACAGGGTAAGTTGAGAGATTCATAATCCAAAAGACCAAAATGATAATAATTGGATTTTTTGACACTTTTTGTTTGAGGTACACCCAAATCCCTGTCATTGGAGCAATAAGGATACATTGGTGGCAGCTTAGTAAGCTGGTAACACCTATAGACATTGCCCTATTAACTCTATAGGTGTATAGGACAAGTTTGCACTCTGTATCGTCAAGCAAGTTCTCAACTGCAATAGCATCCAATGTCTGTGGAATAACACGTGCTATGATAATAAGAAAATTATTAAAGGACAGCACTGTCAATATTTTATTATTTGATAATAACTTTCTTTCCTTTATTCTAATGTAAGCAAATTGAACTAAAATAAACACATTTCCTGGGATACCTATTATCATCAAAAGCATAAATGCAGCAGCTTTGAGTATTTGGTGGGAGTCCATGGAAATCTGAATCTGCAAAGATAAAGTTAGGTATTTTAGAAGTGTACATAAAATAATAATAGGAGAAAGAAACACATCACAACTAAAGGAGAACTAGTATATGTTGTTGTGTTGTAGATTTGCAAATTTTTACTACCCTTTGTTATCATTCATATCATTCTTTTGTCAATATTTCAGCAAAAACTTTTTCAGGGCACATTTTTATTACAAAATTATAAAATGCATTAGTCTATTGAGAAGATGAAATTAAAGCAGGCCTTCCACTATTAGAGTGATTGTAAATGCTAGTTTTATTTTTGCTAATCATACATAGGTAAATCATATTTACCTTCTCTGTGCAATGGATTTGAACAGAGCAGCCTCACTCCTTCTCTTTCTAGGTCCCCCACTTCTGCCCCTGGCTCCTCCCCTATGCTGAGTGCCCCCATAGCCAGCTGCTTGCTATGGGGGGCACTTGTGCATGCTCACTCATGAGTCCCACTCTGTGTGTGACCCTCTTCACTGGCTGTGATTGACAATGGCTTCCACTGCTGTATCTGAGCCAATGAGGAGGGAGAGAGCAGAGAGAGTATCTGCTCTCATGCACATCGCTGGACCGAGATCAGGCTCAGGTAAGTATAAGGTAAGTATAAAGGGGGTCTAGAAGACATTAAGGTAAAAAAAAAAAACTTTCAAACTTTACAATAAATAAATAAATAAATATAAAATTCCCCCATGTTAATCTTCCCACAGCATAAAAAGCTAATCGTTTTACTTTATTTATGTTCTACCCCAATCTCTGCCTAATTATTGTCAAGACATATCAACCCTGCCTTTACAGCCTCCAGGGATATCCATATCACAGTCCCAGGAGGCATCAGTGGCAAAGTTGAATATGAAGCTGCATCAAAAAAGAAAAAAAAAAGAAAAGAACTTTTAAAAAAATATAAAAACGAAGGAACACTATCATTGTTTAATTGTTACAAAGAATAAAACAGAATATGTACAAAGGAAATCAAGGACGCAAAAATTCAAAATGAACGACAGATTGCAAAAGATAGTAGGACAAACCCCCAAAAATTCTTCAAATATAATAATGGTAAAAAGGTTAGGTCTGAGCATGTAGGCCTTTTAAAAAATAATCAGGAGTGGGTGACTGGGGACAAAGAAAAATGTATTAACTACTTTCTTAGCTCTGTGTATACAAAGGAGCATGGGGGAGCTCATGACCATAATGAGGATGGTATTGACACAGGCTCAAATGATCTACAATGGCTCAAAAGTGATATGGTCCTGAAATATTTAGACAGAATAAGGGTGAATAAAGTGCCTGGACCAGATGGCATCCACCCATGCATCGTAAAAGAATTGAGCGCTGTAATTTCAAAGCCTTTGTTTCAAATTTTTAGGGACTCCTTAAGGACTGGAATAGTACCATTGGATTGGCGCAGGGCCAATGTGGTGCCCATATTTAAAAAGGGATCAAAGTCTTTGCCAAGTAACTATAGACCTGTTAGTTTAACTTCTATAGTTGGGAAGATACTGGAGAGTTTAATAAAAGACCACATAGATGAGTTCTTGCTGGAAATAAAATATTTTAAGCAACAGACAGACATGGATTCATGAAAGACAAAAGTTGTCAAACAAACCTGATTTCTTTTTATGAGGAGGTAAGTAAAACCTTGGACAGAGGGGTGGCTGTAGACGTAGTATACTTGGATTTTGCAAAAGTGTTTGACACAGTTCCCCACACACGGCTAATGTGTAAGGTAAAGTCTACAGGCTTGGAAAGATCAGTTTGTAAATGGATAGAAAATTGTCTTAAAATAGAATTCAGAGAGTAGTGGTTAATGATTTTTACTCTGAATGGTCTAAGGTTATCAGTGGTGTACCCCAAGGTTCAGTGTTGGGACCCTTACTTTTTAATATCTTTATAAATGATATAGGGTCTGGGATTAAAAGTACCATTTTAGTATTTGCAGATGACACCAAGCTTTGCAGTGGAATAACTTATTTACAGGATGTCTCCAACTTACAAGCTGACATCAATGCACTGTTTCATTGGGCAACTATGTGGCAAATGAGGTTTAATGTTGATTAATGTAAAGTTATGCACCTGGGGGGCTAAGAATATGCATGCATCATACATATTAGGTGGAGTAGAACTGGGGGAATCCATAGCGGAGAAGAATCTGGGTGTTCTGGTAGATCATAAGCTTAATAATAGCATGCAATGCCAAGCTGTGGTTTCCAAAGCAAGCAAAGTCATTTCTAGTATTAACAGAGGCATGGACTCCAGAGAGAGAGATATAATTTTGCCCCCGTACAAATCATTAGTAAGACCTCATCTGGAATATGCAGTTCAGTTTTGGGCACCAGTTCGTAAAATGTATATCGGGGAACTGGAGAAAGTGCAGAGAAGGGCAACCAAACTGATAAGAGGCATGGAGGAGCTCAGCTATGAGAATAGATTAGAGGAACTGAATTTATTCTCTCTTGAGATGAGGAGATTAAGGGGGGATATGATCAACATGTATAAATACATAAGGGATCCATATAGTGAACTTGGTGTTGCGTTGTTCACTTTAAGGTCAACACAGAGGACAAAGGGGCACTCTTTACAACTAGAGGAAAACAGATTTCGTCTCCAAATTTGGAGAGGTTTCTTCACCGTAAGAGCTGTGAAAATGTGGAATAGACTCCCTCCAGAGGTGGTTTTGGCTAGCTCACTAGATTGCTTTAAAAAAGGCCTGGATTCTTTCCTGGGTGTAAATAAGATAAGTGGGTACTGATATATTTATGTAAAGTTGATCCAGGGAATATCTGATTGCCTCTCAGGGGATCAGGAAGGAATGTTTTTTCCCCTGCTGTAGCAAATTTGCTCATGCTTTGCTGGGTTTTTTTTTGCCTTCCTCTGGATCAACTGCGGGCATAGGATTGTGTATATGGGATTGTATGGTTGGGTTTTCATTACTGTTTTTTTTTTTTTTAATTGGTTGAGCCAGATGGACTTGTGTCTTTTTTTCAATCTGACTAACTATATATCAATGTAACTATGTAGCAATGGACCATTTGCAAGAACCAGGCAGAGACAGCCAACTCCCAATGTTGATGTCAGAAGGAGAAATGGTGGCACAGACCTGAGTGTGCAGCAGTGGGAGATAAGAGAAACAACGCTGAATTTATTGGGCATGTAATTATTTTTTATTCGGCATTACACAACAAAAAGTTAAAACACAATAAAAAAATAACCAGGATTGTTGAAGCTCTTTTTTTTAACTAAACTCCAATGTCAGGAAGAGCTTCTCAGCAGCCAAGATGCCTTCCTCAGGCAATCTCCTACCATCGGAATTGTACATGGAAGAAGACCACAAGTGTGTGCACCAATGTGCCCCTGGAATGTGAATAGATGTGCGCGCATTGGCGTGCGCGGCACATTCTGTGACATATGAGGGCACCAAATGGACTATTTAAACTGGGTCAGTACCCAGGATCAGTGCTGTCTTGTCTACAGCATTCCCATGATTGTCCTGTTCACTATTACCTGCATTGCTTCCAGTTATCCACCCGGTTTGTTCTGACTACTCCTGCTCTCCACCTCTATTGATTCCAGCTTGCTCTTAACCACTCTTCTGCCTACGCATCTGTACCTGATCTGACCGCACTTGTATGACCCGACTTGTCTGACCCTGCTTCTGTTCTTGTCCCAATGGAACTATTTAGCTGCAAGTACCAGTCTGTTGGTCACTGGAACCTGCTCTTCTGCCAACTATATCCTAGCACCAGCCTTTTCCAGTCTGCAGGGCATCCACTGACATCTGGCATACCAATCTACCAGAAACCCAGCAGCTTGCAAAACTACTTGCACTCATATAATCTGCACACCTGTGGCCACCTGTCTACTCTATCAGGGGCCCCAAGTCAGAGGCGTAAGAGAGGACTTCCTCTTCATACCAGGCTCATTATACCAGGTAGGTGACATCCAGACACAAAAACTATAATGTAAATAAATTACTTAACAGCCACAACAGAATATAAATCCCTTTTGTGTGTACCAAATGCCTCAACAGGTCCACCCACCTCAAGTCATCTGCAGAAAACTACAAGAATGAGGTGGATACAAGACCACTCACCTGGCCTTAATAGGGGAGGAGCCAAATGTACAGTTAACAGTTAAATGGTACAGCCATTTATATTGACTGAAAATAGCATTTACCTGTCAGCTTGGTTGGTGTGAGGCCTGCCAAAATACAGAAAAAAAGAGCATTTTAGTGGCAAATGTTTTTTTATCTTGCTAAAATGTCACTTTTGCTGTAGTACATGTAGTAAATGTGTGAGATTCCCTTCCCATAGGGATTCCCTTCCCTATGTGTGTGGTGCGAGCCTTCCTAAATGCATACCAAACCCTCTTCTGAGCATGCAGCTTGGCTGGCCAGGAAAAAAGGATGACAGCCATACAGTCCATTCCAAACCATGCCAGACCACATGCCCTCAACATACATATTGAGGGTACCTTGCCAGGGGGTACCCCTCTGGCAAAGCTCCTTGTCCCCATTATAATGAGGACAAGGGCCTCCTTCCCACAACCCTGGGCCAGTGGTTGTCGGCATCATCTGTGGGTGGAAGCTTATTAGAATCTTGAAGCGTTTTTTTTTTAAAAAGGGGGCCCCCAGATACTGCCTACATGTGAATGAGTAAAGGGTACTTCACAAAACAAATAAAACAGTTAACAAATACATCACACACAAGTGCTTTAATAAAAAAAAAAAAAAAAAACATGTCTCACAATGTAAATCCATTATTAACCACTTTACCGCTAAGTACTTGAATAGTACTGCGGCAAAGTGGCTCGTTCCCGTCTGACGACGTAGACCTACGTCGCCAGACTCCTCCCCTGTAGGCGGCGCTCGCGCGCCGCCGGAGGCGCGCTCCCGCTGTTTTCATTCACAGCGGGAGTCGGGCCAGGGGAGGAGCAGCGGCGATCGCCGCTGCTCTGCCCCGATCGTCGGGGATCTAGTGTGGAGATCCGCCCGCCTGTGTAAACACAAGCGGGCGGATCTCCTCAGTGACAGGGAGTGACAGATCGGACTGTTCAGCATAGCTGGACATCGGATCTGTCCCTGTCTCACACAGTCACCTCCCCCCCCACACGTCAGTAAGCACCAGGCATACATTAACCCCTCCCTCTCCAGTAAAATTAACCCCTTCCCTGCTAGTGACATTTTTACAGTAACAGTGCATATATATAGCACTGATTACTGCAGTAATGTCACTGGTACCCCCAAAAGTGTCAAAAATGTCAGTCAAGGGTCCGATCTGTCCTCCGCAATGTCACAGCCCCGCAAAAAAAATCTCAGATCGCCGCCATTACTCGTTAAAAAAAAATAACACCAAAAATGACAGAAATCTTTCCCTTTGTTAGTAAACGCAATAACTTTTGCGCAAACCAATCAAAATACGCTTATTGCGATTTTTTTTACCAAACATAGGTAGCAGAAAACAAATTGGCCAAAAATTTAAAAAAAAATTGTTTTTTACATCTTTTTTGGGGGGAATTTCATATAAAAAAATGTTAAAAATATTGTTATTTTTTCAAAATAAACGCTCTTTTTTTGTTTATAGCGCAAAAAGTAAAAATCGCACAGGTGATCAAATACCACGAAAAGAAAGCTCTGTTTGTGGGAAAAAAAGGATGTCAATTTCGCTTGGGTACGGCGTCGCGCGACAGCGCAATTGTCAGTTAAAGTCGCACAGCGCCGAATCGCAAAAAGTGGCCCAGACGTAAGACAGCAAAATGCTCTAGTGGTAAAGTGGTTAAAACATGTCCAGTGATGTAGATGATTGTCAATCACAGCAATGCCCGCTGACCCCCATGACACTGACTCCCAGGACAATCTGCTCCTAATGGGGACTCATACTGAATGACAGATCCTGGCCTGACAGGTGAATGAAAACAAAAGTGTGGAGATGGTGGCTAATCTCATTGACCAAATATGGCCATGGCCATATTTGGTAAGTGATGTAAGCTGCTATACCCGCACCTTACAATGGAAGGTAAAGCATTTCCATACATTGTGGTGTGCTACATTGCTAAAAATAGTGTATGCACCTTTTTGTCCATTTTGTTGCATGGGGCAATCCATTCAAGTAAATGCTTGTTAACGTGTGCCAAGATGCATTTTAACGCACTGCACAGATGTAAATGTGCCCTTAATGTTTTTATGCATGTTCTAAAATGTATTTTGTACTTACATCTGTATGAAATCTGTTGAAGTAAAGGTGATGCATTTTTTTTTTTTTTTACTAATTTAGGGGTTGTTACATACTTTATTGCTGATGTTTTTTTTAAAGCTACTTAACAATAGTAGACAAAGACTATCAGTTAAGTAATCTAGATAAAAAAATGTTAAAACAGAAACAAATACAAAAGGGCAAATGCATAAAGAAAAAATACAAAATCTAGAATAACTGAAAATAGAACTTTATGCAAAAGATAGCTAAAAGTGTTGAAGGATATATAACAGTGTGCAAAGGGGTAATCGAAAATATTGGGGGGTTACATCCCTTTACACCACCCATAACCAGCACAGCGCCTTCTTAAAGGACGTTATATGATGTCCACTCAGAAGGACAAGAGGCCCGCCCAGGCATCAATCTGCTATACGCAGGGCAGGCCTTTTTGTCCCTCTGAATGTCATATGATGTCCTCTCAGAAGGCCCCACACAACAGCGCAATCTGTCACCTGATGACTGATCACTATACCGTCCCGCTGCCAGTATCATGTGATTGCTGTGACCAATCAGATCACATTACAGTTGCAAACAATGTATGGCTTTCAATTAAGTCATCCACTGTATACATTTGGGTTGCTAACTCTGATTGGTAAGAGTGATCACATGAAACAGACAGGGTCAATCACTTCCACAAAGTAGAACAGTGTTACTATAGTAACACTGTATTACTCTGGCCACAGTGTGTTAAAAAAAAAAAAGAAGAAAAAAAAATGAAATGTAATGAAAAATATAAAAAATGAAAATGAATATAATTTTTTTTACATACTGTCACCAGTCAGTGTCCCTGATCCCCGCCACACCAGTTATATTATAATGCTGTACTGCACTAGTGACAGTATACAGTGGGGATATAATTATTTGATCCCCTGCAGCTTTTGGAAGTTTGCCCACTTACAAAGAAATGAAGGGTCTATAATTTTTATCATATGTGTATTTTAAATGATAGAGACAGAATATCAACCGAAAACCTAGAAAAAAAACACATAAAACAAATGCTATAAATTAAGTTGCAGTCCAGTGGGTAAATAAGTATTTGTTCCTCAAGCAAAACATGACTTCGAACTTGGTGGAGAAACCATTGTTGGCAAGCACAGTGGTAATACATTTCTTGTAGTTGGTGACCAGGCTTGAACACATCTCTGGAGGGATTTTGGTCCACTCTTATGTACATATCTTCTCTAAATCCTTAAGGTTTCTTGGCTGTCTCTTGGCAACCTGAAGTTTCAGCTCCCTCCATACATTTTCTATAGGATTAGGTCTGGAGACTAGGCCACTCTATGGCCTTAATGTGCTTATACTTGAGCAATTCCTTTGTTGCCTTGGCAGTATGTTTTGGGTCATTGTCATGCTGGGAGACCCATCCTCGACCCATCTTCAGTGTTCTGGCTGAGGGATGAAGGTTCTCATCCAAGATTTTAAAATACATGGCCCCGTCCATTGGCCCCTCAATGGGGCAAAGTCAACCTGTACCTTTAGCAGAGAAATACCCCTAAAGCATAATGTTTCCACCTCCGTGCTTGACTGTAGGGATAGTGTTCTTAGGGTCATAGTCAGCATTTTTCTTCCTCCAAACATGGCGAGTCAAGTTAATGCCAAAGAGCTCAATTTTGGTTTTGGATAAGAACCTTCTTCCCTCAGCCAGAACACTGAAGATGGGTTGTGGATGGGTCTTCTAGCATGAAAATGACCCTAAACATATATCGCCAAGGAAACAAAGAAGTGGCTCAAGAAGAAGGACATTAAGGTCATGGGGTGGCCTAGCCAGTCTCCAGCCCTTAATTCTATAGAAAATTAATGGAGGGAGCTGAAACTTTGAGTTGCCAAGCGGCAGCCAAGTAACCTTAAGGATTTAGAGAAGATCTGTAAAAAAGAGTGGACCAAAATCCCTCCAAAGATGTGTGCAAACCTGGTCAATAACTACAAGAAGTGTCTTACCTCTGTGCTTGTCAGTAAGGATTTCTCCACAAAGTCAAGTCATGTTTTGCTTGGGGATCAAATACTTATTTTACTCACTGAACTGCAACTCAATTTATAACACTTGCAACGTGTTTTTTTTTCTGGATTTTGGGATGATATTCTGTCTCTATCATTTAAAATACGCATATGATAAAATTATAGACCCTTTATTTCTTTGCAAATGGGCAAATTTTCAAAATCTGCAGGGGATCAAATAATTATTTTCCCCACTTTATAAAAAAAAAAAAATAATTTTTTTATTTCTTCATTCTCCAAAAAAATGGAGGCAAAAAGTTACAACTTCAAAAAACTTCCCATGCCATTTGCTAAATAATTTGGACTGTCTACTTTCCAAAAAGGGGTAATTTAGGAGATATTGTTACTGTCCTGCCTTTTTCAGGCCTCAAGAAATAAGGTCGTCACAACATCAGATATACTGTATATATCATAGTTTGCGAACTCTATAACTTTCCCACAGACTAAACAATAAACACTGATTTGGGTTATTTTCACCAAGAAAATGTAGCGGAATGCATTTTGGACTACATTTAAAGAATAAGGTTATTTCTTTGCAAAAGTTTATACCAGAAATTTAAAAAAATGTTTTTTTAGCGAAAAAACATGTAGCACTGCTCCCGTGGGAGCTGCTGGTTATGGGTTCCCCTGGGTTACCTATAGCAACAACTTGATGATTTAGCATATTCTAAGTGCTTGGCTCAGTCAGAAAACAGTCCCGGGGTTTTGGTTTTTGTTGATTTATTTGAGAACTGGGATAGGAGAAGGGATGAGTGGGATACTCCAACTGAATAACTATGCACAATTTGCTGGGACTTCTGATTAACACTGTATGCGGCAAGACCGCTGCTTCACCTTTGTCACTATAGTGAAGAAGAATCAAAGGAAGTGTACTGTACTGTGAATCAATCTTCAGGGTCCTACTTGGCACCCCCTTTGTCTCTACTCTTCAGGGTTCTACACGGCACCCCCTTTACTCTGACACTCTGTGTGAGCTGACCCCTTGATCCTCTGACTTCACTGGAGTGGTTCCCTTTCCTGGGCAGACCCTTTGGCATGTCCCCTGGTACTCACGGACACTGTTTTTCCCGGAAGACTCTGCCAGCAGCTCCACTGTCAGCTTTACAGGATCCTCTGCTGCTCAGCTCCACACTTGGTTCACTAGGCCGACCGCCTATGACCACCTTCCTCATGCAACAGGAGGAGAGACAGCCGTTAGCCTCCTCCTGGGACTCTGCTTCCCATCAAAGACCCCTGTCACATGTCCCCTCAGCTTTTATGAGCAATCCCAGAATGCACTGTAAGAGTGCCCTCCCACTGGGACTCCCACAAAAGCCAATGTGTCACTGGCTGGGTTTCCTCCACCGTTCAACAAGCTCCCTTATTGGATACAGTGGGGACACTGCCTCAGACCCAGTGAATCACACCTGGGAACATGCAACAGGCAACCTAATAGATCAGGCTCCCCTGATAAGCAGAAGTAGCATAAGATGCTTTTACCTAGCACCTACCTAGGAGGGTTCTACAAACCAAAAAACTCAGTAGTGAATTAATACCCCCAAAAGAAAGCTCTTTTTTTGTAAAAAAAAATCAATACAAATTTCTTATGGTTACAGTGTTGCATGACTGCGTAGTTGTCATTCAAACTGTGACAGCACTAAAAGCTAAAATTGGCCTGGGCAGGAAGGAGGTAAAAGTGCACGGTATTGAAGTGGCTAAGCACCTTATATGTCAGGCCCAAATATTTTACAGTCCTCTCATATTTTTCATTACATGAGTGAAAAAATGCAAAAACATTTATTTAATTTTTGATTTTAATTGGCTATTGGTAATAATCCTACCTTCAACCCAAATTGTTTTTTCCTTTTTTGACAGTTTGGGAAAGTAGTAGAACCATTATTAGATTTTGATTGTTCTTTGCAACACATCCTACTCTGCCTCATGTCCATTTTCTTCAGAAGAAGTGAGGAAAAATCTCTCCAGTAAGGCCACAAAAAGAAGCTAAAATTGGTTCCACTCCTTCTTTACTCCTTAAATTACTCCAAATAAATACTCAAATAAAAATGTTTTAATGTTGTCCATGTACCCATGGACAACGAAAAAACATTTATGGGTGAAAAAGCTTTTTACGATTTACAGTCGGCAACATCTCTCGCTCAGCAGTATCAACTAAAGGTAAACCTTGGAATTGAGTCAATTTTCTACAGACCCAAATTCATTTCACGTGATTTTTGGGCATTGAAAAATAAACCTAAATGGCCAATAGAGGGCATTGAGTGTCCATTATTTGATTCAATTTGCCCACAGTCATATTTTTCTATGGTTTTATTTCTTTGTAGATCCTAACTATTTTTAGTATTTGATAGTTATAATAAAATGCACATTATATTTCTATTTATGTGTCTGATTATGTGAAATTTACATTGTTTCAGTTTAATCACCTGTATATTCATATTTCGTATACAACTTGGATTTTAGCTAACATTGTTTATAAATATTTTCTGAATTACCCTCATTAGTTTGGATTATATGAATTCTGGATTTATCACTTGCAGATTTCAAAAATGATGTGAATAGCTGATCCACTCAGAACTTTCTGTGTCCTGTTTTTGCACCTGGAAATTTTGCAGTATTATTGCCTGGAAGGTTATTTTTTTTGTAACAACCTGTTTTATATGCTATGACAAAGGATGTATACATTTTAAACAAGAAGTTTTTCTTCACCTTTCCCAATAAAGTCATCCTTTTGAGAAGTATGGGAAGTGCAGGTGAATATACAGTATGTATAACTGTAGTAAAATTCATGAGGTGGCCTGTGAATTCCCTTCACTATGAGGTAGCAGCATTAAAAAGGTTAGGTGTTAGCAATGTTTTTGGTTTAGCAGTACAAAAGTACAGTACAGAAGTTTTTGTCCAGCGGTGTAAGTAATTATTATTGCTGGACCCATCCATTCCACACATTGCTGTTTCTAGTCTTTGATATAGAGCTGCTGCCCCTGACTCCATTGTTTTTTTAACTGTAGAAGGAAGCAAGAATTACAGACCCAAACCCTCCTAAAAAAAAAAAAAAAAAAAAGAAGCAAAAGAAGGAAATAAAATTTTAAACATAGAAATTTTAGAAAGTAAGAGCTTTCCTAGCAATGCTGCATAGTACATCATACTTAGTAGATCCTTATTATTACAGTCACAGCAATTATGAATGATCAGTAATGGAGCCAAACATAGCATGAAGGGCAATGCACTACTTCTAGCATTCTTATCCTCTCTCCATCTCATGGCATTTTTATAATTATTTAATATCACATTTGTGTATAAATATATATATATATATATATTTATATATTACATGTATACTTTAGAGTGCTATGTGTTATCTTTTGCTTCTTTCATATTTAGAAAGTTGTAAAGATGTCCTACTCTATGCCAATTAATTATTTTTATTGTTATTGCTGGTTATGTATATTATTATATGGAAAAGTAGCAGGTCAGAATCATACCTCTGTGAACAGTATTCCACTGCTAGAATTTGTTCAGCTATATGATTCCCTTGTATTTATATTATATAGATGCTGTAATGACAATGCAGTGGGGATTAATTACGGCTCAACAACATATGTAATTTTCTTTTTTAGTTTGCTCAATTAATTTTAACTCTGAATAAAATCAATTTCAATGAAGGGCTTTTACATAGTATATTGGTATAAGTAAAAAAGATGTTTTTAATTAATTTGAGCAGCAAGTGTTATACGTAAGTAAAAGAGTAATATCTTTCTACACATCTTGGTATATTCTTAAGAATAAAGACTATGCATGTCAGAAAAAAACTGTACCTCATTAAGTATAAACTTTTCTTCATAAAATGTATGTCCACCAATTTTGTTCTTGTATTGCTTTTCTAATTGCCACCACTAATGTTGCTTCACACTGATATTATTGAAATCTTAGAACTTTACTTGCTTCAAAAATTAGCAATGGAAAGTATTGCTTCCTTTCCAGTAATTGTTTCACATATATTTTAATATCAGAGACAATTTGATGTAATTCTACAGCATTTGTGCTGTGTATAACACACATTTTGTTTAAATGCTTGCTCCCTAATTATTTGAAAAATATGGAGCTTAAATTATATCTTTTGAGATATTTTTTGACTAACATAAAATGTTTATCCACCTTTACAGCCAAATTTGGATAAATCCTACCTTATGTTTGTTACATGTTCTCATTCACATAGCATAACTGTAACGGATCAACCAGCACCCCGATCAGGCACCTCCGTTGACAGATGCTCCTAGTGCTTTCCAAGGGATCCAAGCACTCCACCAGACACCGTAACCACTTCAGACCCCACAAACCGCTGCAGCTTGTTTAGGGTCTTGGCATCTCCTACCCACCCTGGACCTATGACAAGGCTCCAGGTTCCCGTGGGTGAACCTCTCTTTCCCCAGAGAGTGCAGCAGAACAAGCTCTTACACAAGCTCTTACAAGCTTAGGGATTATCCAAGGGAGTATGGAGGACATAGCAATCCCTTGTAGCCGATTCCCCCAATGAGAGACAGGATTGAGGGTGAAGTAACTCTAGAACAACTTTATTGAACAAGACTTATATACAGTTTTCACCCACAGGGTTACCGCCTAGGAGGACCTTGTTGAAGACTGGATGTGATATTCACAATCCAATAGGAACAGAGTTTTACACTCTCATACAGTGTACACAACAATATACAATGTGGGACAATCCCCCCTCCCCCTTAGCATCCGATCCACATACCTATGTACATCCCATATTAAGTTTCTCTTAGGTCAGACAGACAGAGCAATGTGAGGTCATTAACATGTAACAACGAGACAGGACAATCCACATTCCCTTCCAATACACAAACAATAGGGAAGTCTGCGAATGACAGTCTTTGTGTCTCTCTCACAGCCAAGCACGGAATACACTGTGTAAGGTGGTATTAAATCTTCATATTTGTATATGAAGATTTTTGCTGACAAATATTGAAGCAATCCAAACCATTACTTATCTGTGTTTCACTCATAGTGACGGTTAGTACGGTCACAATAACTAAAAAAATTGCAGAATAACCTGGAATAATATGGTCTTTTATAGAAACTCCAGCACTGTAAAACCCTACTAATTCTTCTTGTTTATAAGTAGCTGGGAAGGAAGCCAATAGCAGGAACCCGCTAGAAGGTACACAGCAGGGGGAGGCTCCACTGAAGCCCATACTAATGACACAAAGCTGCTGGACTTGACTTTCTCACAGGATACAAGCACCACAGGTAGCTTTGTGTCATGCGCATCAGCTTGAGTGGAGCTTCCTTCTGGCTGTATACCTTCTAGCGGCCCCTGCTATTGGCTTCCTTTGCAGCTCCTCATAAACAAAAAGAACTAGTAGTATTTTACAGTGCTGGTGTTTCTCAAAAAATGCATTTAAAAAAAGTAAGCTGCAATTTTATTATTTTTTTTTTTTAGCAAAGGAAGCCTGCTATTGGCTTCCTTACGAATCTCCCTGACCAGGAGACAGACCATGCCATCTCACCTGGGACCTCCTTCAATGGCAATTCAGCTCTTACATTTAAGTAGATATTGTTTTTTCATTAAATTGATAGTTAGCTAGTTTGTCCTCCCTGTCAGCAACCCACACAGATCCTTGGATGTTTATGGGGCTATCTATTGGCACGGGTCTGGGCTGTGGAAGTTCGTTCTGAGATCCCTGCTATTCATTTTTTTGCCAGGTTGTATATATGTGATCTTCATGGACTGACGGTGAACCTGTCAATAGATAGATGTAACATTTTAGTTCAACCCTATAACTGCCAGGTCTGTGCAGCGTACGGACCTACAGCACTGCATGCAGCTAACCAGGTCCATACACCATACAAAATTAATTTCTCCCCATGCCATAAGTTCTCCCCCTGCTATAAGTTCATGGTCACTTCAATGACCATAAACGTATAACAGAATTGTTCAGCTGATTATGCTGAACAATTCTGTAACTCTGATCAGTGGATAACAATCCGCTGATCCCAGTTATTAACCTAAAATGTGACTGCCCCCCCATGCCGCCACTTCCCTGTCCCTAGCCTCTCCACCTCCCGCCGCTCCCTGTCACCTAAAACTACTCCCCCACCCTCCTTTCCTATCCCCTTCACCCCCTTCCTGCCCCCAGCACTGATCCCCCCCACACCTGATTTGACCCCCCCGCCCTGCAAACTCAATCCCCTGCAGCTACCTTTAGAACCCGGCACTCCTCCTCTACTGTCTTCAGGTGCTGCTGGGGCTTGGGGGGATCACAGGATGTCCCCCTGGGCAGGCTAATCCCCCCCCTCTACCAGCCTCTGTGCCCCCCATCCATCGATCCCCCCGGCGGCAACCCTCCCTTTCCCCCCCCCCGCCACCTGCAGCTGCTGACTGTCAATGTGTCATGCCAAGCAAGGGGGGGCGGAGGGGGTGCTGGTGAAGCTGGGGCTTGGGGTGGCTTGGTAAACAGGTGTTTATGAGCCCCCTCCCTGTAGTGCAGTGGACCGAGGCAGCCATTGCTAACAATAGCTCCTGTGTCCACTGACAGCTCAGCTGATCACATAGTAAACCGAGAGAATGTTTGCTCAATGAGTCCAAGTTAGGGTCTCCCACTATGTTAAAGTCTCTGCCAATAATCAAATGCTCTTGTCTATGAGCAGATATCTGTTTAAGCATTTTGAGAAAGCAAATTTGTTTAATGTTGGGTGCATATGTATTGACAAGGGTATATAGGACTTTCTGCATTTTACAAAGTAAGATGAGAAATCAGCCCAGAGGATTTGATACTTCTTGTTGGATCTTAACATTTAGGGTGTCTCTAATTGCCATTAAAACCCCACTTTTTTCTTTTGTCTCGATTACGGCTGTGGACCGTAGTGGCATACATCTTCAGGCAGAGGTGAAGTGATGTGACACAGAACTGTTAGAACATACAGGTATAACGTAAAACAGTTAGGAACATCCTGACATAAATACAGGAATAATGGGCAAATATTTCTGCTGCAAAAGGTTGGGAAAAACAAGTTCTCAAATGCACATTAGGAAAAACTGGAGTACTAGAAAAACAAGCAACACAGACAATATCAAGTGGAACAGGATATTCCAGGTAGATTAGTTTGGAGACAGGTATTGTGCATTGAAAACAAAGCTGTTGGTAATGCTAATTAGGACCAATTAGGGTCCATATAGAAAAGGGGAAGAAGCGCCTCTTGAGTGCGGTATATAATTTAATAGCAAGAAATTATAGTAGTGACTCACATATCAATCCTGCTGAAGAGCCGCTTCGCTCATCCGGATAGCTGCCTAGAGTATCACCAGTCCATCTTCTTATCCATCCCAAGAAACTTGGATGTATACTTCTCACTCTCTTTACTCTCTCCTCCTGAACTAGGAGAGTAAACCACCACCAATTTTACATTGAACTGGCACATGGACTGCTAATCCCAACCTTGTGCATATGTTTTTATCATATCATATTTGTTATCTGTTCCCAGTTGCAGCCCCTATAGTGTCTAGCACCTCCTGTGAGCACCTAAAACACTCTCAATTAGGGTCCATATGGTTAAGAGGAGAAGATGTGAGTGACTGCACATTGCTGGGGATAATATTCCATTCTTGCAACAGATGAAAACCTGCGCCAAGGCTCAGAATAGAAAAGAACTTTCTGTGGTGGGATATCAAAACTTTTGTCAGGAACATCAATTTGTATGATATCTTATTGTTACAGAGGACTTTAGTAAGAGGCGCAAGCTTTATACCGTTGAGTATCGTAAGCTGGGATAAGTCAGCAAAGAACGTAATACCAGCCATCATAATTTTCTCTTTCAGGTGAAAAAAGTAAATACTCGCCAAGACATCTCTGGGCATTGATGCAGGCAAAAAATTAGGTTTTGGTATCCTATGGGCTCTGTCAATGGCCAGTTCTAGGTCACTAATAAAAGGTAGCAGGGCTTTCAAAGGCCGTTAAATAAATTAAGTAAGATCTTGGGCCAGAGATTCAGGGATGCCCCAAAATGTTATTATGTCTCTACAATAACGATCTTCCATATCTGCCATTTTCAATAATAGTTGTTGTGCGAGTCCACAAGATCACTGTGGGCAAATAATAGTTCCCCCATTTTAGATTTAGTGTGGTAAAGTTTCTGTTTATGACCCTGAATTGTGTTTGGGAGAGAGGATATCACAGCAGAGATATCTGTAAGTGGTGTCTGTTCCATTGAAAGCAACATACTATTCATGATCAGTTTAAAGATAGCTTGATCTGTGACTAGGAATGCCTCAATGGCTGGAGATGGATGTCCTGAGAGTAGTGGCAGTTCCAAAGCAATGGGAGAAAACAGACTTGCTGGAGTGTTTTCACTTTGTGCCATGGATTTGGCTGGACTACATATTGTGGGTGAGGGAAGTGAGTAGAATTTACCAGTCTTGACTGCTGAGTGGCTGGAAGTGCCTTGCTGATCTCAGGTGGGGACAGCCACAAGAGAGAAGAGAATCATGAAGCTGTTCCCAGTACGGCCAATGCCATCTTGGCTGCTGATGAGTCCCACTGCTAAGAAGAAAATTGTCAGTCTTTGCGGCTGCTAAGCTGCTTTTTGACTCTTGGACATGGTGCAGACTGGTCAAGGATTCAGTGCTGGCTAAACTCAAAATAATATTTGTGCGCTTGCAAAAAAACTGTAAGCCTTAGTGACAAAAACAAAGTAAAACAAATGCAATAAAAACTCAATTAGATTGAATGGACAGCAACATCTATGCAATAAAAACTCAATTAGATTGAATGGACAGCAACATCTAAATCACCAATCTGAGTAGAATGGGAATTAAGCTCCAACCAAACAATAAAAAGTGTGCTATCCTTGTGCTAGGTAAAAGTTAATCAATCAAATAGGATACCAATAAAAGTACATTAAACATATGATAAACTCATCCTAAATTGACATATTGTATCTGTGCCAATAAATTCCATATAATATTTATATATATATATATATATATATATATATATATGTATATATATATATATATATATATATATATATATATTAGACAAAAACCAAAAAAGAGAGCGGCATCCACTTGAAAGGTGAATGCACGATCACAGTTTTATTCAGCGTTTCGATGAGGCACAAGCTAGTCTTACTCAGGATAACAAACAAGTGAAGCAACACAACCTATATATAGAGATGTCCTGAACTGTTCGCCGGCGAACAGTTCCCGGCGAACTTCGCATGTTCGTGTTCGCCTCGGTGGGCGAACATATGCGATGTTCGGTCCGCCTCCTATACATCATCATTGAGGCAAACTTTGACCCTGAACCTCACAGTCAGCAGACACATTCCAGGCCAATCAGCATACCTCCTTCCAGGCATGACTTCTTTGGGATTAGTGTCAGGGGGGGGGGTCTAAAAAGTGTACCTGTGAAGTTTCAGCTCTGTAGCATGCCCAGAACCAGAAGAAAAAAGATCATATAGGTGTAAAAGGAGGGTTCCCACCATCCCTGCTCTACTGAAAAATTATCTTTTTTTCTGGTTCTGGACATGCTACAGAGCTGAAACCTCACAGGTACACTTTTTAGACCCCCCAGACACTAAATAACACAAACAAAGTTCTTAAAAATTGTCATTTTTGATAGAGAACCAATTAATGGAAAAATTTTAAAAAAAAATTTAAAAAAATTTCTTTGGATTTATTGTCTGGGGGGTCTAAAAAGTGTACCTGTGAAGTTTCAGCTCTGTAGCATGTCCAGAACCAGAAAAAAAAATTAGAATTAGGGTTAGGGCTAGGGTTAGGGTTATTTTTAGTGCTTAGGGTTAGAGGGTAAGGGTTAGAGGCATAGGGGTAGGGTTACTAACTCTAACCCTAAGTATCTCACCATAACCCTAACCCTATCCCCTAACACTAAACCTAATCCTAACCCTAACCCTTAAAGCCCAGTTCCTGTCCCATTTTGGTCGGTTGTGGTCTGTTTGCGGATGTTTGCGGTGCGTTAAACGGGGAGTTTGGTCTGTCACTGTGAAGCGGGCGTAACCCTTACACTACCTGATCGATACAACATCATACCTGATCGTATACACACACTGGATGTTTTAAAGCACGTTATTCCAAACAATTTAGGAATGTTAGGTGATTTATGCTCTTTATGGATTAAAACCCGACTCTGCGTCAACTACGTAATTTTCCATGGGAGTTTTGCCATGGATCCCCCTCCGGCATGCCACAGTCCAAGTGTTAGTCCCCTTGAAACAACTTTTCCATCACTATTGTGGCCAGAAAGAGTCCCTGTGGGTTTTAAAATTCGCCTGCCTATTGAAGTCTATGGCGGTTCGCAATGTTCACCTGTTCGAGAACATTTGCCGATGTTCGCGTTCGCGAACATTAAATTTTATGTTCGTGACATCACTACCTATATACCCTAAAACCCCTCCCTTCATTATCACCCACATGTGATGACATCAACCTGTGCAAATGTCAAAGTTCAAGCTAAAAACAATTATGGGAAAATGTCCAGATTTGGGAGAACAAAAAATAACAACAAACCTTTCTGCAAAAAAGACATAACAAAAGGGAACAAAATCCAGGCAGTAAAGACAAAAATAAAGATAAAACTGCATGATATAATATCATGCTACCTATGGTCGCCCATGCTAAGGCAGAGCTGGACTAGGAGAGCATGGTGAACATGTAATGTGTATAAGAAAAAACAAAAAACAGACATAAACCCAGTGTAAAGTCACCAAATAAATGTGCTGAAGGTGAAAATAAACAGATAAGTGATAGAATAAAAACAATTTTAGATCATAACTGGGAGAGCGCCGAAGGTGCCGAAGGAAGACCTGTAGCAGGTGCTATCAGAAAAGAGCAGGAAGGACACGGTAGTGTTCAATCTGTGCCAGCACCAACTATCCCCTGCAGAAATTAGTCTCCTTAATAAGGATCTTTCCTTCACCCCTACTAACAAATTCAATGAATTTGATTTCCTTGTGAACCTCTATAAGTTTGAGAGGATATTAGCATTTAAGGAGATCTATAAAGACTCCCCCACAGCAGTGGAGTAGCGCGGGTAGTCAGCGCCCGGGGCAAGGTAAGTAATTTGCGCCCCTTACACAAATCTACTAGACCACTACACAGACCACTACACTGACCTAGCTGACCACTACACAGACCTACCTTATTCCTACACTGACCTACCTGATTACTATACTGAGACTTACCTGACCACTACACAGACACCTACACTGACCTATATTATTCCTACACTGACCTACCTTATTCCTGCACTAACCAACCTTATCACTACACTGACCTACCTAATTTCTATACTGACCCCTACACTGACCTACCTGACCACTTCACAGACCTACCTGACCACTACACAAACCTACCTGACAATTACACTGACCACTAAACAGACCTACCTGTTTCCTGCACTAACCTACCTGATCCCTATACTGACACCTACAGAGACCTATCTGACCACTACAGAGACCTACCTGATTCCTACACTAACCTACCTGATTATTACACTGACACCTACACTGACCTACCTCACCACTGCACAGACCTACCTGACCACTACACTGACCAACCTGATCGATCACTACACTGACCTACCTAATTACTATACTGACAATTACACAAACCTACTTAACCACTACACAGAACTACATGACCACTTCACAGACCTGCCTGACCAATACACTGACCACTAAACAGACCTACCTGTTTCCTGCACTAACCTATATGATCGAGGGTGTGGCCTGATGGCGGACCGAGCAGCACACTAATCTCTGAGCTCCTCGCTTCCTCTTCCCATCCTGCACTATATCCTGCACTGATTGCCTTGGCACAGACCTCATTCGACTCCTTCGGACCCCAGGATCATTCTGCCGGCTGACTATGGTAAAGACTGGCCCCCATAAAGCCGCGAAATTGGTCGGAGCGATGGACCGGTTCCTCAGCCAAAATGGCACCGGAGACCTCCGCTCCTCCGCGGTCAGCACGGCCCCTCTGCCTACACCTGCCTCACAGGAGGACTTCTTTTCCTCCACAGTCCCTGGTCTCCCTGATCACCCTCCTTCGCCTGCCTCTGAGGAGGACGCCTTCCTGCACCTGGATGGACAAGGTGAGCCTGCTGCTGAACCCACGTTGGGTCAGATTATGTCTGCCATCCAAGATTGCAAGGCCTCACTCACTGCCCAGATTGAAACTATTCATATAGACTTTTCTTTACTGAAAAGGGATGTGCAGAATATGAGGGAGAGGGTAGGGGCTGCTGAGGACCGTATCAGCACTATAGAGGACAATGTAGCTCCGCTATACATTACTGTGCGAGAAACTTCCAGTGAACTCATGGCACTATGCTCCAAAATTTATGATCTAGAAAACAGGTCCCTCCGCAATAACCTGCTCTTTGTGGCGTTCCCTGAACGCTCTGAGGGGTCCACACTTGAGCGGTTTCTGTTTCAAGTTTTAATTTTCAAGATAAAGTGGCTATACTCTGGGTGGCCAGCCTGCAGGGTGAATTACAATTTAATGGTCAGATTATACGTATCTTTACTGACTTCTCGGCAGATGTCCAGAAGCAGAGGGCCTCCTTTGAAGCGGTCAAGGCTAGACTTCGCGATCAAGAGATCTCCTACTCCATGTTGTTTCTGGCCAAGCTCAAGGTTATTCATGCCCACAAAACCATTTTTTTCAATTCCCCTGGAGAAGCATCTACCTGGCTGCATGACATGCTTGGCGGCTCTCAGCAATCCAGGCATCGCTGATTACGGATTTCCTTTTGTATCTATGAACTCTGAGCTGTCCTTCAACTTCTTTGCTTACCATAGTGCCTTGCCGGACCCATCTGGAAGGGCCTGATCACAGACTGTCCTCCCTGGCTTACCTGTCATCCTCCCTCGATTGGGCACAAACTTCCTAGATGGGTGTCGGGGACTTCTATCCTAATTTGTTACTACGTTATCTCCTACAGTTTCCTGGGTGCCTTGTTGGTCCTCCATGCCGGCATAACTGTTCCCCTACATTTGAAGAGGAATGCCGAAGAGGTGTGTTCCTTCCTCCATTTCCCCCTTTGCAGCAGTTTTTTTTTTTTTTTGCTGCCCCCTCCCCATTTTTTTTTGTCCCTCACCTTGGTTGAACATTTGGCCCTGAAAAGGGCCTGGATTGCCTGTTCATATCATGCCTTTCATACATCCTATTCTAGGGGAGTCTCGATCCTTATTGCTAAGTCCCTCCCGGTCGCACGGACCCGGAGGGCAGGTTTGTCCTTTTGTCCTTACAGGTTGGCCGTGCTGTCCTTAATTTAATTAACCTATACATTCCCCCTCCATTTTCAGCTGAAATTCTTAATAAACTTACCTCCTATGTTCTTGATTTTCTGATGGGCCATGCCCTCTATATGGGTGACTATAACGCAGTGGTTGACCCTGCCATGGACCGCTTGCGGGGAGAAGGGCGTATTTTCCAGTCCATTCTGGACTGGATTCAAATATACAGTCTGATCGATGTGTGGTGCTGGAAGCACCCTGACGCTAGACAATACACCTCCCATTCTGACTCAATGTCTCGCATTGATATGGTTTTTGCTTCCCCCCATACGCTTCTGCTCATCACTGGAGCATCCATCCTTCCCCGAGGGGTTTCGGATCATGCCCCACTGTTGGTGGAAATATCTATTCTTCCAGCTTCTGGCCCCCCAAATATGGCGCCCTTAACGCTCATTGGCTAACTGACCCTACAGTCCTGGGTGCTCGGAGTATTGGGATACGAGCTTGCTTACTGCTGACTCCCAATCGGTTTGGGAGGCGTTCAAGCTCTCTGCCCGTGATACCTTTATGTCTATTACCGGAATCCTCCGCAAGAATAATAAGGTTTGTACGGAAGAGCTTGAGATAGCCTTACTTCAGGCTGAGGATGCTTATACTGCTCAACCTTCCCTACATACGCATGCTCAATGGCTTCAGGCCCGCAGGAGTTATGAGCTCCGCTTGCTGCACCTCACACAAAAACGTATGCTGTATACCTCCCAAAAACTGTTTGAACATGGAAACAAGGCGGGGCGAATGCTGGCCTACCTTGCTCGCCCGGAGTTTTCTCCCACCTCTGTCCTGAGAATTCGCCTTTCTTCGACGGAGGTGGTGATCATGGACGCATTTGTCTCCTTCTTTACTGACCTTTATACGTCTACTGCCCATTATGATGATGCCTCTTTATCTACCTATCTAACTGATATCACTCTCCCTTCTCTGACTGAACAGGATAGCGAAGACCTTGAAGGCCCCTCTCAGGATAGAGGAAATAGAATTTGCATGCTCCCCCCATCTATGCGGGAGGCCCTAATTATTCTCCTCCTTAAACCCCGTAAGGATCCCCTAGAATTCCTATAGGCCCATATCGTTAATTAATGTAGATGTGAAAATACTTGCCAACCATTTAAATAGGATCATCCCTTCTTTGGTACAGGACGACTAGGGTGGGTTTATTCCAGGCCATTCTACTCGTATGAATATTCGCAGATTGTTCCAAAACCTACAATATCCACATCCTAACTCCTCATCTCGAGTTGTTGTTTCCTTGGATACCTGTAAAGCATTTGACAGTGTAGAATGGCCCTACTTATTTCGGGTCTTGCAGCTGTATGGGTTTGGACCCAAAATGATCGCCTGGATTAAGCTCCTGTATACTGATCCTGTCGCCAGGGTTAGGGTGAATGCTGCGATCTCCCCTGAAGTTCTCGATCTTCAGAGGCAGGAGGCAGGGGTGCCCTTTATCCCCACTTTTATTTGCTTTGGCTATTGAACCCCTGGCTATACGTATAAGAACTACCCCGGATATCAGGGGCCTGGTTATCGGTAGTATAGAGGAGAGGATATCTCTATATGCTGACAATACGCTCGTCTACCTGGCGGATCCCTCTGACTCCTTGCGAGCCCTTCTCAGGGAGATGGAGAACTTTGGTGGATTTTCAGGCTTTCGTATTAACTGGTCCAAATCAATTTTTTTCCCTCTGGACCCTGGGGCTGAACTGGCGATCTATCCGGGCTCTAAGCTCCATGTGACGCGCTCCTTTTGCTACCTCTGGGTCATTGTCCAATTGCCGTTACACTCCTATGTGTCCACTAATCTGTGTCCTCTCATTCAACTTCTTCAACAACGTACCTCTCAATGGATGGATCTCCCTTTGAATCTGGTGGGTCGAGTTAATATGATCAAAATGATTTTCCTCCCGAAACATCTGTATGTTCTGGCCAATGCCCCATGTAAAGTCCCCAAATCCCTTTTCAGGCGAATCGACTCACTCCTGTTGGCATTTCTGTGGCATAAAAAGTCCCCTAGGATAGTACTGGACACTTGAAAGTTACCCACGCAACTAGCTGGCCTGGCCTTCCCCAATTTCTATTGCTATTACCTGGCGTCTCAGCTGGCAGTGGTTCATGATTGGTTGCATCCTTCCTCACATAACGCCTGTACTACTACTGAAGCAGCCATTGTCACCTACCTTGAATCTCTCCATAATATTGTGTATCGCAAACAGGTTCCACCGGTCCTAGGCACCCTTATGCTCCAGTCAAGACTACCCTATCCCTTTTTAAACTAGTGGTACAACGCTTCTCCACTGACGCCTGGACCTCCTCCCCCAATAGTCCACTTTGGTTTAACCCTGAACTCCTTGAACTAGTGTCCTACCCATACTCCCAATTTGGGATAGACAGGGGTGTTAAATATCTCAATCACCTGTATACTGCCCAGGGGTTCAAATCTTTCTGGCAACTTCGTGGAGAATTTGGACTACCCTCTTCAGCCTGGTTTTATTATATCCAGGTCCGACATGCCCTGCAGAGTCAATTCACTTCTCTTCAGGCTCCTTTAAGCATTTCTGCCTTGGAGAGATTACTTAGGGATCCTGGCATTACGAAACGAATTTCCCAATATTACTCCTTTCTGATGACAGATTCCAATCCCAGATTTGCAAGGGCACAGGCACGATGGGTGGCTATGGGCATTGACTTTAGTGAGGATGACTGAACTGAATTTTTTTACTACTTACCATAAATCAGTTCTGGCCTCCAATGATCGTCTGATTCAGCTCAAGGTGTTTCATCAGAGTCATTTTACACCTAGTCGACTACATAAGTTAGGCATGCGTCCCAATCCTGATTGTTTTCGGGGCTGTGGACTTTCTTCACTGTTTCTGGTCCTGTTCAGTGGTAGCTAAATTTTGGTCTGACATTAACTCCTTTATATCCGCGGTTCTTGGTCTCCCTAATATCCTTCATCTGAAAAATTGCCTGTTGGGCATGTTTGGGGACCTGCTGGTCGCCGGCCATGTCAAACGTCTGCTCCGTATCCAGTATTTCTATGCTAAAAAGGCGATACTCCTGACCTGGAAGGGGTCCACTGTTGCTACCTGGCTCCAATTGATTAATAACTGTCTTCCCCTTTACAAACTTACTTTTGAACTAAGAGGTCGTCCACATTTATTTGAAAAGATATGGCATGGCTGGATCTCTAGTCCCCTTACTCTACCTCCTTCAAATTTGGTGGACCAGGGTTCCATCTCTGCTACTCCATAAGGGAGCGATGCTGATGTTCCATATACTATGTATGCTTCTTTAGAAATTGACCTAAAACTGTTCCCTTTGTCATAATGTGTTGCTGTTCCTTCTCCTATGCTAGATATACCGGGCGGAGCGGTGACCGGGAGCACCAGCGTTAATAGTAATGTTTGGTTGGGTTGTTTCTGTTTTACCTTCCTGTTATGGGGGTTTTTTGTGTTTTTTTTGTTTTGTTTTTGTATAGTTTGGTTTCTCTGTATGTTCTTGTTTGCAAACTCAATAAAAATTTATTTAAAAAAAAAAAACCTACCTGTTTACTATACTGACACCTACCTCACCACTACATAGACCTACCTGATTCCTGCACTAACCGACCCGATCACTACACTGACCTACCTTATTACTACACTGACCCCTACACTGACATTCCTGATTCCTACACTAACCTCTACTCTTACACCCCTACACTGACCCCCCCACACTGACCCCTTCATTGACACCTACACTGAACCATTCACTGACACCTACACTGACCCATTCACTGACACCTACACTGACCCCCCTACAGTGACACCTACACTGGTCCCCCTTCACTGACCCTTCTTCACTGCTCCTCTTTCACTGGCCCCCCTTCACTGACCCCCCTTCCTTGGCCCCCCTAGACTGGCCTCCCTACACTGAACCCCCTACACTGCCACCTTCACTGACCCCCCCTACATTGACCCCCCTACACTAAAACCCCCCTTCACTGAACCCTTACACTGACCCCCCTACATTGATCCCCTCACTGACACCTACACTGACCCCCCTCTACTGACCCCTTCACTGACCCCCTACACACCCCCCCCGACATTGACACCCACACTGACCCCTTCACTGACCCCCCCCCACATTGACATTTACACTGACCCCCCCTTCACTGACACCTACACTGACTCCCCTACACTGACGCCCCCTAAACCAACACCTACACTGACCCCTCCCTACACTGACACCTACACTGACCCCCCTTCATTGACACCTACACTGAACCCTTCATTGACACCTACAATGACCCCTTTACTGACACCTACTCTGACCCCTTCACTGACACCTACACGGACCCCCCTACAGTAACACCTACACTGGCCCCCCCTACACTGACCCCTCCTACACTGACACCTACACTGACCCCTCCTACACTGACACCTACACTGACCCCCCTGCGGGCATGGTACAGGAGAATGCAGGGCTGTGGGCATGGTATTGGTACAGGAAAATGCAGGGCTGCGAGCATAGTACAAGAGAATACAGGGCTGCGGACATGGTACAGGAGAATGCAGGGCCGCGGGCATGGTACAGGAGAATGCAGGGCTGCAGGCATGGTACAGGAGAATGCAGGACTGTGGGCATTGTACAGGAGAAAGCAGGGCTGCGGGGATGGTACAGGAGAATGAAGGGTTGCGGGCATTGTTAAGGAGAATGCAGGGCTGCGGGCATAGTACAAGAGAATGCAGGGCTGCAGGCATTTTACAGGAGAATGCAGGGCTGTGGGCATTGTACAGGAGAATGCAGGGCTGTGGGCATTTTACAGGAGAATGAAGGGCTGTGGGCATTGTACAGGAGAATGCAGGGCTGTGGGCATTTTACCGGTGAATGCAGGGCTGTGGGCATGGCACAGGAGAATGCAGGGCTGCTGGCATGGTACAGAAGAATGCAGGGCTGCGGGCTTTGTACAGGAGAATGTAGGGCTGCGGGCATAGTACAAGAGAATGCAGGACTGCAGGCATTTTACAGGAGAATGCAGGGCTGTGGGCATTGTACAGGAGAATACAGGGCTGTGGGCATTTTACAGGAGAATGCAGGGCTGTGGGCATTGTACAGGAGAATGCAGGGCTGTGAACATGGTACAGGAGAATGCAGGGCTGCAGGCATTTTACAGGAGAATGCAGGGCTGAGGGCATTGTAAAGGAGAATGCAGGACTGTGGGCATTTTAAAAGAGAATGCAGGGCTGTGGGAATGGTACAGGAGATGGCAGGGCTGCAGACATGGTACAGGAGAATGCAGGGCTGTGGGCATGGTACAGGAGAATGCAGGGCTGTGGGCATGGTACAGGACAATGCAGGGCTGCAGGAATAGTACAGGAGAATGCAGGGCTGCGGACATTGTACAGGAGAATGCAGGGCTGCGGGCATGGTACAGCAGAAGGCAGGGCTGCCGGCATGGTACAGGAGAATGCAGGGCTGCGTGCATTGTAAAGGAGAATGCAGGGCTGTGGGCATACTACAGGAGAATGCTGGGCTGCGGGCATTTTACAGGAGAATGCAGGGCTGTGGGCATTGTACAGGAGAATGCAGGGCTGTGGGCATTTTACAAGAGAATGCAGGGCTGTGGGAATGGTACAGGAGAATGCAGGGCTGCAGACATGGTACAGGAGAATGCAGGGCTGTGGGCATGGTACAGGAGAATGCAGGGCTGTGGGCATGGTACAGGACAATGCAGGGCTGCAGGAATAGTACAGGAGAATGCAGGGCTGCGGACATTGTACAGGAGAATGCAGGGCTGCGGGCATGGTACAGGAGAAGGCAGGGCTGCCGGCATGGTACAGGAGAATGCAGGGCTGCGGGCATTGTACAGGAGAATGCAGGGCTGCGGGCATACTACAGGAGAATGCAGGGCTGCAGGCATTTTACAGGAGAATGCAGGGCTGTGGGCATTGTACAGGAGAATGCAGGGATGTGGGCATTGTACAGGAGAATGCAGGGCTGTGGGCATTGTACAGGAGAATGCAGGGCTGTGGGCATTTTACAGGAGAATGCAGGGCTGTGGGCATGGTACAGGGGAATGCAGGGCTGCGGGCATGGTACAGAAGAATGCAGGGCTGCGGGCATTGTACAGGAGAATGCAGGGCTGCAGGCGTAGAACAAGAAAATGCAGGGCTGCAGGCATTTTACAGGAGAATGCTGGGCTGTGGGCATTGTACAGGAGACTGCAGGGCTGTGGGCATTTTACAGGAGAATGCAGGGCTGTGGGCATTGTACAGGAGAATGCAGGGCTGTGGGAATTTTACAGGAGAATGCAGGGCTGTGGACATGGTACAGGAAAATGCTGGGCTGCGGGCATTTTACAGGAGAATGCAGGGCTGTGGGCATTGTACAGGAGAATGCAGGGCTGTGGGCATTTTACAAGAGAATGCAGGGCTGTGGGAATGGTACAGGAGAATGCAGGGTTGCAGACATGGTACAGGAGAATGCAGGGCTGTGGGCATGGTACAGGAGAATGCAAGGCTGTGGGCATGGTACAGGACAATGCAGGGCTGCAGGAATAGTACAGGAGAATGCAGGGCTGCGGACATTGTACAGGAGAATGCAGGGCTGCGGACATTGTACAGGAGAATGCAGGGCTGCGGGCATGGTACAGGAGAAGGCAGGGCTGCCGGCATGGCACAGGAGAATGCAGGGCTGCGGGCATTGTACAGGAGAATGCAGGGCTGCGGGCATACTACAGGAGAATGCAGGGCTGCAGGCATTTTACAGGAGAATGCAGGGCTGTGGGCATTGTACAGGAGAATGCAGGGATGTGGGCATTTTACAGGAGAATGCAGGGCTGTGGGCATTGTACAGGAGAATGCAGGGATGTGGGCATTTTACAGGAGAATGCAGGGCTGTGGGCATTGTACAGGAGAATGCAGGGCTGTGGGCATTTTACAGGAGAATGCAGGACTGTGGACATGGTACAGGAAAATGCTGGGCTGCGGGCATTTTGCAGGAGAATGCAGGGCTGTAGGCATTGCACAGGAGAATGCAGGGCTGTGGGCATTTTACAAGAGAATACAGGGCTGTGGGAATGGTACAGGAGAATGCAGGGCTGCAGACATGGTACAGGAGAATGCAGGGCTGTGGGCATGGTACAGGAGAATGCAGGGCTGCAGGCATAGTACAGGAGAATGCAGGGCTGCGGACATTGTACAGGAAAATGCAGGGCTGCAGGCATGGTACAGGAGAATGCAGGGCTGCGGGCATTGTACAGGAGAATGCAGGGCTGCGGGCATGGTACAGGAGAATGCAGGGCTGCGGGGCATGGTACAGGAGAATGCAGGGCTGCGGGCATTGTACAGGAGAATGCAGGGCTGCGGGCATACTACAGGAGAATGCAGGGCTGCGAGCATTGTACAGGAGAATGTAGGGCTGTGGGCATTGTACAGGGGAATGCAGAGCTGCAGGTATACTACAGGAGATGCAGTGCTGCGGGGATGGCACAGGTGTACCATCCCCGCAGCACTGCATCTCTTGTAGTATGCCCGCAGCCCTGCATAATGGCAGGTAGTGCGGCTGTGGAGGTGTCTCACACTTACCTGTTCCTGAGGTGCCATAGATTTAAAAATGGCACCGCCCAACGGGAACACGTCATTGCGCATGCGCCGCCACCGCCGCTTGGGAAAGCTTGTATACGTTAGGCTATTCCCGGGAATAGCCGAACGTGTACGGCCTTTCTCGAGTGGTGGCGGCGCATGCGCGGTGACATGTTGGCGCTGAGCGGCGCCATTTTTAAATTTAAGGCGTCTCAGGAGCATGGTTGCCCCGGTGTTCCGTTAAAAAAACCTAAACCAGCCGCGTTTAAGTGACACTGGCGGGGCCGTGGGTTGCGCCCCCCCCCCCGGATTTTGCGCCCGGTGCGGCTGGCCCCCCCAACACCCCCCACGCTACGCCACTGCCCCACAGTAACACAGCTGACTCTCTTCAGGCCACATCGTCATCCAAAATGTATCCGCTTATCGGCAGGAATTACTTACACAACTCCAGGACAGACACACCTACTCTGTGCTTCCAAATGATCTGACTGGGCGTTTTAGACATATAGTTGATGACAAGGTCCATGAAGGCTTTTTTCATAGCTGGATCACTAAGGATGAATTGGGGTTTCTCCCCACCAATTTTCCTTGGTGCCCCATTATTTAAACTCTACAAAAAATACATAAAGACCCAGCTCATCCACCTAGACGTCCTATTATTCCTGCTAGGGGGTCAGTGTTACAACCTCTGGCAGTTTTTTTTTGATTTTTTTCTGCAACCACTAGTACAAAAGATGCCTTCATACCTGAGGGACTCCTCAATGGCTATTGACTCTTTAAAACAACTGGGGCCGATCCGCGCATACTGTGTACTCACCACTTTGGATGTCAAAAGCATGTACACAGTTATCCTACATAAAGACGGCATTGAGGCGGTACATCAAGCATTAAGCCATTCTGGTTTGGAAAGACAACCCACTAGTTTTCTCCTTGAACTATTAAGGCTCATTTTGACACTGAATTACTTCAAATTTGAAGATACCTTTTATTTACAATGCAATAGGACAGCTATGGGCTCAAATGTGGCACCTTCTTTTGCAAATATTTTTATCTTCTATTACCTTCACTGTCTCCTTATACTCTATATTACCAGCGCTATATTGATGACCTGCTCCTCTTGTGGACTGTCTCTACATAGGACTTGATACAGAGAATTGACGCAATCAATGGGTTGCCTAATCCTGTGAAACGGATTATGACACATTCCACCTCCATAATTTTCTGGATTTAAACATCTATAAAGTTACCTCACATGACCAAACTACTCTGGGGACCTGTCTGTATCATAAATCCACAGATAGGAATACCCTCCTCCATGCACATCCTCCATCTTTGATAAGGGAAATTCCATTTGCACAAATGCTGAGAGGGGTTAGGAGAAACTCCAACCTTGACACTGCAGCAATACAATTAGATGAAATGGTCCAGCGCTTTACAGAATGTGAATACTCCAGGGAGGCACCCTGAAGCATAAACAGTGGGCTCTTGCTGCAGTTACAGATACTAACAAGACGAGGGACAAGAACATTCAGAACTGAGTATTTTTTCCCACTCAAGTGGTAGCAAGCTGGTCAAAGATGCTGTGAATGTGAACCAATCACATTTATGAATTTTGTCAATGGTGATTTGGCTAATGTGTACACATATAGCACTGATAATCATGTTGTGTTTATCACAAGAGGCACGCTATTATTTGTGTATATGTATATGTTTATATCACTTTCGATAATAGGGCAATGTATAGTTGCAGCTCTTGTGTTTCTTTATTATACTTTAGCGCAGAAACACTTTTTGGTTTCTCAAGCACACTGAACAATTACAGGGAAAAAGATAGAGTTGACAATCTTCACTCAATATATTTTGTGATTATTCATTAAAATTATCTAATTATTTGAAAAACAAATTACTGTTCAGTGCAAATACCCAACAATGTGTAGATGAAATAAATAAACAGAAATTTGTTTTTCCCATGATTGGATCTTTAAAGTGAATATTTATTATTTTAGTAAATTACCATAGCTGTGTGGCAGACAGACACATATGTAATCGATTCATACAAATTATTACATAGCAGATGTTCTTACAATTACACATTAGGCTTGAAAAAGAGAAACTGTTACTTCAAACATATAAGGACAATTGTTTGAAAATAATTGATCAAACTGAAGGGGAATAGCATAATAGGTTATATGTATCCTCAAAAAGTGTTATAGACAAATGGCAAAAATAATTATTACACCCAATCAAGGTATCATTGTCAGTATGCATATATGTATGTTATATGCAGCACAATAAGTGTGCTCTTAATCAGGGCCGGACTGACCATCGGGCGGACCGGGCATAATCCCGGTGGGCCGCGGCGCCGGCTCTCACTTAGTCCGACTCCTCACAGTAGAATGTAAAGAAGCCAGACTTTCATTTTCCCTCACTGCGGCGGCCGCGGCCGGTGTTCTTGCCAGCTACACCGGCTCCGCGGCCAATCAGCCTTCTGCTGTGAGTCACACCCCCCTGAGCAGGAGGCTGATTGGCTAGGGAGCCGGAAGTGAAGAGAAGTTCGTCTGTGTGTTCCTTCCTGCCGCAGCCGGTGTCCTGCCCGGCGCGGCCAGCAGCACAGCCCGCACTCGCAGGATCGGCCATGGAAGCAAGCAGCTGCAGATGGCAGCTCCTTCACTCTGACTCCGGGCTGCTCGCGGGGGCGGCGATGGGCCGGAGAGAGAAGGTAAGTGCGGCTCCTCACAACGCCAGTGTCTTCAGTGCTGTGCAGCCCTGGTGTCACCGGCCATGTGTACTGTCTGCTACTGAATAGGAGGGGGATGGGGCGGCTTCATATAGAGGATTTGATGTTTCCCTCTTCCTCCTCCTGCTGCCGCTGGATGGATGCCTGATTCTTCTCCTCCCTTCTGCAGGCATTCTGCGGCTGCAGGAGAAATATTAATTTCTCTATATGCAGCTGAGCTGTCCCATCCCCCTCCTATTCAACTTCTTTTACTGCCCCCCCAGTGATCTTAACCCTCCCCCCCTGCTCTTAGCCCCCCCTTGTGCTCTTTAGCCCCCCCCTTGTGCTCTTTAGCCCCCCCCTGCTCTTCAGCCCCCCCCCTGCTCTTCAGCCCCCCCCTGCTCTTCAAGTCCCCACAGTGCTTTTCATCTCCCCCTATGCTTTCTGGCTCCCCTAGTGCTCTCCACCCCCCTGTGTTCCCTGGCCAGGTGTTTTCTAGTTCCCCCCCCCAGTGCTCTCCAGTCCCCCTACCCCGTGCTCTCCATCCCCCTGGTTTTCCCTGCCCCCCCAGTGCTATCCACACCCTGCGCCTTCCTTACTTCTCTCCAGTCCCCCCCCCCTTGCCCTTCAGCTCCTCCAGTGCTATCTGCTTTCCCTGTGCTCTCCGGCCCCCCTAGTGTCCTATCTTCTATCATGTCTGCAGTCTCTGACCTTCTCTTGTATCACATCTGCAGTCTCTCAGGTATCATGTCCGCAGTCTCTGACCATCTCCTCTATCATGTCCTCAGTCTCTGACCATCTCCTGTATCATGTCCGCAGTCTCTGACCATCTCCTGTATCATGTCCGCAGTCTCTGACCATCTCCTGTATCATGTCCGCAGTCTCTGACCATCTCTTGTATCATGTCCGCAGTCTCTGACCATCTCTTGTATCATGTCCGCAGTCTCTGACCATCTCTTGTATCATGTCCGCAGTCTCTGACCATCTCCTGTATCATGTCCGCAGTCTCTGACCATCTCCTGTATCATGTCCGCAGTCTCTGGCCATCTCCTGTATCATGTCCGCAGTCTCTGACCATCTCCTGTATCATGTCCTCAGTCTCTGGCCATCTCCTGTATCATGTCCGCAGTCTCTGGCCATCTCCTGTATCATGTCCTCAGTCTCTGGCCATCTCCTGTATCATGTCCGCAGTCTCTGGCCATCTCCTGTATCATGTCCGCAGTCTCTGGCCATCTCCTGTATCATGTAGGCAGTCTCTGACCATCTCCTGTATCATGTCGGCAGTCTCTGACCATCTCCTGTATCATGTCCTCAGTCTCTGACCATCTCCTGTATCATGTCCTCAGTCTCTGACCATCTCCTGTATCATGTCCTCAGTCTCTGACCATCTCCTGTATCAAGTCCTCAGTCTCTGACCATCTCCTCTATCATGTCCTCAGTCTCTGACCATCTCCTCTATCATGTCCTCAGTCTCTGACCATCTCCTCTATCATGTCCTCAGTTTCTGACCATCTCCTCTATCATGTCCTCAGTCTCTGACCATCTCCTCTATCATGTCCTCAGTCTCTGACCATCTCCTCTATCATGTCCTCAGTCTCTGACCATCTCCTCTATCATGTCCTCAGTCTCTGACCATCTCCTCTATCATGTCCTCAGTCTCTGACCATCTCCTCTATCATGTCCTCAGTCTCTGACCATCTCCTCTATCATGTCCTCAGTCTCTGACCATCTCCTCTATCATGTCCTCAGTCTCTGACCATCTCCTGTATCATGTCCTCAGTCTCTGACCATCTCCTCTATCATGTCCTCAGTCTCTGACCATCTCCTGTATCATGTCCTCAGTCTCTGACCATCTCCTCTATCATGTCCTCAGTCTCTGACCATCTCCTCTATCATGTCCTCAGTCTCTGACCATCTCCTCTATCATGTCCTCAGTCTCTGACCATCTCCTCTATCATGTCCTCAGTCTCTGACCATCTCCTCTATCATGTCCTCAGTCTCTGACCATCTCCTCTATCATGTCCTCAGTCTCTGACCATCTCCTCTATCATGTCCTCAGTCTCTGACCATCTCCTCTATCATGTCCTCAGTCTCTGACCATCTCTTGTATCATGTTTGCCGTCTCTGACCATCTCCTGTATCATGTTTGCAGTCTCTGACCATCTCCTGTATCATGTTTGCAGTCTCTGACCATCTCCTGTACTATGTCCAGCGGGAACACTCTGCAGCCACACCGCACAGCACACCCAAGGTAAGTGGAGGACTGGAAAGAGGAGTGACTTCTACTTAGGGATTTCTTTTGCAGATAGGCTGGACTGGCACTGGCAGCAACAATTTTATTCAAATAAATCAGGATTTCTTCTGCAAATTGGCTGGCACTGGCACTGGCAGCCAGGCATAGTACTAGTCTAGTACTATGCCTGCCAGTGCCAGGTCAGCCTATTTGCAGAAGAAATCCTGATTTGAATAAAATTGTTGCTGCCAGTGCCAGCCTACCAGGGGCTGATCTGAGGTGTGAAGGTGCAGGAATTGGGGTGATCTAAGGTATGATAGTGCAGGAATTGGGGTGATTTGATGTGTGAAGGTGCAGGAATTGGGACTGATCTGCTTCATACTATTTTTAGGACTCAACCATCAAACAGGATTTAAAGTAAGACAAAATAAACAGCATCATATGGCAGCTCTGATCTAAATTGAAGATTAAACTAAAAAAGGTACCGTAATCAAATCCACACATCCTGGAACATTAAATCCTGTCATCAACCATCCCGACGAACGCCACGCCCCGCCACGCCCCCCCTCGCGGGCTGCTGAGTCCAAAATGCCCGGGCCTATTTTTTGTCCCAGTCCGGGCCTGCTCTTAATGCTGTTTCTGATGAGGCACTATTAAGGTATTTTCATGGCATGTTTCTAAATGTCTTATCAAAGAAACCTTAGCAGACTGGCGGACTCCAGGTTTATGATCTAAGAATTTATAATGCCTTTTTTGGAATTGCATGATTCTGTGAAAAAATACCTATTAGATTGGTTCCCAAATTCCATTTTAAAAACTGAATTTGGTGCGACTTTATTGTCTAAAATAAATTCACATTTAATTATTTTGTGGACTATTATAGCTATTTTTCTTTGCATCAAACTAATGAATACAAGAAAAATGACTGCACACCAAGGGATGGCTCACAATGAAAGGTTTTATTGAACAAGGATGCAAGGTACAGCAAAATGGATGGTAGACATGTTTCACACGACTCACAGCATGCTTGTTTACTAGGGACAAGTAAGCGGTGTACATCTCTTTCTCTGTGTCTTCAAACTAATGAATGACACAAGATTTTCTTTTTGGCATATGCTCATGATTTATAAATAGGTCAATTTGAATTTTTAGGCTTGCTTATGTATATTTTGAATACATGTATTGATTTGCATAGCAAGTAAATCCCCAGGATACAGGATTCACAAAAATCACAAATAGGATTCAAGGGCCATTGAAAACAAAATATTTATTAGGCACTGGTGCAGAACACAGGGCTGTCTTTTTAACTTGGAACTTGCTGACCTTAGAGCTGCTCACAGTGCAACAGTCCAACAGATAGTGCACATGTAGCAGTATTAAAGATAAGGAATGAGCTTAAAGTGCTACTAAACCCAGGACCCTGCATTCACTATATTTGTTCTCCCGAAATACATAGAACATGGAAATAAAATTACTTTAATAAATATAAACTGTTAAATACCTTTTCTCATCAGTAGTGTATAGCAGTCTTGTGACTTCAATCAGTGTCTGGTTAAAGCTTGTAGAAGGAGTTTTCATTCTACTTTGACTGTCCTATGAGGCCGCAAAAGCCCTGACCCTCTGCCTGGACAGCGCTGATTGGCCTTGTGCAAAAAACATGCACCCTCCCAAGAAAAAAAAAAACTCTCTAGCAATACACACCAAACTGAGCGTGTGCAGAGTTACTCCAAAGGCTCTGTCTTATCAGGAGATGGATTGGGGACAGTGAAAGAAGGGGAGGATTTGAGAAGGCAGGATCAAACAGTCTTTTTACACAATGTGAAGGATTTTCCCCTTCCATAATGAGTGCATATACAAAGTTATTTTAAGGTTCAATCCAAACACAATTTCTGACCAAACCATGGCTGTTCTGGCATTTGTGTGAACATTTATCTGTTTGTCAGGTACTGAACAGCATGTGTAATAGCTATATTACTACCTCCATTATACATGAAAACTTCCCGCTGTCAATGGTTGTGAAGAACACTGGCAGGTGCAGGCACTGTTGAATCCTTAACAATCGGTGACATCACCTAGTAAAGGAGCCAGGATAAATAAAAGGTTAAATTCATATTAGGTCCTTCAGAGCTGGTATGGGTTTTGGATTTTTCAAAAATAAAAAAAGCATGCCCCTCCTAAATTCTTTACCAGATGCTTGGCATCTTGTATTGATTTAGGGTAGAACCCCATGCAAATATCAGGAACAAAAAGGTGTGGGTCCCCCAAAAATCCATACTTGATCATGCAGCCTGGCAGACCAGGATAGAAAGGTAGGAGGGTGCTCCCCCTCTGTTGAACCATTAGGGGCCCTAACAATAAGGAGGCCCCTAGATACATAGTACCCATACGTATATACCAAAAAAGTAAACAGTAATGGAAAATGCACACACAGTTTCTGACAAGTTCTTGCTGGTGTGGTTCAGAAGGGGTGGGCACATACTCATCTTCCCCTCTCCTAGGCTGCATACATGGATAAGGGTCTGGTATGGATTTTTTGGGGGGACACATTTTTTTTTTGTTTTTTATGTGGGGCTCCCTCTTAAATTCTATACTAGACCCAGAGGGTCCGTCAGCCATAGTGGCTGATGGCTTATAGTTCTCAATAAACTTTGAGATCGCTGGTGAACACTCTCATAATTCATTGATTCTTCTGCTCTCCAGTAGCCGCCTGCCTGTATCAGAGGTTTGAGCAGACAGCTATCCTGAGAGTCTGCAGGAGCCTGGCATTGCACTCTTGATCTGCTAATTGCCAGTGCAATGCTTTGTAGGCTCTTTAGAAAAAAATAGATAAATGCACATTGTTTTTACCACCATTTATTTTTATTATTTTTCAAAAGGTGAACTTCGTTACATAGTCAGGTTGAAAAAAGACACTAGTCCATCTAGCTCAACGTAGCCGTTAAACATACATTTTCTTTGTAAATACCAGTTTTGCTGTAGTGTGTTGTATACATTACACAGATGTTCCACTTCACAGGCAGGTTCATGGCTTCCCCTAGGCATGTTATTTAATGGAGTTTTAAAGTTTTACTTTACCCCACTAAATGGAATTAATTTTTTTTTTTATAATTTTTTTTTCTCTTTTGTACTTTCCTGACTAAAAGCCTAAAAGCTTATAGAATGGACAGCCTGGGGAGATGGCACTCAATATGGTTGCTTAAGCTGATGGCTCTGACAGATGGGGAGAGAATGATGAACAGAATCTAAAGCCCATCCATAGCCATCCTGCCTCCTCATACCCCAGGCACCCTCAGTGACCATTTCTCACAAGAAGAAAGAGGACTATTGCCTGAAAAAACGTACAGCCTACTTCCACTATCCGGTGCCACAGGTTAGTTTCACCCAAGGTGGCGCTGACTCTGCAGCCACTCACTCAGCCCGAGCATATACAGATCTCCCTGATGATACACAGGGGGAATCAGAGCCCCAAATGCTCCCTCTGTCTTCTGGGCAATCGGATGATACAGCCAAATGGTGGGCTGACAACAACACCAGTCTACCTCTCCCCAGCCCAAGGCTTTAAACATGTTGCTATACTTGACTGTCTTTTCCACCACTGCAGATCTGCTGCAATCAGCTTGTTTGCTCCACCAATTTCGTCTACCACCCTAGAGCAGCTTATAAGTGCTAAGTGGTTTTCTTGAATTACCTGTTGACTTTCTTTTTGTTTTAGCTTTCCGGTTTGAACTTGAAGATAATCAGACCTTTCCAATCCGGAATACACATCTTCACAATGACTCCATCTGCATAGCAGCCGGGTTACTCCCTTCTGCCATGTCTAACCGTAAGTGTATGAGGCCCATATAGGCACAAGCTCTGTATCAACAATACCAATCAACGTCCTATCAATTATTGCTAATGGCCTCAACCACCCCACCAAGCATCATTCTTTATAGAAAGCTGCCCAAGACAATTATTATGACATTTTATGTGTTCAAGAGACACATTTCTCAGCAAACAGTACCCACACATCTTTCAAGCCTCCTTCTCCTCTAAGAAGCGGGGAGTCATGATTGCTGAGAAAGACTCGGTCGCCTTTCTGCCACATCAAAGAGTTCTAGACCCTAATGGTAGATTCATAATTCTAGTTTGTACCATCAACCAATCACCATACTTAATATTAAGCTAATCCAAAAAGAAGGTCATCTTATTATTTGTAAAGATTTTAATCTGGCACCTGACATGCACTAATCTTCAGCTGCTAAATGTCACAAATCTCCTTTGAAAAAATTCCTACATACTCAATATGTTTTTGATGTCTGGAGATGTCACCATGGAATTGAACCTGACTACACATACTTTTCTCTATTACACAAATCATACTCATGTATAGACCTCCTTCTTACAGATAAATGGCTTCTACAAAAGGTTCCTTAATCAGATTAACATTCCAACTCTGACCCCCTAAACTGCTTGCCTTTCTCAATAACCCATTCACAGAGCAAGAAATTCAGTCTGTCATTAAGTCCCTTTCAGGTGGGAAAGCTTCTGGTCCTGGCGAGCTTACCAGCGAATACTGCAAACAATTTTCCCAACTGTTAGCCCCTTACCTGTGTTCTCTCTACAACAACGCTACCTCCTCTTCCCTACAGTATTTCCCTCTGAAATGCTACAGGCATTAATAATAATAACTCTTCCAAAGCCAAGGAAGGAGCTGACTTCCCCCCAAAATTACAGACCGATATCCTTGGTAAATCTAGACCTGAAGATATATGCAAAAACTATAGCTACTCGTTGAAACAATATTTTGCCTTAATATATTGCGATCAATCCAGCTTCACCAAAGAACACTAAGCATCTGATGCCACTAGAAGGCTCATCAACATTATACATTACACTGTGTTCCACAGAACACCTTCTCTGCTCCTATCTTTGGATGCAGAGAAGGCGCTCGATAGAATTCACTGGACTTACCTCCAGTGAGATCTTCATAAATTCGTTCGGGAAAATTTTAAATGCAATACTTGCCATTTACACCACCCCCTTAGCAATGGTAGATTCTTCGAGCATGCTATCACAACCTTTTGAAAACACCAATGGAACCAGACAAGGTTGCCCACTCTCCCCATTAATATACAATGTACTGGCAAAAGACATCAGAACTAACCCCCTAATATTTGGTTTTACTATCAATCAGACATCACAGAAAAAAAGCTTGTTTGCTGATGATGTCATTCTCATGATTACAAATCAAAGTGGTTCAGTAAACTATCATATTGTGAATGAAACAAAATCATTTATTCTGGACCTAGGATTTGTTGCCATGACTATGAATCTACTGCCACCTTCCTCCCCTGCCAGTGGCTATTTGTCTATGCACTGGACAAAGGGGTGGAGCCCCGCATACCGGCCTAACCCACCCCCGACATTACTGCTTCAACTTGACAGCTCCAATCACTCTTATTGCGGCTGCCCCGGATTGTCCACCAATCACTGGATGTGCTGTATAGATGTTACACTGCTAAGGTATGTAGCCCCGAGTTCCCGGCCAACCCCAGGCCTTGAGACCCGGGGCTAATTATTTTAAATAAGCAATAGGAGACTCAGGGCTTTTTGGGGGCCCACTCCCAATGCCACTGCCAGTGTGTTCTCTAGACAAAACTCTATCAGCCTTTGTCCTGCTTCATTTTGTACTCCAAGGTCACATTTACCTGTTATTCCGGCTATGCTTTGACTTCCTACTTTAGCATTCCAATCTCCTATTATGAGAAGGATATCTTTTTTTGGAGTTAGTTCTAAAAGGTTTTGTAGATCTTCATAAAAGCTGTCAACCTCTGCTTCTTCAGCATCAGACGTTGGTGCATAAACTTGAATTATTGTGATGGTTAGTGGTTTGCCTTGGATATGGACTGAGATCATCCTGTCATTTTTGGGATTGTACCCCAGTACTGCTTTCTTCACTCTTTTGTTGACTATGTGGGTTACACCATTTCTTCTGAGAGATTCTTGTCCACAGTAGTAGATATAGTAGTCACCTGAGTTGAATTTGCCCATTCCAGTCCATTTTAGTTCACTAATTCTCAAGATATCAATGTACAATCTTGCAATCTCCTGTTAGACCACATCCAGCTTACCCTGATTCATTGATCTTACATTCCAGGTTCCTATTCAGACATTCTTTTCACTGCTACCATCCACAACTGAAAGCCCTTGTGGCTTTGGCCCAGCCATTTCATTAGTTCTGCAGCTACATGAAATTGCCCTCCGCTCTTCCCCAGTAGCACATCGGGCACCTTCCTGTCTGGAGGACTCATCTTCCACTGTCATATCCGTTATCCTTGTGTTTTTGTTCATGAGGTTTTTGTGGCAAGGATACTGGAGTGAGTTGCCATTTCCCTCTATAGTGGATCGCGTTTTGTCAGAATTCTCAGTTGTAACCCATCCGTCTTGGCAGAGCCCACACAGCATAGCTCGCAGCTTCACTGAATTTTTCAAGCCCCTTCGCCACGTCAAGGCAGTGACCCATAAAGGGGATAGACAGCAGTATATCATATCATGGCATGAAACTCATCAAATTTTCAGCTAATTACAAACCATTTGCTACAAAACTACAAAATGACTTACATCAACTTTCCAAACATGAACTATCATGGTCAAGAAGATTGGCAACTTTTAAAATGATTCATCTGTCACAACTGCTTTATCTCTTGCGGACCCTTACAATTCCTATTCCACATGCTTATTTTAGATCACTTCAAACCATGCTCAGTAAGTACACATGGCAAGGTAAAAAACCCTGTTGTGCTAATCTAAAATCCATCAAACATAAGTCTGTGGGGGGTTCCGGTTATATAGATTTTGAAGACTGCTACCTAGCCACAGTGTTAGCTCAACTACAAGACTGGTTCCAACCCTCCCCCTTAACTGTTTGGGGTCAAATAGAGTCCTCCTTACTTATCCGTTCCAATCTGCAAACATGACTCCTTGGGGTTCCATTTGGAGCATTCATCCCTTCCGCCCTATCTCCCTCAATGAAAACTTCAACTCACGCTTGGAAAAAACTGGCACAGTGACATCTTCACACATTATTTCTCCTCATCTACCCCACGAGTTACTGAGCCTGAGACTCTCCCTCCTCATTGGCGTGCCATTGGCTCCTGCTGCTGTCAATCAAATTCAATGAGCCAATGAGGAGAGAGAGGAGAAAGAGAGAGAGGGTGGCGGGGCTGGGCCATGGCTTTGTGTCTGAATGCTGTTTGCTGTGGGGGAACTCAGCAGGAGGGAGGGGCCTGAAGTGTCAAAGAGGGACCCAAGAAGAGGAGAATTCATGCTGCTCTGTGCAAAACCACTGCACAGAGCAGGTAAGTATAACATGTTTGTTTTTTTTTTTAACAAAAAAAAAAAAAACAAGACTTTACAATTGCTTTAAGTATTTTTTACTAAAACCCTTGCTTTTGTTTGTTGTCACTATTAAATTTGGGCCTAGTTTTGTTCATCAACATTATCTTGCTGTTGGTCAATTTTACACTTTTGTGCCATCTGTGGTTCTTTGGCTTTTGTGGTAAAACACTTGTCTTTACTGCTGGGGGTAAAAGTTTTACTGCTGCAGGTTGGCTCAGGTGCGCGAAACGACATGGCCCTACGTCGGTTGCACAAGTGGTGCCCGCTGAGAGAGAAAAACGGTCAGCTGTTGTAAACACAGCTGACCAATATTCTCTCTGTAATGATCCTTCTATATATATTTAAAAAAAAAAAAAAAACGGTGTGGAGTCTCTGCCAAAATCCTTATCCGGGCATGCAAGGAAAGCGAGTGAGTGCCCCCCCCCCCCCATCCTGAACCATACCAGGCCACATGTCCTTTAAAAAAACTGTACAGTATATAGCTGGTTGCAAAGGAGCGGGCAGGGAAGCTGGTCATTATGTCCTTAACAACCGATGAGTCATCAACTGTCAGAGGTGTTCCCCACTGATAGTTGAATGTAAAAATAGAATTGCCGGCAAACAAATTTGCAAAATAAATGGCGTGGGGGTTCTCCCCAGATCCATAGCAGGCCTTTGGGTCTGGTATGGATTTGTAGGGGAACCCCACGCCAAAATAAAAAACATGGCATGGGGTCTCCCCAATCTATACCAGACCCTTATCTGAGCATGCTGCCTGGCAGGTAAGGAAAGGGAGGGTGACCAGCAAGCACCCACCCCCTCCTGAACCATACCAGGCCACATGCCCTCAACATGGGGGGGTGCTTTTGGGCAGGGGGCTCTGCCCCCCACCGCAATGTACCTTGTCCCCATGTTAATGCGGACAAGGGCCTTTTCCCCACAACCCTGGGCTGTGATTCTGGGGGCGGGGGGCTTATCAGAATCTGGAAGCCCCCTTTAACAATGGGGTCCCAAGATCCTGACCCCCCCCCCCTTTGCGAATGAGGTACATATTTCCCCCAATTCATTCACCAAAAAAGTGTTACAAAGAAAAAAAAACACGAACACAGTTTTTGACAATTCCTTGTCCCTTGATTTAGATCCATTGTCAATCACGCTACCCGCCAGACCACAAAAAACTCCACACTCATCGAAGTCTAACCACCAACAACCCGCTTTTCTGTTTGACAGTTCTTAAATAAGTCTGATGCATGCTGGGACAGTGACATCACTAATGCCATTTAAGAACTATCAGACGGAGGAGTGGGCAGTCAGCAGTTAGCCTTCGACGAGTGCGAAGCATGCTCGGATAAGGGTTTGGTATATATTTGGGGGGGCAGCTTTTGCTTTTATTTTTTTTACTTTGGCGTAGGGCTCCCCTCCAAATACATAACAGACCAGAAGGGCCTGGTATGGATTCGGGGGGTACGGGGGGGGAACCCACAACGTTTGTTTCACAATTTATTTTTTTGTTGGCAATTCTTTTTTTTTTACATTGAGCTAATAACTTATCGAATGTTTAGGAGTCAGGACATGGCAGCTAGCTTCCGGGCCTGCTCCTTAGCTATATACAGTGTTTTTGAAGGAAAAAAAAACACAAAATACAAAACGTATCAAAAAATAAATCAAAAATGTAACTCTTGCTTTTCTGTTGCAACTCCATTGAAGTATATTACACGCAAAACGCAATGTGCTGCGGGAAAAAAGTCCCCGATCCTTTCCAAAAATGCACCGGCTGGAAAAGCACATAGATATGAACATGTACCATAGGAAACCACGTTAAATGACCTGTAGTACATTTCTGCAAAATGCAAAATAAACCAAATAGTGAACATAGGGTGATGAATCAACTTCAGTGTAACCATTCTGCTCATAGACGGGTCGAGTTTTGATCCATCCATAGCTGGCCTAATACTAGCCAAAAGAAAAAAAAAGTGTATTTTGTTTGCTTTTTTCTGTTTTATTGTCTTTTTTTATTGTATTTCACAAGGATTGGGAAAAATAAATCATTGTTGCAAGACTAAATATACAAAAAGAAAGCATTGTTTGTCCTTAAAAAAACTCAATATACTGTATACAGTGGGTAGAGAAAATAATTAACCCTAATTTAAAATAATCACATTTCATTGCTTTGCAGCCTGAAATGAAGACAGACACAGTTTTTGTTTTATCCAGCTGTATTTACTCAGTGCAACTTAAAACATCCAAGTGAGACACCAAAAATGTAAAAAAATAAAAAACAGAATCATTGGAATAAGGTTGGAAAAAGGATCACCCCTCTTCTAAAAATGACTTGTAAACTCAATCAGGTGTAGCTAATCACCTTCGCAATGGCACACAAAGCCATTTGACTTTCAACTGTGATCGGCTGTGGTTATTTTGATTAGCTCAGCATGAAAAGAGCATTCCTGGAGCATTTCCGTCCCTGGTAGTGCAACTGAAGCAAACAATCAAATATGGGTGGCAAGGCACTGTCAAAAGATCTCTGGGATAAAGTTTTTGATGGGCACAAGTCAGGAAATGTATACAAAAAATGCAAAAAAAGGCTTTATCAATGTCTGGAAGCACTGTGAAGTCTATTATTAAGAATTGGAAGGTATTGTGTACAACACAGGCCCTCCCTGGATCAGGAAGTCACCCCAAACTGGATGAAAGAGCCAAGAGGAAACTGGTCGGAGAGGCTACCAAGTGGCCTACAGCAACTGTAAAGCAGTTGCAGGACCTTATGCCAAAGAGTGTTCATTGTGTGCATGTGACAACAATATCACAAATTCTCCACAAATGTGGCTTTTATGAGAGGGTTGCAAGAAAAAAAACACTCCTCAAGAAGGACCACATGCAATCACAACTGAGCTTTGCCAAAACGTATCCTAAAGATTCTGCGGCCACATGAAAAAAGGTGTTATGGTAAGATGAGACTAAAATTGAATTATTTGCCCTCAACACCAAAGAATGTCTTGTGGAACTCAAATACAGCTCACCCTCCAAATAACACCATTCCTACAGTAAAGCATGGAGATGGTAATATCCTGTTTTAGGGATGTTTCTCTGCAGCAGGGACTGGAGCACTTGTCAGGTTAGAAGGACAAATGGATGGGACAAAATACCGTCAAATTCTTGAGGAACATCTGCTGCCTCTTCCAGAAAGTTATCAATGGGAAGAAGGTTTACCTTCCAACATGACAATAACCCAAAGGAGAAAAAGATGAATGTCCTTTTATGGACATTTTCAATCTGTGGAATGACTTGAAGACTAAAGTTCATAAACTGTCACCATCAAATGTAACTGAATTTGAGCAGTTCTGCAAAGAAGAATGGACAAATATTGCAAAGTCTAGATGTGCAAAGTTAGTAGAGACAAATCCCTGCAGTCTAAAGGCTATAAATAAAGCATGAGGTGGTTCAACAAAATATTTAAACAAGGGGGTGATCCTTTTTCCAACTCAGTGATTCTGTTTTTGAATATGTTGGTGTTATATTTTTCGCAAAGAATTACAGTATCTCACAAAAGTGAGTACACCCCTCACATTTGTGTAAATATTTTATTATATCTTTTCATGTGACAGCACTGAAAAAATTACACTTTGCTACAATGTAAAGTAGTGAGTGTACAGTTTGTATAACAGTGTATATTTGCTGTTCCCTAAAATAACTCAACACACCATTAATAAGAAAATGAAACAATGCAGCGCTGATAAATATTCCAATCATTTATATTCCATATGTGTAAAGTCCAATACGTATATCACAATATAGGAAGAATGAAGATGAAGAGGAAGACAGGAAGGCCTTTAGATGTCATAAATTGGTGCAAAATTCACGTGAAAAGTCCACTGGGTGACAGGCCATCCAAAACGGTGAGATGCACAACACAGTGATCCTCCACCAGTTACATCTAAATGCTCACCAGATTTGCCAGGGAGCCAAGCCTTGTATCAAACTCATCAGAAAGTCTGCCGCTTCTCAGCACGGATGTGGCAGATGGATGCCAGTGTGTAGGCCCAGTCCTGGACTCGTTTCGTCAGTACACATTTTCAACAGGAGTATGCTTATCACTGGCGTTTTAAACTTACTTGTATTAGACAGCCATTATTGTCTAAACCGCTGGCAAGAAAAGTGAGTGATTATTTTCTATACCCACTGTATATTACACTGCTGTCTTAAGTAATGACAAAGTTATCGCAGAATAAACATGTCTATAGCAGAATTGTAAAAATTGCTCTGGTCCATAGGGGATGAACAGGTGTGAGAAGCAATTGGCTACATTTTTAAATATTTATCATGAAATTGTTTTGCTGTTATTAAAGTAAAGCAAAGCAATGACTACTGAATGGTCTCTAAGGACCTTAGGAAAAAGATTTAATCTTCCCATCAACTCCCTATATCCACATATTGGATTTGCAACCGGGTAATTGTCAATGTGCAAAGATGCAGTTTGTTCCTTAAAGTGGAACTACATTACATCTGAGCACTACAAATCAAAAACAATAACATAGTTACATAGTTAGTGAGGTTGAAAAAAGACATCAGTCCATCCAGTTCAACCTATGATGTGTGTGTGTTTGCTTCTAACCGTACATTGTGTTCATTCATTTTTAAAATCCAAAGCAAACTCTGCCACCCGTCTATGTCTCCATGCTTTATTTTGCTAAGAAATCACTTTGAAAAACGCCCCCCCTAGCATTTCTGGCTTTGGCCAACTTGAGTTCGGGCAAATTCTTAATTTAGCATTTACTTCCTGGAATCCATCTGCCCTTAGCTAGGGAATGCAGGCAGGAGGGTGTGTTTAGCTGAGAAAACCCCTCCTCCCTTCCTGAAGACTTCTGGGATGTATGATATCATTTGCCTAGGTCTGGAAACTAGAAAGTGACAGGATATAAAAAAGGTTCAAAACAAGTAAAAATGATATACTTTCCTATCTATTTACTAATGCCAGCAGCCTAAGGTTTAAAAATAGCCAATGTTGATTGAGAGAATGAAGTTCCACTTTAAAATTACAGCTTACAGGAATGTGGATAGTAATTTGGGTCCTTTTAAAGTGTAACTCCATCAGTCTTGACACATGGCAGACAGCTAATTTTTACTAATAATGGTATATACTGTGTGTGTATGTTATCTATTCAGTGATTAAATATGTTTTATCCTAGTTAGAAATTGGAGTTTGGTTCTTTATTACGTTTGAATATTTCATTTTACAGTACTATTTAAAACACAACAAATATATTTGAAAATGTGGAATAAGTGGATCAATTAAGAAAAAATCAGAGTGCAGATTTGTTTAAATTTATTTTTTATTGGAGCACATCTTTTATAAATTAGCTACATTGATTATTTTCTTCTAAGATCATAGAACTGCATAATGCTACAGATAATGTCACGACAATATGTCACAAAAAGATACTCTTAAAAATTCACATTGTTTTTACAAGTAACATGAATCACTCTTGGGAATATTCATACATTTATGAAACATTGAGGCACAGAATTCGACCACATTAAAAACAAATGTTGTGGCTCCAGCCTGCAAAACATAAAATATGAGGTGATGCTGAACACATGCTTTAACAATAGGTCAGTTCATCAAAAAGCTCCATAGCATGAACAACCTATAAATGAGCCCTATGCATGAGCTTGTGCACATCTTATAAGGGCTCTATACTAGTGTTTGAGAACGCGTAACAAAGTGTTTCAATAGACCAGACTGCAACTTGTATATAATTGCTGTTTTTTGTTTAGAATGACTAGTAACGGCCCATAATTACTTATAGATCCTATTCCTAATTCTACAGTCAGGTCCATAAATATTGGGACATCAACACAATTCTAATATCTTTGGCTCTATGCACCACCACAATGAATTTGAAATAAAACAGACAACTTTAACTGCAGACATTCAGCTTTAATTTGAAGGTATTAACATCCAAATCAGGTGAAAAGTGTAGGAATTATAACAGTTTGTATATGTGCCTCACACTTTTTAAGGGACCAAAAGTAATGGGACAATTGGCTGCTCAGCTGTTCCATTGACAGGTGTGTGCTATTCCCTCATTATCTCATTTACAAGGAGCAGATAAAAGGTCCAGAGTTCATTTCAAGTATGCTATTTGCATTTGGAATCTGTTGCTGTCAACTCTCAATATGAAATCCAAAGAGCTGTCACTATCAATGAAGCAAGCAATCATGAGGCTGAAAAAAAAAAAAAAACCATCAGAGAGATACAGTAGCAAAAACATTAGGTGTGGCCAAATCAACTGTTTGGAACATCCTTAAAAAGAAAGAATGCACTGGTGAGCTCAGCAACACCAAAAGACCTGGAAGACCACGGAAAATAACTGTGGTGGATGACTGAAGAATTCTTTCCCTGGTCAAGAAAACACCCTTCACAACAGTTGGCCAGATCAAGAACACTCTCCAGGAGGTAGGTGTATGTGTGTCAAAGTCAACAATCAACAGAAGACTTCACCAGAGTGAACACAGAGGGTTCACCACAAGATGTAAACCATTGGTGAGCCTCAAAAACAGGAAGGCCAGATTAGAGTTTGCCAAACAACATCTAAAAAAGCCTTCACAGTTCTGAAACAACATCCTATGGACAGATGAGACTAAGATCAACTTGTACCAGAGTGATGGGAAGAGAAGAGTATGGAGAAGGAAAGAAACTGCTCATGATCCAAAACATACAACCTCATCAGTGAAGCATGGTGGTGGTAGTGTCATGGCGTGGGCATGTATGGCTGCCAATGGAACTGGTTCTCTTGTATTTATTGATGATGTGACTGCTGACAAAAGCAGCAGGTTGAATTCTGAAGTGTTTCGGGCAATATTATCTGCTCATATTTAACCAAATGCTTCAGAACTTATTGGATGGCGCTTCACCGTGCAGATGGACAATGACCTTCGGGTATAGCATACCGCAAAAACAACCAAAGAGTTTTTTAAGGGAAAGAAGTGGAATGTTATTCTATGGCCAAGTCAATCACCTGACCTGAATCCGATTGAGCATGCATTTCACTTGCTGAAGACAAAACTGAAAGAAAAATGCCCCAAGAACTGAAGACAGTTGCAGTAGAGGCCTGGCAGAGCATCACCAGGGATGAAACCCAGCGTCTGGGGATGTCTATGTGTTCCAGACTTCAGGTTGTAGTTGACTGCAAAGAATTTGCAACCAAGTATTAAAAAGTGAAAGTTTGATTTATGATTGTTAATCTGTCCCATTACTTTTGGTCCCTTGAAAAGTGAGAGGCACATATACAAACTGTTGCAATTCCTACACCATTCACCTGATTTGGATGATTTGGAGGTGACCATTCACCCTCAAATTAAAGCTGAAAGTCTGCAGTTAAAGTACGTTTTGTTTGTTTCATTTCAAATCCGTTGTGGTGGTGTATAGAGCCCAAAAAATTAGAATTGTGTCGATGTCACAATATTTATGGACCTGACTGTATATAACAAATACTATTCTATATTTTTTGGGCTTTATTCACTTACATTTATTCACTTACAGAATACACAGTTCCACTGCTTCCTATATGTTTCTGGAAAGGCTTGTTCTTGCAGGACAACATCCAACAGCGATGAAGCTTAGGGTTGGTTAATATAATGAGAATGGGACTCAGGGCTGCATATGAAGATGCTAAAAATATTCGAATGTCATTCATGTCAGCAGTTACATTAGATATAGTCAGTGTATAGATCCACATGGAGTTATCCAAACCAAACAATAATACGTATAGAACAACTAATAAAATGACAGACCTTGAGGCCTTGAACTCAGCTGACCACTTTTGCTCTTTGTTAGAGCTTCGAATTGCTTTTATATTTTTCTCATGACGAAGAAGGATGAACACCATGTAACTGCTTGCTAATATCATTAGACCTACAAATATAAAATCACGAATAAAGTAAAATGTTCCATTGACAATATATGCTGTGTAAGTTAGGAAGTCAGCATCACAGTATACCAAATGAAGAGTATATGGCGAAGTGGTTATATTTTTCTTGGCATTAGTGCTCAAAAAACAATAAGAGTACATGGAGAAGTTCACTATCCACAAAATTATGATAATGCCTATAATGTTTTGTGTCACTTTTTGCTTTAGATAAAGCCAAACTTTAGTTGTTGGAGCAATAAGAATACACTGGTGGCAGCTAAGCAAACTGGTGACACAAATAGACATGGCTCTGCTTACTCGGTATGAGTATATAACAAATTTGCACTCTGTGTCATCAAGCAAGTCCTCTACCCCTATTGCATTCAATGACTGTGGAATAATGCGAGAAAAGATGATGAGTACATTTGCCAAAGCCAGTACTGACAATATTATGTTATTTGGAACAAGTTTCTTCTCTATGCTCTTGATGTAGGTGAATTGAAGCATGATAAAGATGTTCGCTGGTATTCCAATTATCACAAGAAGGAAAAAACCTATAGCCTTGAAAAGGAGGTAAGGAGCCATCGGATCCAAAGAGATTATGTAGGACCTAAAAAAGCAAATGATTATGTTTAAAGTGATTCTAAACCTTCCTTTTTTTAATAATAAACATGTTATACTTTTTGTTGCCCAGAGCAGCCCCAATCCTCTTCTGGGCCCCCCTTGGGCACTCCTGGCTCCTCCTTTTCAGGGAGTGCCTCCTAAGAAGCCACTTCCTATGGACAGGCTCAATCCCAAACCACACGGCCTGCATCCATAGACACAGATAGCGCAGTTCGGCCTCACCCCCCAGCTCCCTCCTCACAAGATTTGATTGACAAAAGAAGAAGTCATTGGCTATACAGCTGCCTCTCTGTCTGGTGAGGAGAGAGAAGAGCAGAGAGAGTCACTGCTCTCAGACACAGCGTTAGATCGCGATCTGGCACAGGTAAGTATTTAGGGGGAGGGGGGTATCCTGATGACAGAAGATTTTTACCTTATTACAGAGAATGCATTAAGGTGAAAAACCTTAAGCCTTTAGAATCAATTTAACCCCTAGGTGCCGACAGTACACAAATATGCAGCCTCTCGGTGGGTGGGCTTTGGCACCAAGCAGCCACATAGTTACGTACCAACTAACAGACACAATTGTGCCAACAGCGCACTCCTGTCACAGTTACCGGCGGTTAACGGAAAGCTCCCGGTCGCCTCATGCGATTCGGAGCATTCTGATCATGTGATCACCTTGACAGCTAATCATGGCAGCCACAAAATCATAAACCTTGCCCTGCCTCCAGGCTTCTCAAACCTCTTTAAGGGCCAGGAGGACCAGAGACAAAGGGGTTAAAGTGGATGTAAACCCTCACATATACCCAGTCAAGTGAACAGCCTCAGATGATACAAAGAGATGAAACAAATCCTCCTACATCAGTTTTACTTGCATATCTGCTGTCTTTAGCTTTCTACACTGTTTAGATATTGCACATCGTGTTACAAACTGTGTTTCCTCAGCAGTGGGTGGGGAGTCTGGGCATACACTGTGTGTGAGATGATTGGAGGAAAGGCACACACCCTCACTCCACATAGGCAGAGAAACAAAGAAACTTGCAGAGCTGTACTGTGAATAGACAAGCTCTCTGCTTATCTATCTCTAAGCACCCTCCCCGACACAAACTTCCATCTGCTTTTATCTTTTATCTCAGGTGTCGGAAAACTTTTCAGAAGTTGTCATGCTGATAACAGTGGAATGAAGCAGCAGAAAGACATGGGACTCAGAGCTTTGGAGAGAGATAAGTAAACACTACAGATGTACAGTATGTGCATAGGTCAGACTTCATGAATAGGGTTTGCAACCACCTTAAGTAGGTAAATGTTTTCTTAACTAAAATAATGAATATGAAATGACAAAAGGAGCAACTATAAAAGTAACTCTTTCACTGACATACTGTATATGAGGCACATTATTATTATTATTATTATTATTATTATTATTAATATTATTATTGAGTAACCCCTGTAACATAGTGTTATTTCATGTTTATCCTCTAATTAGAACAAATAATTTAAATCCATCTCCTGGTAATACGCTTTAAACCTTTGAGTCCAACATTTAAAAAACTCCTTTTGGACCAGACTTAATTATGAAGTTATGGTATGCAGCGGTTTAATCAGCAATAACTTTTTACTTACTATGCATACCAAAATTATTTTCACACATTTTTTTTTTACCACATTTGAGGGTCTTCATTTGTTTTGTTTTTTTGATATAGATATATATTTTGTAATAAGCAAGAAAATAGGCAAAACATTTTAGCTTGCTTACTGTCTAACTTAAATTTAACTTAACTAAAATGTTTTTTCCTATTTATCCAGAGAACAGTAAACCAAAATATGTGTAGGTTTTAATTCATGTTTTATTGTTGCATGGTTGAAAAACATATGTGTATTTAAAATTTCTTGATAATAGCCATTTTCTAGTACAATGGCTGTAATTAATTTACCAGCCTTGGGAAAAAAAATGGTTGAAGAATAGTAGGGCCATCTTAAAAGGGAGAAAAAGGCATGAGAATCAATTTCTGTCCATCTTCAAGGCTTTTAGGCTAGAGATTATCAAACAAGTGGAGTATGAAGCTGGGCATTGGCAGTACCAACATTGGACATGTACTAATACAAAAAATAAATAAAAATACTGTTCAGCAAGGTGTAGGTCTTTTAATAAGGCTGAAGTGAGTTGAAGTGGTCATATGTATGTGCAACCACCAAGATGGATATAAGAGACCTGCATGCTTAAACACAAACAAACCAGTGGCCAGCATTCTTTCTGTAAAGCTGGATACACACTATACAACTTTGTTGTTAGATTTCCTTTAGATTAAAGCCCCGTACACACGTACCGAATGTCGGCCGAACGATCGGCCGTCTTTTGTCTTTTGCTGTCCTGTCGGCTGAAAAGTGCTGAAGACTGCACACGAATTTTGTCGGCCAGCAACAGCCGACTGCAGAAGTGATGTCATGTGATGGTTAACTTTCCGTGTCTTTTTTCTTTTCTGAGCATGCCCAGTCTTGCAAATCTGCTGTTTTTCGGCCGAATTCTGTACTGACTGGCGAACAATCGGCCGTTCTGGTGTTGGCCAACAAAAATTTTAATGCCTGCACACCCGATTCTGTTCGGCCAAAAAGTCGGTGTCGGTTGTCGGAAGCATCATACTAACAAGCCGACAATCGGCCGATCGTTCGGCGGCCGAATATTTACGGCTGACAATCGCTACGTGTGTATGGGGCTTTACCTTCAACTATGTAGTGCAAGGGCCTACCTGATTGCATACAAATTGAAATTGTTTAGGTTTAAACTCATATTATATGGTTTTGGTAAATCTAAAGGAAAAAATCTTAAGAGAATTGTATAGTGTGTATCCAGCTTAAGTTTGTTTTCATCCTTCCACTGTCATGCTGTAAGATTGTTACAATTGTTACAATGAAAGGATTAAACATGCAGAAAATTGAACGGTCGCTATTCAAAGTGATTATTGATCAAGTCTGTTTAGCTGCTCAGTACCATCTCGAAAGGTTGCCATGGCTTTTTATCTTGTTGGGGAAATGGAGGAGATAGGCTGGGAAAGTTATTTAGGTATGTTTAAACCCCAAAACAAATATGTATTATAATGCAACTTACCAATCCTTAGACGTGGTGGCTGTTTTTTTTTTTTTGTCCAGACTGTTTCTCTATATTTTCACCTGGCAATTTTGTCTTTTAATGTTTACACTCACTTCTTCACTATATCTATGGATGCATCTCTTGGTATCACACAGGCTGGACTTCAAACATTTCAAATTTTATTCATCTCCATTGCATAGTAGTTGATGGAATTATCAGTTTATACAAGAAAAATAACATTGTGTTTGGTATCTTTTCATATATATATTTCAATAATTGACAAAAACACTGCATTTCTGGCAAGATCAACAGGTATTTTCAGTACTTGCTGAAAAACTTCTTACCCTAAAAAAGAAGATGTAGTCTGAAAAAAGAAAATAAATGCAGGCACAACATTTAAGAACTGTAATCTGCAATGCATCACAGTTTTCCTTTTTGTTTAGATAAGCTTATGGGCTCAATCACACTAGCAAACTATAATGATTACATTGCCAATAGAGTGATCTGGGAGTAAACAGTGCCAATGCACCAATCTTGATTTTTTTTCTCATTAAGGTACCTTTTTAGTATTCATCTCTTGCACAGACTGATGTGACTATTGGGAGATGATTGGACTGGAAATTGTTGTCCTTGTGTGACAATAATGACTTTTGCTTGATGTCACAAACAGAGATTTCCAGCTTGTTGAGAGAACTTTGAGTGATTTCTCATGGCTCTACTTTTTAATAAAAAAATAAAAAGAAAAGAATAATTAGCTTTTTACCTAGCTAAGCAAAAAGTTACAGTGTGTCGGGCCTTGGTAGGCTGGATGATGGATGGATGTCTCACTGCCAATCATTCACAGTGAAATATCTACTTGTCTATGATCAACCAGATATGTGAATGGTCTAAATAGATTCTTTAAAGATAAGTTAAATATTACGTTTAATAGCCATTCTATATTACCGAAAGCTAAATTAGAAAGGTGCTTTATTTTCCAAATTCATTTAATTTAAATTGTCCTAGGGGCAGAAGCTATTTATTGCATTTTAATAATTATTTAAATTATTCTACCTCTTAGATACATAATATAATACTTCATACTGTAAAATGCTGATAATATATATATATATTTTTTGCAAGAATTGCAGACTTGAGCCTAATCTAATATCTGGAAATTAAAACTTTAAAAGTACCCTGTGCTATTAACACATGTTTAAAAAATGATACATACCTTTTTGAACAAAATCCACTATTGTTATAGGAATGTTTGGTTGTGCAACTTATATTTATAGTCCAAATTGCCCCTAGAGGTCACCTCTCAAGAGATTAATTAAACATAAGAAACATCCATGAAATGGGTAACTGTGTGGAAGAAACATTATTCAAGTGTATTACGTGTGACAAGGTGTAGAGTAGATGTCCTCACTGGGACAATGTTACATACAGTATTTTATGTGTTCTCTTGCGGTAATAGAGTGATGTACTATGTCAGCATTACAAGTCCCCCAGATAAAATATATATCAGCAAGTTCACAAGCTCATATTTTTGGGTCTTCTAATATGCTGGTCCTTGTAAATTCATGTTTATTGCATTATGCATTACATTATTTATGTACAATATGTATGTTTTTATTTTGTAGGAAACCTGTTTGATATTACTTGTCTTTAGATGTAAAACTGAAGATAATAATTTCCTGCTCAGTCGTAAATTATTATTTATTTAAACTGCTACTTATATTAAGCGCAAACCCACTGACACTATTATTTCAAATAGCCTCTCACTGAGAACAACATACTCCACAAGCAGTCTACCTAGTGTTGAAGCATTATAAGCAATTATGCTGCAAGAATGCCGGGTTCACAGTCTGACAAAAGGTTGCCACACTCTGAAGCGCAAACCTACAGGCCTGTATATCATATAAAACAATACAAATATCTCATGGCACCTAAATGGGAAAATCCTGTCAAAAATAAACTCTAAGATAAGTGTCACAATACTGATTTAGAATAGTTTTCTGGATTAAAAGATTATTCAAAGCAGGTATTTAAATAAGTCAAAATATCCCTTTTGTGTGTATGAGCATAGTGAAGGCATTTGGCTGTAGTCTTTTTCAAGGGGGGCAGTGTCTAGTTTGAATGGCCCAGTGTTGTTTGTGAATCCCTCTAAAAATGTTTTTACACTATACAGCATGAATTAATTACAGAAATAAAGCACTAACACTCATATGCTGCTATAACATACAAAGTTTGGGTGGAAGACACTGTTAGTCTGGTACAGCTGGAGTCTGCCTATTGGCTGATTACTATGAGGAGGGTGTTGCCATATGGGGTTTAGGCGTAATCTCTCTTACCGTGTTGTGAGGATGAGGGGTTTATGTATAAAACTCCATCAGTAATTGTAAATATATATATTAATGAAAGTAGTAAAGGTACCCATTTTTGATTGCAAACTCATACTTGGGAATTTTAGTGTAGATAGATTTGCGTGAGCCAGATGGACTGGTTTTTAGTAATTAATTAATCCAGGGTAACACATTCCTTTGAAAGGCCAGCTGGCTATTTACATATAAATACCTACGGATAGTATCAACCCGTGTTTACATCCTGGAAGTGAGACTTTCTGGAGCCAGGACACATCTTGCATATCTTAAGTAGCCATTTCAGAGCTACTCCACAGTGAGGAGTAAACACACCCCCCCCACACACAGAAAAAGGAGTGGTTAGAAAGAGGCGTAACTATGGGAGGGGGAAATGGTCCAATCTGGGAAGAGATACGCCCACAGGAAGTGACAAGCAAGATAGCTGAACCAATGAGAATGGCCCTATACAAGGCTATGGGATATGGGTCTATATTAGGTTCGGTGAGACAGGGTGACTTCCTGTTTGGCATGGGAGAGCGAGAGCCATCACTAGAGGTAATTATGGAGTAAGGATTAAGGGTACATTGTATATTTTACTTGTGTCGGTCATAGTGTGTGTATATGAGTCTATACTCTAGGCATTGTTTTTGTTCAATTAAACTAGGGATATTATACATTTTGTAGTATGTACAATAGTTATATTGTTGTAAATTATGTAGAATTGGCAAACCTTATACAAATAAATAATTGTTGTGTTAAAGTTTTCACACAGTCATAGAACTCTCATTATTAACCCAAATATTGTCTGAGATAAGTTAACTCTCATATATTTTTGGTAACAAGGGTAAAGAGGGAATTGCTTCCAATGTGTAATAACCAGTTGTCCTGAAGGTGATAGGTGTTAGACTCCGTTGGGGGTCTAGGGCTGCTACCTTTCTTATATCAACAATCGGTTGTTTTTTTTTTTTTTTTGCTTTTTGTTTTATTTACAGTTTTTTTTTTCCATCTTGTATTATTTAAATGTGGATTTATTTTTATTTTATATATGATTCACAATTTATTTTTAGAGATGAAATGAGGATGAGGATTCCACTTTATCTTGAAACTATACAGTATACAATAACACAGATTTTTGTTTTGCACTTTGTACAAATCCTATGTGAACTGGCTATGGATATTTGTCCATGTATCTTTCTCTCTATATACTAGCCCTGAAGAAGGGGGGTGCAAATACCCAAAAATGTGTTTGCTCTACTTGTATACTTTTATCTTCAATAAACTATAATAATCATCAAGTGAGACTTTTTTTTTGGACATCAGGGGCACTCTTCACCCAAGTATACTATACAAAGAAAATTCTTTACAAGCTGAATTAAATATGCAACACTTCATGATTGTCTATGATAATTTTCTACATGCTTAGAATTATTTTTATATAACAGATATTTAAAGTACCCATATCACAACATACATTACAATTTACAAAAATATATTTTTTTCATATTGCAATTTAAAAAAAGGAACATACATGTTTAAAAAATACTGTATATAACATTTTTTAAAACGTACTGTATATTGAACCAATAATGTAATAAGCCCCTGTGTATATATACGATCTCCATCCAACACCTATTAGCTATCTCAATCATATACTATTCCTTATAGTGTAAGTAACTTATTCCATCATTTATATTTTTGCTAATATATGGTGAAGGCATATGTTATATAGGCATAATTGGATATTACTTAAAGCAGAGTTCCACCCTGGGAAAGTTTTTTTTAATAAAAATACCCCCGGGACAGTCAGGGCTAGTGCATTCCACAATGGCTAGCCTCTGATCTGTCCCAGGTTGCACTTACCTTTTAGAAGAAATACTTACCTAGAAAATGTATTGTCCAGTGCTGCCATCTCAGGTGTGGGCAGCTTGAAGCCATCGCAATCCTCTTCTGTGTCCTCTTCCGTCTTCTTCGGTCCCACGATGCACTGCACCGGCCCCGCCGTCACTTCCGGTGCCACAGCGTCATCCCTGCACAGCTTCTGGGCATGCCCAGAAGCTGTTTAGCAAGGTATGACGGCGCCTGCACCGGAACTGACGTCGGGCCGGTGCAGGCACATTGATTCCTGGGAGTGATGACGTTCAGCTCCCAGGAATCATTGCAAGCCAGGAAGTGACGAATCGCCGTGGCCGCCGAGGGGAGGAAGAGGAAGTAAGGTAAGTATATTTTCTTCTAAACAAAGTAAGTAAAAAAAAAATAAAAAAATGTGATTATCCATTTGTTTTTCAGGTGACCCAGAGCAAGAAGATGGAGGTAAGTATAATTTTAGGGTGGAACTCCGCTTTAAGGTGTTTCTCGGAAATGTTCTGTTTCTTCTGGAGTTTAGAAATGGGCTAATGTGTATATGATGTACAGTATATATAAAATTGGTGTTGCGCAAACTTAGTAGTGAATCAATAACATAACCAATACACTCAAAGTAATCCATAATAAATGTATAACAAATATTCAAAAAATATTCACAAAAAAGTGCATATCATTGATCAATACATGGTAAAGTGCACATGTGCTGAAAGTGCATACTAGTTCGTAGCCAGAGATGATTAACGTGTCAAATTGATTTTCTTCTGTGATATCAACTTCTGTGTGACAGCGTGAAAAACAAATAGTGTGCTTCCACCCGATGTGACCTATGCGCTTTCAGTATTCTCACCTTAGTGAGTAATTAAATGCGATTTTGATTACACCTAGAAATTGTCCACCATCGATATTAATTTGGTCTTTGTCTAGTTCAGTTAGTTTTGGTAAACTGTGGTAGTGATCCCTTTATACACGCTTGGATCACTTTTCAGAGCTGCTTGAGGTGATGAGGATGCAATAGGTTGCCACTTCACCATCTGATTTATCCCAATAATTGCCATACAGCGGCCCCATTGAACTACATTCTTCTGTTTGGCCACAGAACCACCCACTGAAAGCAACATGCCGTTCAACCGGTTCTTGACTGTGCTATTGTCGAATGATGGATACATCATAGTCATCCAGTTCTGGGAGGGTGTCTATTGATGTTCTCCTGGAAAACAACGCTTCCCCCTCTTCGGACACAGCTGATCACAGATCGGGGTAAAGCGCCAATCACATCGACCCTTTACCATGTGATCAGCTGTGTCCAATTACAGCTGATCACAACGTAAACAAACTTGCCGGTTATCAGCATTCCTTTCCTCACACGCTGTCACAGCTTCAGGAGATCTGGTAACTGGCAAGTGTGACAGGGGGCATTTACATTGATAATCAGAGCACTGATCATCAGTGTCCTGATAATAAGTGCAGCCCCAACAGTACCCACCAGTGCTGCCAATCAGTGCCCATCAGTGCTGCCTATCAGTGCCTACTTATCAGTGCTGCCTATCAGCACCAATCAGTGCCACTATTATTAAAAAAATTAAAAACCTAGCGGTGATTAAATACCAGAAAAAAAAGCTCTATCTGTGTGAAAAAAAAAGATAATTGGGTACAGTGTTGCATGACCGCGCAATTGTCATTCAAAGTGCGACAGCACTGAAAGCTGAATTGGCCTGGGTAGGAAGAGGGTGAACATGCCCAGTAGGCAAGTGGTTAAGCTCAGCATCTTGGACACAGCATGTGTACATCTGGTAGCAGCTTTATGTTTAGTGTTCAGGCAGGAAGTTGGTGGGAGGGGGGGTAAAACCACGACTTAACCACCCGATTTCACCACCCCCCCAGTCCCATGTGTGAATGAGCCTTAATGATCCTTTCACATGGAATGGAGCCCACTTCAATCGGCAGGGGAATGCATGAGCACAGCCTGAATCAAAGCTTAACAGGACGGATAGCAGTTTTTCCATCTGTGCCACTCAGTTTGTGCAGCAGACACAGGTTGACCTATGAGAGCTCTATGGGCAGCCGGGTGTAAACAGACTTCAGTGTCTGTTTACATCAGGCTACCTCTGATCATGTTTGGGTTCAGAAAAGTGGAAGAGGACACAGTTTTTTTTTTCCATTTCTTTTTCCAAACCTGGATGGATTCGGAGATGGGCAGATGTAAACAGACTTAAGTCCATTTACATCAGTGTGTCCTTAGGGATTCATGGAGAAATTGACAGGCAAACCTTATCAGAATGACCATCTCAAAGAAACCCAAAGCTAGCTATAGAGGAGTCTATTTTTTTTCCTTCAACCAGTGGGTTGAACATAAAAAATAATCCAAAGAAACCCATCCACACATTTGATGTGGATAGGGGAATCCTCCCGTTGTGTCAATGTATTCTGACAATGAGTCAGAACATTTGTGCACCAATTTTAGACTTTTCAGTTTGCTGCAGTGTACCACCAATATTGGTATTATTTAATTGCATGCTACATATATTGCAAAGATTTTGGTGCATGCTGATATATTGGCCCCACTCTCATATCCATCCAACAGGGAGCATGGGTTGGTTGGGTAATAGGCGGGGGGGCATAGTTTACCATTTTCCCATCACTGGATGACCTTGTCCCAGCACTGAATGTCCCTTCCATCCTTGCAATCAGCATCTTTTAATAAGTTGAATTCCCCTATACAAGAGGCTGAGGTTCTAGCAGTCAATACGTCTTTAGCTAACAATAAATCCCCAGGAGCTGATAGCTTTACAGCCAAATATTATAAAGATTATCAAGATGTCTTGCTATCTCATTTAAACCAATTATTTAAGCAGGCTGCATCCTCTGACTATTTTCCTCAAAAAATGTTACAGGCTACCATTATCACTAGGGATGATCGAACGGTTCGGGTCGACCATCGGTTCGACCCGAACATTGGCTGTTCGAGGTTCGGCCGAATTTATAACTTTTTGCCCAAAAAGTTCAGAATTCGCCAAACCAGAACCGACCAAAATGCAATGGGACAGGAAATGGGCTTAAAAAGCCCATGATTGGACCAGAACCATTAGCAAATGCCAATTGAGGGGGCAGGAGAATGCTAGGAATGTGATTGGAGTGACTAGGGGGTCCATAGACCAATCATTAGTGAATACGCCCCCCAGTATATAAGATAGCCCCCGCCAAATTCCTAGCATTCTTATACAGGGACATGGAAGAGAGTGGAAGCGGTTCGTGGACTTCTGCTACAAAGTGAGGGATGTGAGTGCAGCGCTGCTTTAAAATTATAAATCTATAAATATATATAAAAAATATAGAATTGTGCAATAACTTATTACATCTGTGGTGATCTTCAAAGGAATAATATGAAGTGTACAATCATAAAAATCTAATATTTATACACAATGTGTTCCAAATAAATAAATATATAAATAATTGTCCATAAATAAATCTTTCCAGAATGCTGTGACTTTTTCCGATATTCATAAAGTGCTTGAGTGTTCAAAATGTGCAATAAGCGGGGTTTCCCCCTTAAGATGTCTGCTTACCATCAACTGGATGTAATCAGGCATGGAATAAAGGCTTTACACTCTGTTTTTCAATTGGTGAGTGAGGAATATTAGCTGGAACCTCAAGATTCATCGCCCCCGTATCCTCAAAAAGAGAAGCTTTTCATGGTGAAGTTTGTTTTAAACAACACATTTATTGGGTACATGGCGGGGATTTATACTCACAAACAACAAAATAAAACAAGCAGAGAGCGGCTCGGTGGTGTGCTGCTCCCGCAGCATACGATCCTCCGGCCGGGGATCACGTGGTACTCGCTCTACCTATCGCTAGACGCGTTTCGCTGTGACACACAGCTTCATCTGTAGCTCATTACATCCAGTTGATTATTGCACATTTTGAACACTCAAGCACTTTATGAATATCGGAAAAAGTCACAGCATTCTGGAAAGATTTATTTATGGACAATTATTTATATATTTATTTATTTGGAACACATTGTGTATAAATATTAGATTTTTATGATTGTACACTTCATATTATTCCTTTGAAGATCACCACAGATGTAATAAGTTATTGCACAATTCTATATTTTTTATATATATTTATAGATTTATAATTTTAAAGCAGCGCTGCACTCACATCCCTCATTTTTAAAAGAGCACCAGCACTTTTCACTGCAGCTAGCAGCTTGATGCACAGTACTTTATTTTAATATCCGTAAGCGCAGGGCCCCTTAGTTATACATTTCTGCTACAAAGTGTCATTTAGCATTTATTTGTGTGAGGAAAGGGATATCTAGTGTAGTTAGGGTGCTCTTTTACACTTTAGTTAGCTTTAATTTATTCAGTTTCTGTAGGGAAAGTGTTAAGTGCCAGGGTGACCGTAGTGTAGTGTAGGGTGAACTGACAGTGACTGCTATGGCAGGGTGACCAAACCCTTCCATATCAGGGTGACCGCTATAGAGAAAAGCTAGTTTCTCTGAAGTCACTTTCGCTGCAGTAATATGGCTTCGCCCCCGTCAGCTTGCTTTTTGGCTGCAGGCGTCTATAGGGATTTTTTGAGCACATGTTTGGAGTCAGGCATGACATCTGAACATGTGTATAGGGGGTATATATACACACCCATGTATGTATATATACACCTGCACATATATAGGTGTGAAAGGAGCAGAAAAAACTACTTGCGCTAATGAAATAATTAACACCAATATAGTTACGCTCCTATCACACCTATATATGTCTAAGTGTAAAATACATATAAGTATGTGTGTATATATACCACTATACACAAGTTCAGATGTTTTTCCTGCCTCCAAAAACCCCTAAAAATTCCTGCAACAACACACCTGGGCTTTTTTTTTTTTTTTTTGACGCTAGCATTTTTTTGGGCATTTTTTTGGGTTCTTTGGAGGCAGGCAAAATAACTGAACCTGTGTATAGTGGTATATATACCACTATACACAAGTTCAGATGTTTTTCCTGCCTCCAAAGAACCCAAAAAATGCCCAAAAAAAACGCTTGCTACTAAACCGGCAAGGTGTGAAAAGCGGGAAGCCACTAACCTGTTCTATAAGTGACCTAATACAAACTATCTTTTTTTTATGGTTCTGGACATGCTACAGAGCTGAAACTTCACAGGTACACGTTTTAGACCCCCCAGATACTAAATCCAAAAACTTTTTTTTGTGTGATTAATAGTCCCTGGGGTATGACCCAGAACCCTAGGCACTTTTTAGGGGCATTTATTGGGTTTTATGGCTTCAAAATGGTGTTTTTTGATTACCGAAGTCCAGGTACCATTGATTTCAATGGGGTTCTGAAATCCGGGCCGAACTTTCGGGAAGTTCGGATGTTCTGGTCGAACCGAACTTTTGAAAAGTTCGATCATCCCTAATTATCACATTAGCTAAACCTGAAAAGGAGCCAGATTGCCCTCAAAATGTTCGTCCTAATTCTTTTAAATACAAAAATCCACCACCGTTGTGTGTCATCACTCCCCACTCCCATTGGATGGCAACTCACCAAGTAATATTGCCCCCATTCTCATGGTTAGGCAAGTACGCTTAAGTTAAGAATGATAATGCAGGGTCTTTTAGTAAGCCTAATCACTCCTCCACCCCTCCTGTAGTAAATATCCCTCAGTGGGGGCACTTGAAAAAGAAAGGCTCCACTAGTGTAATATAGTTACACACTCAAGCATTTAAATTAACTTCCATCCACTCACATAATACTTAGTAACAGGCATTAAACATATGCAATGGACACACAATCTAATCCCCATTAACCTCACCACCTCCACGCTGGCTACGTATCATCCAGGCATCATCGCTCGCTCTCACTCTGCTAGTCCGGCTGCCATATAGTCACACTCTGACGCATTTCTTCACTTCCAACTTCATCACAGGGGGTCAACACTAAGTTGTATACTTTCATTTTTTTGACAAGGTATTAGCTTCAGGTCTAAATCCATGGTGAGTCAGATCCAACCCCAAACTTTTTGTAGTTCATCAAACTGACAAATCTAATTGCCAGATTTGGTCAGTTCACCCACCTGCCTTGGTCTCTGGCTGCTGCAGCCAGAAGTCATTCATTTGATGGCACATTATTGTAACCATTAAATGACAGCTTCCAGCTGCTGGCTTTTTTGTTTTTTTTAAATTGCAAACAAGTTAACAAGGTGATATCATTGACCAGGTATGGTCGTGACCATATTTGGTCAATGTCATCAGCGGCAAAACCCTGACAGTATATTGATATAAAACTGCTGGCTGGGGAGCTGACATTTTCAGCAGAAGTGTGATGGGAAAGGCTTGTTGTGAAGTTTGTTGTCATGTTTGTTTGTGTATGTCATCGGTTGTTACTCATAGTGATTGAATATGGATTTAAGCAAACTGTTGACACTATATCAATCTTGCATAGTAAAAAAAATAATAACAATAGTAACAATCACATTAAGGTCCTCTATTAACATCTATACCAGACACTCATCTGGTAAAAAGGTCTGGTATTGATGAAGAGAATCCACACCTGCTTGTTTGCAAACAGAACAAAGTGGCCAAATACTGTAGAATAACAACACTTTAAAGTGATTGTAAAGTCTCGTTTAAAAAAAATAAAATAATAATAATAATAATAACAAACATGTTATATTTACCTCCTCTGTGTAGTTGGTTTTGCACAGGGCAACCTGGATCCTCCTCTTCTCGGGTCCCTCATTGCTGCTTCTAGCCCCCCCTCCAATCGAGTGGCCTCACAGCAAGCAGTTTGGGGGGTACCCAAGCTGAGCTGCAGCTCAGTGTGTCCATTCAGATAGAGGGTATGTTTTCCCAACCCTTCTCACTCCTGATTGGCTAACTGACTTTGATTAATAGCTGTGGGACCCAATGGTGCCACAGCTGTGTCACAGCCAATCAGGAGGGAGAGTCCTGGACAGCCGAGGGACTCGTGGACATCGTTGGATGAGAAGGACCTCAGGTAATTATTAGGGGGTGCTGGGGAGGCTGCTACACCCAGAAGGTTTTTTTTTTTATCTTCATGCAATCTTCATATATTCTGACTTTACAACTGCTTTAAATGGTAAATGTCACTTTTGCTGCAGTAGGTTTTATACATCGTACAGATGCATCACTTCAATGGCAGGTCCATGGCAACCTTTATATTTTACATTTTTAATGTTTCACTTTAAGCAATTATCCCCCCCAAACGGAATTTAAAAAAGTCATTGATCCCCACCAAATGGAATTAAAAAAAACAAAACGAAAAAAAAAAAAAAAAAGGCTTGTATTGGGACATTTCCTTCAGGGCAGTGCACAGCTATTCACGCTATTTGTTTGACAAATCCTTTTCTATTAGCTTTGAAAATTACCAGAACGGATTTTAAAGATTTGGCTCCAATTGATTTTAGTAGGATTTGTCAAAACAGTTCAATAAAACCTTCTGCAAACCAAACCAAGGTACGTTCAGTTAATTTCTACTTAACAGACAAAAGCTAACTGAAACAAATTTAGCAACCCAACTGTCTGCCTGTTCTAATTTGGTATACATTCTATAAGATAGGTCCCAGAGCATATAACAGCAAACAGTTACAATAGTATATAGCATGACTATACTGTGCTGACACTGCAGCATTGCTGCTCAATGACTGGTGTAATATGTTGCAAAAGCATTAGTTAACTGCAAAATTACTATTACTATTTATATGCTATGCAGCACTGATGATCTATGTCTGGTCATATGTGCTGCATTCGCATATTAAGTAGATTAAGCCCCATAAAGCAGAAAGCATCAATGAAAAAAGTAAAGGTAGCTTAAAACCCAGTGCACACAGCAATAAATAGTTATAATAGTATACAACAGAGCTATACTGTGCTGACAGTGCAGCACTGGTGCTCAATATCAAGTGTAATATGCTTCAAAATCAGTGATTACCAGAAACACTTCAAGTTCTAATGCCTGGTCTAATATGATGCAATTGCAGATTAAATTGAATAAGCCCCACAGTGCAAAGCAATAATGATGAATAGCAGTATAGATCACAGAGCATGCAGTAATAAATAGTTACAGCTATTCTGTGCTGACATTGCAGCACTGGTGCCCAATGCGTGGAATAATATGCTGAAAAAAACTATGATTACCAGCAAGATTTTGTTTATTTCAATACTGTGCAGAGCAGAGCAAGCAGCACTGCTGATCTGCAATTGCAAAATAAAAAGAATAAGAATTAAAAACAATAAGGCCCAAAACGCAAAAAGTAAATAATGATAAAGTGTAAAGGTAGTTTATACAATACTATGCACACAATCAGCATTGATGCGCAGTTCCTGGTTTAATATGCTGCAATTGCAAATGTAGTAGAATAAGCCCAACAGCACAAAGTGATTCTATGAAAATGATGATGATGAGCAGTGAAAGGTAGTTTACGGCTAGGCCTGTTGTACACAGGGTGTTTTTCCATCTCTCCTAGATGCCTCTTCTCCTGGCATCAGTGTTTTGGTAGATAAAACGCTTGGCGCTTGTAAACATGTGTAATGAGTTTAGACGCATTTAGGCGCATCAAGCCCTTGGCCATTAATTAATTTGATTTAAAATATTATTCTGGCCATAGAAATTAGTTAATGTTTAAGCGCTAAATGCACCTAGCGTTACCATACTTTAGATGCATTTACAGGTGTCAAGCGTTGTTTCTGCCAAGACACCACCGCTACTGGACGCACTGCCTGTGGGGTTTTTTTCTGTCTCAAAATGCCTTTTGGTTCTAAAATCCTCCAAATGCCTATGTGTGCATGGCCACATTGGGGTTGATTTATTAAAGGCAAATAATAAAAAAACTATTGAAGTTTACATCAGTCGCCTGCCTTTCTCGCTCTGCACCAACGATCGCCGAGTGACCGGCGGACATCGGGTCCGTCGGTCACACGCGCGGGGGGGTCCGTGACCGCGCAGGAGTGCGCCTCGGGCGGCGCGCGCTCGCTCCCTAGACCCTCACATGCTAGCGATGTAGTACTACGTCGCTCTGCCTGTGAGGGGCTGACCGCCGCAGTAAATAGTCGTGCGGTGGTCGGCAAGCGGTTAAACAAATTTCCTTGTACCTGATTGTTTTGTTTTTTGGCAAAACTAAGCTTTAACTCATTCACTAAGCTCTGAAGCAACTACACTTGCAGAGTGAAACTGCACTTTGCAAAGTGCACATTCTATTTTCCTTTAGTAAATCAACCACATAGACTAACATGCAGGGGCGTGTAAAAGCAGAAAAAAAATGCCAGATGTCCTTAACAGCCATAAACATGCAACATTTGCTGAACAATTGCTGAATGGTCTAATATTAAGCACTTGCCGACCACCCACCATAATATTACTGCAGCAGGGCAGCTCGGCTGCATCCAGTCACGTACGTGCCTGGAGTGCATGTGTGTTTAGACACAGAGGGAGGCGGCCGCGGGAGGAGCGGCAACGATTGCCGCTGCCCTACCGCAATCGTCTGGGAAACCGAGAGAAGACCCGCCTGCTTATGTAAAACAAAGCTGAAACTGCGATCTGTCTGTGCCTGTCACAGAACCCCCAAACACACACAGTCAGTAAGCATATTAGGCATACATTTAACCCCTTTGATCACCCCCAGTATTAATCCCTTCCCTGCCAGTGTCATTTATACAGTAACAGTGCATATTATTTAGCACTGATTACTGTATTAGTGTCACAAAAAGTGTAAAAAATGTCAGTTGGGGGTCCGATCTGTCCGCCGCAATGTCGCAGTCCCGCTAAAAATTGCAGATCGCCACCATTACTAATAAAAAATAAATTAAATAAAAAAAAAGTCCAAAAATCTATCCCATAGTTTGTAAATGCTATAACTTTTGCGCAAACCAATTAAAATACACTTTTTTGGATTTTTTTTACCAAAAATATGTAGCAGAATACAAATTAAAACTGATAAAAAACTGATAAAAAAAATTAATTTTTAAAATTTTTTTATTGGGAATGTTTTATAGCAGAAAATAAAAAATATGGCGTTTTTTTCCAAAATTGTCGCTTTTTGATCAAATATCACCAAAAGAAAGCTCTATTTGTGTATTGTATATTTGTGTATTTGTATTTGGGTACAGCGTCGCATGGCCGCACAATTTTCCGTTAAAGTAACGCAGTGCCGGCTCAAAAAAAAAAATGGCTAGCCATTAAGGGGGTAAAACCTTCCGGGGCTGAAGTGGTTAAGCAATTGTAAAAGAAGTAGAAAAACCTCACAGAACAAAGCAATGAGTGGTTTACACCACAGATATACAATACTAGTGATGGGTTGAACACCCCCCTGTTTGGTTTGCACCATAACATCTCGAACAGGGGAAAAGTTCTAACGAACATTCAAACTCTATTAAAGTCTATGGGACACGAACATGAAAAATCAAAATTCCTAATTTTAAAGGGTTATGTACAAGTTATTGCTATAAAAAGTGTTTGGGGACCCGGGTACTGCCCTGGGGGACATGTATCAATTCAAACAATTCTTTTTAAAACAATCGTTTTTACAAGAGCATTGATTTTAATGATGCCTAAAATGAAACAATAAAAATTAAAAATTCCTTTAACCACCTCCCACCCGGCCACTGTACAAATACGGCCGGGTGGGAGTCTCGTCCTTCTGATCGGACGTTCTCAAACGTCCTGCAGAAGGAGCGAGATTGCGCCGCCACGGGCACACGCAGCGGCGCAATCTCGATGTGCCTGTGTCGCTCGGACACAGAGCAAGAAGTTTTGGCAGGAGGGCCCTCCTGATCACATGACGGCTGTGTCCAATTACAGCCGTCATGTAATGTAAATACAGCCATTGTAACGGCTTTGATCTCTACTTCTCCTCACACAGATCCTGTCAGTGAGGAGAAGAAGACGATCTGTGCTGCAGCCAGGGGATCAGTGAGTTTTACTAATTACTCACTGATCACAGGGGTGGTCTATGCTGGTAATCAGAACATGGATTACCAGTGCAGCCCTAGGTGGGGGGGGGGGTGCCACTAGAGCCACCAGGGATGCCCACCCATGACTACCAGGGATGCCCACCATGGCCACCAGGGATGGCAATCAGGGCTCAGAGAGCCTGCCAGTGGTGCCCTCCCTATCAGTGCTGCCCACCAGTGCCATCTATCAGTGCTGTCCACCAGTGCCCATTATTGCCATCTATCAGTGCCTCCCACCAGTGCCCATTATTGCCCACCAGTGCTGCCTATCAGTGCCCATCAGTGTCGCCCATCAGTGCCGATCAGTGCCACCTATCAGTGCTGATCAGTACTGCCGATCAGTGCCCATCAGTGCCACCTATCAGTGCCCATCAGTGCCGCCGATCAGTGCCCATCAGTGCTGCCTATCAGTGCCCATCAGCGCTGCCTATCAGTGCCCACCAATGCTTCATATCAGTGCTACCTATCAGTGCCACATATCAGTGCCCATCAGTGCTGCATATCAGTGCTACCTATCAGTGCCCATCAGTGCTGCATATCAGTGCCACCCCATCAGTGCCACCCCATCAGTGCCTCCTCATCAGTGCCTGTCAGTGCGGCCTCATCAGTGCAGGAAAAAACTTATCTATTTACAAAATTTTATAACATAAAACTTTTTTTTTTTTCAAACTTACGTTTTTTTTTTATTTGTGCACCAAAAAAGAAAAAACCTTGCGGTGATCAAATACCACCAAAAGAAAGCTCTAGTTGTGGGGAAAAAATGACACAAATTTGGTTTAGGTACAGTGTTGCATGACCGTGCAATTGTCATTCAAAATGCAACAGCGCTAAAAGCTGAAAATTGGTCTGGGAAGGAAGGGGGTTTAAGTGCCCAGTATTGAGGTAGTTAACCACTTGCCGACCGCCGCAAGTACATATACTGCGGCGGTCAGCCCCTCACAGGCAAAGTGACGTATATATACGTCACTAGCCTGTGAGGCTCTGGGGAGCGAGCGCGCGCTGCCGGCGGCGCGCTCCCGCGTGGTCACGGACCCCCCCCCGCGCGTGTGACCGGCGGACCCGATGTCGGTCGGTCACTCCCCGATCGTCGGGGGAGAGGGAGAAAGGCAGGCGGCTAGTGTAAACAAGCCGCCTGTCATTGTCCCCTGTGTAGAAACAATGATCATACGGTATACGGTTCTACTATGTAGGACCGTTGATCATTGTTCCTACAGCTCTAGCCACAGCCAATCACAGATAGAATCACGCCCCTAGGGACACACACAGCCCCTCCCTCTCAAATAAAGTTAACCCCTTCACTGCCAGTGTAAGTTTACAGTAACAGTGCATATGTATATAAAAAATAACTGCGCTAAGCCTAAAATAAAGCTGCAGCTGTAGTGGAAATCACTAAAATGGTACAAAGATAAAAAGAGCTGCGCTAAATTGAAATTGCTGATAATAAGTCAAGCAATAGAGTAAACCAGATGATATGCTATAGAAAAAATGATATCACACAGAACAAGTCCATGTATGGCAATATTGTCCCAATATAGCAAGAGTAAGCAAGGAAAGGGTGTCCGGTGTAGAAAACGATCCTCCACCAAATCAGTGTGCCTTCATCCACATCAAGTGCTGCATGCAAGAGGCTCACACCATGCTTACCAGAACTCAATTGAGTATGGGCATATAACACGGATGTTTAACAGTAGATCCAACCGGGAGACCGACACCTCATCTCAGCTGATCCCGAGATCTCTAGAGCGTGGCAGGGAGCTGCACTGTATGCCAGCACCAAAGGGGGGTCATATGCACCAACAACGTTAAAAACATCAATTCGTCCTCGCACCAATCAGGTGGATGTAGTTTGCAGCGCACAGCTCTCTGATACTTTCCGTGAGGAGCTCTAACTACACGTTCCTATAGTCCCCTAACACAGGTGGTCAGGCGCTAAGCAATTAGGCCTACTGGTACTTGGTTGCCCCCAGGACTTAAACACAGTGCTATAGTGCCTGGCTACAACTTCAGGGCAGGCACAAACTGAGCACAGCAAACGGGTACTTGCGTTTAGCAGACAGGCAGAGTGGTTCAACAACAGTCCAGGTACAAGGCAGGCAAGTTTCAGAATAGTTATGGTCAAATCTGAAGTCAAAAGGCAGGCAAAGTGCAGAGAGTAGTTGATATCCAATCCGCTTGTGATATTGCATTTTAACATGTGCTCTGAGCTCTCTGTTTGTCTGCCCTGCTCTGGTGTTTGGATTCCCTCGTCAATGACCTCGGATTGGATATCGACTACTCTCTGTAAAAGACTACTCTCTGCATACCACCAAAAGAAAGCTCTGTTTGTGGGAAAAAAAGGAAGTCAAATTAGTTTAGGTACAGCGTCGCACGACCGCGCAATTGTCCGTTAAAGTCGCGCAGTGCTGAATCGCAAAATACCCCCTGGTCAGGAAGGGGGTAAAATCTTCCGGGGCTTAAGTGGTTAAATATCGTGCCTGGGGGGTCCCCTTAATTTGCCTGTAAAGTAGCGCATTTGTACGATGTATGGAGCCAGCTGCAGAAATACTGACATTTTTAAAGGAAAAAATGTAATTTAAACTTGCTCACGGCTGTAATGTATTGTCAGCTCCTGGCAATACAGAATTTTTTTTTTTTAAATTGGGGTAGGGTCCCCCCCAGTCAATACCAGGCCCTCTGGGTCTGGTATGGATTTTGAGGGGAACCTCCTGCCTAAATAAAAAAAACAGCATAGGGCCCCCCCCCCCAAATCTATACCAGACCCTTATCTGAGCATGCAGCCTGGCAGGTCAGGAAAGGGGATGGGACGATGGGACGATCGAGCACCCCTCCCTCCTCAGTCATGCCAGGCCAAATCCCCAAAACATGAGGGGGTGGGTGCTTTGGGGCAGGGGGGCTCTGTACCATGTCGATGGGGACAAGGGCCTCTTCCCAACAACCCTGGGTTGTGGTTGTGGGGGTTTGTGGGTGGGGGGCTTATCAGAATCCAAAATACCCCTTTAACAAGGGGGCCCCAGATCCTTCCTTTGCGAATGGGTATCGGGTACAAAACTGCTGGGTCGGTGATATTGTCAGAGGCGGGGCTGTCGGGTGACGTCACCAGTGTGGCCCCACCCATTCCCTATATAAGACCTGTCAAACAGCGAATAGGCAGTCCACTGGAAGAGCAGAGGTTTTTTTTTATTCTTTTTTCGGGTCGGTGGGGTGCGGCGGGTGGCGTGATTGATGATGGATTTACATCGGGGGACACTATTTTTTTATTTTTAAATAAATTTGTAGATTTGTATGATTGGTAAAAACCTGTCTTGGTTAAATAGTTAGTCAGGTTGAAAAAAGAATAAAAATTTATATGAGAAAAAAGACACAAGTCCATCTGTCTCAACCAATAAAAAACGAAAAAAACAGTAAAGAAAACACAACCATACAATCCCATATACACAATCCTATAGTTGATCCAGGGGAAGGCGAAAAACCCCAGCAAAGCAATATCCAATTTGCTACAGCAGGGAAAAAAAATCCTTCCTGATCCTCTGGGAGGCAATCGGATATTCCTTGGATCAACTTTATCTATAAATATTGGTACCCAGTTATATTATTTACATCTAGGAAAGGATCCAGGCTTTTTTAAAAGCAATCTAGTGAGCTGGCCAGAAACACCTCTGGAGGGAGTCTATTCCACATTTTCACAGCTCTTACTGTGAAGAAACCTTTCCATATTTGGAGACAAAATCTCTTTTACTCTAGATGTAAAGAGTGCCCCCTTGTCCTCTGTAATGACTTTAACCCTCCTCTTATGTTAGCTTTCTGTTACTATCCATGATGTTTAGGGTCGGTTTTGACCCATGTTTTAAATCAGCCATAAAATACCCTCTGAATAATTATTTATCATCAAATTTGTTTCTTACCTCTTGGTTACCTTGTTAGGCTTCTTTATCCCTGAAAAGATTGGTTTTAATATTTTAAGTGTGACCCCTTAGACCTTTCTTTTGATAGCATACCTCTCATTTTCAAATTTAAAAAATGGTAAAATAAAGTCAGCAACTCTGAAATGTATTTGTCCTGTTTCTTCACTTTATTTAGAGAAGCAGACAAGCAGGAAAAGAGATAGGCCCCTCCCTAACTACAGCTCACAGGGTTAAGAGGGGGATTGGCTGTCAGTGTTACTAAGCAGAGAGAGTGTTTATGATTTCAGTTTTGGCACTTATTAGTGTCCTAAAATCCTATATTATAACTGGGTCAGAATTGACCCTAACACCATAAACGTCTTAATTTTCACCACAGTATTTTATAATTTAGTGAAAAGGATTATTTTTCTATTACATTGTTTAAATAGAGGTTCCTGACAAAGTAAAAAAATCTTGATGCAATAAACCAATTTATGTGATACTTATAGACATTCAAAACCTGAAAACGGGTCGGTTCTGACCCTAACATAAGAGGAGGGTTAAATTGAATAACTCAACACCAAGTTCATTATATGGACCCCTTATGTATTTATACATGTGGATAATATCCCCCCGTAATCTCCTCTTCTCAAGAGAGAATAAATTCAGTTCCTCTAGTCTAATCTTTCCTCATAGCTGAGCTTCTCCATGCCTCTTATCAATTTGGTTGCCCTTCTCTACACTCTCTCCAGTTTCCCGATATCCTTTTGAGAACTAGTTCCTAAAACTCAACTGCATATCCCAGATGAGGTCTTAGGTCTTACTAATGATTTGTACAGGGGCAAAATTATATTTCTCTCTCTGGAGTCCATGCCTGTGTTATGCAGGAAAGAACTGTGCTTGCTTTGGAAACCGCTGCTTGGCATTGCATGCTATTTTTAAGCTTATGATCTACCGGAACACCCAGATCCTTCTCCGTTATGAAATCCCCCAGTTCTCCTCCACCTAGTATGTATGATGCATGGATACACTTAGCCCCCAAGTGCATAACTTTACATTTATCAACATTAAACCTCATTTGCCACATAGTTGCCCAATGAAACAGTGCATTGAGGTCGGTTTGTAAATATGAGACATCCTTTAAGGAAGAGTTTCCACTGCACAGCTTGGTGTCATCTGCAAAGACTGAAATGGTACTTTTAATCACAGACCCTATATATTTTACAAAGACATTAAAAAGTAAGGGTCCCAACAATGAACCTTGGGGTACACCACTGATAACCTTAGACTATTCAGAGCAAGCAAGATTTTACTTACCTCCTCATAAAAAAAAATCAGGTTTGTTTGACAACTTCTGTCTTTCATGAATCCATGCTGTCTGTTCCTTAAAATATTTTTTTTCCAGCAAGAACTCATCTATGTGGTCTTTAATTAAACTCTCCAGTAACTTCCTGACTATAGAAGTTAAACTAACAGGTCTATAGTTACTTGGCAAAGACTTTGATTCCTTTTAAATATAGGCACCACATTGGCCCTACGCCAATCCAGTGGTATTATTCCAGTCCTTAACGAGTCCCTAAAATTAGAAACAAATGACAAAGCTCAAGTCTTTTAGGATGCATAGGTGAATGCCATCTTGTCCAGGCTCTTTATCCATCTTTATTCTGTCTAAATATTTCTGGACCATATCACTTTTGGACCATTGTGGATCATTTGGGGCTGCCTCAATACCATCCTAATTATGGTTATGAGCTCCCCCATGCTCCTTTGTATACACAGAGCTGAAGAAACTATTTAATAAATTAGCCTTCTCTTTGTTCCCAGTCACCCACTCCAGATTATTTTGTAAAGGGCCTACATGCTCAAACCTGACCATTTTTTCACTATTAACCACTTAAGCCCCGGAAGATTTTACCCCCTTCCTGACCAGGGCCTATTTTGTGATTCGGCACTGCGTGACTTTAACGAACAATTGCGCGGTCGTGCAATGCTGTACCTAAACAAATTTGATGTCCTTTTTTTCCCACAAACAGAGCTTTCTTTTGGTGGTATTTGATCACCTGTGTGATTTTTTGATCATGCGCTATAAACAAAAAAAGAGCGTCAATTTTGCAAAAATAACAATATTTTTCACATTTTTTTAAATGAAATTCCCCAAAAAAAATTTAAAAATTAAAATTTTTTAACATTTTAGACCAATTTGTTTTATGCTACCTATGTTTGGTAAAGAAAAATCGCAAAAAGCATATTTTGATTGGTTTGTGCAAAAGTTATTGCGTTTAGGGAAAGATTTTTGTCATTTTTGTTGTTTTTTTTTAACGAGTAATGGCGGCGATCTGCGTTTTTTTTTTGCAGGACTGCGACATTGCGGCGGACAGATTGGACCCTTGACTGACATTTTTGACACTTTTGGGGTTACCAGTGACATTACTGCAGTAATCAGTGCTATACATATGCACTGTTACTGTAAAAGTGACACTGGCAGTGTTTCTAACTGTGATTGGCTGTGGCTACTAGTGTAAGAACAGAGATCAACGGTCCTACATAGTAGAACCATGTGATCTCCATTCTTACACAGGGAAGAATGACAGGCGGCTTTGTTTACATTAGCCGCCTGCCTTTCTTCCGGTGTAACGGATGATCGCGAGTGCCCGGCGGACATCGGGCACACGCGCGGGGGGGTCCGTGACCGCGCGGGAGCGGGAGTGCGTCTCCGGCGGCACGCGCTCGCTCCCTAGAGCCTCACAGGCTAGCGACGTAGCCCTACGTCGCTTTGCCTGTGAGGGCTGACCGCCGCAGTAAATAGTCGTGCGGCGGTCGGCAAGCGGTTAATATATTTGAAGAATTTTTGGGGGTTTGTCCTACTAACTTTTGAAATCTGTCGTTCATTTCGATTTTTTGAACCCTTGATTTCCTTTTTACATATTCTGTTATATTCTTTGTAACAATTAAACAATGATAGTGTTCCTTCATTTTTATTTTTTTTTAAAAACTCTTTTCCTAATTTTTATAGCTTTTGTAACTTTGGCTTTGAGCCACATAGGTTTTATTTTTAGCCTTTTAAACCTATTGCCCTTAGGAATATACTTTGCAGTGAGTTTGCATACAGTCTTTTTGAAGAATTCCCATTTCTGCTCTGTGTTAATCAATGCCAATATTCCCTGCCAGTCTAAGTCTTGGAGAGCAGCCCTCATCCTTGGAAAATTTGCTCTCTTAAAGTTAAGTGTTTTTATATATCCCGTATGTGTTTCTTGCTTACAGTTAACATTAAATGAAATCATATTATGGTCACTGCTACCCAGATATTCTTTTATATGAAAATTAGTAATATGCTCCCCATTGTTTGAGATTACCAGGTCCAATAGAGCATCATTTTGACACAGGGCCTCAGTAAACCATACCATAAAATTGTCTTGCAATAGGTTTATCAATTTTTGCCCTTTAACTGTTCCAGCAGTGCCATTCCTCCAGTCAATGTCTGGGTAGTTAAAATCCCCCATTATTATCACTGTCCCAGCCCTTGCAGCCCTTTCTATCTGTTCAATGAGTCTCCATCTCCTCATTAATACTGGGAGGTCTATAACAAACTCCAATGATAATCTTTGTATTAAGCACATCCATGTACATTTCCATCCATATTGCTTAAGACTCATCACATTCTCCATCAACTAGGTCCTCTTTCACATTCACTTTGAGATCACTTCTCACATACAGACAGACACCACCAACCCTCCGTGTTACCCTGCCTTTCTGAAAGAGAGTATATCCAGGAATATTAATAGCCCACTCATGTGAAGAATGAAGCCAAGATTCAGCAATACCAATTAAATCATAGTTCTCCTCATGCACCAGAGATTCCAACTCACCTATCTTGCTTGGCAGACTTCTGGCATTGGGGAAAAACACTTTAATTCATTGTCATATTTTGCACACTTATTTTGCATATTTTTTATTTTAGTACAAATAGTACCATTTCCAATGGTTTTTTGTGACATGTGAACCTTCTTATCCTCTGCCATAGCTCTCCCCTAATCTTTCCCCATTCCACCCACCAATAGGGGCTGACCCCTGTCTGACCTGTCTTGCCTATTATAAATGAATTAACCCTCCCCTCAATCCTAGCACAACCGACCCCCTTCCATTTAGGTGCAAACCATCTGTAGCATACATGTTGCACCCCACTAATAAGTGACTCAGTGCTCTAAAAACCCAAATCCCTCCTTCTTACACCAGGTCTTTAGCCTTGAATTCAGCTCTCTAATCTCCTCCTTTCTTTCCTGTGTTGCACATGGCAAAGGCAATATTTCAGAGAATATTACCTTGGAGGTCCTTCCCTTCAACTTGCAGCCTAGTCTTGTGTGTTTGTTTTTTTAACACTTTTTTGGTTAATGGGTAGGGGTACGATGTACCTGATATCCATTCACATGGGGGGGACTGGAATCTGGGTGCCCCCTGGTAAAGGGGGATTCCAGATTCCAATAAGCCCCTCACCCACAGACCCCCACAACCACAGCTCAGGGTTGTCGGGAAGAGGCCCTTCGGAGAGCACTCCAAAGAATCCTCCCCATGTTGAGGGCAAGCGGCCTGCTGAGGTTCAGGAAGAGGGGGCGTTCGCTCCCCCCCTTTTCTGGCCTGCCAGGTTTCATGCTTAGATAAGGATCTCGTATGGATTTTGTTTTTTTATTTTGGCGTGGAGTTCCACTTCAAATCTTTACCAGACCCTAAGGGCCTTGTATAGATTTTAGGGAGTCCCTACACCATTTTTCTTCTTAATTCTGTCATGGGGTTCCCTTTAAAAGCCATACAAGACCCAAAGGGTCTCCCTGAGCTATTTTTACCCCAATTTTCTTTTATTACATTTTCTTTTTATAATTATTTTTTAAATTCAGCTCTCAGCAGGGAAGCTTTAACAACCTATTGACTGTGCACTCAGCAGGCGAACATCCCGATAAGTGTCAAGAAAGTTCAGGTGTTAGGAGAGTACCTAAATGGGCGATTGTTTAGGCCAAACATATGCTCGGCCCAAACCGTTCACCCATCCCTAATGGTGCCTGAAAACTGTAACCCCTCACAGTTACTTTTGCTGGTCACAGGAACGGGCCTTGCTGTTAAAAATTAGAAACACAAATTTAAATTGCGTGTACTTGTCATCCAGGTGCAGAAAAATTGGGCCTTGGGTGTTGGTGGTGCCTGAACACTGTACCCCTCACAGTTACTCTTGCTGAGTGCAGGGATGGGCCCTGCTGTTAAAATATAGAGTCAAACATTGAAATTACATGTACTTGTCATACAGGTGCAGATAAATTGGGCTTTCGATGTTGGTGGTGCCTGAACACTGCAACCCCTCAAAGTTACTTTGCTGGGCGCAGGAATTGGCCCCGCTGTTAAAAATTAGAAATGCAAATTGAAATTATATGTACTTGTCATACAGGTCCAGAAAAATTGGGCCTTGGGTGTTGGTGGTGTCTGAACACTGTAACCCCTCACAGTAACACTTGCTGGACACAGGAACAGGCCCTGCTGTTAAAAATTTGAAACAAATATTGAAATTACATGCAACTGTGATACAGGTGCAGAAAATGGGGCCTTGGGTGTTGGTGGTGCCATAAACAAAAAACATTGTTGGAAGCTAGCATAATCAAGATTCAGGAATAGGATAGGCAGCATAGGCAGTTTTCTAGTGATCCCAGATCCCTAGCAAATTCAATCAGTTACATCAGCGGCTTGATAGCTGCTGTTGATCCAGGACTGATTCATTTTGATAAATGTCAGCCGGTCAAAGGAGTCTGTGTACAGATGCACTTTTATCCATCACAAAACTTCCAGCAGCACTGAATGTCTGTTCGGAAAGCACGCTAGAAGCAGGACAAGCCAGTAGCCCCATTGCATAATGAGTAAGTTCTGGCCAGTGGTCCACTCTCAAGACCCAGTAACCCAGTGGATGCTCAGTTAGAAAGGTCTCCAAGTCTGCTCTCGCCCCTAGATAATCCTGCACCACATGCTGCAGATGCTGCCGATGGTTGCTTAAACCTAACAGCCCTGGGGGCTGAGGACTAAAGAATTGTTTAAAGGCATAAGCCAGCCGTCCGCCTTCTCCACTGCTCCTCCTTTGACCGAACAAAGCCTCAGAAACACATTGTTCAGGAAATGGTTACCTCCCAGTATCTGGAAAGGTGTTACACAAATTTTTCTTCAAGGCGTCCTCAAAATTTTTCATCCTCTGCGAAGGCAAGATGAGCTCTGCAGCTTTACCCTTGTAATGTGGATCAAGAAGGGTTGCCAACCAGTAATGATCCCTCTCCTTGATACCACGAATCCTCAGGTCCTTTTGCAGGCTTTGCAGCATCAGGGAGCCCAATGCAATATAAGTTAGAGGAGGCATGAGATTCTGAGTCCTCTGGGTCACTAAGGATGACATTATCAGCAGCAACCTCTCCCCAGCCACGTAAAACTCCCGGGGTTTTTGGGGAATCAAAACCATCCCTTGAAGACTGCTGCATGTTATCCTCTACATCCATGCTGCCACAATATTCCTCCTCCTCCTCTTCCTCCTGTGTGTTTTGTGGCAGGAATGATATTTGCATAAAGGGGGCCTTGTGAGGAAAGGAAGTCCTTCTTTTCCTTCCGCTGTTCTGCCTCAAATGCCCTGTCCATTAATCCATGAAGCATGTTTTGGCCTCGTTGGACAGAGCAGTGCGCAGGAAGGTTCACATTACTGCTGACTCTTGGTCCAGCAGGCATGGACAGGGACATTACATTTCTTTCATGGCACACTGGGTAACTCTGCTGGCAGCTGGGAAGGATGCAGGACAGGGTTCAGGGTTGCAGCTTGTTTTGCCACCACGCCTCCAAAAAGCTGGTGCTGGTTCTGCCACATCTGTCTACTCCGCCACCTCCTCCTCTTCTTCTTCCTCTATGTCCTCTTCTGCTCAATTGTCCTCTCAAGCAGCAGTGCTCCCTAAGCGTTCAAGGGCTTACGCAAGCAGTCAGGCTAAAAGATGCCACGCCATGCTTCAGTTGGTCTGTCTAGGGGATAGGAGTCACACCAGGACAGAGATTCTGTTAGCTCTGCAGGCACAGGCTCAGAGATGGTTGACGCCATGACAGCTTGAGCCAGGAATGGTTGTATGCAACAATGGCACCAACTTTCTTTCCGCCCTTCATCATGGACACTTGACACATGTTCCATGCTTGGCACATGTCCTGAATCTGATGGTACAGCATTTCTTGACCAGATACCTGGGCTTCCAAGATCTCCTGAGGCAGGCCAGAAAAGTCTGTGGCCATTTCTGGCGTTCATACAATGCCAGTGCTCGCTTATTTGATATGCAACGGGAATTCAACCTTCCACCAACCGCCTCATTTGTGACATGCCCACCAGGGGAAACTACATTGGCGATGTTGCAGTGGCTGCACACGCAGCAGAGGGCAATTAATGAGTACCTGTGTGAGTATGGCACAAGGACAGGGTCAGGGAAACTTGGCTTTTTTTCGCCACATCAGTGGTATTTGATAAAGGATGCATGCATCGTCCTTTCACCATTTGAGGAGGCCACAAGGATGGTGAGCCGGGACGATGCATGCATCAGTGACACTATCCCTCTAGTCTACCTGCTGGAGCACACGCTTCATGGAATCATGGACAGGGCACTTGAGGCAGAACAGCGGGAGGAAGAGGAGGACTTCCTTTCCTCACAAGGCCCCCTTCATGCAGATATCATGCCTGCAGGGACACAAAACACACAAGAGGAAGAGGAGTATTGCAGCAGCATAGATGTAGATGATAACATATAGCAGTCTTCAAGGGATGGTTTTGGATCCCCAGAAACCCCAGGAGTTGTACAGGGTTGGGGAGAGGTTGCTCCTGACAATGTAATCCTTAGTGACCCAGAGGAATCAGAAGCTCATGCCTCCTCCAACTTACGTTGCATGGGCTCCCTGATTCTGCAAAACCTGCGAAAGGACCCAATGATTCATGCTATCAAGGAGAGGGATAATTACTGGTTGGCAACTCTTCTTGATCCACATTACAAGGGTGAAGTTGCAGAGCTCATCCTTCCTTCGCAGAGGGAGCAGAGGATGAAATATCTTGAGGAGGCCTTGAAAACATTTTTTTGTACCACCTTTCCAGACACTGGGAGGTTAACATTCTCTGGACGTGTTTCTGAAGCATCATTCAGCCAAAGGAGGAGCGGTGGAGAAGGTGGTCGGCTAAACGATGCCTTTAATCAGTTATTTAGTCCTCAGCAGCACCCAGGGCTGTTAGATTTAAGCAACCATCGGCAGCATCTCCACCATATGGAGCATGATTATCTAGGCGCAAGAGCAGACTTGGAGACCTTTCCAGCTGAGCATCCACTGGGTTACTGGGTCTTGAGGATGGACCACTGGCCAGAACTTGCTCAATATGCAATGGAGCTACTGGCCTGTCCTGCTTCCAGCATGCTTTGCGAACTGACGTTTTTTGGCTCTTGTCTGAAAAGGCCCTAGTAAGTGTTTGATTGTAACTTTATTAAGAGCAGGGGCCAAGTAAATATACAGTATGTAAAGTACCTTGTAAATTGTCAGTGCTACATAAATACCAGGAAAAATAAACAATATAAACCTGTGTGAGAGGTGTTATAAGAAAAAAAAGAAAACATTATTGTAAAAAATGAACAAAGCAAGAGCACTATTTGACATTGAACACATAGACAATGACCAGACCTTTTGGAACAAAGTGCAGATCAATGATCAATCAGAAGGAGAGTTGTTTGGTCACAGTAACAGAACAGATTTTGCTGCAAATTAAAGAGAGCATTCAGGGGGAAAACCTCATAACAATTGTGAAGCAGGGTAGTGTAAATTATTTAATTTGTGGTGCGCTCTGCTGCTATAGGGCCTGGGCAATTTCCAGTCCTTAGGTCAACGATGCATTCTGCATCATATTAAAGTGTTTTTAAGAAACCATTTGTCTAAAATGACAAATGGGTAAATGGGTCCTTCAGCACCATAATGATCCAAAGCCCACTAGCAAATTCACCACAGAAAGGCTCAAAAAGAAATGTATAGACTGACCTAGTCAAAGCCCTGATTTGATTCCCAATGACATTTTGTAGGGGGTGGTTTTGTGAAAAACCACAAACATCTCGCAAGTGAAGGAACTTTGCATTGAGAACATGTCAAAAAATGTCACTGAGTTGATGTCAGAGATTGGTGGGCAGTTATACAACATTCCCACTAGAAAGAATTTCTGCAAAAAGGGGAAATATCAGTTTTCTGATGGTTTTCCGCAGTCCGTCATTTCATCAATTGTTATTTTGTTTAATACAGTAGATGACTGAAAAGGGAAATTCTTCATGTGTTTTTATTCAAGCATATTACCTTTTTCTGTAGACACTGTTTGGATGAAGATCTAATGCCTTTCGGAACTGGCAAACTAAATAGCCAGATTTGGCCAGTTCAGATGCCTGCCCAAAACTCAGGCTGTGGCAGCCAGAAGTCGGTCATATATAGGCAGTGGTATTAAATAACAGCTTCAGGGATCCAACGGGATGTCATTGGCCAAATGTATTCAATTATGTCATCCAAGTTCCCTGATGCTGTGTTGACATTCCTGCAGTGATGAGAGTATCTGCAGGACAGGATCGGTGGGGCATCACTCATTGTGATTGAAAGTGGATCTACATCACAGGATGACATGATTGACATAGGTTTTACATTGTAAGATATAATAACTTTTTTTTAATAAATTACTTTTTGTAGGGACATGGGTCTCATCCCCACATCCATGACCCCAGTAGAAGTGGGTCTCTGTAGAGGGGGAGATTTAGGCCCCTTTCCCCAGGGCTTTCCAAACAGAACCACCTGTCAGTTTTTTCAGGCGGATCTGATCAGATGCTCCATGCATCTCTATGGGGCAGCGGATATCAGCGGTGAAATCTCCGCTGACAACTGCTGCTATCCGATACAATCCTGTCCATGAAATCAAGATGGCTGGAAACCCTATTTTCCATCCGTCTTGAGGATCGGATCGTATAGGATCAGATGAAAATGGACAGGCGGTCCGTTTTCATCTTATCTCTAATAGAGGACAGTGGGGATCTGACAGCTCCATCTCCATCTCTGCAAAGTAGGCAGAGATTGAGCTGTCATCCGCCTGCTCAGCGGGGATCAGCAGATCAGTCCCCACTGAGCAAAACGGAAAGCCTGTGTGAAAGGACCATAACTGAAATCTGTAAGACTCTTTTAAAATTAGGGATGAGCTCAAAGTTCAGTTCAAACGTAAGTTCAGACCAAACACTGGCTGTTTGGACATTTGTCCCAACGCCAAACAATTAAGGTGTTTGGTGTGGATGAACTTGACAGTTACCGGCTGTCAATGGTTACTAAGGAAGCAGAAGCTGTTTGCACCAGCTGCGTCCTTACTAATCACTGACGTCGCCCAGGCCATTCCTGTACATGGCCAGGAATGGCTACATAAGCAACTGAGTAAGAAATGTAGCTGGTTACATCATTGCCTAAATATGGCCAATCTCCGGTTATGTAAGCATTACATCATTGCAATATTTAGGCGGTGATGTCACCAGTGACCACTATCCATGGGGAGCTGTCATTCAGCTCTGTGTGCGGCAGGTCTTCAGGTTTTTTTTCAGTGAATCAGCGGCAAGTATCATGATTAATGATGGGTTTGCAAAGGGGGGGGGTATATGGGGGCCCTCTATTATTAAAGGGAGCTTCCAGATTCTGATAAACCCCCTCCAGCAGACCCCCACAACCTTGGGGCCTTAGGGCCTTTGTGCTATTCAACATGAAGTGGTATGGAATTTTAGGGGGACTTCACACTTGCATAGAATCCCCCCTCAAAATCTGTAGCAGACTCGAAGGGTCTGATATGGATTTCCTGGGGTAGCTCACACATTTTTTTCTCTTGTATGCATTTTGGGAGTGAACTACAGCAAAAATTACATTTTTGTACATTATATTACATTACAATTACACAAAAAAGTTTAAATTGCTTCCAAATATATAGCTACTTTGTTTAAAAAACTAAAAAAAAGAAAAACCTCCAAATCTTTAGGGGTCTGCTATGTATTTTGGGGGACCTTTGTGGTTTTTGTGCAATTTTTGTCTTTAAAAAAGACAAGCAATTTAAATGCATAGCCTGTGAATGCTTTTAGTGTTGAATGTTGGTCCTTTTTTGCCGGTTTTACCAGCAAATTATATTTTGAGGCTTGACATATTTGTCATCTATTTACTCAATGCAATCTCATATTTTGCAAAAACATTGGGTATTATGTTTGTGTGGACTAAAATGAATGTGAGCAAATTTCTTATTTTAAAATAAAGACCTAACAAAAAGTAGCGCAGTTTTTGCGTGACATAGAGAATTGTACCTGCCAGCACTTTATTCAACACAGTCTCTGATTTTAGAGAATATTTCATGTTTTGGGGGTTTTAGGTAATTTTTGGGACTTTGGGAGCGATTTTTATTTTTTGCACTATAAACAAAAAAAGAGCAACAATTCTGGAAAAAAAAAAAAAAAAACAATATTTTTCACATTCTACTATATAACATTCCCAAACAAAAAAATTAAAACTCAAAATGTTTCATCCTTTTAGGCCAATTTGTATTCTGCTATATATTTTTGGTAAAAAAAATCACATTAAGCGTATTTTGGTTGGTTTTGCAAAAGTTATCGCGTCTACAAACTAGGGGAAAGATTTACGTCATTTTTATTTAATTATTTATTTTTTACTAGTAATAGCAGTGATCTGCGATTTTTAGCGGGACTGTGACATTGCGGCGGACAGATCTGACCCCCTAACTGACATTTTTGACACTTTTGGGGGACCAGTGACACTACTACAGTCATCAGTGCTAAAAATTTGTACTGTTACTGTAATAATGACACTGGCAGGGAATGGGGTTAACCTAGGGATGATCAAAGGGTTATGTGTGAGCCTAAGGGAGTGTTTTCTAACTGTATGGGGGAGGGACTTGTGAAATGACCATAGAGACCTGTGATCCTGTATAGAAGGATTACAGGCACTCTGTGATCATTTCAGAGAGAACAACGGTGAGCTGTGTTTACAACAGCTGACTGTCCTTCTCTCTCAGCAGGGAGCGATCATGGGTGCCAGGTGGAAATTGCGGCAATTGGCCCCATAGATCGGCATCCCCGCTGCCTAGTGGGGGGTGGGAGCGCACTGCCGGCGGCGTTCGCTCGCTCCCAGCACCGCTTCTGCGAACCGACGTACCCATATGTCGATTCGCGCAGCGGCCTCTTTTCAGCAGGATAATGCACTCTTGCAGAAATGGTTTAGTAATGGTTTGAGGAACACAACAATAAGTTCAAGACATTGAAGTGGCCTCCAAATTGTGGGATATGCTGGAAAAACAAGTTCAAACTATGGAGGCCCCACCTCGCAACTTAAGGATCTGCTTTTGGTGGCTTAGTGCTAGAAACCACATCATGCATTCAGAGGTCTAATAGCATCCATACCTTGACTGATCAGGGCTGTTTTGGCGGCAAAAAGGGGACCTACACAATATTAGGTAGGGGGTCATGTGGTGTAAATACACCTTCATAAAGCTAAGCTGAATCGCAATTCAGCTGGTTCAGTAGGGATCAGACACATTTTGATCCATGTGTGGGCAGGCTGGTGTACATAAGTTGATCAATACAACCAGCCTATAAGAAAAAAAAGTATTTTGATCAGCACTGCCGGCTATAGCGGGCTGTGCTAATCAATGTACTCTGGCAGCAGGGAAGTCTCCCCACTGTCAGAATATAATAGCACAGTGGGAGAGAGTACTCCATCTACATAGAGTATGTGAATAGAGAGATTGAACCGTTTTCTTCATTCAACCCACTTGTTAAGTGCAGCATGCTTATATAGTGACAGATCTACAGAGATTTAATAGTCCCATCAACAGTTGTGATCTGACAGAAAATGCCAATCCTGATAATGCATGGGCTACAAATGGGCAATTGTTTTCAATATGAAGGCAACAGTGTTTTTTACAATATGTGGGCAGCAAATAGGCAATCAATATGACATAAGCAGCAAACTGCTAATTGTGACACTATGCACACAATAACTTGACAACTGTGATACTATGTTCACACCAAATGGGCCATATCCTTATTACAGTATATGAGGGCAACAAATTGACAATTGTAATTATATGTGGGCAACAAATGGTTATTCAAAACTAAATAGGGACAACAAAAGGAGAATGAAGACACTTGGGGGAATATTTACTTAAACTAGTGGAGACAGAATCTGGTACAGCTGGGCATGGTAGCCAATCAGCTTCTAACTTCAGCTTGTTCGATTAAGCTTTGACAATAAAACCTGGAAGCTGATTGGTTGCTATGCAGTGCTGCACCAGATTCTGAGTGCACCAGTTTTAGTAAATCCCCCCACATTTAAGCAACAAATGAGCAATAGTGAAAACATGTGGGCAACAAATTAGCAGTCATAAAAACATGTAAGCAACAAACAGTTCATGACAACACACAGACAACAAATTACCAGCTTTTACAACATGTGAACAGAAAATTTGCAATTATGACAATTTATTGTCATCCTAACTTCCCCTCAAGAAAAAATCCCCCACAATTTAACCTTTTTCCCCACCATGTAGCCAGATCTTCCTCTTCTCTGTGGTGAAAATATCCCTCCCTTCACAGAAATCTCCTTCTCCCCTATAACACTCTCCTATTCCCATGGCAAAAATCCCCTTCTCCCTCAGGAATTATCTCTTCCCCCCAACAAATATCCCTTTTTCACAGAACTCCTCCTCAAATATATCCTCATCCCTCATCAACCCCCACCAACAAAAATACCTACATCCCCCAGCCACTCCCTGCAGAAAATAATCCCCCTCAAACAGCAATTCCCCTCAGCAATAATTCCTCCTGGTTTTAAAGCTCACCAGACCTCAGATACTGCGGCTCCCAGCAAAGTAGTGGATGTCCTGTTAGGCTGTGCCATATGAATAAAGGGAACCAGATTCCCTTGGCTTCTTCTGTGCCTGTATCAGAAGTCTAACAGGGATGCCTAGTGTATTACCACTATGAAGGTGAGCCTGCAGAGCCCTGGACATGGACAATGCAACACAACTTTGCAGGGACCCCCAACTGGCTGTACCTGGGCCATACCACACCCATCCCAGGTATATCACTGCTCTGTATTTCTTTTCTGTGTCAAAGTTCCCCTGTTTGTATGACAGTTTAAGGCATATATACACTTGATCTGAATATTTTGTATTGAACTATTATGCTCTTGTTAACCCAATTCAGGACCAACCCCCTTCATGTTCAGGCCATTTTTCCGCTTTTAATGTTGTGATACGTGACTAATAATTACCCCATCATTCCATCATGCAACACTGTACCCAAATTATATTTATATACATTTTTGAGACTGATAAAGATTTATTTTGATAATACTAATTACCACTGGAAATAGTTTTCCCTATTTTTTAGTATTAAATATTACAAATAAAAATGCCATCACATAACAACCCCCAAACTATCCCTTTTTGGAAAGTAGACACTCCAAATTGAACACATTTTGGAAATGAAAGAACATGCTGTTTTTTTATTGAGTGGAAGTCTTCGGTTATTAGCAGAGGAAAAATGAACATTTGAAATGGCATTACACTAAAATTGTATCGTGTACAAGGCTAGATAGCATGGATTAACACAAAACACTTTCACCAATTCAACAGTTATTGGTAGTCAGTGGCACTTTAGGAAAACCCCCAAAACCATTCTGCAATCATTCATTGTCAGTGACACTCTAAAGACCCCAAAACAATACCACATCATGATGGTGAACAGTGGCTTCCTGGAATCTGGAAGATGCCTTTAAAAATTGGAACTTGATAAGGGCAAGGGACAGAAGATGATGTAAGGGGGTTAAAATGCATCACTAGGGGACTGTCCTTTTTCTCTAATTTATTATCTTTTGGTGTTCACCTATTCTTGGCCTAATTGTCTTCTTGTTTTCTCTACATGGAGCTAAGCACAAGGACATTCTACATAATATGTGACCCTTGATACAGAACAGTGAATATATCATTTTTTTACACCTGTGAGCAGTGTGCAATAAAGGCCTTTTTAGTTTTGACCACCATTTAACAAATCTGGCACGACCCAGATATGTACATTCCCATTGATTGGCCTTCAGCACATCTCATGTGAATTATAACAATGGTTTATGAAAAGGAGAAGCAAGCTATAATTGTTTAATAAACAAGACTTCAGTTTGTATATGTGTGCTGTTATTTATGTTCTTTATTTCAGATGAGATGGTTCCCACTCCTGATGCTATATTACAAATACTATTTTATTTTTCCACCTTTATTCACTTACAGTATACACAGTTACACTGCTTCCCATATGTTTTTGGAAAGGCTTGTTCTTGTTAGAGAGAATCCAAAGGCGATGAAGCTTGGGGTTGGTTAATAAGATGAGAATGGGACTCAGAGCTGCATATGAGGATGCTAGAAATACTCGAACATCACTCATATCAGAAGATACATTCGATAAAGTCAGTGTATAGACCCACATGGCATTATCCAACCCAAACAGTAGCACATAAAGAACGACTAATAGTATTACAGCTCTTGATGCTTTATACTCTGCTGGCCACTTTTTCTCTTTGTTAGAGCTTCTAATTGCTTTCACATTATTTCCATGACGAAGAAGGATGAACACCATGTAACTGCTTGCAAATGTCATCAGTCCTACGAATATAAAATCACGAATTGTATAAAATGTTCCATTGATAATGTATGCTGTATAAGTCAGAAAGTCAACATCACAATAAATCAAATGAAGAGTATATGGTGAAGTTGTTTCATTCTTCTTCACATGAGTACTTAAACAACTATAAGGGTACATGGAGAAATTGATAATTGACAAAATGATGATAATGCCCACCACATTTTGTGTCACCTTTCGCTTTAGATAAAGCCAAACACTAGTTGTTGGAGCAATAAGAATACACTGGTGACAGCTAAGCAAACTAGTTACACAAATAGACATGGCTCTGCTTACTCTGTATGCGTATATGACAAATTTGCACTCTGTGTCATCAAGCAAGTCCTCTACCCCTATTGCATTTAATGACTGTGGAATAATGCGAGAAAAGATGACAAGTACATTTGCCAAAGCCAGTACTGACAATATTATGTTTGTTGGAAGAAGTTTCTTCTCTATTCTCTTCATGTAGGTGAATTGCAGAATAATAAACATGTTTCCTGGTATTCCAACTATAACAAGAAGGAAAAAACCTATAGCCTTGACAAGAAGGTAAGTGGCCATCAGACCCAAAGAGATTAAGTAGTATCTGAAAAAAATAAAATATGCTCGTGTATCACTAAGAAAATATTTAGTAAAAAAATATAGTATATGAAATCACAAAGGAGTTAACATGAAAAGGTACTGGACACCCATTTCTCTTAGGATATTAAGCTAAGCATAGTGTAAAAACATATGCACAATAGCATACCTATTAAAGTACACAGAGCAACTAAAACTATTATTATCTGATCCAGATGGAATGTATACAGTAATTTCCAGTAAAATGGATTGAAACAGTTTACCACACACAGCCAACCTCATGATTAGTAATCCCATTGAATCCTAAAGCACGCAGTCTCTAAGATTCATGTAGTCTTTGTTAGCAATAGACAGCTTCTAATGTAAATACAATGGCAAATATGCTAAGGAAGGCGAAGCATTAACATCAAATTATTATCCTTATGAAATTATTTGGCAAGGATTTGCACTGCAGGCCTTCTATAAAGCAATAATAAATTGAAAGGGCATGTATTTGCCCCCTAAGCAACCTGATGTGACTATAGGAAGAGGATTGAACTTGGTATTGCTTCCCTCAATCGGCAATAATAACTGCATCAAACTTTCAGACTGCTTAATTTCACACACAGAGATTTTCAGCTTGTTGGGAAACTATTAAGATGACTATCTCAATGCTTTTGATGTTGTGGGGTGGTGGTCAAAAAACATGTGGTCCCAAAGGATCTGACTAGCGATATCAGGTGTAGCTCAGGGGGTGTCTACCGGAAAAAAAGGAGAGGGAGACAGGAGAGCACTTATAATGTGGTAAATCCCATCATAAGTGATATAGAGTTTAATCCCAAAAAATAAAAAAATCATGATTCACTCAAAAAAAGGTTCCACCGTGGGAAGAACAGACAAAGAAAATATAAAAAATAAGGGATTGGAAAACACACACCCTTTCGAGTGCATGGGTGGAATAAACTTGTCCCCATTCCGGGAAGAGGTGGTCACTCTCTAAGACTTGGGTGTTCCCCTCTTGAGTCCTCTGTGAGATTTCCAGACAGGTGCAAGGAGTAGGTTGTGTGAAAAAGGAGTTTGTAATGAAAAGGCCCATGGGTAGTTCAATCCCTAGGAAAATATGTTTTCACCTTGAACTGAGGAAGTGTCAAGTTGAGCCATGAAACATGTTTTATTTGGTGACTTAAAGAAACTTTTTGTTCAGTAAAGTTGTTGACTCCCACCTATTTTTACACATCGTTTTCCGGGCACCTCTGCCAATTGAACTACCGATGGACCTTTTTGCTGTAAACTCCTTTTGCACACAACCTATGTCAATTCTTTAATTTTCAAATAGAAATGCAGTATATATCAAGCTTTTAACCTGTGTGTGCTATTTTAAATCTTCAGCTAAGAAACAAACTACAGTGTGGTAGCCTTTTGTGATTTTGACGATGGATGGATGTTCTCATGCCTATTGTTTTCAGGAACATATCTACTTGTCTATGGTCAGCAAGGTTTCAGAACATCTAAATATATACTGTATTTGTGAACAGCTTAAAAGATGGGCATTCAATGTCACTGGAAGTTGATTAAAAAGGTTTCTCATAAAAGACAAAAAAATTAAACATTTTCCAAATTAAGTAAGAGAAGCAGCTTTTTACTTATATATGAACATCTTTTATTTACAACAAGTTATGGTTGATGTGAGGTGTATATTCCCTAGCTCACTGGACTGATTACGAAGGAAAAAGCATCCACCACAAATAACCAAAATTGTATGTGATTTCCGACAGTGATCTTCTTATTTGTTCCTTTTTATAATGTACCATTTATAATGTATAAATGTACCATTTATACCACCAAGCGCAAAGAATACCTGTTGAAGGTGTCATCCGTTTAAAGCTGCCCTGTGTCTTTTGTAAACTTCTTGTGTTATCTCAAAGAGAGTAATTACCCTCCTGAGTCTTTTTATTTAGCTACATCATTTTTAGTGCTGTGAAGAAGCGGAAGGTTTGAGAAGTTTTGATAAAGAGGTGAGGACTGACACCACTCAGTGCTCACATTTTTTTTTAGCCTTGATATAATTTAATAGGTTCACAGTCTACCTTACAGAATATGGTCATTAAGCAAGCTTGAACATTGCATAGCTCTTATCTCTGTGCAAACCTTACAGCAGTTATGCTAGATTCTAGATGCTAGAAATAGTTTACATTGAGACCCAATGCTAAGGGAATGTAACATTTTTTTTTATAGTAGGCACCAGCAAGAAACATACTGAATAGTAGGTGTAGGACATGCTGTTGGTTGACAGCCAGACCATTATTCTTGATCTTTAAGGATAGTTTACTGACAGGTATGGTGCCAGCTGACTGGAAAAAAGCCAACATGGTACCAATATTTAAAAAGGGGCAGAGGTGTATCCCGGGTAACTATAGGCCGGTCAGCCTAACATCTGTAGTCTGCAAGATTTTGGAGGGGATGTTAAGGGACCACATACAAGACTTTAGTAATGAAAACGGTATTATTAGTAGTAATAAGCTACTAAAAATCGTTCTTGCCAAACCAATCTATTAACCTTCTACGATGAAGTGAGCTGCCACCTAGATAAAGGAAAGCCTGTGGATGTGGTGTATCTGGACTTTGCAAACGCTTACTGTACAAACTAAGGAAGGTAGGTATGGACCATAAGGTGAGTACCTGGATAGAAAACTGGCTCCAGGGGAGAGTCCAGAGGGTGATGATTAATGGGGAGTACTCGGATTGGGCGGGTGTGGAAAGTGGGGTCCCCCAGGGTTCTGTCCTGGGACCAATCCTGTTTAATTTATTCATAAATGATCTAGAGGAGGGGATATCTTGTACAATCTCAGTATTTGCGGATGATACTAAACTAGGCATGCCAATATCTTCTATGCAGGATGTGGAAACCTTACAAGCGGACCTGAACAAAATAACGGGGTGGGCAACTACATGGCAGATGAGGTTTAATCCAGAAAGCAAGCTACTCACTAGGGGGGGAACCTCTGGGTGAGTCTAGGATGGAAAAGGACCTGGGGGTACTGGTAGACAACAGGCTTGGCAGTGGCATGGAATGACAAGCCGCTGCAAGCAAAGCCAACAGAATACTGGGATGTATAAAAAAGGGGATTCACTCCAGAAATAAAGAGATTATTCTCCCGCTCTACAAGACTCTGGTCCGGCCACATCTGGAGTATGCTGTCCAGTTCTGGGCACCGGTCCTCAGGAAGGATGTGCTGGAACTGCAGAGAGTCCAGAGAAGGGCAACAAAAATAATTAGGGGAATGGAGGACATCAGCTATGAGGAAAGACTACAAGCACTGAACCTATTCTCTCTGGAGAAGAGACGATTGAATGGGGATATGATATCAATGTACAAATCCTGTACTGGCGACCTAGCATAAGGAACAAACTATTCAGAGAAAGGAGATACAATAATACACGTGGCCACTCACTAAAACTAGAGGAAAGGCGTTTAACCTTAAAATGCGTAAGAGGTTCTTCACTGTAAGAGCGGTAAGGATGTGGAATTCTCTTCCACAAACAGTCGTATCAGCAGGGAGCATTGATAGTTTCAAAAAACTATTAGATGGGCACCTTAGAGACCACAACATACAGGGGTACACAATGTACGGTTAAAAGCAAACACACACTCACATCATAGGTTGAACTGGATGGACTGATGTCTTTTTTCAACCTCACTAACTATGTAACTATGAGGAGAATTCATCAAAACTAGAGCAGCCAGAATCTGGGGCAGTTGTTTATGGCAACCATTCAGCTTCTATCTTTTATCTTCAAAGCTTAACACAACAAGCTGAAGATAGAGTCTGATTGGTTGCCATCCACAGCTGCTCCAGATTCAGGCTGATCCACTTTTGATAAATTCCCCCCTTTGTAACTATGTTGACAGTGTTGTCATGTTTTAAGGAAACGTAAGGTACATTTTTAGAGGGTTTGGTAAAAAAAATGAATACAGGTTTGTTGACATAAACTGCCTGTCCTTTTTTTCATATCTCTGGTTAATGATAAGTATTATTGGAATAACACTCACTTGTGAGTGTATGACACTGGAGTGTGAAAGACAAAAGTGATATTTGTATTTTTTATATATATTTTTCTCCAACTGTGAAATTTTTCCTTTTTTTTTTTTTTTGGCAAGAAAGGTGCCTTGAGCACTTTCTGGCAGCTATTCATGGGGCCAACCCATTGCTCAAATCCTCTGTACTGAAGATGACTGGCAGACTGATTTTCTATAAAAGCCAATCTGTCAGTGTCTCTGTTAAACTGTACTGTTCCCCTTGGGCAAGGTAGCCATCAGAGGCAGGCCAGAAGAAATCTTTGATATAAATTTCAGGCTGCAATCAATATTTATCTGTTAAAGTGTTACTAAACCCAGGACCCTGCATTCACTATATCTGGTCTCCCACGGTACACAGCACATGGAATTGAAATTATTTTAGTAAATATAAACTGTTAAATACCTTTTCTCATCAGCAGTATATAGCAGCAGACTTCTGTCAGTGTCCTGGTAAAGCTTGTAGGAGGAGTTTTTAGTCTACTCTGACTGTCCTATGAGGCTGTTGGGCCCTTGACCCTCTGTCTGGACAGTGCTGATTGGCCCTGTGCTGATCACATGCACTATCCCAAGAAAAAAATTAAAAACTCTCCAGCAATACACACAAAACTGAGCAAATGCAGAGTGACTCCAAAAGCCCTGTCTTACCAGGAGATGGATTGGGGACTGTGGAACCCCTTAGGTGCCACAGTGAGTATAAAAGCATGCTTTACTGCACATACAGACTGTGGTGGGTTTAGTAACACTTTAAATAAACAAAAGTTATAACAATAGCTTTGATTTTTATTTTAAAAATAGTTCAGATTTACATTTTCCTGTGAGCTTGGAATATTTATTGGATATTAACTTCAGTTATTTTCTACTTTCAAAAAATAATTGTGTATACGCTCAAAGTTTGATATTATGTTGTTTTTAGAACAGGGGACTTGAACCCAATCAAAAACTCAGAAATTCTAACCTGAAAATGCTCTGTGTCACTGACTGTTATTTGATGAAATTGTACATACCTCTTTGAATAGAATCCAGAATTGCTATTGGGATGTTTTGTTATGGAACTTACATTTATAGTATAATTGCCCCAGAGGTCACATCTCAAGGGATTAATTAAACATACCAATCATCCAAGAAATAGGCAACTGTGTGTAATAAATATCATCCAAGTGCATTACATGTGACACAGCATACAGGAAATCTCAGCGGGACTAAGTTAAATATTTGATATGTTTTCTTCTGATACTGGAGTGTACTATGTCAGCATTCTAAAACAGCTAAATAAAATATATGTCAACAATACAATACAATACAATACAATATCATGGTCCTGAATATTATATTTCTATTGGTATAGTATTGAGCATTAAATGTATGTACAGTATGTATTTATTTTGTAGGTACCCTATCTGGTACACTTATATTAAAATTTAAAACATTGCTGGATGATAATTTTCTGCTTAGACATTCAAAAACATATTTTTAAAGTAATACATAACAAGCCTATGACACCACTATTAAAAATATAGTTTTGCTAAGAACAACGGGGGGGCGTGGCTTGGCGCGCAGACGGCATGGACGCTTAGAGAAGGAGCTCCGGGAGATCACTCGCTTCACGGCCGCAATTGAAGCTATCAGTGAGCCTAAAATGGGAAGACCCTCTAAGCCTTCTACCAGCACAAAGCCACAGCGCCTTTCTGGCTCTGCCTCTCAACGGAATATACCCGATATCTTCCAAACTAAACAGACCCGCAGGAACACTATATCTGCAGGCAAGATGGCGATGGTGCGCCATGAGGAAGACTCGGGAGACGAATCACTAGCACCGTCGGAGGAACTGGTAAGAGACATTGACCGCTCCGAGACTCCACTTACCCTAACCGAGATGACACACATTGCTCTTAAGAGATCGTTTACTTCAGCTATTACCGATCTGCGATCAGACCTGCTAGCACTGTCTGAGCAAATGGCGGCCCATAAGAAGATAGGAGTGCAAAGGGACAGAGCCATATCCAGATTAGAGCAGGTTACTGAATCGCACTCTACCCACCTAATCACCCTTAACAGACACCTTGAGGACCTCGATAACAGAGGTAGAAGGCACAACATACGGGTCCGGGGATTACCCGAAAGTGTCAATGCTGAGCAAATAAGACCGGCCCTACAGTCTATCTTTAATAACTTGCTAGAAAGGCCAGAGGACGCAGCCATTGAACTGGACAGAGCTCACAGAGCCCTTAAGCCTTGGTCGGCCGACAATGCCGCACCAAGGGATGTTATCTGCTGTGTCACCAGCTACACCCTAAAAGAAGAGATCCTCAGGAAGGCGAGACAAAATGAACTCATCACGTTTAATGAGGAGACTATTTTCCTCTACCAAGATTTGTCACCGATCACTCTTAACAATAGGAGAGCCCTGCGCCCACTCCTGAGTTCTCTCAAGGAAAAGGACATAATCTATCGTTGTCGCTTTCCATTCGCCTTACAAGCCACCTTTAAAGGTAGACAATATACCCTAAAAATGCCTAATGAACTAGCGGAGTTCTGCCACAATTTACAGATTCAGAATGTCGAGGTCCCGGAATGGTACGCAGAATTTAAACTGCCCGCACCAGCTTTAAGAGAGGCACTATCACCAGAGAAGATGACCACCCCTAAATCTACATGTAAAAAGGACAGACAAAATAGACAGCATGGCAACAACCCGAGCTTTTTCTCTCCTAAATCCAAACAACCCAGATACAGGGATGATCAGGAGGACTTTTGATGAAGCTCTTGAACCCTCTACACTGTGCTGATACTCCTCCAGAGTACTTTTTTCACCTCACTTTGCATTTACATGACTACCGACGCTAAGGATGACCCACCCAGAGGTCTCACTCTGCTTCCTCCCTGTGGTGCCTAGCCTGCGTTACAGAGAACTTGGACGCTACGTTCTCCGACTAAGGAGATTTGTGAGACCATCCGCCTCACACGCGGTCACCTAGGGAGTGGGCTCGGCACTTTGGGGTGACTTGGGTGCTGACGGATCCAAGGGTCACCACACACTCATCCAAAGATCCACCCTTAAAGTGTTACTGAACTCCAGAGTATAACCGAGCCTCTTAGTTGTTTGCACTCTCTCATAGTTTTTCCACATGTTGCCGACAGAACTTTACTGTTTGTTTGGAGCTGTTTCACATGAGAAGAGTGCACGCATAATAAAACATGCGATCTAATGCAGAGTTTAGCTGGTTCACTTTGCCTTTACTAGAAGTTACTTCTTTCCCACAGAGTTCACTTTTTTACTGTTTTGGGCATATGTGAGGTTCATGAAAAGTTTTATTACTGCTCTCATAATACAAGCATGTTGAACCGCTCATTGCCTTATTCAACACTTGCGGCCGTGAGCGGGATAACATCCCGTGCCTTATGTTGGTGTTCTTATAGTAGTTCCCCTAAATAACCGTTGATCGGTTACCTGGTATGTGTTCATATCCATAGTTATGGTGTACGCCATACTTGGGATCTACTAAGGTTTGTACAGTACACCTTCCTTGCTACTGTCACCTCCCACTAACCCCCCCCCCCCTTCTTCTTCTTCTTTTTTGTGGTTTTGAACTACTTAACCATTGACACAGTTGGTCAAAGGTTGTGTTAATATAACTCCCTGACTTTTTCTTAGTCAACCCCTTCCAAACCTCCTCCTCCCCCCCCCCCTTCTTCTTCCTTAACTTCCTGCACCTCCCTTTGCCTATTTTCCTACGTTTACCCTCCCCCCCCCTTTTTTTTTTTTTTTATTTTACCTGTCTCCTCGCCAACCCTGGTCCTATCCCTAATTTCGCCATGGCCTACTCCATCTCTTTGGGCAGAGACCCCCTGATAATTTCACATAACATTAGAGGTCTCAATATCCCAGAAAAGAGGTCACAAGTCCTGAGAGAACTCAGGAAAATTCGCCCCAGGATTGTGTTCTTGCAAGAGACACATTTTAAATCCAACAACATCCCTAACATCACAAATAATTATTTCACCAAAGCCTTCCACGCCACAAATCCCTTGGCTAAAACCAAGGGGGTTTCAATCCTGCTAAGTAAAGATGCAAATTTTATGATAACGGATCAACTGGTAGATCCAGATGGCCGCTACTTGTTTCTGAAGGGTTCATGGGCAGGCAAGCCTTTAACAGTGGCGAATGTATATTTCCCTAATAAGTCTCATATTTCTTTTTGTAACAGAGTGATTGACGAGCTGAAGGGGTTCGCCTCGGGGTGTGTAATTTTGGGCGGGGATTTTAATGTTCCATTGAATCCCCTCCAGGACACATCAGATGGCAAAACGGCGATTGCATACAAGGTCCTTAAAAGAATCAAGCAGGCATTAAGATCCCTTCTAATGGTGGACGCTTGGAGAATCCTCAATCCCTCAGGTAAGGATTTCACTTGTTTTTCCCCCCCACACAACAAATACTCACGTATTGATTATATCTTTATCACCCAAAAAGACCTCCCGGTTCTGCAAGACGCTCATATAGGCACCCAGACCCTATCTGACCACGCGCCTACTTCATTACACATGAATTTAGATGAAAAACAGGATAAAACTTACAATTGGAGACTCAACCCCGCACTACTACTAAACCCAGAGATCTTTACTGACATCTCAAATACAACCAAAATATTTTTTGAGACAAACCCACCAGAGTTAACCTCACATATCCTTACATGGGAAACACATAAATGTGTAGTCAGAGGAGAACTAATCAAATGGGGAGCTAGGAAAAAAAGTGAAAAACTTAAAAGAATTACAGATCTGTCCTCCACTATTGATGATCTCGAAGCCTCTCATAAACAATCCCTGGCCTCAATTAGTCTGTCGAAAATTAATGATGCAAGAAGGGAACTTCGCAACCTTCTTGACGCAGACTACAAAAGGGCCCTCTTTTTCAGGAAAAGAGTTTACTACGAGAAGGGAGACAAGAGTGGCAAATTGCTTGCCAGGGCTTTGAAGGAGGCCAAACTAGTGGAGAACATTTTCGGCATTAAAAATGAGAAAGGCGAAGTGGAACACGATATTCGCTCCATAGCGGACATCTTCCACAAATTCTACACCAAACTTTACAACCTACCTGCACAACACAGACCTGCCCATGTCCCTCATGATAAACCGACTACCATCTCGGAATTCCTATCAAATAGCAAGCTACCACATCTCTCTGAATTGGAGGCTCAATTGCTTGATAGACCCATTGAGGCGCAAGAATTATTATGTGCCATCAAAAGTTTAAAACCAGGGAAGAGCCTGGGTCCTGATGGTCTGACGTCCCAGTATTTTAAATCTTTCAAAGACCTACTTTTGGTACCCTTATGTGACACCTTTAACTCCCTTTCTGCACAACAGGACATACCTCCCTCCTTTCTCGGGGCTCATATAGCTGTGATCCCCAAGAAGGACAAGGACCCATCTGACTGTTCTAATTACAGGCCGATTTCGCTGTTGAACAATGATGTGAAACTGTTTGCAAAGATCATAGCGAACAGGCTCCGCCCCTTATTAACAAGAATTATAGGCCCTGAACAGGTGGGATTTATGCCAGGCAGGGAGGCGAGGGACAATATTTCCAAAGCTCTTAATCTCATCTTCAAAGCACAACAGGGACACGTCAAGGGCCTTCTCCTCTCGACGGACGCGGAGAAGGCCTTTGACTGGGTATCTTGGGACTACATGCTATCGGTATGTTCTCACATAGGACTTGGACCAAACATGCTCAGCAGAATTACCTCGCTATACCACCATCCCACCGCCAAAATTAAAGTAAATGGTTCGTTGTCAGAAGACATCCACATTAAAAATGGCACGCGCCAGGGTTGCCCTCTTTCCCCTATCCTTTTTATAATTTCCCTAGAACCCCTAATCAGAACAGTCAACTCCAATAGTTCTATACATGGCTTCAAGTTGAATGAAAAGGAATACAAAATTGCCGCTTATGCCGACGACCTATTATTATTTTTGTCCAACCCACACATATCCATTCCAAATTTGCTATTAGACTTTAAGACATTTGCGTTTATATCCAATTTTAAGATAAATTATACTAAATCAGAAGCCATGAATATTTCTCTGCCAATTAAGGACAAAGACAGGGCACAAAAAAACTGTAAGTTCCGTTGGGTCCATGATTCGCTTAAATACTTGGGCATATGGTTGACCCCACATTGGAAAGATTTATATAAGCAAAACTACACCCCGTTGCTAAACAAAATTGACTCAGATCTCAAGAGATGGAATGTGAAAAATTTCTCCTGGTTCGGAAGGGCTGCCATTATAAAAATGGTAGTCCTCCCCAGACTTTTATACTGCATGAGTGCTCTCCCAATCAAACTTCCTCTTCTTTTCTTCAAAAAGCTTCAACAACTCCAAAGGTCCTTCATCTGGTCACACCAAAAACCTAGGATAAAATTCCAACTTATCACCCGCTCAAAAACTTCTGGTGGCATGGGCCTACCGGACTTTAAACAATACTACTACGCAATCGTACTCAGCAGGGTCATAGACTGGAACTGTCATGCTAATGATAAGGACTGGGTCAATTTAGAACACTCACACGCAGACCTACCCCTTTCCCTCTCACCTTGGATTACCAAATCCTTCTACTCGGACACAATGACAGGTCATCCACTTATTTCCAACACCTTGTTAATTTTTCATAAGTTGGCAAAACAATTTGACTTAGCCAATGTTCCTGGCCCATTATCCCCCATTTTCAAAAACCCTGAATTCCAACCAGGCCTATCCTCACCCCACCCGTTAAAAATGACTAATAACAAACCCTTACGGATAAAACACTGTCTGATGAATTCCAAAATTATCACTAAATCCGATTTACAACTTATCTGTAATAACACTAATATCCCGTTTTGGACCTACTTGCAGATACACAATTTCCTTACCACACATAAGAAAAAAACTCAACTTTCACAAGAACTCACTGCCCTCGAAAAGATTTGCCTGGCAGGTAATCCTATTAGAAAGACCACATCTCTTGCATATTCCTGGCTGCAAGCTAAACATGATGAATCTCCAGATAATTTCAAGAAGCGCTGGGAATCCGAGCTAAGCCTGACAATCTCTCACGAACAATGGAACACAGCCTGTGTCCTGGCACACAAATGTTCCATTAGTACAAAAATGCAGGAATCCTCCTATAAATTACTTACGCACTGGTATGCTACGCCAGACAATTTACAAAAATGGTTCCCGCAGACAAGTGACTTATGTTGGAGATGTGGTCAAGAGAAGGGAACACTACTACACATTTGGTGGACCTGCCCATTAATAGCTGATTACTGGACGCAAGTCTGCAACCTAATACAAGAAATCTCAGGTGCTCAGACTCAAAACGACCCTGCTCGTTGTCTCCTCAATGTCCATTGCCACACTGTCTCACAATATAGGAACACCCTGACAAGACACCTACTAAATGCGGCGAAAATCCTAATTCCTAGGAAATGGAAGTCACAAGTTATTCCTACCATAATACCATAAAAGAATGGTTAGTGGAAATCGGGAGAGTCCATGAAATGGAAAAAACCCTTTACCATGTCAGACGACAGCCTTGCCAAATTCAGAAACGTCTGGGCCAATTGGCAGATGTTTACTTTATCCAACCGTTACTCGGAGCTGATGCCTGCTTGATTCTTGACTCATGAGATACTCTCCACCTGAGTAGCCTATTTTGACTATGTTGATATTATCCATGGTATGTAGAATTTTATCACTGAATTCATGACAAGTTTGAACAAGGAGCAATGTCTTATTGGGAGTTACTTTTACTGTTCAGTACTTTCTACTCAATAACATCCCACTTTTTCCCTCTCCCTTTCCCCTCAACTTCCACATACTACCCTTATATTCCCTCCTCAATCTTTTTTTTTTTTTTTTTTTTTTTTAGGAATGGAGGCCATCCATTCTCTACATTTTCCTCTTCCTTTCTCGCCCTTCCCCCCCCCCCCTCTCATTCATCCACTTTACTCACTATTAGCATCTTTTACTGCTCACTTTATTTTACTTAAGTTAACTTAATGGAACCAGTTTTAACATTATGACTTCGATGGTCACGTGGTACTGGTCGAGGTCTTCTTTATTCCTTTCATTCAAGACCAAGGAATTATATAGTTTCCTTGTTTGTAATTTGCCATCTTCAACGCTAAAGGTAATTTATTTGAATTTGATATTTTTGTTACCTTGTTCTTGAACTAACACTACAAAACTGTATTTCATTGTACCACTTGAAAATGTGCCTGTTCACCATTTATTCGTCCCTCTCTCCTAGAGGAACTGAAATGCTTTTGTTTTGTACTATGTTTGCTTTTCACTCAATAAAACCGAATTGTTAAAAAAAAAAAAAAGAACAACATACAGTATTCCCTAAGTGGTTGACCTAGTGCTGAATTTCTTACATGCAGTCACAAAGCAGGGTTGCTGGGTTTACAATCTGACAAAGAGGTAGAAAGCCTCTAAAGTGTGAATCCACAGGTCTGTATGTGAAATAAAACCATGCAAATATGGCACCGGGCACCTAAATTACAAAAACAAAAACTAAAAATATGGTTTACCTATATACATCACGGGACACAGAGCCATATTCATTACATATGGGTTATAGGACACCTTTGGTTGAATGGACACTGGCAACCAATCAGATAGGAAGTCCCCTTATATCACCCCTCCTATACAGGAAGTACCCCAGTTTTTTTTCACCAGTGTCTTAAAGGTGATGGTCATGGTGGAGAAGCTCTCTACATTTTATGTTTTTTCTAAAGAAGAAGAAAGAAGATTATGCTACATATCCCAATCAAAGATTGCTGAATCTAAGGGGCTAGCAATCAAATCCATCCAAAAAAGCAAATGACTAAAAATATGGTATCTGAGCCTCGGGAAAGCAGATGCAAGGTATTGCCTGTAACATTGTCCTTTTTAGGCACTAGACCCTGGGATCCGGACCCTTGGTAAAACAAATCCCAAAGGTGCTCCTGTAGGGTGCTCTACAGGTCCGAAGGAGTGGCCTCTCAGAACAAGGGGACCCAGTCCTTGAAGATCGGCAAGTGACAGTAACTCACCGTGATGGGTGAAGATTGGATTCTTGTTACAAAACAGAATCCTGCAGCGGGACTGGTAAGTTCACTTTAAAATTATTTATAAAAATATTTTTATGCACTGTTCCCTTGAAGATAACAGATACAGAGTGCCATGTTAGTCTCTACAAGAGGCAATAGGTGTATTAGCTATGTCAAAGCACACCTTGTTTGTTTAACAACTTGCCAATTGCTGACAGTAATCCTACTGTGGCAGTGTGGCTCTCCTGGGTCCAGCGACGTAGACCTACGTCGCTGGACTCCTAGTGGTCTCAGAGGCACGCGCGTGCGCCGCCGGAGGCTCGCTCCCGCTGTGTTTAGACACAGCGGGAGTCGGGCCGGAGAAGGAGAGGCGGCAATCTCTGCCTCTCTTCCCAGATCATTGGGGAAAGTGTGAGAAGACCCACCTGCTTATGTAAACAAAGCAGACGGATCTTCTCAGTGACAGACAGGGAGAGATCACAGGATTCAGCATAGCTGAACCTGCGATCTCTGTCTGTGTCACAGAACCCTCCCCCCTCCCCACACGTCAGTAAGCATGAGGCATACATTTAACCCTTTCATCACCCATAGGGTTAACCCCTTCCCTGCCAGTGTCATTATTACAGTAACAGAGCATATTTATAGCACTGATTAGTGTAGTAAGGTCATTGGTACCCCCAAAAGTGTCAAAAATGTCAGTTAGGGGTCTGATCTGTCTGCCGCAATGTTGCAGTCCCGCAAAAAATCGCAGCTCACTGCCATTGCTAGTAAAAAAAACAAACAATAAAAATGACATAAATCCTTCACGTAGTTAGTAAACGGGATAACTTTTGCCCAAACCAATCAAAATACGCCTATTGTGGGGGGGTGTGGCTTGCGCGCGAGCTGAATGTCAGCCTAAGTCGAGAGCTCTCAGTAGCCGGCCGGAAGATCTTACAGCATAGGGGAAGCATTCGCTTCAGCACTGCCACCGACCATCCTCATTTGCCTCCCTGATCACAGGGAGATGTCCTCCCACAAGAGGAAAGAGAAGCGAGGCCCTACGAAGCTCACGGCCTTCTTCACCAGGCCGGCCTCACAGGCAGAAGGGAGCCAAGAGGGCACCGCTGCGCCTGCAGCCCGCGGCAACATCGCGGCCTACACAGACCTACTGGACGCGGATAACAGAGAAATAGAGGGGGGATTACCACCTTCCTCCCTTTCTGACTCTGCCCCATCAACACCGGTATCAAGCAGCCCAGCAAAAACAAGGATGCAGATGGATACACCGGAGCAGGGAGAGACCACTGTGAGTAATCCTTTATACTCTATGCACTCCATGTCATCCCTGCAATCATCTATCTCAGTTTTTCCTACCACGGGTCAGTCTGTGCTTGATACTACTATGAAAGACATGCTTATCTCCTTACAATCCTCCCTGATGGCAAACTTTTCTTCTATCATACAAAAATTTTCTTATGACATGAAACAAATAGGGACTAGAATGTCTTATATGGAACATAAAATGGAGGAATGCACTGATACAATGAATGACTTAGTTGATGCTTACACTGAACAAAAAGAGGATTCAACCTGGATCAAAAATCAGCTGGCAGATCTAGAAGATCGATTTTGCCGCAATAACATTAAAATGCGGGGCGTTCCATAATCCATTCAGTCCTCTGAATTACAAAAATATGACTTCCACTAAGTTCTCATTTCTGGTACCAGATCTATCCCCTATTGAGCTTACCATTGAGAGGATCTACAGGCTTCCCAAGCCACGGCATCTTAAGGAATCCATCCCTAGGGATGTGCTACTCCACATACATTTCTACCCTGCCAAAGAAAAAATTCTTCAAGTGTGTAGACACCTGGGTACCCTGCCTGCTTCATATGCAGATATCCAACTGTTTGCTGACCTTTCCCAACATACATTTCAACAGCGAAGGCAATTGAAATCCTTAACCAAGGCTCTGTCAAACCATAAAATAATTTATAAATGGTGCCATCCAGGAACCCTGTTGGTCACGCACAACGGGATTCCTCACACGATCTCAACCATTGAGGGCGGCATGAAACTGCTCCACTCATGGGGTATTATACCTGAATCCCCCTGAGGGTTTAAGGATCCACTGCGGAAGTCTCCCTCTCCTCGTCCACAACAACAACATGGGCTCATGAGGCCAAAATTCCACCTATGACCTGTGTTTCCTTCCCATGTAGAGCTTACAGAGGTCCGGCCGGACTACTACCTTTTGCTCAGATTTCAGATAATCCTCCTTGTCTACTTACAGTGGACTACCCCCACTTTCTTATCAGCAAGCCTATAAACAGGAATCACCTTGCTGATTGTTTTACAACGGTTGGTGTCACTGGGAACGGTTTAATTCACTGATTTCGCACTTTTGTTTGTCTTTTCTATTTATTTTTATTTTTTTATTTTTTGCTTGTTACTTTTTCTTTCTCCATCTCCTCTGAGGAGCAACACTCAAGATCCTGTGTACTGCGGACACCTGCTGCCCACTGGAGTTCATCCAACGTTGAAGCTGCATCACCTTCGCCTAAGATCGCTTCCACCCTATTTTACTGAGGAGCATTCTACCCGGAATTCATGAAGCTTGTAAGTACTTTTCTAATCCTACACCACATCAAACACCACTATGTCCTTTAAAGTCATCTCCCTGAATGCAAGGGGACTAAACCACCCAGCCAAACGTGCTTCTTTGTGGACTACTGACACCTCTCTCCAAGGAGACATCTTATGTGTTCAGGAAACCCACTTCACCCAAAGCTCACCTCCAAAGTGCAGCCAGAAGCAATTTCCCTTTATCTACCAAGCCTCGGGGGTGAAAAAAAGTGGAATTTCTATCCTTCTATCTCAAGCATGGTTCTGTGGAAGAAGGTATGGATGACTGGGGATCCATTGAGGAGACTGAATGGGAATGGGGATCGGAGACTGGAAGTGGTTCCCCAGGTCCCGAAGTTGTTGCACCGATAGACCAGGAATCCAAGGAGGCTATTGAGAGGGGGTTCTGTGAGGCCTATGTTACAAGGGTCCCAGACCTCACCCCACCAGGAAATATTGCTTGGGCCAGGGATCAGAACTCTGCCTATGAGAAGATGATCCAAAGAGTGCATACCCCATTTTCTCCACCAGGGAAAGGTAACAGTAAAACCCTCCCCAGACTGTCAAGAATGCAGAGGTGGATGCAAAAGAAAGTTGCCTTGGAGTATGGCTATGACTACCCATATGCTCCAAGGGATGTCATGCTATTAGTGGAAAAATACAGAGACTGGTGGTGCGATGAACTTACTGTATCTGGGACTATCTCTTTGTCCCTAAGCGGTACCGAGATTCTCCGGAGGAAGGATTGAAGGAGAAATTTAAAAAGGTGAAGGTTCATTGGTATTATGGACACTCCATCTACATAGATAGGGTGGAGGTCCGTCGCCCAGATGGCTCCAGACAAGCCTGGTCCATCTGGGTCAAAAATGAAAATAAGGACTATGTTCAAATACCTCGTCCGGAGTACTATATTTGAGAGAAAACAAATTTATCAGTATTCAACAGTGGCTAGAGGAGAAAGGAGAGACTTAACAAGAAAATTTGTGTGGCCGGCTGGCTACCACAACTGACCAAGGAAATCTTTTGTTCATACAATAATAGAGTGCTGAATTCAAGTTGCATGGGCTAAAGGGAAATAGACCCCTTGGGCCATTGGGCCAGGGTCTTTGGGAAAGAAAGTCAAGTGTTGCATTGTTAGACCATCGGGTCGGAGTCTGTTGTGGATTAAAAATGGCTGTGTGAGATTTCACCCACAGTCTACACAGAAGAAGAAATTGTTGCAAAGCTCATGAGGGCCAAGAGCTTTGGTGTGGGGTGCCCTTCTGGACCCCTGTGATGTTTCCCTGACTCAGCAGGACTGTAGGCCATGAGAGACTGTGGTCTGCCCTGTTTCCTTACTGAAGTGCTCAAAGAGAAAGCAGGAGGCGCTGTTTTTCACTTCAATAAAGAGGACTCTGTTTAGACAGCTAGTGTGAGGGGATCAGCTCTTCCAAGTTAAAGGAGGACCCTGGCGTGTCAAGCACTGGTTGGCAGAGGCAGTCAGGGAGGGAATGGAAAGGTCGACCTTGCAATTTTGAAGGAGGGTCTTTCTATTCAACGGTCAGTTGTATAGAAATGTGATATGATTTCCATGTGATGTGTGAGATTGACTAACTTTTGCTTCCTTAGAGCTTCCGTACAGGTGGGACCACCTTAGTGTTAGGCAGTCAGGATGTTTGCATTGTATTTTTCCTTGTTGTTCTCCAGTTTATTTGGTGTGGGGGTGCATCAGTTTTCATGCACCTTAAAATGTGTATATACATGTACAGCAGATGTAAAGATATATTTTTTTCACGCTAATTTATTCTGTAAATTCATTTTTTTTAGGTAAAACTATAGTGGGCCTTGTCTGCCTAACAGCAGGGCTGTGATTTAACTAGTCAGGGTGTCAGGGTTTCCAGATGTGCCTGCTGAGGGGAGAAGTATCCCCACTGGCTCCATTGAGAGGCTTCTCATAGGGCAGTGTGGGAAGCCCAATCAGGGGACACATCCCAGCTTGTAACTACCCCAGAAGGCAGATTATGCTGCAAGGGATTTGGGAGTGGGTATAAGTTTGGAGGGAAGTGCGTGGCACGGTGTCTTTGGCGGGAGCAGAGTCCCAGGAGGGAGAGTGCGGCTGTCTCTCCTCCTGTCTGAGGAAGGTGGATGTCGCGGGGTGTCTCCTGAGAGTCCAGAGAGTGCTGAGTTGAGCTGAGGGGGATCCGGTGTGCCGAGAGCCTGCGGAGAGAGGGGTCCAGTCCCAGGAAAGCCTACACAGGTCGTGAGTACTGAGGATTGCCCCTGGGGGTCTGCCTAGAGTCAGAGGGGACCACTCCAGAAGAGGTTCGGGGATCCAAGGTCAGCTAGCTGTAAAGGGGGTACCTAGGTTGAGGACCCTGAAGTGTAAAGGGGGTACATAGTCAGTGGACCCTGAAGAGTTAATGGAGCAAAGGGGGCACCTGCAGTCTGGGTCCTGAATTGTATTGCGTGTGCCAGTTACAGTGTTAGCTATTTGGAGTTCTACAAAATACTACCTCAAGCTGTGCCAAGCGGGGAAAAGTATTCAAAGACTTACACATTGAAGCAGTGTCAGGAATTCGACAGTTCTCAGTCTTGAATCTACTGGACTATAGGTCGGGGATTCAACACTTCCTCTGTTTTACAGAGTGTTCTCAGAGTCAGTGAGCATTGGTTGGCACTGGCTAGCGTCAAGGAAGCGCCAACAGCCTCTTTCCAGGATCAAAGTCCCAATTGTAATTAGTTCAAGCCGAGAGGAATATCCCACCCATTCCCTTCTCCATTCCCCTTAATTTATAATAAAACCACAAACAAAGATGCACTGTTTCAATTGTCACACCTGGGGACTCAGCTCACATGGGCTGGAGAGGATTCTGGTACTAATGGCAGACCCACATCAGGCCACAGGCCTGGAAACCTTGCTACATATGTTTTTGCATGAGGTTATTAGGGAAGATTGTGTCCTCATTTGGAGCAATTCCTTATGCTTTATTCCATGCCAGACCCTTGCAGAACAACATTCGGTCAGCATGGTCCAGAAAGGTCCAGTCCTAGACTGGTTCATGTCTCTGGTACCAAGAGTACGTCAGAGTCTAAGTTGGTGGTCTTGGGTAGAGAAAAATCTCCCCATCAATGTCTTGGAAATTCAAGCAGTTTGTCTGGCTTTCAAATTCTGGATGTAAATAAAAAGTGCAGCGCCTAATGATAATAAGAAACCTAATACATATAGATATGATACACATAGGACGATGACAATTAATATCCTATACAATCACATGAATAAACATGGCATTGTGTGTATGAAGACAGTCCTAGTAAAAAAACAGTCTCTAGAGTAAATGAAAGGAAGTGATGATAGAAAGCCGCTCCCACTGTAGAATGATGTCCACCACTGTGATGTTGATACCAAGGTACTCTTACCAGATGAGATGGACCTTCAAATTAATGAAAGGTCAGTCAGGCAAAAGTAGTAGGGGTCGGCTTTCTATCATCACTTCCTTTCATTTAGACTAGAGACTTTTTTAATAGGACTGTCTTCATACACACAACGCCATGTTTATTCATGTGATTGTATAGGATATTAATTGTCATCTTCCTATGTGTATCATACCTATATGTATTAGGTTTCTTATTATCATTAGGCGCTGCACTTTTTATTTACATTTTGCATTTCTGGATTTGGTTTCCTGTTGTGCTGGCTGACGTTTTTCTCTTCACACATCTGTTATTTGCTGAGCATTCACATGCTTGTAACTGGTTAATAATATTGTCCATCTGCACACTTTGGGACTAGCGTGACTTTTTGCTTCTTATTTATTTCAAATTATGGATGCCCAGACTTCGGGGTGTCGTGGAAATTTAATATACACTTGATGCACAAATAACTCTGTTGCGTTAATCAGTGCACTTTTGGATATTAATATACGCCAAGCAGAATTAATCCCGATGTGCTAAAAAGCACAGTTCTCAGCTCTTTTGTATAAGGCATTGGAGTGCTCTCACTATCGTCAGAGACACAGACATACTGGCTGGTTCAGTTTGGATGTTGCCAAGTTGCCCTGTGATAAAAAATGGGCCTCGTTTATTTATAGTCAGAGAACAAAAGGGGTTTACAGGGGAGGTGGTGTCAACACAACCAATCACAGACATGTATACTTTCAAAAGTACAATAGGAAAGGGGAGTGCATGCTAATGCACAAACTTGACCGTGTGCATGGGTTCCCAACTGTCAAATGAAAGTGAAATTGCTAAACATTATACAATGGAACTAGCGTGGATTCTCGTGAACACAGCCCCGCCAGTATATACGCATGCACTCCTGTCATAACCTGTTAGAGTGAATCCTATAAATTTATATAACATAGTTCATAAAAACCATATTTGATAGTGATTATGCTATTGTTCCAGTACATGAGACTATGGGCCTGATTCATAGTACGGCGAATTGGCGTTTCGGCGTGATTTTGCGAAGCGGCGATTATTTAAGTCTGAAATTGGCATTCAAAGAACGGCGGGCGGAAAATAGCGCCTAGTGTGAGATTCATTAAGATGCAATATGGTCAGAGCGCGACTTAAAACCACGCCAGCTAAAAGCTCGACTAAAGTTTAGCCAAATTTTCCCCTGTACCCCCAAAAATCCCAAATCACTGTGGAAGGTGTGGAAGTCACTTTGGAGATGACTTGCGTTTAAAAAATCTCAAAAACTGACTTAGAAAGAGAGATATCTGCGAAAGTGTGGAAAGGTTAAACAGCTCCTCCAGCCGCGAGCTGCGAACTCGCGAATGTGCGCATGCGCAACGCCAAATTGGCTCAAAAAATTTCGCCAGAGCGATTTTGGGGCAATTTTTTTTTGAATACCGCTTGCAAATCCGCTGTCTCGCCCATAGAAAATGGCAAAAACCGGCGGAATTGGAAAAACATGCACACTTCCAACAAGGGATCCTTTAGTAAACACCATCACATTCCATACACCTTTCCTGCTAACTCCGAAATCATAGCAGTCAAATCTACAGTGTTTATATAGAACCTCCACATTCTCTGAAAAAACCCACAAAATATTACATTGGGGAATTGGTCGTCAGATAGAAAAAAAATAGATGTAAAACATATTTCAAAGAAAGATTATTAGTAGGGTTGAGCGGACACCTAGATGTCCGTGTTCGACGGGTTCGGCCGAACTTTAAAAAAAAGTCCGGGTCCGTGTCCCGGACTTTTACCGAACTTTTCCCGGACACCGAACCCCATTGAAGTCAATGGGGACCCGAACTTTAAGGCACTAAAATGGCTCTAAAACACCAAAGGAAAGGGCTAGAGTGCTGCAAATGGCAGCAAAACGTAATTAAGAGCATGGCAAGTGCTCTGCAAACAAATGTGGATAGGGAAATAACTTAAAACAACAAAAAAAAACAGAAAAATAAAACAATGTTCTTCTTCATCTCTGAAGGACGAGGCCCATATGGAGTAGGAGGGAGGTTGAGGTGGTGGTGGATGTGGCGGTGACATAGGCGTGCGCACAGGGTGTGCTGGGTGTGCCTGGGCACACCCTAATCACCTAGGGCACATAGCATTGCCAGTGAGGAGATGGGAAAGATCTCCCTGGGACCTGCTCTGCTCTATTTCTCCTTGCCTACAGGTACATGGCCCCGATACATTACTCTCCCTGCTGGCAAACACATGCATGTGTATTTCAACTTTGGGGTGCACACCTTAATGCAATAGGCTGCGCACACCTATGGGCGGTGTAGGTGGAAGCGGCGGTGGAGGAGGACCAGGGCCGGATTAACAGCATCATGGGCTTGGTGCTGAGGATTTTGAAGGGCCTTAAGGGCCGTGCCTTGCCATGCACCCAGAGGAGGAAGGGTGCAGCCATGCATGCCTAATTCAACATGGGATGCTGTCTCTGAAGCCCATAAACACATCCATGCATCGCCAACTGTCCCTCCTTGTCCGGCCTTCACGCTGTGTGGGGAGGTTCTGAGGGTGCTGCCTGGGGAAGCGAGCATAGAAGCCAGACTTCTGTGTTTACAAGTGACAGAAGAGCGGTAACAGTGAATATGGCCAACCCGGGGCCTATATAAAAGGTAGGGGCCTGGAGCTGCAGCTCCAATAGCCCCTACATTAATCTGGCCCTGAGGAGGAGGACGAGGTAGCCAACACTGCTTCTTTTCAAAAATTTTAAATGAGGGTACACCCCAAAAGAGTGAGAAAGAGCAAAAATGGAACAATGGGTGGGTAAGGTCGGTATCCATTGCTATTCTGCATAAGGTACGGAAAAGTCCCGTGGGATCCATGCCTGGTTCATTTTAATGAACGTGAGCTTGTCCACATTGTCTCTGGACAGGCGGCTGCGCTTGTCTGTTATAACGCCCCCAGCCGTGCTAAATACCCGTTCAGATAATACACTGGCTGCAGGGCACGCCAGCACCTCCAAGGCGTAAAGGGCAAGCTCAGGCCATGTGCCCAATTTGGAGACCCAGAAGTTGAAGGGGGCAGACCCGTCATTCACTACATGTAGGCGTGTGCACACATACTGCTCCACCATGTTGGTAAAATGCTGCCTCCTGCTAAGACGTTCCATCTGAGCTGCTGGTGCTGCTGTTTGTTGTGGCGTGCTGACAAAGCTTTTCCACATTTCGGCCATGCTAACCCTGCCTTCTGAGGTGCTGGCGGTGCCCTGGTTGCGTTGGCGACCTCCTCCTCCTCCTCCTCTGCCTTGTGCTTCCACTGTGGCCCCGCTGTCAGATGGGAATGCCAGCAGCATGGCGTCTACCAGCGTGCGCTTGTACTCGCGCATCTTGCGATCGCGCTCCAGTGAGTGAATTAAGGACGGTACGTTGTCCTTGTAACGGGGATCCAGCAGCGTGGCCACCCAGTAATCAGCACAAGTTAGAATGTGGGCAACTCGGCGGTCGTTGTGGAGACACTGCAGCATGTAATCGCTCATGTGTGCCAGGCTGCCCAGAGGCAACGAAAGGCTGTCCTCTGTGGGAGGTGTATCGTCCGTGTCCTCTGTATCCCCCCAGCCACGCACCAGTGATGGCCATGAGCTGGCCTGGGTGCCACCCTGCTGTGAACATGGTTCCATCTCCTCCTCCAGCTCCTCCTCCTCCTCATCCTCCTCATCCTCCAGAACTGTGCCCCTGCTGGACAATTGCGTCCCTGGCGTTTGCGTGTGCAGGAACCCACCCTCGGAGCCCCTTGCGAATGACTGCCCTGAAAGCCTTGGAAATGTTACCTCTTCATCCTCCTCCTCCTCCTCATCCTGTGCCACATCCTCTTCCATCATCGCCCGAATTGTTTTTTCAAGGAGGCATAGAAGTGGGATAGTTAAGCTGAGAACGGCGTCATTGCCACTGGCCATGTTGGTGGAGTACTCAAAACAGCGCAACAAGGCACACAGGTCTCGCATGGAGGCCCAGTTAAATTAAATAGCGGAATAGAAAATATGATCCAAAAAAAGTGTATGTATATCACACGTACACAACCACACTGGGCCCCAATTACTATTGTTTGTACCCCTAAAAGGCTAGATGAGGAGTAGGGGGAGTATGGAACAGGCAGCACCCTCAAACCTTCAGAAGTATGAGATGAACCCCAACAACTTGGAAAGGTGGATCTCTCTCACACGTACCAACACAGACTATCCCCCAATTTAACTGATCCCCAAAGGTTTTTGATTAAATAGCGGAATAGAAAATATGATCCAAAAAAGTGTATGTATATCACACGTACACAACCACACTAGGCCCCAATTACTATTGTTTGTACCCCTAAAAGGCTAGATGAGGAGTAGGGGGGGTATGGAACAGGCAGCACCCTCAAACCTTCAGAAGTATGAGATGAACCCCAACAACTTGGAAAGGTGGATCTCTCTCACACGTACCAACACAGACTATCCCCCAATTTAACTGATCCCCAAAGGTTTTTGATTAAATAGCGGAATAGAAAATATGATCCAAAAAAAGTGTATGTATATCACACGTACACAACCACACTAGGCCCCAATTACTATTGTTTGTACCCCTAAAAGGCTAGGAGTAGGGGGAGTATGGAACAGGCAGCACCCTCAAACCTTCAGAAGTATGAGATAACCCCAACAACTTGGAAAGGTGGATCTCTCTCACACGTACCAACACAGACTATCCCCCAATTTAACTGATCCCCAAAGGTTTTTGATTAAATAGCGGAATAGAAAATATGATCCAAAAAAAGTGTATGTATATCACACGTACACAACCACACTAGGCCCCAATTACTATTGTTTGTACCCCTAAAAGGCTAGATGAGGAGTAGGGGGGGTATGGAACAGGCAGCACCCTCAAATCTTCAGAAGTATGAGATGAACCCCAAAAACTTGGAAAGGTGGATCTCTCTCACACGTACCAACACAGACTATCCCCCAATTTAACTGATCCCCAAAGGTTTTTGATTAAATAGCGGAATAGAAAATATGATCCAAAAAAAGTGTATGTATATCACACGTACACAACCACACTAGGCCCCAATTACTATTGTTTGTACCCCTAAAAGGCTAGATGAGGAGTAGGGGGGGTATGGAACAGGCAGCACCCTCAAATCTTCAGAAGTATGAGATGAACCCCAAAAACTTGGAAAGGTGGATCTCTCTCACACGTACCAACACAGACTATCCCCCAATTTAACTGATCCCCAAAGGTTTTTGATTAAATAGCGGAATAGAAAATATGATCCAAAAAAAGGGTATGTATATCACACGTACACAACCACACTAGGCCCCAATTACTATTGTTTGTACCCCTAAAAGGCTAGGAGTAGGGGGAGTATGGAACAGGCAGCACCCTCAAACCTTCAGAAGTATGAGATGAACCCCAACAACTTGGAAAGGTGGATCTCTCTCACACGTACCAACACAGACTATCCCCCAATTTAACTGATCCCCAAAGGTTTTTGATTAAATAGCGGAATAGAAAATATGATCCAAAAAAAGTGTATGTATATCACACGTACACAACCACACTAGGCCCCAATTACTATTGTTTGTACCCCTAAAAGGCTAGATGAGGAGTAGGGGGGGTATGGAACAGGCAGCACCCTCAAATCTTCAGAAGTATGAGATGAACCCCAAAAACTTGGAAAGGTGGATCTCTCTCACACGTACCAACACAGACTATCCCCCAATTTAACTGATCCCCAAAGGTTTTTGATTAAATAGCGGAATAGAAAATATGATCCAAAAAAAGTGTATGTATATCACACGTACACAACCACACTAGGCCCCAATTACTATTGTTTGTACCCCTAAAAGGCTAGATGAGGAGTAGGGGGGGTATGGAACAGGCAGCACCCTCAAACCTTCAGAAGTATGAGATGAACCCCAACAACTTGGAAAGGTGGATCTCTCTCACACGTACCAACACAGACTATCCCCCAATTTAACTGATCCCCAAAGGTTTTTGATTAAATAGCGGAATAGAAAATATGATCCAAAAAAAGTGTATGTATATCACACGTACACAACCACACTGGGCCCCAATTACTATTGTTTGTACCCCTAAAAGGCTAGATGAGGAGTAGGGGGAGTATGGAACAGGCAGCACCCTCAAACCTTCAGAAGTATGAGATGAACCCCAACAACTTGGAAAGGTGGATCTCTCTCACACGTACCAACACAGACTATCCCCCAATTTAACTGATCCCCAAAGGTTTTTGATTAAATAGCGGAATAGAAAATATGATCCAAAAAAAGGGTATGTATATCACACGTACACAACCACACTAGGCCCCAATTACTATTGTTTGTACCCCTAAAAGGCTAGGAGTAGGGGGAGTATGGAACAGGCAGCACCCTCAAACCTTCAGAAGTATGAGATGAACCCCAACAACTTGGAAAGGTGGATCTCTCTCACACGTACCAACACAGACTATCCCCCAATTTAACTGATCCCCAAAGGTTTTTGATTAAATAGCGGAATAGAAAATATGATCCAAAAAAAGTGTATGTATATCACACGTACACAACCACACTAGGCCCCAATTACTATTGTTTGTACCCCTAAAAGGCTAGATGAGGAGTAGGGGGGGTATGGAACAGGCAGCACCCTCAAATCTTCAGAAGTATGAGATGAACCCCAAAAACTTGGAAAGGTGGATCTCTCTCACACGTACCAACACAGACTATCCCCCAATTTAACTGATCCCCAAAGGTTTTTGATTAAATAGCGGAATAGAAAATATGATCCAAAAAAAGTGTATGTATATCACACGTACACAACCACACTAGGCCCCAATTACTATTGTTTGTACCCCTAAAAGGCTAGATGAGGAGTAGGGGGGGTATGGAACAGGCAGCACCCTCAAATCTTCAGAAGTATGAGATGAACCCCAAAAACTTGGAAAGGTGGATCTCTCTCACACGTACCAACACAGACTATCCCCCAATTTAACTGATCCCCAAAGGTTTTTGATTAAATAGCGGAATAGAAAATATGATCCAAAAAAAGGGTATGTATATCACACGTACACAACCACACTAGGCCCCAATTACTATTGTTTGTACCCCTAAAAGGCTAGGAGTAGGGGGAGTATGGAACAGGCAGCACCCTCAAACCTTCAGAAGTATGAGATGAACCCCAACAACTTGGAAAGGTGGATCTCTCTCACACGTACCAACACAGACTATCCCCCAATTTAACTGATCCCCAAAGGTTTTTGATTAAATAGCGGAATAGAAAATATGATCCAAAAAAAGTGTATGTATATCACACGTACACAACCACACTAGGCCCCAATTACTATTGTTTGTACCCCTAAAAGGCTAGATGAGGAGTAGGGGGGGTATGGAACAGGCAGCACCCTCAAATCTTCAGAAGTATGAGATGAACCCCAAAAACTTGGAAAGGTGGATCTCTCTCACACGTACCAACACAGACTATCCCCCAATTTAACTGATCCCCAAAGGTTTTTGATTAAATAGCGGAATAGAAAATATGATCCAAAAAAAGTGTATGTATATCACACGTACACAACCACACTAGGCCCCAATTACTATTGTTTGTACCCCTAAAAGGCTAGATGAGGAGTAGGGGGGGTATGGAACAGGCAGCACCCTCAAACCTTCAGAAGTATGAGATGAACCCCAACAACTTGGAAAGGTGGATCTCTCTCACACGTACCAACACAGACTATCCCCCAATTTAACTGATCCCCAAAGGTTTTTGATTAAATAGCGGAATAGAAAATATGATCCAAAAAAAGTGTATGTATATCACACGTACACAACCACACTGGGCCCCAATTACTATTGTTTGTACCCCTAAAAGGCTAGATGAGGAGTAGGGGGAGTATGGAACAGGCAGCACCCTCAAACCTTCAGAAGTATGAGATGAACCCCAACAACTTGGAAAGGTGGATCTCTCTCACACGTACCAACACAGACTATCCCCCAATTTAACTGATCCCCAAAGGTTTTTGATTAAATAGCGGAATAGAAAATATGATCCAAAAAAAGTGTATGTATATCACACGTACACAACCACACTAGGCCCCAATTACTATTGTTTGTACCCCTAAAAGGCTAGGAGTAGGGGGAGTATGGAACAGGCAGCACCCTCAAACCTTCAGAAGTATGAGATGAACCCCAACAACTTGGAAAGGTGGATCTCTCTCACACGTACCAACACAGACTATCCCCCAATTTAACTGATCCCCAAAGGTTTTTGATTAAATAGCGGAATAGAAAATATGATCCAAAAAAAGTGTATGTATATCACACGTACACAACCACACTAGGCCCCAATTACTATTGTTTGTACCCCTAAAAGGCTAGATGAGGAGTAGGGGGAGTATGGAACAGGCAGCACCCTCAAATCTTCAGAAGTATGAGATGAACCCCAACAACTTGGAAAGGTGGATCTCTCTCACACGTACCAACACAGACTATCCCCCAATTTAACTGATCCCCAAAGGTTTTTGATTAAATAGCGGAATAGAAAATATGATCCAAAAAAAGTGTATGTATATCACACGTACACAACCACACTAGGCCCCAATTACTATTGTTTGTACCCCTAAAAGGCTAGATGAGGAGTAGGGGGAGTATGGAACAGGCAGCACCCTCAAATCTTCAGAAGTATGAGATTGTGTTCACTGTACCCCACAAAGATTGAGTTCACTGCACCCCACAATGATTGTGTTCACTGCACCCCACAAAGATTGTGTTCACTGCACCTCACAAAGATTGTGTTCACTGTACCCCCCAAAGATTGTGTTCACTGCACCCCACAAAGATTCTGTTCACTGTACCCCACAAAGATTGTGTTCACTGCACCCTAAAAGGATGTTGTTCACTGCACCCCACAAAGATTGTGTTCACTGCACCCTAAAAGGATGTTGTTCACTGCACCCCAAAAAGATTGTGTTCACTGTACCCCCCCCAAAGATTGTGTTCACTGCACCCCACAAAGATTGTGTTCACTGCACCCCAAAAAGATTGTGTTCACTGTACCCCCCAAAGATTGTGTTCACTGCACCCCAAAAAGATTGTGTTCACTGTACCCCCCAAAGATTGTGTTCACTGCACCCCACAAAGATTCTGTTCACTGTACCCCACAAAGATTGTGTTCACTGCACCCCAAAAAGATTGTGTTCACTGTACCCCCCCAAAGATTGTGTTCACTGCACCCCACAAAGATTCTGTTCACTGCACCCCACAAAGGATTTTGTTCACTGCACCCCAAAAAGATTGTGTTCACTGCACCCCAAAAAGGATTTTGATCACTGCACCCCAAAAAGGATGTTGTTCACTGCACCCCAAAAATGATTTTGTTCACTCCACCCCAAAAAGATTGTGTTCACTGCACCCCACAAAGATTGTGTTCACTGCACCCCAAAAAGATTGTGTTCACTGTACCCCCCAAAGATTGTGTTCACTGCACCCCACAAAGATTCTGTTCACTGTACCCCACAAAGATTGTGTTCACTGCACCCCAAAAAGATTGTGTTCACTGCACCCCAAAAAGGATGTTGTTCACTGCACCCCAAAAAGGATGTTGTTCACTCCACCCCAAAAAGATTGTGTTCACTGCACCCCACAAAGATTGTGTTCACTGCACCCCAAAAAGATTGTGTTCACTGCACCCCAAAAATGATTTTGTTCACTGCACCCCAAAAAGGATTTTGTTCACTGCACCCCAAAAAGGATGTTGTTCACTCCACCCCAAAAAGATTGTGTTCACTGCACCCCAAAAAGATTGTGTTCACTGCACCCCACAAAGGATTTTGTTCACTGCACCCCAAAAAGATTGTGTTCACTGCACCCCAAAAAGGATGTTGTTCACTGCACCCCAAAAAGGATTTTGTTCACTGCACCCCAAAAAGATTGTGTTCACTGCACCCCACAAAGGATTTTGTTCACTGCACCCCACAAAGATTGTGTTCACTGCACACCAAAAAGGATTGTGTTCACTGCACCCCAAAAAGATTTTGTTCACTGCACCCCAAAAAGATTGTGTTCACTGCAGCCCAAAAAGATTGTGT